>NC_138184.1:175537492-176737492 GCF_964194105.1 Spermophilus citellus | reverse complement strand
TTTTCAGCACTTCAGTTCACTATTCCTATTGCTACAGAAGTTCACTGTCTACAAATCAGTCATCCCCCTTTTCCATGAGTTTCCTATTACTTACAGAATTAAGGCTAAGCACATTACCATGCCAAGGTCTTTCACAATCTGGCCACAGTCTCATTCTCCACCTCCTACTCCTATTATTCTTCTCCATCTACCTGAATTTCCTCCTGAACAGAACATGTTCTATGTGTTCCCATGTCTTTATGTTTGGTGCTGCTCCAAAAGGTATGATCTCCTGTGCATTCATCCCAAAGTTGCCTGGAAGATATTTGCTTATCTTTTAAAACCCAGCTCAGTGTTCCATCCTCAGAGACACTTTCCCAGACACCTCCCAGGCAGCTCTTTCCTCGGCAACCATCCCTCACCTTGATTTTTTTTTTTCTCCATGTATGATGCTGTTTTGCAAAGATTTATTTACTTGTATCACTGTTTGCATTAGTTTCCGCTGGCTGTTGTAATAAGTTAACCTCAGACTGGGTAGTTTGAAATAATACTTTCACAGTTCTAGAGGACAGAAATCTGAAATCAGTATCATAGGTTAAAATGAAGGTATCAACAGGACCATATTCCCTCCTGAAACTGAAGGGGAGAGTGAGTTTCCTATATTTCCAGCTTCTGATGGCTATTAGAGTTCTTTGGCTTGTAGCCTCATTACTTCATTGTCTGCCTCCATCATTATATAGTATAAGTTTGTGTGTGTGTGTGTGTGTGTGTGTGTGTGTGTGTGTGTAGTCTCTCTACCTCCCTCTTTTAAGGATGCATGTGATAGCATTTAGGTTCATGTGGATAATCCAATATAATCTCCCTACCTCAAGATCCTTAATCACATTTGCAAGAGGTCCCCCCCAATAAGGGTAACATTTACAGTTTTCAGGGAGAATTAAAATATGATATTTGGGGGGCCACCATTTAGTCCCTAACTGTCCCAACTGGGACTTCCTTAAGAGCAGGGATTGTGTCTTATCATTTTTTATTCCCAGCATTTAGCACTAAATAGACATTCAAAAAATGTTTAATGAATGGTGGGAAAATAAATGAACTAAACTCTTGTCCTGAAGGTATTGATAAGACAATAAGCATTCAACAATCATTACTCATTATTATTCATTACTCATCCAACAAGCCTTTATCATTTTTATGTACTAGATACTGCACTAGGCACAAGAAGTACAATAACAACATAAAACAGTCATAAATCCAGATTTTGAAGGAGCGTGCATAAATAAATATATGATCACACTGTATAATAAGGATTGGGAAAGAAAAGTGCAAGGATCAGTGAGAGAAATTAAGGGGGTGGAAGTTATCGAAGGCCTCTTTGTAGAAGCCTCTCCATAGACAAAGAACTGAAGGATGAATAACAGCTAAGCGGAGGTGAGGAGGTGATTATTCCAGGCAAAGAAAACAGCATCAACATATGCACAGGCTTTAAGGAAGTACACAGCTTAGTGAGCTCAAGAAACCGAAGGAGGCTAGAGGGTGACCTGAAGGGCAGGGAGACTGGTGAGGGGACTGGTGGAGCTTTGGGATCATGTTACAGATTTTGATTTTTTATTTTAGATTGGAACAATAGGAATTTAAGGTCATTGAATGATGTGAACAGATTTCTAATTTAAAAGATGCCTCTGGCTGCTCATTTGAGGACTGGTAGGAGAGGTCAAGGGAAGAAGGAGAATGAGGCCACAGCAGGAGTTCAGATGAGAGATGATAGAGTAACATGGTAGCAGCCGATAAGGAAAGAGGTGCAGACACTTGAGGCATATTTGGAGAGTAGAATGGATAAGTCCATGCTAAATCACAAATACCTTTTTTTTAAAGTATTAAAGTATTTTTTAAGCTCAAATGTCCATCTGGTCTGAGTAGAAAAAAATTACAAAAGTCAATGAAATATGTATCTACAATAGTTTTACTTTCAACAGCATCTGTCAATGGGGCAAGAGTAGACTTTTCAGCAAATAGTGTGGAAACCACTAGATTTTGACAAGCAAGAGAATGAAGCTGGACCCCTACCTTTTACCATACACAAAAATTTACTCAAAATAGAGTGAGTAATAGATTTAAACATAAAGACTAAAAATATAAAACTCTTAGAAGAAAACATAGGGATAAATCTTCATAACCTTGGATTTGGGGATGGATTCTTAGGTATAGGATCAAAGACATAAAAAAAAGATAAAATAGATAAGTTGGACTTCATCATAATTAAAAATGTTTATGCATCCAGGGTAGTATTAAGAGAGGGGAAAGGCAGCCTGCAGAACTAGAGAAAGCATACCTGGCAAGGGCCCAAGAGCCAGGATATGGAAATATCTCTTATAATAATAATAATAATTTAAAAAGATGAACAACTCACTTAAAAAGAGGCAAAGGATTCAAACAGATATTTCTCTAGAGAAAATAAGCAAATGAAAAGAAAAGTTGGCAACATAGTTACTTTAGGGAAATGTGAATCAGAACTACAATGAGAAAGCACTCCATACACACCAGGATGCTTGTAATAAATTCTTTTAAAAAATAAAATAATAAGTATTGACAAAGATGTGGAGAAATTGGAACACTTACACATTGCTGGTGGGAATGTAAAATGGTTTAGTCACTCTTATAAAACAGTTTAGCAGTTCCTGGAAAAATTAAACATAGAATTGCCATATAACTTCACAATTCTAGACATAGGTATATCCTCAAAAGAACAGGACATAAATATTCAAACAAATACCTGGCACACAAATATTCAGAGCAGCACTACTCACAATGGTCAAAAGGTGGAAACAACTCAAGATCCATCAACTGATGAATGGATAAATAAGTTATGGCATACATACAATGGAATATTATTCAGACATAAAAAGGAATGAAATCCTGGTAACTGCCACTACATGGATGAACATTGTGCTAAGAGAAGAGGGCCAGACATAACAGGTCATGCCCTGAATAATTTCAGTTAGACATCCAAAACAGGGAGCTCCATCAAGACAGAAATTGCATTAATGACTTCCAGGAGCTGGGGGAAGGGCAAAAGGAAAGGAACTGCTTAGTGGTTACAGAATCTCCTTTGGTTGGGATGAAAGTGGTCAGAATTAGATAGAAGTGATGGCTTAAAGTTTATAACTGTTCTAGATGCCACTGAATCTATGCTTTAAAATAGTTGATTTTGGGCTGGGGATGTGGCTCAAGCGGTAGTGCGCTCGCCTGGCATGCGTGCGGCCCGGGTTCGATTCTCAGCACCACATACCAACAAAGATGTTGTGTTCGCCGAGAACTAGAAAATAAATATTAAAAATTCTCTCTCTCCCTCTCTCTCTCTCTCTCTCTCTCTCTCTCTCTCTCTCTCTCTCTCTCTCACTCTCTCTTTAAAAAAAATAGTTGATTTTATGTTATCTGAATTTCATCTGGAAGAAAATAAGTCAATGGAGTAGACTTTTGAGTAGAGTCAGATCAGAGAGATAGTCTTGCAAACTCCTTCCTTTCTCATTTTGTAAAGAAAATACAAGTTTGATCCTCTGAGCAGAGGAGATCAGTGGTGGGGCCCAAGGAAGTGCTGTGTTTTATTGCTGGCAAAAGGATATTTGTGTGATGTTTTGTTTTGGGAACCCAAATTACTGGTTATACTGAAAAACAATGATATCATAAAATGACATGTGAATATTCTCAGAAGAGAATAAAATAATTAAATATAGAGACTGATACATATAAATATTTGTCAGCTGAACAAAGGAATGAGACCAGAATATTCCAAATCAGCAGGGGATGGAATGATAGGAGTGGGGAAATTTGTCTGGTTTTAGTACCAAATACTCCAAAATTGTATTGCTTAAGGGATTGAGGGGGCCAGAGGGAATAGAGATTGACATAAAAGTGGGTTGAGCATTGAAGACAGATGCTTGCTTATTTCCAATTCTATAATTTTCTCAACTGTCAAAGTTAGATCTACCTCAGCAAAATTATAGGCCATAGCAAGAATGCATTGAAAATTCCAGAGCCTGGGCCAATATTCTACTTCTAAAGAACTCATTCCCAAATGACTCATATATTGCTCTTCATTGCATTCACCAAAAATAATACAGTCCATCGAAAGCACATGTCCCCCATGTAATCTTAAGGAAAATATCAGATAAATCCAACTGAAGGACATTCAACAAAGTACCTGACATTCCTCAAAATTGTGATGATCAGTTTTATATTTCAACTTGGCTAAACTATAGTACCAAGGTATTTAATCTAACACTAACATAGGTCTTGATGTGAAGGTGTTCTGTAGATATCTATAATAGTTTAATATCTATAATAGGTTGACTCTAATGAAAGGAGATCACCTTTAAAATGTTGGTGGGGTCTCGTTCAATCAGTTGAAAGCCTTGAAGCAAAACCTGAGGTTTCCCAAGAAAGAAGAAGTACTGTCTCAATACAGAAGCATTGACCATTGTCAGTTTCTGGTCTGCCCCATAGATATCAAACTTAGAACCTGCAACATCCAATCCTGCCTGACTTGTCAGCTGCCAGCCTGCCCCACAGTCATATCAATTGCTTCCTAATTAAACAAATACAGATGGATGGATAGATAGAGTCTTCTGTTGGTTCTGTATCTCAGGAGAAATGAATAAATACAGTCATTAGGTAAATTCTTTTTTTTTTTTATTTTTTATTGGATGTTCACAACTTTACAAAGCTCATGACCAATCATATTTCATAAAATAGAATCAATTGGGTTATGAACTCCCATTTTTCCCCAAATACAGATTGCAGAATCACATCGGTTACACATCACATTTTTACATACTGCCATATTAGTGACTGTTGTATTCTGCTACCTTTCCTATCCTCTACTATCCCCCCTCCCCTCCCCTCCCATCTTCTCTCTCTACCCCATCTACTGTAATTCATTTCCCTCCATGTTTGTTATCCCATTCCCCTAGTAAACTCTTAAATGTAATTTTGTATAACAATGGGGGTCTCCCTCCATTTACATGTGATTTCCCTTTTTTTCTCCCTTTCCCTCCCGCCTCATGTCTCTGTTTAATGCTAGTCTTTTCTTCCTGCTCATCCTCCCTGTTCCGTTCTTAGTTGCTCACATTATATCAAGGAAGACATTTGGTATTTGTTTTTTAGGGATTGGCTAGCTTCACTAAGCATAATCTGCTCTAGTGCCATCCATTTCCCTGCAAATTCCGTGATTTTGTCATTTTTTAGTGCTGCGTAATATTCCATGGTGTATAAATGCCACATTTTTTTTATCCATTCATCTATTGAAGGGCATCTGGGTTGGTTCCACAGTCTAGCAATTGTGAATTGTGCTGCTATGAACATCGATGTGGCAGTATCCCTGTAGTGTGCTCTTTTAAGGTCTTCAGGAAATAGTCCGAGTAGGGCAATAGCTGGGTCAAATGGTGGTTCCATTCCCAGCTTTCCCAGGAATCTCCATACTGCTTTCCAAATTGGCCGCACCCGTTTGCAGTCCCACCAGCAGTGAACAAGAGTACCCTTTTCCCCACATCCTCGCCAGCACTTGTTGTTGTTTGACTTCATAGTGGCTGCCAATCTTACTGGAGTGAGATGGTATCTTAGGGTGGTTTTGATTTGCATTTCCTTGACTGCTAGAGATGGTGAGCATTTTTTCATGTACTTGTTGATTGATTGTATGTCCTCCTCTGTGAAGTGTTTGTTCATATCCTTGGCCCATTTGTTGATTGGGTTATTTGTTTTCCTATTGTCTAATTTTTTGAGTTCTCTGTATACTCTGGATATTAGGGCTCTATCTGAAGTGTGAGGAGTAAAAATTTGTTCCCAGGATGTAGGCTCCCTATTTACCTCTCTTATTGTTTCTCTTGCTGAGAAAAAACTTTTCAGTTTAAGAAAGTCCCAGGTAAATTCTTTTTATAACCTGAAAAGAATATGAACTTTGATTAGTAATAAGTATCAATATTATTGATTAATTGAAATGGTAATCTATAATAATTTGAGATGTAGGAGGTGGAACTACATGCATATGGGAAGTCTCTACTATCTTGCAATTTTTCTGTAAGCCTAAAACTGAAATTTTAAGTAGGTATTTTTTTCCCCTTTCCAAGGAACCAAAATAAAGTTTGCATTCAAATGTGCCTTCCATAAGGCTATAACTATTTCACATTAAACAAAAAGTAATAAATATAATTATATAGATATATAAATCTTAACATAAACATAAACCAGGGATTATTGTAATATTTAGATTATTTAGCAGACCACTGAATCAAAGTGACTAGAAAAATCCAGAGAATGCCTTCATTAAGCATTTCTGAGTTTGCATCCCCAGAGAAGGACCACTTCTCTTTATGTCTATTTTTTTCCATGATTCCTGATTTTGGCTTTGGCCTGACACAGGATGAATTTGACGGGCACTGTGATTTTGAACCTCGTGAAACTGAAGTATCGGTGTTCATACAAACTTCATTGGGACACAGTCTTGCTCATACATTTACGTGTTCTCTGTGGCCGTTTTGGGCCATAACACTAGAGTTGTGTAGTTGCAACAGAAAGTGTATGGCCTACAAAGCCTAAAATATTTATCTGGCCTTCTGTGCAGAGCCCTGCTGTAGATTGTAGTCTATATCACCTCCATATAAGTATACACTTGTGTATCTAAAGTACTTTTCTTAGAACTAAAAAACATGTGTGTGTTACCAAACCTTGATTGTAAGCCTGTTTTCCAGACCTTTCCTTCCACAGACTATTGAGAGGAAAAAAGGGGTGGAGAGCTTTTCTGTATTATCTAGACCTCTCCTGTATGAAAGTCACTGAACAACTTGAGAAATCTATTGGCTAAATCATGTAAAAATCTGAATTGTCCACTAAAGATCCCACAAGGACAATATTGCCTTGACATTGTCCACAGAATGCTTCTACATACAAATTACAGCAGCCTTTATATTTGTCAGCCAAACTAGTATCAGACAGATAAATAATGCTATTTGAGCCTAATCCCTCCTTTCTTTTCTTCCTTCCTTCCATCCTTCTTTCCTTCCCTCTTTCTTTCTTTCCTTCTTTCTCCCTTACCCCTTTTCAATTTAGCTTTTCCAAAGAAGGGAATGACCATCTCCACCTAATAAAAGTGACTCTGAAATTTTATTTTTCACAGTCTATAAAAATTGGAAGAAACTGATTAGGAAGCAAAATGCTGATTAAGTAGTTCAGCCAATCATTGATCAACATTTTTTCACAGAACCAACTTATTTCAATTTAATTGTGAGTACAGACTAAATGTCTAACTTTCCAAAATGATATATTTGGAATCATCAGCATATATATTTACATTGCAAGTGTTATACTAGGTGAGCACATAAATGAGATTGACAGGCATGTGGTAAAACCGATGTTAACAATATAATAATTAACCTTTATGGAACTCCTATTTATGGGCCAAGAACTATGCTGTGATTTCCGAACATCTCCTCATATTACCCTCACAACAAAGGTGTAAGGTGGATACTATTGTTTTCTGTTACAGATAGAGAAGCTAAAGCTTAGGAAAGTTAACATGTCAGGGCACCCAGCTAATGGGTAGCAGAACCAAAATTCTCAGCTAGTTTTGCTCCTGTTATGAGGTCACCTTATTAAATGTATTAGTGTGCCTCTTTTTTTTTTCTATGTATATATTACCATGTTGTTTCATTTTTTTCTCTCAGATGAATACAATCATCTCCCTAAAGGCATACTGAGGATTTGGATGAGCTCGAGATGGGGGAAGATATGAGCTCAGGAGTGTTACAGTGGGAAGGAGAGAGAGAGAGTGAGTTAATATTCAACCTGGACATCTAAAAGCAGATTCCTAATTCCTTAGCAAAACAATAGGCTTGAAAGTCAAGCTCTGTCATCAGGGAAGGGGATTTTTCTAAATTCTCTTATCTCCTCTGTTATCAAATAAAGAACCATGTCTGGGAAAGTTGTCCAGTGACCTTCATACAGAAGAGATCTAGATAACACAGAAAATCTACCTGCTCCCCTTCTCCTCTCATTGGTCTGTGGAAAGAAAGGCAGAGTTACACATCAGGCAGACATACATGTTGACATTTTCCCTTTCTGTGCCAATGCCCTTGAGAGAAGAGGAGCAGTAGATCAGGTGAATAGAAAGCTTAAATCTGAGAGGGTTCTGCCTTGCTTTCTGTGGAAGACTCTGGGAAGGAACCACTTCAGGAAGAGTCCTGTACCAACATGGAGGAGCCAGGTTGAAGTAAATTCAGATTGCAGGATGGTTAGGCAGGAGGAGAGCCTTACTTTAGTTCTCCTAATGGATATCAGTCCTACTTGGCTATTAGGCATTGAGGGATCCACTATGGATGAGAGTATAGAATCTAGCTAAGGAATCTGCCACAGGCAAGTGTCTCAGTGAGTCCTCAGGCTCTGTGAAGGTCAAGGTAAGGTTGAGGTGTCAGGGAGGAGAAGAGCAGCCTAACCACAAGCCAAGAGAGAAAACCACTCCCCTTCCTCTGTCACAGACACCAGCAAAATAACAGGGGACTGGTCTAGTCACCCTTGGCAGCTGCCAGACCAGGATGTGCCTCTTACTACTTCATTATCCTCCCCTACAGGCACTCCTCTGCCCACCCAGTCCCCCAAACATGCAGTAACATCTGGAAGAGAAGGGCCAGAAATCCAACAGATTGAACATTGTCTCCAAAAGAAAAAGAATATTTAATTCTAAAGAGACTATTTCAAGTATTGATGAAACTAGACTATGTAATTAAATTAAAATATAATTTCCTCCACTGAAAAATGGAGAATTATAAAGAATATCTTATAAATAAAAATATTCATGTCCTCAGTGAGAGTCTTCAGACAAAATCTGAGCACCATGAGTGAATCTATCTGATCTCAGAGCCTGAGCTCTAGCTGTGAATTCTAATTCCATTGTAGGTTAATGATAAAGCTTTGGTCAAAAATCTTAGAAATTTTAAACATTTGAACATTTCTCATGCACATTTGTTTTAGTTGAAGTGGTGGCAGAAGGTATATTGCATGCTATAACAAATAATAATGATATTCCCATTGGATGGTTGTGAGAATTAAGGTTTTAGAAGAGAGCCTAGCAAGAGCTGTGTGATTGCTAGCATCATCTTTATTATTTTATATGGCAAATGTAATATTAATTGACTTGCTGGTTCATGTTCGTTTCCTACTAAGTAGCATCCACAGAGTTTAAGTGGTATTGAGCCACCCCCAGCTTCACACATAGGTCCTGATTACTGATCCCTCAGATTACCAATCTATCCCCTTGCCATAGTGATTGGCACAAATCACAAACTGGCTTGACCAGAGTAAAGCTGGCCCTTCTGTTTAATGTTTTGTGGGAAAAACTCTCTCTTTATACAGTGTGGTGAGTAAAACTATGACCTAAAATTGCTGAGGACTGTTTTGCTACTGTATTAGCTGTATTACTGTATTAGGCTGAATGAGCAGTTCACAAATTTTCTGGGCTTAGGATCATTTTGTACCCTTAAAAATTTTTGAGGGCCACAACGAATCTTGTGCTTTTTAGTTTCAAATATTTAATGGATTATAAATTAAATTTGAGAATTTTTAAATTGCTACTTCATTTAAAATAACAATAATAAACCTCTAATGGGTTAAAATAAACAACATAGTTTTAACTTTTAAAAACATATTTAATTTGGGCTGGGGTTGTGGCTCAGTGGCAGAGCGCTCGCCTAGCACATGCAAGGCCCTGGGTTGGATCCTCAGCACCACATAAAAATAAAATAAAGGTATTGTGTCCAACTACAACTAAAAAATAAAATATTTTAAAAAATATTTAATTTTCCAAAATGAAAGATAAAATTAGAAGAGTATACTTTTTACATTGTTTGCAAATCCATTCAATATCTAGTTTAATGGAAGACAGCTAGATTCTCATATCTGATGCATTCAATCTGTTGTTACATCACATAGCCTTTGGAAAACTCCCTTGTATGCCTGAGAAAGAATGAGAGTGAAAGACAAATAACATCTAAATATTCGTACTAGTTTACTATTTTTTTGGTGGTGGGGGATGTACCAGGAACTAAATTCAGGGACACTCAATCACTGAGCCACATCCCCAGCCCTATTTTATATTTTATTTAGAGACAAGTTCTCACTGAGTTGCTTCCTGGCTTTTGCTGAGTCTGGCTTTGAACTCAAGATCCTCCTGCCTCAGCCTCCCAAGTCACTGGGATTACAGGTATGCAACACCACATCTGGCTAAGTTTCCTATTGTTGCTACAACAAAGTTGCACAAACCTAATGGCTTAAAACAATATAAATTTATATTATCTTACACTTCTGGAGGTAAGAAGTCCAAAATCAGTCTCATTGTGCTGAAGTCAAGGTGTCAGTAAGGATGTTTCCCTCTAGAGTCTCCAGGTAGAGTCCTTTCCTTGGCCTTGTTCAATTTATGGAGGCTGCCCACTTTCCTTCATTTGCAGCTCCCTCTTCTCTCTCTAAAGCCGCCAGTGTAGTATTATCACAGCTTCTTCTTTAACTCTACTCTCATTTCTGTCTTGTAAGGAATCTGTAATTTTATTGAATCCATTCAGATAACCCAAGGATATATCTTCCCATCTCAAGATCCTTAACTTAGCAGGGTGCAGTGGTGCACACCTGTAAATCTAGCAGCTGGGGAGGCTGAGGCAGGAGGATCACAAGTTCAAAGCCAAACTCAGCAACACCAAGGCGCTAAACAACTTACTGAGCCCTGTCTGTAAATAAAATACAAAATAGGGCTAGAGATGTGGCTCAGTGGTTGAGTGCCCCTGAATTCAATCCCTAGTACCCACAAAAGGGAGGGAGGGAGGGAGGGGGAGAGAGAGAGAGAGAGAGAGAGAGAGAGAGAGAGAGAGAGAGAGAGAGATCCTTAACTTAATCACATTTGCAAAGTCCCCTTTACTACACAAAGAACATATCCCTACTTCCAGAAATTAGGGTGAAGACATCTTTAGGGGGCCATAGGCTACCTCACTATTATTATAAAATAATCTGTTTAAAAAAAACCCAGGGGTCCTAGTTGCCTACACTACAGAGACCCAAAATAGTACTGGTTTACACAAAATGACTATCTCTTTTCCATATTGCAGATAAAACATAAGCCATTAAAGGTTGTCACAGCAGTTCAACAGTGTCAAGGATCCAGACTCCTTTAACTTTTGATACACCTTAATCTCTAGGGTCCAGATGATTTTGCCTTCAAAGGTGTCACCATCTGTATGGTTCAAGATGGATTATTACCATGTCCAAATTCTATACAGCAGAAAGGAGGAGATATAGAGGAGGGCACTCTCCCCTCCTGCCTTCTGTTCATATCCTATAAGCCAGACCTGGTCATGAGGTCATGCCATTAGCTGACCAATCATGGATCCAACTACAATTCCTACTGGAATCAATGAGTAGTTTCTACCTTAGTTTTCAGGAGGAAAAATCTAAGCTGGTGATGGAGATTACAAAGAATAGACAAGCCAAGAAATTCTCAAAAGAAAGGAAGCCAGATCAAGCCTATTCCGAAGCCTACATTTGAACTTTCCAGTTGCATAAGACATTACTTTTTCCTTATGTCAAAACCTATTTGATTTGGAGTTTCAGTTATTTGCAGCCAAAGCTATGTGCCTCAGTAATTATCCAGTATTTCCCCAATCAAAAAGAAGAAATGCAGGGCATTACAGAACTTTGGAAAATGTTGAGGTGAAGGCATATTTTAGACAGTTAATCAGTGCTGGATAGATGAATGATAGAAGTCCAATCACAGCAAGCTTGTTGAGAAAATTGTAGAGCAGATGCTAATTTCTGTTATAGGAGCCAGAGACCTTGCAATTGATATTCCTGAAGCTCACAATAGATATGAGAATGTCTGATTCACATTCTTTGGTGTCAAAATTGTTCCCTTTACAGACACAAGGAAAAAATATCTGAAAATATCTAAGAACTATAAGAGGAGGAAATGAGTTTTTTCAAATCAACAGGCAAGAAAAGATAGGGACAAAAAGAAACCCTACCATCAGGAAAGACCAAACACCACAGGGGTCTTCATTGCTGAGCCCAGTCTCACTTAATGTCTGAAAACGTGCTCTGGAACAGGAATCTTTATTTCTGACAATGTTGTTTTGGAAAGTGAAAGGACAAGCCACTAAGACTGAATGTGTTTTGGATATTTCTCAGGGCTATATAGATATGCAAAGTAGATGAAATTTGGAGTTGATAATAAATTCAAATTATATGTATAATGAATTTTTGAGATGACCATTTTTAGTCTAAAGTGGATGTAGAATTCACAATAGCCTGTCCTGATTTTGACTGCCTTTCCTTGCTGGATTAGCCTTGCTGTTGAATGTTTAGAACAAAAGAGAAAGCCAGTGGGAACCCAGACTCTAATATTTTAAAACAAAGTAATGCAGTACTGACTGCAAGTACAAAAAAGTCAATTATTAGTATTAATAAATTGTGTCAAGAAAATTCTTTTCTTTTCAATAAAGGGAGTTATTTTTTGCTCCTTTTCATGCCCAGTTGCCCATGATTTATGTGTTTCTCCCTCTGTTTCTAAAATCTTAATTACTTGGTAAAGAATAAAGTTCACAGTACCTGTCTGTTCAGTTTCTTTATAATGAATTCAACAAAACATCCAAAGATTATAAATAGTGGGACAAGCAGTCCTTAAACTCACAATTGACTGCATTACTCAAAAAGATAAAATAAATCAAGAGATTAAGAGTCAAATCTGATTTTCTCACAGGAACAATGTTACAATAGCAGGGTTATGTTTGTAGCCAAATGTCAGATCCCATACTATTTTTATTTTTTAAGAAATGACCACAAATATCCCATTCAATTGGTTCTACATTGTCTAGAAACCATTCAATAATACACATTTCAATGTGTACATAAATCAATTACCAATTCAGGACAATAACCAAGTATAAGAACTGTACTTATTTAAGAGGGGAATGTTAACAAGATGAGAACAGAAGCCCTGAGGGAACAGCAGGCCACTCCAAGAAATGATCATACCTCGGGCTCAGGAGGCGGAGTGGTTCCTGGGAAATTGCCTACGAATAGAAGAAAGAGGAGCCCTGAAAAGTCAGAGCCACGGAAGGAAGGTAAGGGCACCCTTCAATCTCGCACATGAATTGGGAGGACCTAAGGTCAGCCCACGTGCAGAGGGGAGAGGCCTAAGTGCCTGGCTGTACCAGGTGGTAGTTCTTCTATTCAGAGTAGAAAGAGCAGTGCCTACTTCTTCTATTACAACATCTAGGAAATCAATTTCTGCCTTATCCACCAAAACCATTTAAAAATAAAAGATTAGTGCTATTTAAAGAAATAAAATAGGTTATTATAGTGTTTTCATCTAAGTCTACTGAAGCAACCAAAAATCTCCTCTCAATTGACTCTTGATCAACTTTGTTAATAAGTAAGTTAGGGTGATGGGTAGGAAATTTCATTTTTATCCCATTTTTCCATAAAGTTTATTACTTTGTTTTAAGAGAGAGAGAGAGAGAGGATTTTTAAATATTATTTTTCAGTTTTCGGTGGACACAACAACTTTTTTTAATTTTATTTTATGTGGTGCTGAGGATTGAACCCAGCACCCGGCGCATGCCAGGCGAGCGCGCTACAGCTTGAGCCACATCCCCAGCCCAAGTTTATTACTTTTTTACAATGAAAAAAAAGTAGTAAACTTTATGAAAAGATGGGATTAAAAATGAAATTTTCATTGTAAAAAAAGTAAAACTTATTATTTTTTCATGTCACTTTGGTACCAAAAGAATTTTTCCATTTTGAAAATGAATATGGAAAGGACAGTTGAGAAATGGATTGACTTGAGTCACACTAAGGAAAAGTAGAGAAGAAAATGAAATAGAATGAGAGAACTAATTGATGCAAAGTCATGAGGGTTGACAGAGAAGTCAGGGCTTCCCCCTGCTTACCCATTACTCAAATAAGAACCATGAGTGTTTCCAGAACACTCCAGTTTGAGAAGGAAGGGGTGTGACGGTGAGAAAACTACTCCAGGAGTAGCTCAGAACTCTGCTAGTGCAGAGTTCTATGGGGACAGCAGCAGCAACCCTTCCTCCTTCCAGAAGAAACTCTCCAAGAGCTCCACCAGCTCCCCAGCTGTCAGGATGCTATCAAGTACTGCTGTACTTGTCTAGTCTGTGATTCCAAAGTAGGCTCAAGGACAAAGGGGGAAGAATGAAGGGATTTGATGATTAAAATGATATTGTCAGAAAATTCACTTGGTAACAACATGTAGTATGAATTAGAAGATATAATAGTAATAGGCAAAACCTGTAGAGATAAAGTAGAAAATAGCACTTATTGAGCACACTATGTGCCAGAAACTTCATTTGCTTGCCTCATTTAAATTCTAAAATAGCCACCCTCCTACCCTATAGGGGTTATTATTTCAATTTTATACATGAGGAAATGAAAGGGTGATTAAGTGGCTTGTTCATGTTCTCTGTGCAAATAAAAGTGATAATGTATCAAGATCAGAGCAGAGAAAGCCCCATTGAGAGGGAAGGATGAAACCAAGAGATGCCTGTAGAAGAAAGGGGATTTAGCAACTCTACAATGAAGTCAGAAAGGAAAGAGGAATTGAGACTGATTGTAAGCACTCAAGCCAGAGTGATAGGAAAGTGATGAGAATGAAATCAGGGAAAATATGAGATTAATTTTTGTAGGAAAAAAGGAAGCATTAAAAAAGTGTTAAAATAACAAAACTCAATTTTCAAAAATCCAGCAATACAGTATGATATGTATTAAAAAGAAAAATCCTCTTCTTTTTCTCAATCCTTTTCTGAAACCATAATGACTATTTATTGCTTCTTGAGTATTCTTTCTTGAAATTTATTTTTATATCAATATGATCACACATGACAACTCTTATTTGCATTGTCTTTAATACTATATTTTTAAGATAGAGCTTTCTACTTCATTCTTTTTAAAGACTGCATAGTATTCCATTGTACTTAATATATTTAGCCAATTCTATACTGATAAGTAGTTTAATTGTCATTTGATTTCTGTAGGGTGTTGTTTCTTGATACTATTACTGCTTGCAACCACAAAATACTGCTGCAATGCAAATTCTTATATACAATATTTGACCTATTTATGAACATGTATGTCTAAGTTATATTCTTAGAAATGGAAGTACCAAGTCAAATGACATTTTTCTTTAATTCTAATAAATGTCTTTTAAATGTTGATAAATTTACCAACAAAACCAAACCTTTTCATCTTGCCAAACTGACCACATGAATAATGTTACTATACTATTGTTTTCAGTTGCTACATAACTTTTAGACATTCTAAGTTTGAGGAGAGTCAGGGTCCCTTAAAAGGAGCGTTCTTGCAGGTGGTCAAAAGTACAAGACTGTCTTTGAATGAGCAGCAGTGACTACAGATGCTGATCATGATCAGAAGAAAATAAAGTTTTCTAAAAGGATGAGTGTGCAGTTAAAAGAGCAGGGAAACATACCTAAGCTCTGGGGGACCAGGAGTAATGATTCAAAGAGGAAGATATATAAGGAAACTGATAAGAGACCAGGAAATCAAGAGAAATTTAAGATTATAGAAGGAAAAAGAGGAAGAGTCTCAGAAAGGAAGTGAAAAGTGTCCATATATTGCATCAAGAACTAGGAAAATAGCCACAAAAGAGCCATTTGATTAGGCAGAGCAATGAAAGTGGATTAACTCCATTTCATTATCACTCATATGTTGAGACTTATGGGGACAACATCTAGGTTAGAAATCTTTACTAGAAAAACTCCACCACTGGGCTGGGGCTGGGGCTCAGGGGTAGAGCGCTTGTTTTGCATGTGTGAGGCCCTGGTTCGATCTTCAGCATCACATAAAAATAAACAAAAAAATAAAAATAAAGGCATCTTTATTTGTCCATCTACAACTACCAAAAAATAATTAAAAAACGAAAAATTCCACAATTTGTAGGCTGGGAGGAAAGCCAGCTCTTTTCCAAAGATGAAGTTGGCCCACTTCCAAAATGTTAAATAATATTGACAATAAAGTGAAATGACGAATCACATCCCACACCCATATGCACACCCATTATTTTACTAGGAGTCCCACCTCTGAAATGAAGACTCTGGCAATAAGAGTGAGCTTGGACATGATGAGGACAAAAGGTTATCATGCTGTATTTAAACATATAAAATTTAATCCTTCATTCCAATATTGCTATAAGGAATCTTATCATACTGCTACCCGTAATAAAATGAATTGAAATAAGAAGCAATAAAGGAAATGTGACTTATGCAAGAAAGGAGAGTCATGAGCCCCAGGTGACTGTTGTTCAAGATTGTACAAAGTGTACTTCCTGCAAGCATCTCAACATCATGTCCCACTCCTTCCCTCAACCACCCCCACCGGATGTGTATTTCTGAGGATGACTTTGACTCCACTAAGCCAAACTCTTGCCGGGGAAGGAGAAATCTTTAAAAATGTATTTTACAGAATTATTTCTCATTTCCTCTTTCTACCCTCAATTCTCAAGTTTGACTAAAATAAAATATACTAGACAGTTTGTTTCTAATCTGGGATTACTGATTAGTTTTACTGTTTTCTCTTCATTCTGATATTTGTGTTACTATCAGGTATTTCTGGACTTATCTTGAAACTAAGAGAGATTAATAGAGCTTCATATTAAACTGGGGAATTGTTTTCTTTGATGGAGCAGTCTTCACAAAGTCTGATTTCCAAACTTCTGAAAGAAACAGAAGAAGATGCTCCATATGGGCATCTTTGTAAAGACAGATGGGATCTATTAGAAGAATTTGTTTGACTTGAAATCAAGGCAGAAATAGAGGAGTTAAAAGTTTTGTTCTCTCCATGACCAAGAGATTTGCCTCCTGGTTTAATTTCTTCTTCTTTTTTTTTTAATCAATAATGTTGGGGGACACACATACACTATGACAGGGAATTTGTTTTGATTTATTCATTAAAACACTGAAATTTAACTCAGGAGAAGAAAAACAAAGCCGGTTATTCAAATGACTCCACTAATTTTTTTTACACAAAGCTTCATAATGGATCTCTAGAACCACAGTATTAAGTGTGTTAACTCTGCTCTATAACTTTTCATATTTTTCTGCCTTTGAGAACCTGATGAAAAGTATGGGAAATTTTGCTTAGAAAATTCATACTTGTATAGTCTCAATCTCTCTCTCTCTCTCTCTCTCTCTCTCTCACACACACACACACACAAACACACGTTTTGTAGGGCTTTGGTAGATTCTCTGAATTCTAATCACAGATCCCTGGGGTGGGGGTTACCCAGATAAGTATTTCTGCTACCTTTAAACTGCATTTGGGTTATGAAAATTTTATTCAGAAGTTCTTATTTTTTATATATTTTTAGATGTTGGTGAACCTTTATTTTATTCATTTATTTATATGTGGTGCTGAGAACTGAACCCAGTACTTCACACATGCTAGGCAAGCCCTCTGCCACTGAGCCACAATCCCAGCCCCAGGAGTTCTTATTTTTAATAGAATTCAGTACAGTGGTAAGGTCATGTCTTTTAGTGCTGTAGAGTAGGGTGGTACCACATTACCAAACGTACTCTCTGAAATATTAAAAGTCACATGATGCCACATCTAAAACAAACATGTGGGTGAAAAACTTAGGAGAGCCCAAGTAGGTAACAAAAATATTTTTTTACTCAATGTTAATTTTTTTTCTTAAATGAAGCAAATCTCTTCCACTATAAATGAATAACAGAACAAACCCAAATTTGTAAATTGAATAAAATTAGTGTTTCAAAATTGACATTGTGGGTCTGTTATTAAAAGACAGAGACTGGTAATTCTAGGGTTTTTTCCTGTGCACTAAACTACTATGCTTACATATTTGTTTATTAACAATAGCCTTACTGAGCACTGGCTGCAGGCCCAGCTTATGCTAAGCACTTAAGATAAAATGTAAATAAAAGATAAATAAATAAAACACAACTCATCTTCAGAATGAGGAGATGGTGAGGAGTCAAGAGAACTATTTTTAATCCAAGGAATCATAGCAATTCCAATGATATTTGACAGGATAGAAAAAGACTTGTTTTCTGAATATATGAGTAAATCAATAAATTTGTTATATTAAGTTTCAAATGTTAATTATTAATTTAGATGTATGATGGCTAGGTGCAATAGCACAGACCTATAATCCCAGTGACTCCAGAGATTGAGGCAGGAGGATCACAAGTTTAAAGTTGCCTTGGGCAATTTAGTGAGACCTCAAAATAAAAAGAGCTGGAGGTATAGCCCATTGGTGTAGCACCTGGGTTCAATCCACAGTACACAACACACACACACACACACACACACACACACACACACAGACAAAAATGCTTCCAGATTATAATCATATAATGGCATTAAAAATAGCTTGTTAATGTATAACACCAAAGGTGTAATCCCATGACACCAAGGCTAAACTTTTAAGGAATATTCCTTATTTTGTTGTTTGAGGGAGAAAACTTAAATAAATAAAACAAATATCCACTATAGGAGCTAAAATGGAAAACTGATAATATGAAGTGTTGGCAAGGATAAGGAGCAACTGGAATTCTCATACCTGGATCATGGGAATTTAAATTGGTAAAACCACTTTTCAAAAGCTGGTAGGCAACTTTACATAAGTTAAACATATTTCTATTCTATCTAGCAATTCTCACAGTACCAAAGAGAAATTAAAACATATACCCACAAAATATTTGTATAAGAATGTTCACAATAGCCATAAGCTAGAAACAATCCAAATGTCCATCAACAAGAAAATTATAAACAAAAATTGGCATAGTCACACAATAGAATGCTATCCAGCAATAAGAAAAGAACAGGCAACTGATTCACATAACAATATAGATAAACTGCAAACATATTAAGCTATGAGACAGGAGCCCGGACACTAAGGAGAACATATCCTTTTATATGAATTTCAAGAATAGGCCAAACTAGGGGCTGGAGCTGGAGCTCAGTGGTAGAACACTAGTCTTCCACGTGTGAGGCATTGGGTTCAAGCCTCAGCACCACATAAAAATAATAAAGATATTTTTTCAAGAAAGAATAGGCCAAAAAAAAAAACAAGAAATTCAAATAAATCATCAATAATTAAAAAAAAAGAATAGGTCAAACTAATGAAGAATGATGAAAATCAAAACAAGGTTTACTTCTGGGAGTTGGCTGGGATTCACTGAGAAAAGACATGAAGAAATTTTCTGGGGAGGGGGATGGAAGTGTACTCTGCTTTAGTGGGGTGGATATTAGACAAAGCAATAAAGAATAATGACCTTTTACCTTATACAGCAAAAAGGACTTTGCAGATGTGATTAAGGTTAAGGACCTTCAAATGAGGAGATTACCTGAATGGGCCCAACCAAATCATCTGAGCTCTTAAAAGCAAAGAACCTTTCTTGACTGTGATTAGAGGAAGAGAGACATTGTCACCAGAAGAAAGTGTAGAGAGATCCAAAATTGTTGGCTTTGAAAGTGGAGGTAGGGGTCATGAGCCAGGAATGTGGGAGGCCTCTACACATTAGAAAAGACAAGTTAATAGATTCTCCTCTGGAGCCCCAAGAAACACAGCTCCATTGTCACCTTAATTTTGTGCGGTAAAAGCCATTTAGACTTCTGGCCTTCAGATGTATAAGATAATAAATTTGTGTTGCTTTAAGTCACTAAATATGTGTTTTTTTAAAGGATCAATAAAAGCAAATACACACGGATATATGCATTAGAAAAACTCATTAAAATGTACATTCAAGATTTTCATATTTCACT
Source organism: Spermophilus citellus (assembly GCF_964194105.1). Classification (NCBI taxonomy): domain Eukaryota; kingdom Metazoa; phylum Chordata; class Mammalia; order Rodentia; family Sciuridae; genus Spermophilus; species Spermophilus citellus. The sequence continues at coordinate 176,717,668 of NC_138184.1, read as the reverse complement.
CCATGTAAGTATATCATATTCTTAATTGAATTGTGTCCTCCAAAAAGATATGTTGAAAACCTAATTCCCAGTACCTCAGAAAGACATTATTAGGGAAAAGGGGTCCCTGTGGATGTGATTAGTTATGCTGAACTCATACCAAAATAAAGTGGGCCCTTAATCAACAATGATGAATATCCCTAGAAGAAGAGGCAAGGATAGAGACAGTGCTAACACCATGTAAAGACACTGTCAGACATCATATTGAGGAATGCTAAGGGTTGATGGCCATACCAGAAGGTAGGAAGAGGCACCCAACATCTCAGAATATGGCTCTGCAGACACATCCACTTTGAACTTCTGCCTCTAGAACTATGGGAAAATAAATGCCTATTGTTTTAAGCCACATGGTTTGAGATACTTTGTGCTCTCATCTTTAGGAAATTAATATATACCTCAACTTTTTCCAAAATTCTGCAAAAAGAAAAAATATAAAACATTACAGATACAGTTGAAGCCCACTTAGTAGTCCTCTCCAGAAAACTGCCCCTCTCTCCATAAAACAACCATTATCTTTGATTTCTTTTTATCATTCTATTGTTTGTTTTGCATACATTTGCTATGTAGCTATGAATCATAAACATTTTTTCTTTTTAAAATTTATTAGGACAAAAATATAAATTCCTCCTTTCTCTTTTTTGATAAATAAAAATTATTAATTTAAGATGTATAATATGATGATGTTACATATATATACACATTATGAAATGACTACCACAATCAAGCTAATGAACACTTCCATCACCTCACATTGTTACCCTTTTGTGTGTATGTGTGTGTGTGTGTGTGTGTGTGTGTGTGTGTGTGTGGTCATTTAAAATCTACTTAGTAAATTTCAAGTATATAATATAGTATTGTTAACTATAATCATAATCACAATGTTATATGTTAGATCTTCAGAATTTTGTGTGTGTGTGTGTGTGTGTGTCTGTGTGTGTGTTGGCAGAAGCAAGCACTCGACCAACTGAGCTATAACCCCAGCCCAGATCTTTAGAAGGTATTGACCTTATCACTGACAGTTTGTATCTTTTTTTAACATTTTTTTTTTTAGTTTTAGGTGGACACAATATCTTTATTTTATTTTTATGTGGTGCTGAGAATCGAACCCAGTGCCTCACACATGCTAGGCGAGAGCGCTACCACTTGAGCCACATCCCCAGCCCCTGAAAGTTTGTATCTTTTGGCCAATGTTTCCTTGATTTCTCCATTCCCAGTCTCTGTCAACCACAATTCACAATTCTACCCTTGTTTTTGTTTGTTTGTTTTGTTTGAGGTATTAGGGATTGAACCAAGGATGTTCTACCACTGAGTTGCATCCCCAGCCTTTTTTAATTTTTTAAAAAATTTTTGAGACAGAGTATTGTAAGTTTCCAAGGCTGACATCAAACTTGCTATCCTCCTGCTTCAGCCTCCCAAGTAGCTGTGATTATGGCATACACCACCACACCTGGCCTCTACTCTTGGTTTTTATGAGTTTGACTTTATATTCCTCATATAAGTGATATCATACAGTACTTGTCTATGTTCATCTGGCTTATGTTATTTAACATAATGTCCTCCAGTTTCATCTATATTGTTGTGAATGGCCAGATTTATCTATTCTTTATGAATTAATATTATTATGTGTACCTACCACATTTTCTTTATCCATTCGTTTGCCAATGAACACTCAGGTTTTCATATCTTGCCAATCATGGATAATGCTGTCATGAATGTGGGAGTACAGATATCTCTTGAACTTACTGATCTCATTTCCTTTGAATATATACCCCAAAGTGATATTGTTGTAAATTGGTCCAGAAATTATGGAAATTGGTACAGTCATTATGGAAAACAGTATGGAAACTCCTCAAAAAAATTAAAAATAGAACCACCATGTAATCTAGCAATCTCATTTCTGCATGTTTTTAAACTTTTTATAAACAGATTGTATTGCATTTGTTCTTTAATAATTTCTTCACTCAATTTGTATTTGTGAAATGAATTCATGTTTTGCAGCTCTAATACATTAATTTTCATCATTGGATGTCTGGAATTTCATTTTATGAGCAAAGCAGCACTTTTTTTTTTTTTTTTTTGAGTGTAAGAGTAGGATTTATTCAAGAGTGCACAGAAACAGAACTCCCGCAGGAGGAGAGGGGGCCCAACAGGGGTCGCCCTACTATTAATAGATGATGAGGATATTTAATTATTTTTATATTTTTGCTATTACTGCTATGGGCACACTTGAACACATGCAATTTTCCTTAAGGATATTTTCGTTAAGGATAATATCCTTAAGGATATCAAGGAATTTCCTGGGTCTTAGATAACTTGTGTCTTCAACTTGATAAGATAGTGACTAACTGCTCTGGGAAGTGACTACCCCAATTTACACTCACAGCGATAGTATGAGAGTTCCTTGTCACACAGAAATCTATTATTTGTGCAATTAATATGCATTAATAATTGCAGTAATTTTAAAAAATACCCCTTCCTGATAAAGTTCCTATTGCTTCCCATCTCCTGTGACAATATTGTCAGGCATGTGTGTGTGTGTGTGTGTGTGTGTGTGTGTGTGCGCGCGCGCGCTAGGAATCGAACCCAGGGCCTTTCACATGCTAAGCATGCATTCTACCACTGAGTTACACTTCCAAACAGGTATTGTGTTTACTATCTGATAGGCAAAAGAAAATTCACCATGAAACAAATGAAGTTTAAGCTTAAGGACCCTTCATTCCCATCGACCTCTTTGAAAACCTTGTAGCTAATATTTTATTTGAAATTGTGTTTTCTTTTTCTTAAAATGAGATCCACAAATTGCACAAACTTCAAGCCCCACCAAATCTAGACGCAGCCCTGCTGATGATGGGTGTGAAGTGTATCTCATTGTGGTTTCAATTTACTTTTTCCTGATCACTAGTGTAATTTTACTCCTTTTCATGTGTTGATTGGCACATCAAGTTTCCTGTGAATTTAGCTTCTTTGTCTTACTGATTTGTAGGGATTCTTTATATCTTCTGCATATTAATTCTGGACTTAATTGGGACAAATAACTCATCCAGTATGGAGTTTGTCTTCATTTTTGTCATAGTGTCCTTCATGTTTTATTTATAATGATGCTGTATTTATCCATTTTTTTTATTTATGATGTGCACATTTTTGTAACTTGTATAAGAAATACTTTTATGACAAGGTCATAACAGTATTTTTTCTCCTTCTAAAAGTTACGATCTTTATATTTGGGCTTCTAGGGAATCTGAAAAAAAATTTTTGAAGTATGGCATGAAATTAAGATCTAAATTTTATTTACTGTACATGGATAGCCAGTTGTCTCAGCACCATTTATTGAAAAGTCCCTCATTTCTCTAGTGCCTTGTAGCCTCCATCATGTTTCAAGTTTCAATGTATGTTTCCAACACTTTTGTTCCATTGCAGAGTTGCCAGCACCCTGCCAGGGTAGATCGCTGCTCAGGAGGTGTGAGCTGCCTGAGAAATAGAAAGCCTGAAATAATTAGTAAAAAACAAGCCAGAGCCAGAAATTAGATTTTAAAAAGCGGAATGCCTAATAGATCTTACAGTCCTGATAGGAGTTGGAACTAAACAACTAAAAAATGGCTCCAATTCTTTATTTAAGGGGGAATACATGAAAGGCAGAGATAGGTTTCAGCAGGAGGAGTCTTGGTAGTCTTGGCTCTTCCTTCTCAGTGTTGCAGGGGTCTTGCAGAAAACAGGTTATGGCTCCAGTGGGTCATCCCATCTCCGGTGATGTGCTGAACTTGTGATGGAGCTGGGTAGGAAGCCACAGGAACCAGGCATCTTCAAACCAGCAGCATTGCTGCTGGGAGTTCCCAGTACCAGGCTTTCCTGCCTAATGGCTTCCACATCACTTTAGTTCACACACAGTTCAAGGATGACTCTCAGCATTCCATTGGTCTAATTATTGTGTTCATAGCACAAACCTGACATTGTCACAGTCACTATAGCTTTACAGCTAGTCTTGATATCAGGCAGAATAAGTCTCCCATTTTTTCTTAATCAAGGTCATTTTGACTTTTCTTGGTCCTTTGTGCTTCCATACAAGTTTTAGGATGTTTGTTCACATCTACGGAAAAAAACCTTTAAGAGTTTTATAATAATAGCATTTGAGTAATAGACTATTTTGAAGAAGACTCTTTAAATATTGAGCTTTCATATCCATGAAGATGTATGGTTTTATAATTTTCTCAAGTTTTCCTTTTGTCCTTTAATGATTTTCTCATTAGCATTCTTTTTTTTTAGAAATTTCTTTTGTAGTTGTAGATGGACAGCATGCCTTTATTATATTTGTTTATTTTTATGTGGTGCTTGGATGGAACCTAGTGCCTCACACATGTGAGGCAGGTGCTCTGCAACTGAGCCACAACCCCAGCTCTCATTAGCATTCTTATATGTCTTTAGATAAAATTTATTTATACTAATCTTTGTAGCTCTTGTTGCTATCATCAAAGGTATCTTCCTGTTATATATTCTATCTGGTTATAGTGTATGTATGTGTGTGTGTGTGTGTATTTGTATTAGTATTTGTTTTTATTCAGCTTGTATCAATTAACCTTACAAATCTCTTATTTGTTCTAAATAAGTCACTTTTAATCTGATCAGTGGTTCTGAGACTCTTCTTTTATGTACAATATTTTCTAGTTCTTTCAGCAACGAAACCTAAATACACAATTTGATCAATCACAGTGGTTCTGAATAGATGTGCTGTACGGTTCTTAAAATAATCAAAAGTAGTATTATATGGTAGCCAAAGAAATGATAAAGTTAGGCTGCCTGGTTCTAATTGGCTCTACCACTTAAAGCAAATCTTAACATACTCATTTGTAAAAATTGAAATAAAAATACTGTGCTGCAAGTTCAAGGCCAGCCTTGACAACTCAGCAAGACCCAGTCTCATTGTAAAAAATAAAAAGGGCTGGGGATGTGGCTCAGTGGCAGAGTGCCTTTGAGTTTAATTCCCAATAATGCAGGAAAAATGTTCAAGAAATTACTTAATAAAATATAAACAGTGAGCTTCTAAATATGCTGGGAGAAAAAGTGCAAGATGCATTCAATAGATAATGTTCTTGATCTGTAGGCCAAGCAATCAGGCTTCCATGTGAGAAGCAAAGCAATCTTTCTAGTTACTTATATGATACAATCTACAGTTTTATATGAAGTTATTTATTAGAAAACAATTCTCAAGGCCCTTTAACAATACAAATTTTATTAAAAAAATAAGTAACATCAAAACTGTTCAGCAAATCTATATTCAATGTAACCAAAATAAACAAACACCAAATTAAAAAAAATATATATATATATATATATATATAGGCAAGAAACAAGTGCATTTTTTGGTCCCAATATTTTTGAATATATTATCTTTATCCAAAGGAATTACATTAATGGCTAAGAAGATATTATGTATTAGATAATCAGAAATGTAACTTTAAAATTTGTTTTAAGGTCTGAAAGAGGAGTTTTTGCCAATTCTTTATGTCTTTGAACTCACAATCCCCAAGATGTTAATGAAAGTCCCAAGATAGAGCATGTAATAATGTCTAATGAGCTGAACAAGTATCAAAAGAAGCTACCAGTAGGTAGCCACAAAAAAAAAAAAATACTGTGCTGCATGTGGTTCTTGCAAGGACTCAATGGAATAAACACAATAAAATATGTTGTATAGTCTCTGGCCCATTGTAAGCATTGAATTAAGGTTAATTATTAAAAGCATGAGGTAAATGATACCATTATTAATTACATAGTAGATTTATAAACCAGAGATTAAAACATGGGTTAGATTAATTTAGAACAAACTCTTAGTGACCTGTCTAAATTATTTTGCAACTGTGTTATACCAAATACAATTTATTCATTAACTGTCAATCAACTAATATTGCTGTTCCATTGTTGGTTGTTCTGTGATTGATTGACTCGAGGTATTGGGATGCAGTGGTGAGTACAACAGTCAAGGTTCCTGCCCACATGGAGCTTTCACCCTAATAAAGGAGCCAAATTTTACATACACATATAATTGTGTATTTTCAAATTATGCTGCTGTGTTTAGAAAAACAAAGTGTAGGAAGCTATAAGAGAATACTAACAAGGGGCATCTAGAGATTGAGAAGTCAAAGGGAAGTAACATCAAAGTCAGACAGAGGGAAGGAGAAGTGCATTTAAGCAGAGAAAATGGGACCTGAAAGGAGCTGACAAATTCAGGGGACTAACAGAGACAGTATGGCAGGCAAGGAGAAGGCAATGGTGAGCCGGGCCAGATGAAACTGGACAGGGGGACATCATATAAGATGTTGAAATCCTTTTATCCTATATAAAATCACTAGTCCCATGAAGGAGGTGAGCATGAAAAGTTTGTTCCAGTTATTAGGTAGAAAAGAGACTAGGAAGGCTAAGAAAGGAAGCGAGAGGGGCAACAAGAGGCTCTTGTAAGAGGCGGTGGTGGCTCAGGAGAGGGAATTAAGTGAAGATGAAGCAAAGTGATGGCTTTGGGGTATATTTAGGGGGTAGACTCAAGAGGACTTGGTAAGGGACTGGTTGGAATGGGGAGATGGTCAGTAAGGGGAGGGTCAGCAGAAGTTTCCAAGTTCCTGACTTGAGCAGAGGGGCATGTTCTTTACTACAGTAGGGAAAAGTAGAGATGGAGCAGATTTGGGAGGGAAGATCAAGGGTTCAGATTTGAATGTGTCAAGTTTGAGATGCCATAAAAGTATCCAAGTAGAGATGTTGAGCAAGGATATAAATATATGGATCTTGAGGATTCCAGTTACATCTGAAGGTCACTGGGAACCAGAGAACTCTTACTTAGAAGAGGAATACAGACAAGAGAACAGTAGTCCAGGACAGAACCTTGGAGAATGCTGAAGAAGGAACTGGATAGAAAAGGAGTTGGCAATGAAGTGTGGTGAGAACATTTTTTAAAACATTTTAAAGATGGTGCAATGAGTCGGATGTTATTACCCTATACATGGGTATGACTGCATGAATGGGGTGACTCTACATCATTTACAACCAAGAAATGAAAAGATGTGCTCCATTTGTGTAAAAAATAAAATTAAATTTAAAAAAAATAATAAAATCAACATTTTAAAAGGAGGAGATTTTGAGGAAGAATAGTCGCAGGGTCAGATGTTAAGAGGTTAAGTAGAAGAGGATTGAAAGTATTCACTGGCTTTAGCAACATAGGGTTTACTGCTCTTAGCAAAAGCAGTGGTAGGAGCAGAAATTAGAGTGCAAACAGAGCACTGTTGCCTGGAGTTGAAAGAGCGTTCCTAGCAAGGACCTTTATCGTACCAAGAGTCAACTTGTACGCTCCCCTTTTGCAGTTCCTAAGCATTTCATGGAGTCATCCAGCCAAGAAACGACACCTCTGCACTTCCATCTAAACTGGTTGATAAAATGTCAGGGAGATAACGCTGGCGGTTTTTTTTTTTTTTTTTTTTAAATCTCTGTGTGCAAATCTCTGCAAACCAATGGAACAACATACACACACACACACACACACACACACAAGTGCAATAGGTGGTTTAATCTCACAAGGAACTTAAGGAAGCTGTTGTCATCATCACTTCTGCTGATCAGTCTCAAAGGTCAAGACCACATTGGAGTCCTTCCATTGTTGTAAAAGTTAATGAAAGTTAATTATTAAAACTGACAGAAAGGTAATTAGCTCACTGCCTTACATAACCTATATATAGACATCCATGAACATATGGATGCATGCAGAGCCTATAGACCTAAGTAACTGGACACTGTTTCTTCGAACTGGGCTGCTTTATCTCAAAAATTGTCCACAGTTGCTGAAGCTCCTCACTGAGTGCATTTCAGGTAGGAAAAAATCTTATATTTGTTTTACTCAATCTGGATTTCTATTTCTTGAAAATGGCATTGTCTTTCTGATTAAGACCTGTGTAGAAATTACTGTTGTATTCTTGAGTTTATTTCACAAGCATGAATATTTTGAATGATTCCACTAATAGGCGAAAAATGTATGTCGGGAGCACTGGCAATGTGAAATAAATATTTGAGTGGTCTTTAAGTTACCAAGTTAATGTGAAGGTTCAATGTTCCTTTTCAAAGACAGTGGTGAGTTTTACCTTAATTATTCAGCTAATTCCTTTATTCCCCACCCAAATCTGACTGTATAGTTAGATCATCTGCTCTGAAGGCTAGCAAACATAGCAAGCCTTTAGGAAAAGTTTTCTCCAGGAGGTAGAATCATCCTTTAGAGGGGATATAGAAAGGCCATCTGGCCCTGATATCAGGGATTTATCTGCCAGACACCCAGAAAGTCCAAGACCAAAGGAAAGGGGGAAAGGAGAAAAGGCAATAGAAGGACCAAGAGTCAATAGGGAACAGAAATAGGGAAAAAAAATTATCACTGGACAGCTGCAGAGAGCCCTATGCCACAAGACGTATAAGATCATGCAGGGGTACATAGCCTGTAGATTACCAACCCTACATAAATATATAGAGTCTAGTTCATTCTTTATAATAACAGGAACAAAATTTTACAATAGTCTTTGTATGTACAAGTAGGAAACAATTTATTATGCCTTTGAATTAAATTGTTCTTTTTTCCAAAGTAAATTTATCATTTGAGCAAACAGTATAGTGAAAGCTGGCCACATAAACATCATTTCTACTAAGAAATTAGGATGCCTCTATTTGATTTCAGAAATAGGTAATTTATAATGAGTGAATACATATCTTACCTCCTCCCTCTGGATAAATAGGTTAGTAATACAAAAATAAATGAACAAATGTAGACAAGAAAATACAACCTCAGTTTCATAGTGTTGAGGAGCATAGGGGAGAATAAACCAGATCAAGTTATGAAGATGGCGCCCCAGGCTGCCCAGGCTCACAGTGTGTGTGATGCTGACAGTAAGGGTGGGTGGTTCTACTCCCAAGGGCGAGGGTTCTAAGGGTGTCTCTCCTGGAGCTCTGAGCATGTGCCTTGCTTCTCATGAAGATAGGGGCTAACAGGTCCCACATTAACACTGCAGAGAAAAACATGCAGCGGAGTGTCAGTGATTCACAAAACCTAGTTTCTTTCTGGCTCTGTTACTTGCTAGCTAGAGATGTGGCTTTGTGTGTTTTTTTGTGCAGTGTAGTGCAGGGGCTCAAACCCAGGGCCTCACACATGCTAGGCAAGCACTCTACCACTGAGTTACACCCAAGTCATTTATTTTCTCTCATCTCAATGTCTTCATTTGTAAATTGGTGATAATAATATCTACTTTTTCTGCATAGTTCACAGGGAACCACTGGAGGAAGAAAAGTGAAAGTGCTCAGAAACCACATAGCCTTCTAGAAGTGGCTAGGAATTCTCTGTATCTTGTGTGCTCCTATTGGGCCTAAAACTTCTTGCTATGGTGCATTTATCTAATGGTTTAGTCTTTGGGCCAACAAAGCTTTCTGTTTCTGTATTTGGGTTTCTTACTGTCATCTGGGTGTGATTTGTTCATTCCCTACAACCTTCTCATCATCCTTTCCAAACTTATCTGTTCTGTGAAGTCTAATTCAAGACCCACACTTCCTTCATGAACTTCATGAAACAGTTCCTTCATGAAACTTTTCTCAACTCCAGCTTACATCCTTTCTTTTTTCAACTTATTATCTGGACCAATCATTTTGGACACTTCTCCTGTGTGTGCAAACTTCAGATTTCAGGGTGATATCATGTATATCTCTTTTGTTCACAGTTTAGTTTATTCCAACAAACCTTCTTGCATACTTACTATGTTATAAGACCTATGTAAAAGAGAAAAAAATAGAATTTGGACCTTAACTTTTGGGGAATTTAATCTTATAGAGGAGAGAAACATAAGCAAATAATGACAATACAGTATGATATGGAATAGAAATATGTTCAAGGAGTTTTCAAGAAGGAAATGATTAACTCTTTCTGAGGGGTACCATGAAGCTTTACAGCATTTTCTTATCTTGTACAACCAAGTTCCTGACAAACAATAGGCCGATCGATGCCTGTTGAAGCAATGAAGAAAGGAATTAATGGTCAGGGACAGCTGAGTATTTTTAAAGATGAATTGGAATTTAGCAGATGGGGAGAAGAAACCAGATAAAGGAAACCATATGGGCAAAGACATGGAGATGTTAAATCATCATGGCATGTTAGGAACCTATTATAATCATGAACAAGCACACAAGAACTTGAGACATAGGCCAGAGACAAAATATAAAGAGCCTTGCATGCCAGGCTAAACAGGTGAGAGAGGTAGATTCTTTTAAAATTATGTTCTAGGGGGCTGGGGTTGTGGCTCAGTGGTAGAGTGCTCGCCTAGCACATGTGAGGCCCTGGGTTCGATCCTCAGCACCACATATAAATAAATAAATAAATAAATAAATAAATAAAGGTATTGTGTCAACTACAACTAAAAAATATTTATTAAAAAATTATGTTCAGGGCTGGGGATGTGGCTCAAGCGGTAGCGCGCTCGCCTGGCATGCGTGCGACCCGGGTTCGATCCTCAGCACCACATACAAACAAAGATGTTGTGTCCGCCGAGAACTAAAAAATAAATATTAAAAATTCTCTCTCTCTCTCTCTCTCTCTCTCTCTCTCTCTCTCTCTCTCTCTCTCCTCTCTCACTCTCTCTTTAAAAAAAAAATTATGTTCAAATAAACTGGGGTGAGAATGGAAAACTGTTGTTTCTGGAGATAAGCTCAGAGTAAACATGAAGATCTAGAAAAGATGGCAACATGAACATTTTCCAACAGGCTATGGTTGATTTTGTAAATTGGGCCTACACAGTTAATCCTAAAGCTTTTATATATAAAATCAAGGCCAAGGTGTCTCTCTTTACATACTTCAGCTTACCTTGACCACAGCCCTCAGGGAAGGCCTCCTCCTTTTACCATTAGACAAACTGAAGCTGGAACAACTTGCTCATAACAAACACAGGTAAACAATGGCAAAGTGGGGATTTAAAACTAGGCCTACTTAGCCGCCAAATTCTCACTCTTTTCTGCTTCAGACCTACCTAAATTAGATTTGGCTTTGTTTTCCAGCATTATGGGCAGTGTAGTAAGAGAATTAATGAAAAATAATGTTAGTGACTAAAATTAAGCTCAAACTGAGCTAAATTCCTAGAACTATATATTAACTCAAACATGTAAGCATACATCCTAAATTAATACTACAACACACATGTCATTGCCCACCATGGACACTGAAATAGAGATACATGAATTATCTACATAAATTTGGCCAAAGGAAAAAATAATCAAGAACATTTTCTTTAGCAGTCTTGCTTAGACATCTAGAGAACCACTTCCACTCCCTTAGGATCCTCACCCAACTCTCATCACCTTTAAACACCTGTGTCAGCTTATTATCCCCTCTTTCCCACTCTGGTTTCAAAATCAGTCTTGTGTTTGTGAGATGCCAATAGCGATTATCACTAAATAGCAGAGAAAAACTCAAGTGGTTTTCATGTTCTAAATGATAACAGACACACTTATTTATCTCAAAGAAACAGCTCAGGTGTACATTCATAAGATACCTTCATTAATTATCCTATTGTGCTTCAAAACAGACATACAGGAGAATCGTAGCATTTAACAGGAACTCGCCCCCTTCTGACCTCTCTTTACCATTGAGTTACTCCTCATCACCACCTGGGCCCTATCCCGTGCTGAAGCCATCATCTCCCTGCCTCTACTCAGCTGATGTGGACCTTTTTGTGCCCTTGATCCTGGCTCCATTTTGCTGACTGGGGTGCCTGTGGTGGTGATCACCGCAACAGTTGTTCTACTTGTTCTCCCATCTCTCCCCACTCTCCCAAGGACAGTTATTAGAACACTGCTGTATTCCCCTTCTCCAAGGACCAATTCACAAAATAAGGCTGGCTTACCTATGGTTTTCCACTGATTGGCACAGGTGTATTTAAGATCCATGAAAGAAGTAGCATGTTCAGCACATGTTAGCCATAGTACGGCATTTGCAGTGATGCCTTCAGCAGACCCTCCTTAATGTGGATGGCTCTGGAGGGGTGATGTCAGAAGAGCTACCTGGTGCCCTGTGACTGGGGAGGGGCTGGGAAATGCTCTGCACACCTGCTTGCATCCTGATTTCAAATTATCACTAAGTAAAAACAAATCCTAGCATTGCTCATGAGCATTTGGGTTCAAATTAGTTGTCTCCCAGCAGAAAGGACAGACCTCTGAAAGTCTAGAAACCTAGATCAATGCTGAACTCTGGAAAGTTCAAAGCTGCAGACACCTCTCAGGAGTGGGCATTCAGAGTGGAGGCTCCCAGGTAATCAGAGGCCAGGAAGATACAAGTGCTTAGGCTGGAAAAGAGTGGAACCTGAAGTGGTGGGGAAAGGGTGTGTATATGACAATCCTTACAAGTATCAAAAAAGTTATTTAAAAACTGGAAGAGTTGGGTCTGGGATTGAGGCTCAGTGGTGGAGTGCTTGCCTTGCACATGTGAGGTACTGGGTTAAATCCTCAGCACCACATAAAATAAATAAAGGTATTGCATTTATCTACAACTAAAAATGTATTTAAAAAACTGGAATAGTTAAATTGAGAAACTAAATTTCAGAAATTAACTCTAGGACTAAAAATCTACTTAAAAAAAGAGAATGACAAATACATATAACTAAGACATGCACCAAGGTATACAGAAATATGTGTGCATACATGTGTGTGTCTATGTAAATAGTGTACACATCTAAAGGCCAAAAAATTTAAAAGAGCACATTAGAGGAAAGTGAATAAAAATTCGAATATTCACCAAAAAAAGTGTCAGAATTCCAAAATTATTGGGAGGAAGGGTCCCTGAGAATGAATTTCAATTTCCCAGGAGCCAATGACACCCTAAGGAACCCAGAGAGAAATTAAACCACAAAGATAAAACAACATGAGAAGACATATGTTAATAGGGGAGTGATATTTGCAGGTGAAAATGTGTTCCAAAAATTAAAAAAAAAAAAAATCCCAAGAATTTCTAGGGGAAAGGTAACTTGTTCAGGTGAAAACAAAGTAAATAAGATCACTTTTGAATCCTTAACTAAAGTAGGTCATTCTTAACAAGCTCAGAAATGATGAATGACATTCACTTATGACTATCTGGAACCTGCTTCAGCAGGGGCTCCATCTGAGTGTTGGCTCAGGGCTCATGTTGTTTGTTACATGTGGAATACAAAGTAGCAGATTTGGGAGCAGGAGGCAGACTGGAATGTGGTTCTCAAGGTCTCCAAGTTCTGGAAAGATTTCTTGAGCTGCCCTGATTCCTTGCAGGCAGTGCTGGGTGTGAAAAGGAGACTCTTTCCAGTATGCAGCAGGAGGGCTAGAGTTCAGGCTTTTGATCAGCTGGGGGTTTGAGGGAGCATATTACAGACCCAGTGTCAGTCATCCCAGGGAAGGAGCTACATACAAATGAAGGTCTTTCTACCATTATTGTCACTAGTTTTTTTTTTTTTTTAAATTAGACCATGGCTTAGCAGAGAGAGCACATACAACAGTCAAAGGAAGAAAAGAAGTACCCTCTGGATCTTTCTTAGGGAAGAGAACCAATGAGTTTCTGTGAATTCCTCAGTGGAAACATGAATGAAGCAACAAAAAGGCAGATTTTTTTCTTTTCCTTTCTTTCTGTCCAGAGCTGCTGAGAGCCATAGTAGAAATGACGCATGGTATTTTTGGTTAAAAGACGACCCCAGCAAGGCATTGAGATGATAATGGTCATGTTAAGTTGTGTATTCAATTGGATATTAGACCCCTGCTGTCCACCTCTGCCTGCTACTTTGGAGCTCTCCTGGGGACTCCCAGAGAGTTCCCATTGGTTGGGGAAGTGCGGTAGGAGGGATTTCTGGAGGAGGGATTCCCGGTTGGTGTGATGTGTCCCAGGAGAAGGCCACGCGTGTGGCATTCGCGGGAGTTTTGGAAATAAAAGTTTGTTCCTGCTTGAGTGGCTCGTGATTTTGTGCCCAGCCAGACTGTGGCACAGAGCAGCATCTGAGAAAAGTAAAAGCACATAGTGCTTTAGTCTTTGTCCTACAGCTAGCTGGCCAGGCTGGATCTCTCACAGGAGTAAAGCTGTTCTTGGAAGACACTCTAGACAGTCTTTGCAAAAGACCCAAGATGTCAACAGTCATTGACCATAGATTAGATATTAAATGTTAATGCCCCAACCAAATTGTTGGTAATTGGCAAAAAAATAAAAACAAAAATTTATGTTATGAATGGCAATGACCAAGCCAGCTCCACTTTATGAGCAAGTTCTTTTTTTTTTTTAACCAAGGCTCTTAACCACTGAGCCACATTCCAAGTCCTTTTGGGTATTTTATTTAGAGCAAGGGTCTCACTGAGTTGCTTAGGACCTAGCTAAGTTGCTGAGGCTGGCTTTGAACTCACATTCCTTCTGCCTCAGACTCTCTAGCCACTGGGATTACAGGCATGGGCCACCCCACCCAGTACGAGTATAGTTAGGGTATGCCACCTGGATGTGAGGATGGAAAGATGGAGGTGTGAATGGAGATGAGAGACAGAAGACAAGCTGCTTGACTGAGGAAAAGGCAAAGAAAGAATAGCAAGAGGATCTAAAAGTCAAAATAAAATTCAAAGGGTCTCAATACTGAGGGCCATGCTAGAGGGTGAGGCAGAAGCACTTCACTGTGGTCAGAGAAGACCAATACAGAGAAAGATAAGGGCACTGAAGAAATTGGAGTGGGCGGGTTGGGGGTATTGAGGAATGGATGGTCTAAGAGAAGTCAGGTGAGGCCAAGAGTTAAGGCCATCATCAGATTCCTGGTTGTAACATGAGCTCTGCAAACATACTGAAAATGCCCTCCGGTATGAGAAAGCACCATGTAGCAACATACAGTCTAGTGTGACATAATTCATCTAATCACTGTGATTTCAGTCAGGGAACAGAACCCTGGGCATTATGGGTAATACTGCAAAATCAAGTGGGGGGGATGGAATGCTAACAGAATGTTCTTTAAATTGTTTTTATAGGACAATAGAGAAACTGCATGTTGTAAAAGAAACAGCAAAGTTTGAAAATGGAAGTCCCATTTTGACACTACTCATGGTCTGACTCAATAAAAAGTACTTAGATTTTTGTCAAGGGGTAGATGTGTATGCAATCATGTTATTATTTGTAAGAGGAGAAGAATTGTAAGGCCTTAGAGAATTGTGAGGGATAAATTGACAATGTACATAAAAAGTCTTTGTAAAATTGATCTTTTAAGTGTAATGGAAATAGAATTAAAATAAGAATTAAAAATTCAGATCAGACATATAATTGTTAAAATAATAACTACCAGTTGATGAATGCTTATAGCATGCCAGGCACAATGGCAGATGTTTTGAAAACATTCTCATTTAATTTTCACAATCACCTTAAAACTTGGGTATCATCATCATCACTGTTATATAGATGAAGCTCAGAGAGGTTAAGTAACTTGCCCAGGGTCTTTCCTTAGGAAAGTTCTTGTCACTTGTAACTAAGTAACCAAGTCTAATTTTAGTTTGTGCCATAGTTTCCTCAACTATAAATTATAAAACTTTACCAGACTCCCAGAAACCATAGGAAAGTAAACAGATTATATCTTTTAATTTCACAAATTAAAAGCACTTTAAATGGTATCATAAAAATCCTGATGACTAAATTGGAATATTGTTTGAACCTAGGGACAATGAAAAGACTTCAATCTCTCCAAGTTCTCCAATGCCTTACTTTGGAAACATTTCTAGGGAAAAAAAAAAAAGTCCACAAGATGATCTCACTTTATACATAGAAAACAGATTCACTGGTTTGTACACTGAGTCAATTTTTATTGCTTCTTAAAAAATTAAATACAAGCTCTTTGTTTACTTACCCAAAGGAGAAGTGTCCAGCTCATTGGAGGAAAAAGTGATATCACTGTCACAAAATACAATCTAGGTCCCTTAATCCTGCCTCTTTTGATCTCAAAAGGTGGTAACATTCAGTTCAGAGCTCACCCATCTGTAAATTGCATCACATTATCTCTGAGTTATTTAAGAAGCAAGTTCTATTTGGTTTCAGGCATTTTAACCTGCTAACGGCAAGAAGAAGGGTTCACCACATAGTTCCAAAGGTCTTCCACTTGCCACCACTGCCAAAAGAAGCAAAATGATCGAACCCATAGGAAATCAGTATGTTGTGGCCAGGCCAGTGTACTCTGCAAACACTTTTGGCGAAGAACATAAGAAGAAACACAGACATCATAAGACATTTCTGGATCATCTCAAATTGTGTTGTAGGTAAGATATTTTTAAGGCATTGACATTAGGAATAAACGGAGACTTTCTCCTAAATTTTCTAGCTTTCAAGCTCTCCTTTCTGGCTCTAGTCCATAACCAAGGAGTCTTTTTGTCTGAAGTTTCCAAATCTCCTACTCCCTGCCAGGGTTGGAAAGTTATGTCTAAAATGAATACTGTCTCAGCTAGCGACACAGTCTTTCCAAATCAGATAATAGATGGGGACGAGGAAAATTCTCAATTGAAATATAGCACAGTTCAAGCTAAGGATGACAAACAAATTCTACTACAGCTAAAGAAAATTTGATCTTTTTATTTTAAAAATATATTTAATATATTTAAGTTTTAGATAGACACGATACCTTTATTTTATTGATTTTTATGTGGTGCTGAGGATCAAACCCAGTACCTCACACATGTGAGACAAACACTCTACCACTGAGCCACAACCCTAGCCTAGTATTTGTCTTAAAAAAAATTCTATGATGGTGACCAGGGATCTGTTAACCTGGGTATAGTAGGAGTTATATGACTAGTTTGATCTTTAATATATTATCATCTTTACCAATTTTCCACCCACAGTTAGGAACTGAACTTAAAATTTGATATTAATTAACTGACCTGTGGTTTTCAATGTTTCAGCTGTTCCACACAAAAGGCCAAGAGAATTGCCCTCTCTTTCTTCCCCATAGCATCTTGGTTACCATCATACCGAATAAAGGAATGGCTACTCAGTGACATCGTTTCTGGTATCAGCACAGGGCTGGTGGCTGTACTTCAAGGTACCCTCCTCTCCTTTTTAGATATAATGCATATGCCATAAAATTAGATACAAGGCATATGCCATAAAATTAGATATAATGCATATGCCCTTTTTTTGTGGGGTGTGTGGGTGTGGTATGGTGCTGGAGATGCAACTCAGGATCTTGTCCATGCTAGACACTCTTTTTACCACTGAGTCATATCTGCAGCCACCCTTTTAATGTGTATGATTCAATGGATTTAAGTATATTCAACAGGCTGAATATTTAACACCACTAATTCCATAACATTTTCACCCTCCAAAAAACATCCCTTGCTCATTAACAGACACTTCACATTCCACACACCCCAACTTATCCCCTTGACAATGATTCTCTGTCTCTATGAATTTCCCTATTCTGGATATTTCATAAAAATGGATCCATAAAATATGTGGCATTTTGTGTCTGATTTCTTCACTTGGTATCATGTTTTCCAGGCTCATCCATATTGCAGCATAGACAAATAATATTTTACATGATTATTTCATTTTGTTTATCCATTCACCAGTTCATGGACATTTGAGTTGTTTGAACTTTGAGCCTATTATGAATAATGCTATTATGAACATTTGTGTACAACTTTTTGTGTAAACATGTGCCAATTGCCTCAGTATATACCTAAGTGTAATTGTTGGATCATATGGTAACTCCATGTTTGATCACTTGTTGAACTGCCAAATTATTGTCTAAAGTGGCTGCTCTCTTTTACATTCCCACTAACAGTGTGTGAGGATTCAGATTTCTCCACATCCTTAACTTTCGTCTTTATTACTTTAGCTATCCTAGAAGGTGAAGTGGTATCTCGTTGTGGTTTTAATTCGTATTTTTCCAATGACTCATGTTAAGCGTCTTTTCTTGTACATATTGGCCATTTGTACATCTTTGGCAAAAAGGGCTATTCAAATCCCTTGCCCTTTAAAAAAAGGTTGTCTTTTTATTGTCAAGTTGCAAAGGGTATTTATATTTTGTACATATAGTTGCAAAGAACTCCTTATCCAACATATATTTGCAAATAATTTTTCTCATTATGTGGATTATCATTTCAGTTTATTTTTTTCCAGTGGTGCTGGGGATCAAATCTGGGGCCTTGCATATGTGAGGCAAGTCCTCCACCACTGAGCTACATCTCTAGCCCTTAGTTTCTTGAAAATATCCTTTGAGTACACATTTTACAAATTTTAATCAAGTCAGTTTATTTATTTTTTTTTCTCCAATTGCTTATACTGTAAGGGGTCATTTCTTAGAAATCATAACCTAACCCAAGGTCACAAAAATGTATACTTGTTTTCTTCTAAGAGATTTATGGTTTTCATTCTTACATTTGTATCTTTGATACATTTTTAATTAATAAGGTAACTTATTTTGTTTCCTTAAGATAACTTATTTTAAAGTTCCAACCTTAAATATCAGAAAAGCCCTAATGAGAATTTGTGAGATTCCCTTGCACAAAATAAGGATCCTTCTGTTTGTGTGTTTACAGGTTTAGCATTTGCTCTGCTGGTCACCATCCCCCCAAGATATGGGTTGTATGCAGCCTTTTTCCCAGTCATAGTCTACTTCTTTTTGGGTACTTCTAAACACATATCTGTAGGTAAGTCAGTTATGGTGCTAATGAATGCTTTATTGCTTTTTCTTTATGAGTTCTATTAGCCATCATTTCCCGTAAGACCTAGGACTGGGATTTGGGAAAAGGGCATTCTTTGTATATGCTGTATTGTAGTATGTGCTCCAGGGAGGCACAGGCTGACCACAGTTTGCCTTCTATTAATTAGGACCATTTCCAGTTCTAAGTATGATGGTGGGAGCAGTGGTTACAAATGTAGTCTCAGATGCCAGTACCACCTTGGAATCATCCAATAGCACAGAGAATAATGAATCGATATTGGAGCAGAAGAAATTAGTGGTGGCTACAACTGTCACAGTCCTTTCTGGAATCATCCAGGTGAGCACTTTCTCATAATCTGCTTGTTTTGACTAGTGTGCATTTTTCTGGGAATTTTTCCCCTCCTCCCACACACTCTTCATCTTCCCTTTGGTTTGTGTCCCTTGTTCAGAGGCCCAGAAAAAGTGATTTAAAAAGTATCACTCTCCACAGCCAAAGGGTTGGGAAGGGGAGACAGATCCACATTGCAAAAACAAGTGAATGTGCATCTAGATAGAAGGAAAAAAAAAAGGAGGGGAACAGGGTGGTGCAACTGGTAAGGAATTCAATGCTCAAGTCAATAAAATCACTTGGTACAGTCATAAAACATAACAAGTAATAGGGACACTAGTAACTTCGGGATTTTTTCTTCCTAATCCTTCAGTGACTCCAAGCTAATTGCAAGAGTTAGGGGCTTTGCACTTTGAGCTGTTCATATCAAAGATTTGAGGGACAGTAGAGAAGATCATGGTGGAACCTAAAGACTCACTCTCAAACCACAACACTGACACCATTTTGAATAGAGAAAATGCCATGGAAACTTCAGGATGTTGCTCAAGTTTACTGTTAGTGAATTTCTTGAAGAAAGAATAAATCAATCTCTACAGAAAATAGTGTGTGTCCTACTTACTGTCAAACCATGCAGTCAGTTGTTTGTAATACATTTCTGAACCTAAGAACAGAAATAAAACCCAACTGGACTTTGTGTACCCAGAACTTTGTCTTCATTCTGAAGACATGAGAGGAAAGAAAGGCCAAATAAAGGCCAAGAAAGTCCATTCCATTCACTTTATTGCAAAATCCTGATGCTTTGAGAGGAATTAACTACCCTTGTTCCCCAGCTAGAACCAAGCACTTTTGATGTCCAATATGCAATTCCGTGTTTCTTAAACAGTCAAACAATGTATTTGAGGGGATGTGAATGGACACTCACCCATGCATGCTGTAGCAGCTAGAAAGTGTTGATTTCAAATTACATCAGCAAATTTATGAGGGCTGATGATAGATAAGATTCTGCTATAAATGGTTTATGGTGAGTCTTCTAAAGACACCGCACCTATAAATAAGGGGGGTGGGATAAATCCTGGGGGCATATTGGACTTATGTCCTCTTTTCTTTGAACACCATGTAACTTTCAACCTGGGGGGTGGGATGGGAGGGAATTAGAGGGAGGAGTCCTGAATGGGAGTTTTCCGGGAGGAGAGACAGCAGCCTCTTCAAGGCCTGTGCATGCAGGGTGAACCTCTACGTTGGAATCCTTTCCATGGCTGATCCTTTAGTTTGCTGAGGTGTACTCTTAATCCACATTAACACACGCTTTTGTCCTTCTCTTGCCAGCTGGTCCTGGGGGTTCTGCGGATCGGATTTGTAGTGATCTACCTATCTGAGTCCCTGATCAGTGCCTTCACCACTGCTGCCGCCGTTCATGTGTTGGTTTCCCAGCTCAAATTCATGTTGCAGCTGTCAGTTCCAGCACACACGGACCCATTCTCGATTTTCAAAGTAAGTGTTCCCCTCACTTAAAAAGAACTATTGAAATACATAAAATTCACCACGTGTTTCCTAGAGAACCTTCCTTTAGTGCCTTTGCTGTAGGGCAAACCTACAACTTCCAAAAATCAATGGGTTGTGAAATTGATTCATATTATAAAAAAGGTTGGTAGAAAAGAGAAGAACACTGAAAATCAACCACATCTACCATATAGTTAATGTTAACAACAGAGGAAAAAAAATAACCACAATCTAAGCGTATTATTAAAAGGTTTGCTATTTTTTTCCTGAGTTTTAAATTTTTTCTCAAAGTCTAATTTTCAAAGAAATTTGCTTATTAATTTATTATATTTCTCTATTTCTCATAAATCAAGTCTTTTGAAATTGAAGTTGTTGAGTCCTTTATGCATATCTGTTCATATAGCAAAAGAAAATTGTTCCACGGGTAGATAAGGCAGTGGTTCTCCCCTCCTCCAAAGAAAGCAAAGTAGAAGTATTAAGATGAAATAACAATAAATCCTAGTTTTGCAGATATTAATTGGCTTTATTTGTAATTATAGAATCAAGCAATAGTTTGGACCAAAATGGTTCAGAAAGCTTCACTCCACCACACAGTCTGGTTACATTTATAGTCGGAGGAAAGGAAGTGACACAGAGAAGATGGAAGTAAGGTACAGAGACAGTCCGACTGGTTACAGCTCATGTCTGTCTTTTTTTGAAGATGGTTTGAACTGTCAACCTCTTGTGACTAGCTGAGTGAGACTCAGCTACTTGTTACAAGAGTAGTTTAATCTATGTACACATGAAGTTATGTTATTACATAAAAAGAAATTTATTTAGGTCAAATTAAAACAGAGGTAGTTTTAGACCAAACCTTATTCCCCCACTTTGGTTCAACTTTTTAATTTTGAGAGATTAACCCAGTTTTGTGGATAGTGATGTCACTCTCTATCATCATCATAAATGGACTTAGTCTCAAATTCCATTGGGAAATAGTGGAACAGTGGGGTTGGTAAAGTGGGAAGAACAATACAAAAAAAATTGATTGATTAAAGGCTGATTACTTCTGGTTTAGCTTCTCCTCTTTCCCCCAGGAGTTAAAGCAAAGGGGATCATCTTTTTAGGCTAAGTCAGACTGGAATCACCTGCGTCTAGCAGGGGGAAACTGTTATGTTTTAAGATCTATCTGCTTTCTTAAAGTTTCATCTTGGTTATGTGGCATTCAGCATGAGTGACTTCATTTTGGTTTGATCTGGTCCGGGGGAGGTCTATTGCAGGAGCTCAGTTTAAAACAATGACCTTCCATCATTTCATTTACCAATAGGTAGTGTTCTTAGTACTTCTATCAAAACAATCTTGGAGACAGATCTTGCTCCTTATTGGAGCAAACAGTCTCTCATTCCTGTCCAGAGCAACTCCTGTCTTGGCCCCATAGATATGCAACCCTCTGACTTCAGGAAGTGAGAGCATGCATTTAGGGAACTATTTTCCAAAAAGTGACCTGGAAAATAAGCCAACAAATATGAGGGAGTTGAACCTTTAAAAGACTAAGATTTAAGGGAATACAGGTCAGGCTTTAAAAAAAAAACAAAAAAAAAACACTACCAGGGGCTAGAGATGTGGCTCAAGCAGTAGCGCGCTCACCTGGCATGCGTGAGGCCCGGGTTCGATCCTCAGCACCACATACAAACGAAGATGTTGTGTCCGCCGAGAACTAAAAAATAAATATTAAAAAATTCTCTCTCTTTAAAAAAAGTTCTCTCTCTCTTTTTTAAAAAAAGAAAAAACTATCAGGGATTAGAAGTTATTCCTTGGATATAACAGCAGTGATGGTTGTGAAATAAAGAACAACAGCTAAAGAGAACTAAGTGCAGAAAAGATCTGTTGTAAATTGTATCCAACAAAATTTGACACTAGCCAAAGAGCTTCTCAGAAAAAGAAAAAAAAATGACAGATGTCCCCCTACACCAGGGTATCACCTCCACTAGGCTAATTTACCCTTCTCATACACATCTCCATGCTGGTCTTTACGATTTTGTAGTTTACATTTGACAGGAGCAGAACAGAGAC
The DNA here is from genome assembly GCF_964194105.1 of Spermophilus citellus. Taxonomy (NCBI): domain Eukaryota; kingdom Metazoa; phylum Chordata; class Mammalia; order Rodentia; family Sciuridae; genus Spermophilus; species Spermophilus citellus. The sequence goes on along the minus strand of NC_138184.1, from coordinate 176,695,072 downwards.
TCACTATCCCTCTTCTGCCAGTCCTCCTGCTTCAATGTATATTTTTATCTATTTGGAGGTAAGTGTTGTATCCAAATTATGCACTAATATAGGAGCTTGGTGTCTTTTTTTGTAACTGTAGGTACTAGAGTCTGTATTCACCCAAATAGAGAAGACTAACATTGCTGACCTCGTGACATCCCTGATTATCCTGTTTATTGTATTTGTGTTTAAAGAGATAAATCAGCGCTACAAGTCCAAACTTCCAGTGCCTATCCCCATCGAACTTATTGTGGTAATTGATCATCTTAAAAATTTCTTTCATATTCTAGTGTCATCATGTCAGAAAGTTTTCATCATCTGCAGATTTTGAGGTTTTAGTGGGGCAGATGCTATTTCTGCAGTTTCTGGGTGTACTGTGTAGTAGGATTTTTCTGTTCATTCTGAATTTAATAACTTCCTGTTATGATTTTGGGCTTATTCTTTCCAAGACAAAGATGGTGCAGGGAGCAAGACCTCTAAGAAGACCAGACAACAGACCCATTTGAATTAGAGCTGTGGTTCTTTGTTTAACTGGCAGTCAGGATTGCCTCAGGACCTCTTTTAAAAAGAAATAGCAAAGCCCAGGCTAAAGAGGCTTATTAAAAAGTCCAGGGTGGGTTTTGGCAATGTTCCCCCACCCCAGGTTCAGACTCTTGGTTGCATCAAACATTTCTAACTTGGGCAATTTGCAACTTTGCAGACGGTGATCGCAACAGGTGTATCCTATGGCTGTGACTTCGAGCACAGGTTTAACGTGTCTGTGGTTGGGCAGATGGATACTGGGTAAGTGTGTTTTCTATGCTGGTGTCTCTGTGCATCAGCAGAGAGTGAGTAGACAGCAGTCACAGGAAAGTGCAACCCTGGTGAGAAGCCCCAGCACTGCACATGAAGAATGAAAGCTGGCTGCTGTCCTTCAAGGAAGTAGCTACAAAAGGAGTCAGGGTCCACTGTTAATATCAGGAAGTTTCTCCTGGTTAGAAGAACTCACAGCCAGGCCAGCAAGGACGCACATGAAAGTAAATGTTAGGAAAGTAGTGAGAGTTAAAAAGTAGGCAAAATAAACCACTTCTTCTAAAGAAGCATCAACTAAAATCAGATTTCCTTGTCTGTAAATTACTATAAACAATACATCGTGCTTTGTTTGAGGTTACTGGAGCCAAGTTCCGAAAGTTCAAAAGAAACACTGAAGGAATACTTGTACACCGCTTGAGCAATCGATAGGCACACTGGCACACTCTGTCCTTTCTCATGGTCAAGTTCAAAACAAAGCCAGAGCAGCTTTCCCAGCTAGTACAAGGAATTTGAAAATATATTTTATTACATTTAGTGGATTGAGAGGGGAGATCTCTTTTTGTGTTTTCCTTTCTCTGCCCTCCAGGTAGCACCAGTTTCTTTCTCCAAGGAAAGATCATCATCTGTCAAAACAAATTAAAGACCACTCCTCTCCCCATGCTTTACAAGGTTTTGAGAATGCCAGAAGTCATCAGTTTTATGTATATCCTTGTCTTAGAATAGCCAAATTCCTTTAATAACAGATACAGGTATATTTTTAAGCAAAAAAATATTTTTATCACCAGCTCTTCAGGTGTTCCACTTAATGAATCTCAAACATCACTTCTGTGAAGTTGTGAAGTGGAAAGTAGGCTGAGACTAAAATACTATTTCTAGGTTTTCCCTCCACCCTGTAACTTTCAGGTGATTGCACTGTGTCCTGGAAGACGCCAAATCAAAAATAAATAAACAAAAGCAAAATCAAAGAGAGTCTGGTCAGAAGCAGACGTTTTGAAAATAAATGATAAACTTCAAGATCACTGAGTGACAAAATATAATTTCAAGGTCAATGGACCTCTCTCTACAAGGAATGTGGGGTGGGGGAAGAACCTAGCTCACATTTATTAGCCATTACACTCTACAGAGAGGCAGTGTGACCCATTAGGTAAATTCACATCTTCTAGAGGCAGAGAACAAATAACTAAACTCTGTGCCTCAATGCCCTGGGCTATAAAATAAGGCTGAAAAGAATAGCTGTCATACAGGATTTTCAGAAGGATTGAACTAGTTACTACATGTGCCATGGTTAAGTGCCCGACCTACAATTAGTATTGAAACTGAATTATGACTGTTACTCATTTAGCATCCGAGTTAGGTAAGAGGCACTTGATGTGCTTTTTTTACACTCCCATTTTTTTTTCTAAGCAACAATTGAGCATTTTAAATGTCTGTTAATTGCAAATACAATATTACTGGAAGATAATGATCATCAATTATTGTTGTTAATGCATATTAATGCTATTAATGCATATGCCACTTTACAAATCGTTTTCATGAAGACACACACACCAAATGCAAATAACTTGGCCAAAGGGAAGTGCTGGTTGAAATACTGGAGGAAACACAAAGGATGTCACTTAGATGCAGAGGGTCCTGTAATAGAAGCTGATAGGCACTTTGTATTTCACAGTGTACAAATAGCAGTCATATTCATTATTTTATTTGACCCTCCCACAAAACTATGAAGAAAAAAAGAACAGTTGTTATCATCCTCACTTTACAAATGAGGAATCTGCATCTCAGGAAGGATAAGTGGCAGACCAGAAATGAAGACTTCGGACTATAAAATCTCCATCACACAAGTTTATGGCATTCAGAAACTAAAACAAAAGAATAATAGTAAGGTCCGGGTTATTTTGGCATCAAACACAAAATTTAATTATATCAGAAAACAGGGATGGGGATGTGGCTCAGTGATAGAGCACTTGCCTAGCATGTGTGAGGGCCTAGTTTCCAACCGTACCACCACAAATAAGTAAATATATAAATAAGCAAGTAAATAACATTCCTAGCAACCTTTCTAATTTATGATGTCAGCCGAGTATAGAAAAATAGTACTTCTTCCAAATTAAAGCTGAAAATGTATTATCAAAGATGTTTATAAACCGGGCATGGTTGCACACACCTGTAATCCCAGCGGCTCGGGAGGCTGAGGCAGGAGGATCACAAGTTCAAAGCCAGACTCAGCAATGGCGAGGTGCTAAGCAACTTAGTGAGACCCTGTCTCTAAATATAATACAAAATAGAGCTGGGATGAGGCTCAATGTCAAATGCCCCTGAGTTCAATCTGTGGTACCCCGCACCCCCCACCCAAAAAAAAGATATTTACAGATTGAATCCAATTAACCCACTTCCAATGTTTTAGATCAGAAACAGATGTTTAAAGGAACTGAGTATTTTAGTAAATTAATATTAAGTTTAAGATATGTGCACCTTTTATAATACAACTAATAAATATATCTAACTCTTTAAGTTCATGAGGCATAAGCACAGAAGTATCCCTTGTGAAATGAACATTTCTCTGACACTGTATCACTTTAAACTATAACCCATGCTCATCAGGGCCATGGTTGGCTCTGGCAGCTCTCTGGAGTGTGGGGCAAAGTCCAAGACCCACCTGTTTGCTAGGGGTTTTCCATGAAATGTTATGGTTGTCAAATGACTTTTTCTTTTCTTTTCTTTTCTTTTCTCTTCTTTTCTTTTCTTTCCTTCCTTCTTTCCTTCCTTCCTTCCTTCCTTCCTTCCTTCCTTTCGTTGCTTTGCTTTGTTTTGTTTTGTTTTTCTTCCCTTGTCTCAAAATTGTTTGCTCAAAGAGACTTCATCCATGGATGGCACCATGGGCAATGCTTTGCAATGTAACAATACAAGCAGAATGTAAAACATTTTGCAAGAAGCTTGTAGGGATAAAAGTGGACATCATAATGTAGGTGTGCTGGCAAAATCATATCCATTGTACCACTATCATTGGACTGGATTTAAAATCTTTTTTTCAAATCCAGGCAGTGTTGCTTTTCAACAAGATGGCAAATTCCAAAGGTCTCAGTAGGACTAAATTTTTGTTAAGTCACACTCAATTATTCTCAGCTTTGTAGTCATCCAGCATTGGGCTCTAATTGTAAAACATATTCAGAGTCTATTCATCACTACTCCCAAAGCTCTGTCACATAGAGTGAGACATAACTCAGGCAAGATTGCATTCATTCCTTGATTTTTTTCCAATAATCACATGAATTTATAAGCTCGTTGGTGACACTCAAACTCGTTGCATTTCAATTTCAGATTTGAGCCCCCTATTACACCCAATGTGCAGATTTTCCAAAACACCATAGGAGACAGCTTTGGCATTGCGATTGTGGGCTTCGCAGTGGCCTTTTCTGTGGCCAGTGTCTATTCCCTCAAGTATGATTATCCAATTGATGGCAATCAGGTAAGTACATAATCTATCCTGGGTCTGATTAGGCAACTGTAAACAATATTTTGTGCACACAATATTCTTCTAAAACAGAATACTTCTAAGAAAACTTCCTCCTTGTTCTCCTTCAGGAGTTAATTGCCTTGGGATTGAGTAACATATTCACTGGATCATTTAGAGGCTTTGCAGGGAGTACCGCCCTCTCCAGATCAGGGGTCCAGGAGAGTACAGGAGGCAAAACGCAGGTATTTCAATATCCTTGCTGCAGGGGCCATCCCAGAGTTAATAACCGGGAAAGCCAAGCTAAGGGCAGAGTGCAGATTGTGAAGAGAACTGTTTTGTCTGCACAGGTTGCTGGGCTCCTCTCCGCTGTCATTGTGTTGATTGTCATTGTGGCCATTGCCTTTCTTCTGGCACCACTGCAAAAGGTAACACTCCTCTCCCTTTAGGTAACATGGCTTTCCTTGGGGTGATACAACAAGGGTCTTGGCTCTTAAGTTCTGAAAGCACAAACTAAACTAGGGAAAATAAGGTAACAGCACACTCTCAAATATTCTCTTTAGCCAGTCCTCCATGGGTCAAAAACATTTTCTTTTCTTCCTGGAAGCATTTTATGAATGTTAGGAATGCAGATGCCCAAACTACCTTATCTACTCTGCTCTGTGCATGTACGTAATGCAGAATATAATTAATGTTTAAGCAGCAGAGCGCCCTGGTACTGTAGCTTCAACATGATTGACTGAAGTGGAGATTTTCTTCAAGGCTGAGGTCATCACAGGCTGTCTATCTAATGCAGAGAGTGGTGCTACCAGCCACACAACCTGTTCTCAAAAATACGCCCTGCAGCTCCTAGAGGTTTGGTTTGACTCCAAAACCAACACTGTCTGCTTGCAGGATGGGAGCAAAAAGTTCAAGGTGTCTAATCAGACCCAGCATAGGTTGTGTACTTACCTGATTGCCATCAACTGGATAATCGTCCAGGGAATAGATGCTGGCACATCTACAGACTTCACCTATTCACCCTGGTGCTCCCCTAACTGTGAGGGGTTAGTTAAATGCTTGTAAATTGCTGCAGCATCCCCATTTAAAAAAATAACATCAGACCGTGGAAAACATAGGATCGCTAGGAAACCAGATGATGATAAATACAATGCATTGCTCTTTGTGGTTCTAATATGATTCAGAGGTAGTATATAAAGTACTGGGTCAGGAACTCTGTAGATCTACTTCTAATTCTGGCTCTGCCACTTATTTTCTGTGTGCTTCTGTGCCAATAACTTTACCTCTCTGAACCTCAAGTTCTCTATTTGTAAAATAGAGAGGAAATTAGTACCCAACACACACAGCTGCAAAAATTAAATGAGATGGTGTAGATGAGGTACTTAACCTAGGTCATTAACATGAAAGTTCATTAATATGAAAGTCATTAATAGTATTATTATTATTATTATAAAAACATTCTATTGTTCTTCTGACTAGAAGGATATATAGTTCACCAATGTCTACTGGCTGTTATCTAAGCTTTTTTCCCCAAGTTGGTTAGTAGCTGAAATGTGAATTTAGTCCCAGGTTTCTGGACATCCATTGTGATCTTCCCAAAGAACCTCATTGGTCCAATCTGTCTTTAAACAATGTGGAATACTATTTGCCAAAAACACATATCCTTCATATACTGACTCTTGATTTCAAAATTGATAGCATGAAAGAAGTCAAGAAGTCACCACTATATAAATAGAAAAAATGTGTATCTCAATAAAGTTGACTATGTACACTTACCCTTACATAGAGCACCCTACTGTGTATCCTCAGAGTATAATGTGGGCTCTTCCTCCCCGAACAACTTGGAGACGCTGAAGAGACAATTGCCATTTAAAATCCTCTTTCCTGAATAAACCACACTCCAGGACATTGTCCAGAATGTCAATCAAAACACCTTCCTCAAAGAATCCACGTGATAATTCTCTTTAGATGATCATGTCAGGAATGTCATTCAACCTGAATAGCAACTTTACTTCTTTTCATCATATGAAGGAAAAATAGCTCATAATAAGTTGGACTACATTTGTTGAGTACTTATTAAGTATCAGCAGAGTTTTAAGCATTTTATACCTATTTAGTCCTTTATATTAATTGCAATGTGAATGTCAGGTTCCTGGTAAAATCATCCCCCTTTCTTTTCTATGGTTTCTCAATGCTCTACTCTACTTTTAAAAGTACTCTATTGTATATATATTTCATTATAAATTGCTTCAAAGTATTGTTCCATAGAATACTGACCAGTTGGGAAATAACACCTAATGAAAAAAAAGTCTTTATAAAAGGTTGTACTTGACCTATTTCACACTTATACTAAAGTCCTACAAAAGAAGGAGGGCCATTGCATACAGAGTCCTTTGAGTCTCACACCAGCCACTACATCAGTGACATTTCTTAAAGCTGTAGTACACTATCAAAACCTGGGTATTGACATTAGTACGGTACTAGTAAATATATTACAGACTTTGTGCTGTTTCCCCCTACTTCTTAACTGACATTTATTTGTACGCAATTTCCTTTTTAAAGTTATTTAAGACCGTGTTTGTTCCAAACAATGATCTCTAGTCTCAGAATGAATCAAATGAACAGCTTAGATAATGAAATGTGAAAGTTACTTGTGAAAATTAAAAATACCTGAATCACTTAAACTATCTTCAAGATATGAAAACAAATGCTGCATTTTTTTGGATATCGGGCTTTCATGGTATGAAAGTAGTCAGTATACTCAGAGTGGAACAGCTCGTGTGTCGCAGGGGCATTCCTACCATTGTGTTAAAATCTGAATAAGGATGCATATACTTAGCTATTCAGCAGGTTTCATCAGACTTAGCACAACTCTCACAAGACCAATTATGGCATTCTTGGGTGCAAAGAACTGGAAGCTTGAAGCTTTTTGAGGAAGTCTGAGTTTAGTGAATCCATCATTCTGTGATGTCAACACTAGGGCTTTGTGAGAGGCTGTGTTGTCAGTGGCAGGTACTAGCTTGGGGAATATTAGTTTGTTATTAATTATTCAGCTGAATAATTATAGAGCCACTTCCATATGCATTTACTGTAATACCTTCTGAGGGTACACCAGGAAACAAGACACATACAGTTCATGCTGTCAGAGAGCCTACCTCAAGTCTTGGTTAACTTTTTGTGATCTTTAGCTTCCTCTTACAAAATGGCACCATTGCTGGTCTTCACCAAAGATTGGGATTCTCATTCCAGAACCTCAAGTTCCCAAAGCTTTTGTTTTTCCCCGACAAAGGGCAACCCCCATCTCCTCAACTTTAATAAATAGATACACATTATACGGGCTTTGCTTAGGGAAGAATTTATTCTAGTGCTTACCTGCCAAAGTTCTGAAGATCTACCTTTCTCTGTCCCAAGATGGAGGCTAGTAAGTGCCATCAGATCATCTATGGCATAATCACAAAGAGCAATTCAGCCCTTGTCACTGTGGGGACAATAAATGCAGGGGCTAGGTCAGAGTTCCAGCTCTAATGTGTCTGTCTTGCATGGCATTGGACACCGGAAAAGGGTGTATTCTTTGATATGCTTTGAGGCCCACTAAAGGACTCACTTATCTGCAGCCTTCACCTTTGCTTCTATATGGTTTATTTGATTAACTTAAAGTACATCTGCTGTCTCTGTGTTTCACAGTCTGTCCTGGCAGCTTTGGCACTTGGAAACTTAAAAGGAATGCTGATGCAGTTTGCTGAAATAGGCAGATTGTGGCGAAAGGATAAATATGATTGTGTAAGTAGATGCAATGGTACTGGAAAAGGAGATGACTCAGGATGGTAGTTTAATGTTGATGTAAAATATATGTTTACATTGTAAACTCTACGAAATTTTATTTCTATATGTCTGTTCAAAACAACCTCAGATTGTTTTATTTGCCATCTTTAAATTGCATACTCTAATGGACATTCTCTGAGATTTTAATATAAAAGGTTGGACTTCCACAAGTAGAAAATGCTCCACACAACACTAGTGCAGGACTTTCTTAGATCTACCTTTTTTTTTCCTTCAGTACCAGGGATTGAACCCTGGGGTGCTTAACCACTGAGCCATATTCCCAGCCCCTTTATCTTATTTTATTTAGAGACAAGTTCTCACTGAGTTTCTTAGGGTCTTGCTAAATTCTTGAGCCTGGCTTTGAACTGGTGATTCTCCAGCCTAAGCCTCCTGAGCTGCTGGGATTACAGAAGTGAGCCGCCATGCCTTGCAAAACCTAATTTTTTCTTACAGTCATCATGAATGCCACAGAAACTCTGAATTTTAGGGGTGGATTTTACTTTTGTTCTTCATTACACAATGTATTCATTTTCAGAAAATCTGTGAAGAATTGAAATTCTGAACATTCCTTCTGGAAAACACTTTTTCTTTTGAAAAGGCTCCCCCTTTCTCTCAACATGCCTTGCTGTGAAAAGCACAGTCCATAATTTACTCAAGGCCAAAGTCTATGGTGTAAAAATGCTTGTCGGCATACACTGTGGTACTTAAAGAACATAAAGTAATAAGTTACCCTTGGTTTACTTTTGTTCCTGATAGATCATTGTGGGGATTTAAACACCCTTTTGGCATGCTAAAAGTCTCTTAGAAACAGTAGCCATTGATTAAGTGAGCAGACCAAAAATTAGATTGGTATAGGCGCTACCAGTTAATTTTCTGATTTTAACAACTAGGCTGGTTCTGTAATTTTTGTTGTGAAAATTAGACTGTTTCCTTTACTGGTTCAGAGGTGGAATTAGAAATAGATGCATTTTCTTTGGCTCTTTTTATATTTGCTAGTGTTTCTGTGGCACAGACCCTGGGTCTGCAGAAATGACCTCTCAAGACAGGTGTCCTCCTACGTACTTTGCTCCCTGGACCAAGATAACAACTTCCAACCTCTGCTTTTGGCCCCGGAAGTTCACACATTCTCATAGCTCTGGACATAAAACATTGTACTTTACTCAAAGTAAATCGTATGCATCTGTTGCTTTCTTTTTAGTTGGTTTGGATCATGACCTTCATCTTTGCCATTGTTCTGGGACTCGGGTTAGGCCTGGCGGCAAGTGTGGCATTTCAGCTCCTCACCATTGTGTTCAGGACCCAGTTGTGAGTGCTCATTGTTCTCTGCATCCTGGCAGGCTTCGACCTGCACAATCAGAAGAGTAAAAACTTTGTCAAGGATTAAGAGGAGTTTGGCTAATAGGCATGCATATCTATCAGGACTAACAAGTACAGCCTTCCTCAGATTGCTCACCTCAAGGATGGAAGGCCAATAAAATGGCCCAGATACAGGGCGAGAGCCCAGGGAGAAGCTTGCTACTGGTCTACTTCTGGCTTTGATAATAATTCAAAGGAATCATTTAGATCTCTGAGTCTGTTTGCCCACCTGTAAACCAGAAGTAATCTATGCTAAGTGAGTTTAATTTAATTGTCTCAGACCTGTTAAAACACGGGAATGTGTTACTGAGAAGACAGGGAAATTTTCCAGCCTTCTTCAAAGGTTGTTAAATTGCACTCTCATCTTAAAAGCCTGGAGCTGGGTTAGAGAACTTCTCAAAGGCCCCTCTAGGTCTTAATGTTCCACAAAGACTGGAATTATTCTTAATAGTCGTGCAGTTCAAGCATCTTTCTGATGTTTAAATCTTTGTCATGTAACATCACCACCATGTGGTGATTCAACCCGTATTGTATTAAGTGGTGTGATTATAAGGAGAAAGAAGGCTCCATGGGAACTAAGGCTTTCTAGGGCAGAAGTCACCATAATAGTTAAAGTGATTCCTTGACTAATAGAATATGCTGGTATTGAAATACTTTGGTATTGCTTTTGCACTTTTTTATTCATTTACATTTTTATTGGATTCTTTACTGGGGACCCATCAAATACAGAAACAAACTGAATGGTCATATAATCAAGTAATTTTACTTTTCCATGTCTTCATTCATATCACTGCCTTACCTCCCTTAAAAAGCTGTGGTATCCAGAATGAACATGGAAAAAGGTTACGGCATTGCTTTGTAAACTGGCAAATTGGAAACACTGTTTTAGGAGCTGTGGGAGGACACAAAGATAAGTAAGCAAAGTGTCTGCCATCTAGAGTCTCTGATGGCATAATGATTCCCCAGTTTTTTAAACTGAAAAGTGAACCTGTGTTGACATGCTAGGAAGAAAACAATGTTAGCTTATAGGTCTAACAAATATGCATGAATAATTTATTTGCTGTTGTTTTTCCCTACAGTCCAAAATGTAGTACACTGGCTAATATTGGAAGGAGCAACATCTATAAGGACAAAAAAGACTATTCTGATGTAAGGGAGATTCATTTTTGTCTTTGACTTGCTAAATGATATTGATATGAATCTACTGGGTACCATCTAATATTCCTTCTCTGCCTTATAGATGTATGAGCCGGAAGGAGTGAAAATTTTCAGATGTCCATCTCCAATCTACTTTGCAAACATTGGATTTTTTAAACAGAAACTTATAGATGCTGTAAGGTTTGGGGTTTTTTTTTTTTTTAAATTTTGTTGAGTCTCTGGGAATGAAATGTTTGGTTTTTAACAAGAATGTTATTGACCTCATGTATGCTGAGGCTGAGTTGTATCAGCGTTTTTTGTGTTCCATGTCCCACGGCAGGTGAAACTGCCGTATAGGGATCCATTAATGTGTTCTGAAATAAGCCTCTTTAGATGAGGTCCAATATAGAATCCTTTAATCCAATTCTGCTATAGAGTTAAAAAAAAAAAAAAGACTTACCACAGGTTTAGTCTGCTGGTCTTTAATAGATATTATCTTACATATTTTCTTTGGGCATCAATTTCAGAGACAACAGAGGAGCATTTAATATTTGACTGGATCATGGAAGAGATAACAGTTGTAAATGAATATTTAACAGTAAATACAGGGTGTTGGTAAAGGTGAGAAGGAAGCAGTCTTTAATATTGGGAAACAAAAGCCCAGAACTCTTCCTAGATACAGACATTTTGGTCTGATCTATGCCTTGCATAAAGTTGCCCTAAGCCTCATTATCATTCAGTATGCATCAGATAGTACACTACCTAAGTTGGTTTTTTTTTTTCTTAAGACTCCAGACAGCTTTTATTGAAAAGATTATATGTGGTGCTGAGGATCGAACCCAGGGCCTCACACGTGCTAGGCGAGTTCGCCACCGCTGAGCCACAACCCCAGCGCCTTGGTTTGGTTTTTTGGTTTTTTGTTTTTGGGTAGCAGGGATTGAACCTAGATATGCTGAGCCATATCTCCAGCTCTTTTTTATATTCTATTTAGAGGCAGGGTCTCACTAAGTTGGTTAGGGCCTCAATAAGTGCTGAGGCTAGCTTTGAATTCTCAAAACTCCTGCCTCAGCCTCCAGAGGCACTGGGATCATAGATGTGCACACCACCATGGCCGGCCGCAACTATTTTTTAAAATGGTATCCTTTTGTGTATGTGGCTTTCTATATGCTCTTTCCACTTAATCTAGTATCTTTCCCTCTAACTACATTTTTTTTTTGGCCAAAGATTTTTGTTACATATTTGATCCCCCTTTCTTACTACTCTTGAACTGAAATTATAGCAATAAGAACACATTTGTGTTGAAAAGGGGGAAATGAAAGTTAACTCCAGAGCTAATAACAAAATTATGAAATAAAGTCATAAAGGGATAGGTTTTATAAAATATAATCAAATAAATTGTAATAGTACAAAAATTATATACAGAAGCAGAATTCTCATTAGGTATCACCATACTCAAATAAAATTCCCTAACAATAGTGAGGGCTCAAAATACAAAAGAATTCAAATGAGGCTTACATCTATTAATGTATCATTTGTAGATAACTCCTGGACTGTATGGAGAATTTTAAATGTTGATAATTGCATATGGACTAAGCGAATCACAGGTCTGACGCAATGTTGTTGCCGATGTTGTTTAAATCATATTTGGATTTTATCACAGTATCCTTATTTTGTGTCCTAAGCCCCCAACGCATGGCTAGTTATAAGAATTATGCTATCGAGGTAGAATATTCAGTACTCTTGTAACAGAGCAATGGGTTTTTCAGGTTGGCTTTACTCCACTTCGAATTCTACGCAAACGCAACAAAGCTTTGAAGAAAATTCGAAAACTGCAGAAGAGAGGCCTGCTACAAGTGACACCCGTGAGTTGCCTGGCCCATTCCATGTGTTATATAGCTAACAGTTCAGTAAGATATAAGTCAAGGTGTGAGTCCTGTTCCTTTAAATGAAATGCCAGATAAACAAGTTATTCCATGTGTCACTGTTATTTCAAAAATGGTCTCATCAAATTTTTTGTCTTGGGAAAAGTACCAAAGACAAGTGTCTACAGTCCCATTGCTTGACCTGACTTTAAATCTATGTTCTAGAAACTCCTTGGATACCTCAACATACACGTTTTTCACAGTCAGGATTATCATGCTTGTTATCCTCTCTTGCAGAAAGGATTTATATGTACTGCTGATGGCTTCAAAGATTCTGATGAAGAGCTAGATAACAATCAGATGGAGGAACTAGATCAGCCCATCAATACCACAGATCTGCCTTTCCAGATAGACTGGAATGCTGATCTTCCCCTCAACATCATGGTCCCCAAAATCAGCCTCCACAGCCTTATTCTCGATTTTTCAGCAGTGTCCTTTCTTGATGTTTCTTCAATGAGGGGTCTCAAAACGGTAATTTATTTATTTTTCTTAATGGAAATAATCAATCATTAACTAAAAGTAAAAATTATAGTTATGGAAGGATGTTCCTTTAGATAATACACACTGAATTAGAGGTAAAATTTAATCTTACAATATTCCATGAAAGGGCTGAAGGGGAGGGAGTGGTGTGTTCCATGAATTCTTTAAAAATACATTTCCCATGGAACTGCTTACAATTTTGAAGGTGACCAAACCCCATTCTAAAGTAGGCTGAGCCTTCTCTCAGACCACTATGCTCACACTCCTGTACAATATGGGCATTGAAAATGGTGCTTTCAAATCCTGGGGGCATGTATCTAACATTATCCTGAAATCAGAGAAGATTTGGAAAGGTCAGGGAAACAGCGGAACAGTGCATCTTTTTTTTTAATCCTCATTCATTGTAAGTTGATGAAATTTCACTTGGCTATTTATAATAATATCAAAAAACAGATATATAAAAGAACAAGAGTTACATGTGATTTAAAAACAGGGCAAAAACAATCAAGTTGCAGGTCTTTCCACAATTTCATTAACATTTTTAAAAGCAAATAAATATGCAACAAAGGTGCAAAAACAGAAAATTTAATTCTACATTTTCCTTAGGTTTTCACAGAAATCTTCCTAAGTAATCTGAATTAAGATAAGATCTATTAAATATTAATAAGCTGGACACAAAATTAGGAAATGGGATCAGTTTAGTTTTCTTCCAACTTATCTTGAAATTGGTTTTGACGCTACATAATTCTGAAGACTGCTTGCCTTTTCTTTTTTAGTTTCATTTTTGTTTATATTAGCTTTTTTTTTTTTTTTTAAATCCTAGCAGCATAGCACAAAGGACAGGGACAGGGTTTTTTTCTGAATGACATATAGGCCGTAGTGTTTTGTTTTAATGTTATGTACCCAGAAAGCTCTAGTTCCTATCATCCTCACTAATGATGTTAGTTTAAAATTAAATCATAGAGCCAGGCACAGTGGCTCACGCCTGTAATCCCAGCCACTTGGGACACTGAAGCAGGAGGATGGTGAGTTCAAAGCCAGCCTCAGCAATGGCGAGGCATTAAGCAATTCAGTGAGACTCTGTCTCTAAATAAAATACAAAATAGGGCTGGGGATGTGGCTCAGTGGTTAAGTGCCCCTGAGTTCAATTCCTAGTACCAATAACAAATTAATTAATTAAATCATTCTTGATTTTATGAGTTTTAGGCATGAGATTTTCTCAGAACACTTCCCTCAAGATTGATTATTTTTAACTTCTTATTGAGGAGGGAGGAGGGCTGTTCTATTCAGGTTTCTTTCTTTCTCTCATAGAGCCTTGTTTTTAACTTTAGTATCTACCTATGCTATTACCTCTTTTCAAAATGTAAAAGGTTCTGAAAGTAATATATCCCCCAGAATTGTTTTCCTTATGTATCTGATAAGTGATACTGTTCCCTAAAAAAAAGATGCACTTTTTTTTAAACAGATTTTGCAAGACTTTATCAGGATCAATGTAGATGTGTATATTGTTGGAACTGATGGTAAGTTCTTTTATATTGATTTTATGCTCTGATACTAACTGCAGGCTCACTGCCAATGCTTGATCTAGACAGCCTCTCCAAAAAAACAGGTATTTTATACAATCATCAAAAAGGAAACCTAATTCGCAGTTGAGCCAATAAAATTCCCTATGGAAACAGTTTCACTGTGTTTGAGTTGTGTTGATATATAATTAAATGAATTTTACAGTTTGAATTCTTAGTAAGCATCAAATGAGCAAACATTATTTTTTTACTCCAAACTTGCTGTATTAGTCATGTTTTGTGTCTCTCTTCCCTCTTCCCTTGCATTCCTCTGCTATAACATCTTGATTTCGGCTTCCCTTGGATAATGAGAATGCCCTTGTCAATGTTATGGTGATGTCCAGCTTCTCAAGATTAATGGCCTCCTTTTCAGTCTCCTCCTGCTGGAGCTTGCTTGAACATTTGACCATTTCATTGGCATTTGTCTTCAAAATTCTCACTCCCTTGACTTCCGTGAGTTGAATTCCCCTCCTACCTCTCTAGTATTTCCTGTTTCTGACACTGGTGCCTCTCCTATCCCTTAGCAGTTTGTCTTCCCAGCCTTCTACCTTAAACTCCACAGTTCTACTTCCATGAACTCCTAGTCAATATCCTTCACCCTTACGATAACTTCAAGTGTACCTACATGTGAATGGATCCCCATACCATACCTCCAGTGCAGACCTTTCTTCTGAGCTGCAGATCCATGTATTCAATTGTCTGCCTGTCCCCCCCAGGCACCTCCGACACACGTATTCTAAACTATATAAATGACCTTTCCTTCCTTCCTAAACTGCTCCTTTCCTATGTCAATTACCACATCACTTTTCATCCAGTTGCCCAAAATGGAAACCCCAGAACTCTCTTTAATTTCTCCCTCTCTCCTTCCCTTTACAGGTAATAAGCCACCAGCTCCTAAAAATATTTCCCCTTAAGTCAGTCTCTTCCTTGGGCGGGGATGTGGCTCAGTGGTAGAGTGCCTGGAAAGCATGAGGCTCTGGGTTCAGTCCCCAGCACACATCCCCCCGCCCCCCCCCCAAAATCAGTCTCTTCCTCTCCATTTCCACAGCCTTAATCCAGATCATTATAAGACCTTTCTAACTAGTGTTTTTGTCCATTGCTAGAATGATCTCTTATCTCATTTTTTTTCTGACTAGAAAATTTCTTCTAGAATTTTCCCCAACAATAACTGTGACAATTTCTTCCTTACCCAGGCAGTGCACTGGATCTTCAGACTGTTTGCATCTGTAGAATGCACATCACTTAATTCTGCAGTTCTGTGTTTGTGTCCCCACTAGACTGTAATCTCTTCCAAGGGCAGTTATTAGTATTGTTTACCTAATTATCTAGTTTAGAACATGCCACACAACTACTATTTGTTCTGGGAGTGGCTATAGCAGTGAATGACAAATCCCTGCCCTTGTGGAGCTTATAGTTTCATGGGAAAGTCAAATAATAAACAAAGCAATATTTAAGATAGTACTATAAAGAACAAAGCAGGGTTAAGGATATAGAGCCATGGGCATGTTGCTATTTTAGACTAGCCATTAGGGATACCCAGTAATGTGACCCTTGAGAAGAGACTGAAATGAAATATGGGAGTCAACCTTGACAGTATCTGAAGTGTATTTTAAGTGTATTTATTTTAAGTGTATTTTAAGGAGTATCTTGTACGACTAGCACACAGATCTGCAAGGAGACAGAATTAGCACCTTTAATCTCTCTTGCCCCCTATCCCCAAGTCTATAGATATATTCAGTTCAAGGGTTGCTTAAAATTATAAATGTTCTCACTCAACTATTAACTCTTAATTTACTAAACAATTTTATTCCTTCCCCATCATTCCAGATCTCTTTGAAAGTGTCCATTCCTGCTGCCTGGTATCCCTTCTCAGTCAAACCAACATCACCCCTCTCCCCTACCCTCTCCCTTGGTCACCTGTCAAAAGCCTGCCTGTGAACACTTTCCCATCTCCATACTTTTGCTCCTCCTCTTCCTCCACCTTTCTCCAAATCATAGATACTAGAAAAGTGACATCTATTCAGTTAATTTATCCTAGATACCCACCAAGAGGAAACAATTTTTACCTACTGTCTCAGAATTTCCATAGTACATACATGTCCTGCACCTCTCTTCTTGAACAACAACAAAAAAGATAATACAAATACCTATTGTGTGCTGGACATTATTTTTGAAACTAGTAATAAAGAAAACACTGGACTGCTCCTTTCCCTAATTATTTTATAAAACACTTTTTCCTTTCAGTACTACAATTATATATAAATATTCTATGTTCCTCCAGGGTGAGATTCAGATCTAATTTGCCTTTTGATCCTTTTTATTACTCAGAAAGAGCTTTGCACATAGTAGACATGAGGTCATATTTGGTTGAATGATCTGTACAAACAAATGCTGTTTAGTGCCTACGAGAATGGGATTTCTCAAAGGTGATGGCAGTGGTAATATGAAATCCTAAGGAAAATGCTTTCTAATAAATCCTGGCAGCTCTGGGAAAATGGGCTACAGTTAAGTAACTGGTAAATGATAGGTTTGGCAATCAAAAACCAAAGCATATCACAGATCTATCATGTTTTGTGTTTTGAAAGAATACCAATTTTTAATAACTATATTTGATGTTCTAGCCATTGAACAGGGAGATTAACTTACTAGGTTCCTGCCTAAATAAAAGTGGATTAATTTTCCAGGAACTACTTCAGATTTTCCCATTTGAATCTTTTCCTTCTTCCTTTTTACAGTACGGCATTAAACAGGTATGTTTATTAGAAAGGTACTCTTTAATTCCAGGAGACATTGCACTAGTGATACAAAGTTATCCTATTGTTGCAACCCACACTTAACCAAATGTCAATGAAATGCACATTTACAAATGGAATATTAAATTATCAACCTCAAGAGGAAAACCTGCAGCCAATAACTTCTTCCTAAGTGTTACAGTTTCTTTTCTCTCTTCAGATGATTTCATTGAGAAGCTTGCTCGATGTGAATTTTTTGATGATGAAGTCAAGGACTCAATATTTTTCTTAACAATTCACGATGCTGTTTTGCATATTTTGATGAAGAAAGATTATAGTACTTCAAAGTTTAATTTCAATCAGGTACCAGCTCTTTGATGACATCACATTTATAACAATCCATTGCATTTCTTAATTTTTCATTATATTTGAACATTTTAAAAACTATACTTTCATTCTTTTTCTTAGAAGAAAGAAATGAAATCTGATTTTACCATAAATACAAATGGAGGATTGCGTTATCGGGAATATCAGGTAAGATTCTTCAACAGACTTATCTTTATCTAGATATCACAGCAAATAAATAAATAAATAAATAAATAAATAAAGTAGGAGGGCCTCTTCCAGCATACTGTAGAAAGTCTAGTAGTTGTTTGTTTTTTAGTCTCTCTGCTTCATCCCTAGAAAACTGAAGCAATGCCAACCAATCTCATGGGAAATTTTGAAGAAAATTAACTCAAACCAGTAAAAGCAAACCCCCCCCCCCCAAAAAAAAGCCAGGATAGAAAATAGTGATGATAGATCTCTATTCATACAGTACTGAGAATATCTTTTTTTATTTTTTAAACTACTTATAGCCATGATCTTATTCTAGCCTTGTACTAAGTCATGAGACAGAAGAGGTATTGCTATTGCTGTAAATAGATGAATTAGTGATGGAGTTGAGAAACTAATCCAGGTGCATGGGATGTCCTTAGCACAGTGCTTAGCTCAACATGAAATTTAAGTTCTTTTCCTTCCTTATGAGATGACTTACCAATCACTTAACTGGATAGTTCCATTTCATTCTACAATGTCAAATCAAAATGGGTTTCTGTTGCAGGACAGGTATATGGTGGTGGATCCCATTCATTAATTCAATCCTTACAACAATATACAAAGAGGATATCAATATTAGAAGTGAGGAAATTGGGAAAGAGCTTCAAAAAAATTGTTTAAGGTCACACACCAAATGACAATAACAGAATTTAAACTAGTACCTATCTGAGGACAAGACCTGAGCTCTGTTCACAATAACTACTTGTATTCTTTGATGAAAGACTAATGAATTGAGGGTCCTGAAAAATCTACCGACTTATCTTCAAATACAACAAGACTGGTGATATTTTCTTAACTGAGGAAAGGTCTAAGAACAGCAAAAAAGAATGTAGATTAGAAATGAAGAAATGTTTAATGTAAAATAACCTGGACCAAAGAGTAATAGCAAAGGTCAAATGAAGAGGTCATTGCAGAAAGTTAGGGAGACCAAAGATGAGAGGAGAGTCAAGTACCACCATGCTACCTCCCAGCACTGGTTGAATGATCTGTACAAACAAATGCTGTTTAGTGCCTATGAGAATGGGATTTCTCAAAGGTGATGGCAGTGGTAATATTAAATCCTAAGGAAGATGTTTTCTAATAAATCCTGGCAGCTCTGGAAAAATATAAACTCGGCTCCTTGCCTGAGTACAATAAAAAGTACCTGGAGATAAGTGCTCTATCTGATGTGTGTTGTGGTAAGAATTTGTTCCTAATTAGTAGGCTCTCCATTCACCTGATTGTTTCTTTTGCTTCTTTTGCTAAGAAGCTTTTTAGTTTGAGTCCATCCCATTTGTTGATTCTTGATATTAATTCTTGTGCTATAAGAGTCTTATTAAGGAAGTTGGGGCCTAATCCAACATGATGGAGATTTGGGCCTACTTTTTCTTTTAATAGACACAGTGTCTCTGGTTTAATTCCTAGGTTCTTGATCCACTTTGAGTTTTGTGCATGGTGAGAGACAGGGGTTTAATTTTATTTTGTGGCATATAGATTTCCAAAACCCAAGAACAGTGTTTAAATATGATGCTGATCCAAGCTTTAAAACTTTAAAACAAGGAACCATGCTGTACCTTGCCTTCCCATATTAAAAAAAGAAACATTTTGGCCGGGCTCAGTGGCATATGCCTATAATCCCAGTGTCTCAGGAGGTTTATGCAGGAATATTGAGAATTTGAGGCCAACCTCTGAAAATTAGTGAGGTGCTAAGCAAATGAGTGAGAACCTGTCACAAAATTAAAAATGAAAAAGAGGGAATGAGGTTCAGTGGTAAAGCACCTCTGGGTCCAATCCCTAGCACCAAAAAAAAAAAAAAAAAAAAAAAGTAACAACACTCCTGACTTTGCTTAGAGGAAGTCAGCATTTGTGGATAGGCTACTAGCAATAATTAGAGGTAAAAACTGAATATGGCTGGGGCCAGGCACTGTGCTACGAAAATTCCTTGGAGGAATTCCTTGGAGTTTGTGTGGTCCCTAAAACAAATATAAAGAAATATATTTTGACAAAACATTATATTGTTATTTTGATTGGGCAAAAGCAAGTCTTTGAAACACACACATACTAAAAATGATATAACATGGATCTACATTAATCAGGTAGTAAATCATCAGTGCATTCTGATCAATAAATTGAACACAAAAATATTTCTTGATGACTCCAGAAAATTTAACTCCTAAGATGATTATTGAAAGACAAAATTTAACAAATCTTTTAAAACAAGAACTTTTTCTTTTTGCAGGTACCACTTGAAACAAAATTCTAATCAAAATATAATTCAGAGGGACCCTCATCTGGCTGTCACATAAAGAACAACTTTATACCCAGAAAGTTATTGATAAGTTCATACATTGTATGAAGAATATTTGTATTTGACAGAATTATGTTTCAAACTTTGGAACGAGATTGTTCTAGCATGGTATATTTTTCACATATCTATATAAAATTATGTAAATACTCTTTAATTTTATACCTGTAGATTTATCAAAGGAAAATTATTTTGTATATATGTATTTTTGTAGCACTGTCAGATTTCCATTCAAGTCAGAACTTTCACAACGCTTTGCAGTGTCTTTATACCACTGCTTTGAATCTCATAATTTATACAGGTCATGCTAATATTTCTCCATTTTAAAAAATTCAGTTGTACAGCAAATGTGTTGTTTTATTAAATTTGTTATAAGCTTTCTGATACATGCTTGCTGTGGGTCCTTTTTATAGTGGTCTGAGTAGAAAACTGCTACATGAGAATCTTTTAACAAAACTCCTGTGATGAGACTTCTCTGCACAGATTTTATGACTGCTCCTCCAGCTTTTTAAAATATCTAACCTACTATCCAGATTGACACAATTCTCCTAATGTCATATGTGTAACTATAATTAGCTTTTGAGGCAAATCCTTATTTTCCCCTTCTTACTATGAAAAATGTATAGGCTAATGTGGGCTATAAAATGACAAAGCAAGGTAAAAAGAGAGACCATGATGGATAGATAGCCAATTTTTCCTGGCCTCAATGGGAAGAAAACAAGTGGTAGGAAAAGGGATGACTCTTTTCTTTTTTCACTGCTGGTCATTGCAACTGAAAGGGCAGAATAACATCTTTCCAGCTCAATTTCACTGGAGAATGAGATTCAGTACCCAGGCTTCTTTCTCACTGGCATTGTTCCAAACATCTTGTCAATGGGAAAAGCTGTCTCAACTGTTTTAGATTTATCTTTCAACATTTATTGTCAAAATACTCTTTCATCCTTTGTTAACAGTGTCTTATACTGAGAGGGTTTGTTTACTGGATGTAAGCCCAAATAGAGAAAAGCATAATAAAGGTTATTAACATAGCTGATCTTAAATCAAACTATAATATCAGTACTCTTTACAGTGTTTCTTAAACAGTTTGAATCATGAACATCTCATACAGTTTTATGCACCTTGTGGATTTTAGGGGAAAAAAATATATACACATGTATGTGTGCCCTACAAACCTCAGAATAAGATCTTTTCCTTGATATAAGGTATAGACTAGAAATTGAAAACAGGAGTCTATTTAAGTGATCGTTTGACTTGAGCAGGGGACAAACGCTTTATATAGGGCTGTGGCCGAAGGCTACAGTATCTTCCCAGGAACTGATGCCCTCCACATTCTTGCCAACCAAGATCACAGGGAACAGGCACAGGTGCTTCAGTTGTCAGGCCCACATCACCATACATTCAACCTTTATATCCTGAAATGTTTCTTTTCTTCTAGGTCTCTAAGGTGGATATGCTTTGAGTAGTGGGAACATGTGGGCCTGGGCCTCTACTTAGTAAGCAGTAGAATTTATTTACTAGTACAGAAATCTGATCCCTGATTTAGGATGAGGATAGGAGATCACGATGCAAGATAGAAATAAAATTATGTAAACTAGAGGAAGATTGAAGGAGAAAATACAATTGGGAGAGAGAACCACCTTGAGGAGATACAAATACATTATTGAAATTAAAAAGTTTGAAGCTATACATGTTGAGCAGTTTGTCTTATAATTAATTAAACATTTGATAAATATTTGTAATAAGTTGCCACTTAGAAACATAAATAAAATGCTTTAAACAAAAGTCTGACTATTCACTGTATGAACAAGAATAGAAGAGGAATAATTAATTCACTTTTTTTGGTACTTCCTCCTGGATTTCACCTTGTTGAAACTGATCTGCTCCCCTTATTGTGTTCTACCAGGATATTTTCTGACTCTGTGATTTTACAACTCCACTCTTCAGGCTGCTCAGGCTGACAAATCTGTCAGGAAGTCCTATTGACTATGTAAACATACAATCAATTAATTCTCAAAATAGCCCTTACAGGTAGAGACTATGATTATGCTGACTTTGTAACAAAGTAAAACAAGGCTCAACAAGGATACAAAAACTAGTCTAAGGTATATAGTTGCAGAAACCTGTCCAGAAATCCAACTTCAGAGCCCAGGTTTTTAATTAGGAAATATTACTTCCCAAAGGAAATTAAGACCTGTCTAAAAACTAATCTATTTCAAAGCAGGACATTTTTTAAGGTAAAAAAAAAAAAATCCTTCCACTATAACTTGAAAAATACATAAAAGAAAATCTATTGAGAAAATCTTAGGGATGACTATCAAGGACAATTCCAAGACAAGTTAAATTGTGAGCCCCTAAGGGGCAGGGACTGTATCTTTTTTGTTCATTACTACATACCCACATCTAATACATATTAGGTGCTTAATTTTTATGCATATTTATTTATATACATATATGTATCCTTCCACAAGTCACCCAGTTCTTAATGCCTACAATGCTACCACCATCATCTCTTGTGTAAAGTATTAGAACACCCTTCTGACTGGTCTCTGCCAGATTCTCCACTCTTTTAGTCAGGAGGCTACAATGGCTTCTCAAATCTATCGGAGCAGAGTCAAAGCCTACAAGGCCTATTATTTCCCTATTCCATTATTATCTCTGACTCCCCCCGCCACACACACACACACACACACACACACACAAAACTGGCTATTAAACTCAAGGTCTTTCTTGTACATGCTAAGAAAGTGCTCTACCACTGGCCTAAAACCCCAGTCTTTGACCTCCTAGTATCTCATTTATTCTACTCCAGACTCCTTGCTTCTCCTCAAATATGCAAGGTGCAATCTCATTTCAGGCCTTTACAAACTGCGCACTATGCTTCAAAAACTCTGAACTACATTATCTGACTTTCACTCAATATTTTTCATCAAATGTCACTTTTTCAATGAGTTCTACCTAGTCCATTTTACTTAAAATCACAAACACCTAGTCCAATTACCCTTTTTCTTTTTTGCATAAGATTTTACCACATGGTCTACAATCTCATGTTTATAAATCACTTTGTCTCTTTTAAAGATTGTGCATCCCACCTATCTGGAGCAGGGTCAAATTCTTTATTAAGGCCTTTCCATCACTGAAAAATACTTTGAGAATGCTTAAAATAACACTTGTGTTACAAGTTTAAAACTTTACTTAGTGCTTACTTAGCACTATGTCTAGTGCATAAATATTTGAATGAATCTTCATATTCCACAATAGGAACTCAGTATATAATTATTGAATAGAGGTTATGAAATTTACATTTGGCATGGATTAAGATGCTTACCAGCTGAGCATATCTATTTAAATATCAGATCTATAAAAGATTAGTCATACAAGTCAGTTTTAACAAGACTTATCAGAAGCTCACTGGGCAAGTGATTGAAGGTATCTCTGCCTTTATTTGTAATATTAGTTTGTTTCCCCACAGGATATCATACCTGTGTAACTGAAAGTGACTAAAATTTTTTTAAAAATAAAAGATTTTAAACAAGGAAGTAAAGTAAAATGGAGCAGGAAATTTCCAATCTGAAGGCAAAAGGACAATTTAACAGAAAATGTGCCGCAGTCCAGCTGGGCACAATAACCAGGAGGTGAAAAGCGACTTGAAGGTTGAAACGGGAACTGCTTTATTTCGGGGAAACTCAGCGGGAACTGAGCGGGAACTCAAGGTAGCGGGCACCCAAGGTAGCAGGAGCCACTTTTATTACAAAACAGCAGAGGTACATATACCTGATTACACACAGCTTGACTCAATTAGCATCATCCAGTTACAGCAATCAGCCAATAAGGAATCTCCACCAACTTAATGGCTCAGTGGCGTTGCCTCACAAACCACTCCTCCTGGCAAACTGCCAGGCGCCATCTTGACTTGATTTGTGGTCCCCAACAAAAATGGGCTTAAATTCAATATGACAGGGCTACCTAAAATAGAAATGACAGATATTCTTGGGTCATAGAAAATATTTTGTAATGAGTTATTTTTTTAAAAGATGATCCTGAACAATGTGAGAACCAAACCCATTACTTACTTTTCAATACTATGATTTTTGTAAAGCCTAAAAATTCATAATTTTTAAAGATGGGGAAATTAAGCTTTAACACAAGTGTTATTTTGAGCAATCACCCTTAAAGTATTTTTCGACGATGGAAAATCCAAGGTGTATGAATCAAAACAAGGTGTTTGAAAAGCCAAGAAAATTCTTATTAGTACTACCTAACATTTCATCCGGAATAATTCCCATTCCTCTTTCAGCTTAGTGTATTATCTAAACACTGCTTTACTAGAGTGTGCATTTATTGTAGTAAGTAAATTCTGCTTGGTTTCTAGGCCATACTCATACAATACGGACAAATTACTCACAAAAAGTAAATTCCCTTCAATCCGGCTATAATGTTTGAATATGATTATGTCAAATTTCATTTAATATTGATCTACTGATTTGATGGCTAATCTGAGAAGTATATTTTTTAGATATTTGTGTTTTTTCATGTACTTATAAGACTATTTTTAAAAATTCATGAAAGACAGCAGTGTAGGTCTTTTTCAAAAAGATACTCTCCCAGAATATCATTCAGAACAAAACTTTAAAGCAGTTCTATATATTTCATAAATAGCCACTTATTTTTGAGTTTTTAAATTAGGCTCAAATCTCTTTTCTACTTATATTTTGGCTAGATATGATTAGTAATTATACAATTTTGAATAAAATGGATAGTTTCTTAAGGTCTTTGCAACAGATTGTTCCCCAAATACTATACTGTACAAACATGCACCAAAGAAATATAACAATTTGTTGGTTTTAATCTTTAAAAAAGTGAACCTAATTTTGCTGTGGAAAGTTATAACATAAACATCGAAAATTTTGTATTCTCCCAAGCATGTCATCATTAGGTAAAAACTCATCTAGGCAAAATAGTATTTATGCTTCCATTTTATTGTTTTTAAGAATTAAACTGCCACCTCAGTAGTCTTAAGAGCAATATAATGAAACATACATACATTTAGACTTATGTCCATCATAGCTTCAAAGGCTTCCCTGAAATAAGGCTGGGATTCACATCTTTTTCCTTAAGAAAAGAAACACTAACAGTAATTTTGTTTTCCTTCTACCCACCCACCCTCATTCAAACAATGAACTGATGAATTCAAGTCTAACACCATTTAAAATTTTTGTCCGCTACAAGACATTCATCTGATCTGCCTCCCTGCATATTTATTAAACATAACTGAAAAATAAATCATTTTTAAAAGCCTATAAGAATTATTAATGTGGAATTTCAGCATGATAATATTTTTTTTTATCCAAAACACAAAGTGGTTTCTTGCCACATTCAATGCTAGTGAATTTCAATAAGCGCAGGAGAGCTTTTCATAAATAGTTGAGAAGCTCTAAAGTGAATTTGGCTATTTTTCTAATTACAAGAAACAAAGAACGGTTGGGATTTAAACAGTAATATTTTAACAGCTCCTAAACAGGGGCATGAAAAGGAATCAAGTTTGCACCAGTCCAAGTACCTACAGTAATATGATAGAAGCACTCACCACCATTTCACACTATTTCACTCCCATGCTTCTAATAACAAGAATTTCTCGCTAGAAATAGTGCATTAACAAACTAGACTTTCAAACTGCTAAGTGTGAAAAACCACTTGCTTAAGAAAAAAGTGTATTACTTATTTTCAGCCAAAGTTGAAATGGCCATTTGTATTATTTCTAAATTCTGCTCTAAGTTCAGAAATGATTTTGCATCTGATTATCCAAGAATTGTGTTTTGCCTGTTCCTGACAGAATCAAATGGTAAATTAGCAATCAGTTTATCCTTTGTCAAAAAGAAATGTTCTAAATTTATATACTATACAAACTATCTAATAAATGATATCTGCATTCTACACATCATGTTTATGTTATGCACCATTTTAGGGGGGAGGAAAAACTTCACAGGGTTTATTCAAAGGATATACAATAATATCCTAAGAAGATTGATTTATACATATGAGATCTGTATAAACTGTAAGTGGTCATCTCAGCTGGACTGTACAAGCCCCTATAATGCAAAAGCTGACTCTAAAGGCACCTTATAAAGCACTGAAATTCACAATTTAGTCATTACTTTTCTCTTCTCCAATACAAAATTATCTGGTAGTCTTTACTGTTGACTCCATGCTAACATATTCCAAGTTTAGACTGTTTTACCAACCAAAGGGAAAGAAATAGTTTTTAAATTTCAAGTTAGAGGAAACCCCCTTATTACACAGCAATGAAACCTGAGCAAATGCTAGTTTGTGATTACAAGAAAACATCCTTCATTAATACATTATTTAAATTCCTCTACAACATTCAAATTGTAGTTTAAAATCCAATAAATGAGAATCCACATAAGCACAGAATTAAGCTACCATGAAACGAGGATTTATATAAAGTCTATTTAGCCCTAAATATTTAGCTTAAGACAATGAACAGAGTAGAACACACTTCATCTAAATAACACCATTTAAACAGTTCTATAAAATAATGTTACTTAAGATTAATAAGTGTGGTACATCATGTGATTCCAACCATTCACTAAAAAAGCATTAATAAGTAACAGTATCCCCCCACCAGCTTGGAGCCTACAGTGTTGAATCCTTTGGCCATATCTTTTCAAATAATTAGAATATTTTTTAATATTACAAACATAAATATATCTTAGTATTGGAATTCCAATGTATTTTGGTGCTCCTGAGGCTGCCTAAACATAAAAAGGCATCCAAGTGAAGTGTATTACATACTTATGATATCGCAAAATTTCAGTGCCTAAAATGTGAAATAATTCTCTATCGTTTAACAGTCTGCCCTTATAGCAAATTCTAGCAAATTTTTACTTCTAGGATTTTATTGTAACTTTGGGAAATTAGTGGTAAAACATATGGTTTTATAAAACAGTATGTGGCTGCACTTAAATTCACATAAAAATAGCATTTTTACAACCATATTGAAATTTAATCCTTTTACACAGGTTAACAAAAATGTATCACAAGAAAAACTAAACATTGGGTTTAACAAAAGCAATACTTTTGAAAGTGGAACAGTGAAAATTTTTTTTTCAAAAAAATTTTTTTTCTTACAAATGGTCTCTTCTGGGTCAATTTACCACCTAGGGAACAAAGTTGTTAAAATATAGCTGTGCTCAACTGAGCAACTCATCTGCACTATAGCATAGTACTTGAAATCAATCCTAAGGTCAAGATTTAAAACCATTTTAGAGACAAGACCCTACATGTTTTTTATAGTCACCTCAGAGGTACTTTTCCTTCCCCAAACAGTCAAAGCTTAATTAAAAGATTGACTACACGTTTTTTTTCCTCATCATATCTTCAGTTCAAAATACTATTATCATTGGTAATAAGGTCTGTATCTTGTCTGATCTGGATGATGTGGTCCAGGAAGTGGGGTTTGAGAAGGCGGACCCTGCATTCGTGGAGGAGGAGGTGGCCCTCTTGGTGCAGGCCATATACCAGGACTCATTCCCCCTGGTTGTGTAAATGGAGGGCTCAGAGTTCCTTGATCTTCAGTAAATTGGGGTAAAGAATTTGGATTATAATGGTGAGGAGGGGGAGCAGTTACAGGTGGACCACCATGTTGAGGTGGGGGAGGTCCTGGAGGAGGATGATTCATATAAGGTGGCATCTGGGCAATAATATGTCCAGGGGGAGGGGTTATTGGTGGTGGAGCAGAGGTCATTGGTGGAGGTGGAGCTTGGCTATACACCAAGTGAGGAGTACCTGCAGCCTGGGGAGGATGTGGCATTGGATGGCTTATTGGTGGTGGAGGAGGTGGGGGTGGTGCATAATGTTGTTGTGGAGGCATAATATGATGAGGGTGCGATACCACTGGTTGACCCTGATATTCAGGATGATGGTGAGCAGGTGCTGGGGCAGGAGGTGGTGGTTCTCTAGCACCTGAATTTGAGTCATCCTGAATAGGGACAGTTATTAAATTGCTGTGTTTTCTTGTTGAAATGCGAAAGGTTTCCTGACTGACCGAACGAGGTGGAGGTGGAGCCATGGACAATTCTGCTGGAGGAGCACGAATATCCTCATGTGGCTGATTATAGTGCTCATGAGGCACATGTTGCAAAGGAGGTGGTGGCATCATGATGTGCTGCTTTGGCGGAATATGACTCATATGGTGCTTGTCTGGTGGCATTATAAAACGATCAGGGATGTCGGTTGGTGGTGGGGCAATAGGAGGATGAACATTTTCAAGTGAAGCACGGGTAACAGGTTTTCCAGCTCTCATATGACGATGGTTGATATGAGCCTGTAAGTCTCTCTGAGACAAATACGTTCTCTTGCACCCTTGAACAATGCTACACATGAAGAGAGAACCTCGTGTACACTGTTCAATTCGCTGCACAGGATCACTACAGCTAAATTAGAAGGGAAAAAATTTGATTTACTAAAAAGGTAAATATAATGCACTTATTTTTAAAAATATACCTACTTTTAAAATGTTACATAAACAGCAAAAGTGTACATTAAAAGTTATAGTTATTCTAAGTAACTTTAATCTCCCCTACCTTGTTTCTAATCATTATTTCTGTCAACCCTGAACTCTTCGTGGTATTACCAGAATATATCTTAAAAGGAGACCTTATACTTTCCAACACCCTGAACTGATTTTATAAGTGGCTTTTTATTCATTTGTAAAAATAATAATAATAATAATAATCCAGAAAGAACTAAGCCAAGGACCTGTCACAACCAAAGGAATTCAGACCTTGAATTACTGAGCAGTATTTGCTGAACAAATACTACTAAATGGAGAACAGTAAGTGGAAGATGCTGCAAGGACAATAACAATGGGTAAGATCATCCTAACCATTAGTGTTCTTAACATTAAATATAAAAAACTTAAATTTAAACCTTGACTATCAGGGTCCCTTTAGGAAAGGAATTTTTTTGAATTGGGAAGTCATTGACCTATTTTGAATGTTTCCTCATTTGTCAAGTGAAATTAAATTATGTACTCTAACTCACAATGTTGTTATATCTATTTCACCTTAAAAGAGTGTTCTTAAGATCAAATAATGAAAGTGACAGTATTTAATCACCGGTTAAGTGATATTGTTTAGATACAAGCTGTTAACAATGACTATGTGTGTCAACTGTCATTCTTATTAAATATATATTTTTTTGGTACTAGGGGTTGAACCTGGGGTACTTTACCCACTGAGCTACACCCCCAGACCTTTCTAGTTTTTTGAGATACTAAGATGATGAAGCTGGTCTCAAGTTTGTGATTCTCCTGCCTCAGCCCCCATAATCACTGGGATTACAGGTGTATGCCAATAAGTTAGGTTAAATGGCTCTATACTCTTGAAGTTGAGTTCTATTTCTCCATCCTGCAATAAGGCTGGCAATTCCTGTTGATACTAAAATACTTCCCTTGAGTGACTATATAACATACTTCTAATTTTTCATTATAAACTCAGAAACATCCCTACATTAAGAGGATGTGAGACACTTTCTCTGGGTGATGCCTAACAGCAGTAATATATAATGTTTATATTAACTCTGGTTATCATTTCTTCACTTCCTGATCTGGGTATATTAATCCAGATAGGCTTATGTCCTAAAATAGCTAAGGACAGCACAGGTGAGGTGCTTACTAGAATTATATTTAATGCCTTGAAAACCAAATTTCCTGTTAAACATTATCACTGGAACCCTTATGTAAAAGAGGAAACTTCTTAATGTCCTTTACATACTGTTTTATCACATATGAAACCCTTTATCCAAAGGAAGCAATCTAAATTTACTACATAACTTAATGTACATGGGGTTGAAAAATTAGGCATTAGAGAAAATAACCAAAACAAGCAATATAAGCTTCTAATTTCATAACTCTCTTGAATTACAATTTTACAGAATACTGTTTTAACCCCCAGTACAAATTTTATAATGTTACTTCAAGCCAAGAAAATCAGTTGTCATTGGGTTCTCAATGAATCATTCCTTTCTCAGTAATGCCAATTTCCTACACCAAAAAGGGAATCACCCCATGCAATCATTCATAGCTTTGTTAGCAACCAATACTACAAGCCTTGGAGTGCTTCAAATAGAGGTTATAAGGAATCTAAGAAGCCTAAGGCTGGGACTGGAGTTGTAGCTCAGTTGAGCGCTTGACTAGCATGTGTGACGCACTGGGTTCAATCCGCAGAACCACATAAAAATAAAAATAAATAAAGACGTTGTGCTCCATATACAACTTACAATCAATCAATCAATCACCTAAGGCTGTTCCAAGGAAGTTTCTATTAATCTTTCTCAAGCCTGCCTTATGAGGGGTTCTAAACTGATATAAAAATTCCTACTTTATTCTCAATTCTTTTAAACTATACCAAAATGGACCTACCTCTTCATAACTTGTCTGGGTCTATGTCACAACTGTGTTTAATTCGTTTCCTCATGTGTTAAATGAAGTTATATAATAATCATATTTGAATAGCTTACTATATGTATATAGTGCTTTGTTCTATCAATCAATCAGTCTTTGATGCATCCTAAAAATAATCTAGGAAGGTCAGTATAATTACCAGTCCCATTTTATAGATAAAAAATAGCTTATATCACATAGCCATTAAATGGCCGAACAGGGATTTGAATTTTAAGAATTCTAATACCAGGAGTCTCTGTTCTTAATCACTAACCCATACACTACCTCTCTAGTGAGGAAGAGGGAAAGAACAACCAAAAGAAAACGAAAGACTGACTATCCCAAAATGGACTTAGTTCTTCATAACTTGTTTTGAGACTATGAAAAGCAAACAAAAAAATAATTGCTTCTGGTTTAGAATACTAATTCTCTGATGGCATACAGATTTTATCATGTGGGTCAGTTTAAGTTGACCGATGGTGACTGCCCATCATCTTGAAAAGGCTAAAGCCAACTCTGGGCTCACAAAGATTAGCCATGTCTACATATTTGATATTTTTGCCTGGTTTACATCACACCCTGACCTTTAACCCTTTATAAATCATTACACCACAAACTTTACCAATTAAAAAAGTAAAAATGAAAAAAAAAAAAAGTAAAAATGACCTTATCTTACCCTGGACACATCTTATCTCCTTTTTTTTCATGTAAAATAGCACAGTCATAGCAAAAAACATGCTTGCATGGAATCTGTAAACAAAGACATTATAGTTAAGCACACTGGAACAACTTAAAATATTTCCGTAAAAAAAACAATAAGCATAGTGATCTATATCTAGAAAGCATATGAAAACTGTTCAAATGAACATTTAATAAGTACTAACCATATAAAAGCAATAGTTAACACTCTTTTTAATCACAAAGGCTTTGAGAATGTGTTAAAACTTTGATCCCTTTTTTAATAATGTATATATACACATACATCTGTTTACATTTTCTAGATGTGTAAGTCCTATAAATTTCTAACACAGTCCCTGCTGGTTAAAAGCTCCTGAAAACCACTGTTAACACATTTTATCTTATCTTGTTTCTCCTGAAACTATTCCAAAGTAATAAATAACAATTATATTAAATTTGTTGTATTCCCTTCATTAAAATTTCACTTATGGGGCTGGCATTGTGCCTCAGTGGTACAGCACTTGCCTAGCACACATAAGGCACTGGGTTCAAACCCCAGCACCACATTTAAAAAAAAAAAAAAAAAAAAAAAAGACTAAACAACAAAATAAAGGTATTAAAAAAAAGATTCACTATGATGGAAATATTTCATGCTCTTAAAAATTAAAGAAACAAAACTTTGCTTACATATTTCATACTTAAATGTTACAAACATAGTTATTAAAGAATGAAAAACTCTTGTCTACTTAAATTTTTCAGAATTCTATCTCTACACAAATGCTTACATTCACAAAAACAGAATTTAAGTTAAATTACACTTACCATTCGCCCATAGATTTTAATAGGCAATCCACATTTGTCACAGAAATGAACTGGTGTATCATCCTTTTCACCTAAGATGTTGATCTGTTGAAATGATATAATTAAAATTTTCTTTTTATGAATTCACAGTGGTATGGTTAGAATTTTATAAACACTGTTATAACAATTAGAAATAGAGGTTTCTTAGTTTAATCCTCACATATTACCCACCATTAGTTTGTTTTTCTTCTTAAATAGTGGTTATTGATCTTATTTGACTTCAATGAACATCACCTCAAATTATTTTTGAAAATAACAGAAACCTGGCATTAATAAGCAAGTGATTTGTGTATGATGAAAAAGTCACGGATATTAAAAATTCATAACATTCTTCACATATTATGCATTTCAATTATTTAATACTTAATAATTTATTTTTAATTATACCTTAAAGTCCCAAAAAAGGTGTCCAGGAAATCTTCGCTGATTTCCAAACAGTTCGCCCCCTTTACAGTCATACCGCTCTTCTTCATTATAATCAAATCCTTCTGAGGAAAAAAGAACGTTACCCATTTACTTTTCAAATCTTAAATTTCATTTGGGAACCATATGTATATGACAAAATAGGCCTATTTACTAAAAAGTCCATCTTATGTCTTTCAAAGTTCTTCTAAAAATAAGGTAATTAAGACTAGTTTAAAACACCAGGTAAAAATGATCATATAGTCCATCCTATTACTTTATAATTGACTGCAGAATACTCAATAATTCAACATACAAGATTAGTGGCAGAGCTAGGCATGGTGTAACACACCTGTAATTCCAGCTACCAGGGAGGCTGAAACAGAATAAGTTCAAGGCTAACTCCAACAACCTAGCAAGACCCTGCCTCAAAATAAAAAAAGGACTAAGGATGTAACTAAGTGGTAGAGTGCCCCTGGGTTCCATCTTGTGTATGGGGTGGGGGGGGGGCGCCCACAGGGCAGGGGTGTAATTAACAGCAAAATCAATCTCAACTCCCATTCAAGTGCTCTTATCAAGTATAACCATCATGCTTGCTGCATAATATTTTAAGATATCATATTTATTCTAATATCTACAAAAGTAGATACAAGGCTGCAAGAAACTAATTTTATTGCCAAAAGAACATAATGAAAAAGAGCAAATTCTGAAGATTTTCTATGACAAGATTTTTCTTTGTTTTTTTTATTTTTTATTTTTTTTATTTATTTTAATTAATTACACATGACAGTACAATGATCTTGACATATCACACATTTGAATCAGATGGGATAATTCTCATTTTTCTGAGTGTACAGGTTGCAGAATTATATTGGTCATGCAGTCACATAAGATTTCTCTTCTGAAGATTTTCTTAGGAATCCTTCTTACCCACACACTGGGCATGACTTTAGAATCAACATATTCATACTTCATCCTTTCAATTAAAACCTCTCCCTGGTTAATCACCCAAATAGCAGGAGCTGTATGATTATTATCTATAAACTTGAGATAATAAAAAGATCAAATAGTCTCACCTTCTCTCGCCTAATTTAAAAAGTTGAGATAGCATTCCTCTCAATCCTTTCATCTCATACAAAAGCACAGAAAACCAATGAATAGTCTGATGGAAATTCTAGGTAGAATCCAATTTCCTAAAGTAAAGCTGAGAAGACAAATATATCCCTCCTTCAAAGCTTCTCATGACTCCTTTGGCCCACGAACTGGTAAACAAAGTAGCCAAAACACTTTTAATCTTACCCACATAGCTAAATACCAGCACCTATGGACAGATGGATAGACAGGCGCGCACACACACACACACACACACATGTGCGCGCACACACACAGTGACGCAAGAGTTTTGTGAATACTCCAATATACTATTTAATTACCTCTAACACAAATGTATAGTTCAAAGTCAGGGTTTTCTTATCATTTATACCCAAGCTCTTGTATGGCCACTTACACCTCATAAAAGCTGGGGTCATTTAAAATTCAAAATAAAGAAAATCATTGCTGGAAACCCAGAAAATTACCAAGATGAATGACCAACGAAATGAGAAATATATAATAATTTTTCAGAGTGGCTTAACCAGTAATCCTATCATTAAATTATATATCTGTGCAGATAATATACTAGCACCCAAAACTCACTATTTTGATTAATGCCTTAGGGGGAAAAATAATTTCTTAAGAATACCATATAAGTGAACCTAAATATCCAATAATTACCTTCAACCTAAGTTAATGCTATTAAGAGAGACTTGTAACAGTAATTCCCTCTAGAAAGAGCTGTAGGATTGAGGTTGAGTGAGGCCATACCTAAGAGGAAACATGAGCGCATTTATTTATTTTTTTTTTGCATTGTTTGGATTAGTATTAAGACAGAGCTATTGTACATCATGTTTAGTTTAAAATATTACTTAACAAAAAAAGGGGAGAAGGGGAGCCTATATAGTAGAGTAGCTGCCCTAGGCTGTAACTACTGTGATTTTTCATTGATTTATTGGTGCTAGGATTCCAGCCTAGGACCTTGAATATGCTAAATATGTTCTACCATTTAACCATACCCCAGTTTTAACACCACGATTTACCATGTTTCAACTTCAAGTAGACTTCTTTAGGCAGAAGAGAAACCCTATGGTAAAAGGAACCATTTTATAAGGTAACTAAAGCAGTCTGATACTTTAAAAAATAATAATAATAATATGCAGTCAGATTGCTAGAATACGATAGAAAATCTAGAAATATACCTACTTTAAGAACTTTAACGTATGTTAATGGCAAGATTCCAAGTCAGCAAAAAAAAAAAAAATAGAGAGAGAAGACTAGTAAATGGTTGGCAAAATGGCTAGCTGCTATGGAGAAAAATAAGTAAGACCTCACTTTCTGTTAGGCTTTTCATTTGCTTGTTTTTAATAAACTAACACAGAGAATGGTGACACACATCTATAATCCCAGCAACTTGTGAGGCTTAAGTTTGAGGCTAACCTGAGCCATTTAGCAACGCCCTAAGCAACTTAGTGAGATCCTCTCTCAAAATTAAAAAAAAAAAAAAACACAAGTGGGGGGGCAGCCCCTAGGGATATTGCTTATGGTAAAGTACCCTGGGTTCAATCCTGGTACCAAAAAAATTAAAATATCAACAACCACAACTAAACTCATATCCATAAATGTCCCAAAACAGGGGTTAGCAAACTTTTTCTGTAAAAGCCCAGACAATAAATATTTTAGAGTTTGTAGGCCATATTGTCTCTATCACAAATACTCAGCTCTGCCATTATAGGAGGAAAGCAAAACAGCCACCAATAAAAATTACATGAACAATCATGGTTGTGTTGTAAACTTTATTTATAAAAACAGGGCCAGATTTGGCCCACTGGCCAGTTTACTGACCTCTACTAAATAGTAAAATAGGAAAACTTATATTCATGGAATAAGGAATTCCATTTAAAGAATCTCTTAAAACCCAAAAGTCCTAAGAGCAAGACTAATTATCTGGCTACACAGAGTCTTCAAGATCTTTACAAATAAAAATTTTACTCAAATAAAATTCAAAAGACAAGTGGAGAATACAGACAATATATAACAAATGGCTAATTGCATTAATTTATAAAAATTGGAGAAAAGACTGCCAAACAAAAAAACTGGAAAAGAATATGAATGGGAAAAAAACCTAGGCAAAAGAAATGACCAATACTATGAAAAGATATACTATGAAAAGATATATATAATATATAAAACCTTACATATAATGAAAGAAATATATATGAAAAGAAAAAAAATAAGTTAATAATACCAGGAATCGATGTGTGGGAATATAAGCTAATGTACCTTTCCTGAAAAGCAATTTGACAATATCTGACAAATTCTAAAATGTACATTATCATCAAGTTTTTAAATGTCCAAAGTTTTTGCAAAGTATAAATTTTACAAAATAATCATATTAAGCCATATACACAAGGATATTTGCTGTACTATTATTAGAGGAAAAAAACTAAAAAATTTGCTAAATAAATTATGGTATATCATAAATGAAATATCCAAACCTATTTCTTTTTTCTATTTTTGGTACCAAGAATTGAACCCAGGGGCACTTTACCACTAAGCCATATCCCCAGCCCTTTCATATATTTATTTAGAAACAGGGTCTTGCTGAGTTGCTTAGGGCCTCACTAAATTGCTGAGGCTAGCTTTGAACTTACATTCCTCCTGCCTCTGCCTCCTGAGCCACTGTCCAAACCAATTTTTTTTTAAATTATGTACATCTGAATGTACTGATAAGGCAAAATTTCAAATGCACTTTACATGAAAAACTACCTAGGAAAAAACTGTACTTTTGTACAAAAGTCTTAATAAGATTATCTTTGGAAAGAAGGATTATAGAGGGAGCTATTTTACTTATGCTATGCTTTCTGGAATACCATTTAGGTTTATTTTTAAAGGGGAAACTTATAAAGGGAGAAAAAAATATAAAATACACCAAAATGAAATAAAAAGGCTGAAAAGAGCATGTAAGATTAAAGTAGCCATAAGTAAATAAGATCACAGACGTATGGTGCAATGAGATAAACAAAAAGACTATTGAACATATTAGTTAAACAAATTACCTTCATCACCAGGTGGAGCCTTTGCAGGCATCCTGTTTATAGTCCTTTGAGTTCGAGGTGCAGGTTTGGCTTTGTTTGCTTGTTTGGAGATGAGTTTTATAGGAATTCGTCTGCGAACATCAAGACCACCCAATGATCCAGAACTATTAGTGCCTTGTAACTCATTGTCTATGTTAGAGGAAAAAAAAATTAATTTCTTTTAGTTTTTCTTTTAAGATTATTTCATCTCAGGTATTAAAACAACATAACCAACATTATCAAGGGTTAACAATATTAGTCCTGATTTTAAATATTACACTAACACAAATTTACTGCTAATTTTCTTTATTTTAGATAAACTTTTAAAGCAACGCTTTTTGAGACATGGAACCCTATTAGAAACTGACAAAGCTATAGTACTTTTATCTCTCTTACAGAAGTGAACAATAAAAATTTTCACTAATTCCACAGTTTACAGAAAAATAAAAAACTTCATGAACCCAAGATAAGAACCTCTGTCTTAAACTATAAGAATTTCTTAGAGGTAAATGAGAACACTGATACAACATATCAAAATCTCTGGGACACTATGAAGGCAGTACTAAGAGGAAAGTTCATTGCATGGAGTTCATTCCTTAAAAGAAGAAAAAGTCAACAAATAAATAACATAACATTACACCTCAAAGCCCTAGAAAAAAGAACAACAAATCAACACCAAAAACAGTAGAAAATAGGAAATAATTAAAATTAGAGCTGAAATCAATGAAATTGAAATAATTGAAAAAAACTGACAAAACAAAAACTTGGTTCTTTGAAAAATTAAATAAAATTGATAAACCCTTAGCCATGCTAATGAAGAGAAGGAGAGAGAAAACTCAAATTACTAAAATTTGTGATGAAAAAGGAAATATCACAATAGAAACTACAGAAATACAGAAAATAATTAGAAATTATTTTGAAATTTATACTCCAGTAAAATAGAAAATATCAAAGACAAATTTCTAGAATCATATGATTTTCCTAAACTGAATAAGGACAATATACACAAGTTAAACAGATCAATTTCAAGCAATGAAATAGAAGACGCCATCAGAAGCCTATCAACCAAGAAAAGCCCAGGTCCAGATGGATACACAGCTGAGTTCTACAAGACCTTCAAAGAAGAACTAAAACCAACACTCCTCAAATTATTCTATGACTTAGAAAAAGAGGGAACACTTCTAAACTTATTCGATGAGGCCAGTATCAAAGGCCTGATTCCAAAACCAGACAAAGACACATCAAAAAAAAGAAAATTTCAGACTGATATCTCTAATAAACATAGATGCAAAAATTATTAGTAAAATTCTGGCAAATCAAATACAAAAACATATTAAAAAGATAGTGCACCACAATTAAGTGGGGTTCATCCTAGGGATACAAGGTTGATTCAACACATAGAAATCAATAAATGTAATTCATCACATCAATATATCTAAAGAATCATATGATCATCTCAAGAGATGCAGAAAAAGCATTTGACAAATACAGTACCCCTTTATGTTCAAAACACTAGAAAAACTAGAGGTAAGAGGACCATATCTCAACATTGTAAAAGCTATCTATGCTAAGCCCTAGGCCAACATCATTCTAAATGGAGAAAAATTGAAAGCATTCCTTCTAAAAACTGGAACAAGTCAGGGATGCCCTCTTTCACCACTTCTATTTAACATAGTTCTTGAAAACCTAGCCAGAGCAATTATACAGATGGAAGAAATTAAAGGGATATGGATGGGAAAAGAAGAACTCAAACTATCACTATTTGCTGATGACATGATTCTATACCTAGAGGATCCAAAAAATTCCACCAGAATACTTCTAGAACTAATAAATGAATTCAGCAAAGTAGCAAGATATAAAAATCAACACCAATAAATCAAAGGCATTTCTGTATAGTGACAAAGCCTCTGAAAGAGAAACTAGGAAAATCACCCCATTTACAATAGCCTCAAAAAAAAAAAAAAACCCTAAAATATGTGGGAATCAACTTAACAAAAGAGGTGAAAGGCCTCTACAATGAAAACTACAGAACACTAAAGAAAGAAATTGAAGAAGACCTTAGAAGATAGAAATATCTCCCTTGTTCTTGGATAGGCAGAATTAATATTGTCAAAATGACCATTACCAAAAGTACTATACAGATTTAATGCAATTCCAATTGAAATCCCAATACATTTCTCATAGAAAAAGAAGTCATGAAATTCATCTGGAAAAATAAGAGACCCAGAATAGCCAAACGAATCCTTAGCAAGAAGAATGAAGCAGGTGGCATCACTATACCAGACCTTAAACTATACTACAGAGTAATAGTAACAAAAAAGGCATGGTATTGGCACCAAAATAGACTTGTAGACCAATGGTACAGAATAGAGGACACAGAGACAAACCCACATAAATACAGTTATCTCACACTAGAAAAAGGTGCCAAAAACTTATATTGAAGAAAAGATAGCCTCTTCAACAGATAGTGCTGGGAAAACTGAAAATTCACATGCAGCAAAATGAAAATAAACCCCTCTCACCACACACAAAACTCAACTCAAAATGGATCAAGGACCTAGGAATTAGTCCAGAGACCCTTCGCCTAATAGAAGAAAAAGTAGGCCCAAGTCTTTATCATGTTGGATTAGGCCCCGACTTCCTTAACAAGACTCCTATAGCACAAGAAATAAAATCCAAAAACAATACATGGGCTGAATTCAAATTGAAAAGCTTCCTCTCAGCAAAAGAAACAATCAGTGAGGTGAAGAGAGAGCCTACAAAATGGGAGCAAATTTTTAGCACACACACATCAAATAGAGCACTAATCTCTAGAATATATAAGGAACTCAAAAAACCTAACACCCCAAAAATAATAATAATAATCCAATCAATAAATGGGCTAAGGAGCTGAACAGACACTTCTCAGAAGATGATATGCAATCAATCAACAAATATATGATAAAATGTTCAACATCTCTAGCAATTAGAGAAATGCAAATCAAAACTACTCTAAGATTTCATCTAACTCCAGTCAGAATGGCACCTATTAAGAATTTAAACAACAATAAATGTTGACAAGGATGTGGGAAAAAAGGCATACTCATACATTACTGGTGGGATTGCAAATTGGTCCAACCAATCTGGAAAGCAGTATGGAGACTCCTTAGAAAACTTGGAATGGAACTACCAATTGACCCAGCTATCCCATTCCTTGGTTTATACCCAAAGGACTTAAAAACAGCATACTATAGTGACACAACCACACCAATGTTTATAGCAGCACAATTCACAACTAAATTGTGGAACCAACCTAGATACCCTTCAACAGATGGATAAATAAACTGTGGTATATATACAATGGAATATTACTCAGCATTAAGAGAGAATAAAGTCATGTCATTTGCTGCTAAATGGATGGGGTTGGAGAATATCATGTCAAATGTTTTCTCTGCTATGCGGATGCTGATCCATAATGGGGGTGGGGGGGGAGGATGGAAGGAATAGAGGAACTTTGATTAGGACAAAGGGAGGGAAGGAAAGGGAGGGGGACTGGGGGTAGGAAAGATGATGGAATGAGATGGACATTATTACCCTAAGTACATGTATGAAGACACAAATGGTGTGACTCTACTTTGTGTACAACCAGAGATATGAAAAATTGTGCTCTATGTGTACTATGAATTCAAATGCATTCGGCTGTCATGTAAAACAAATCAAATTTTTTTTTAAAAAAAGTAACTATGAGAATTAAAAAAAAATGAAAAAGGAAAAGAAACAAAACCATCCCTATCTCCTGTCAAGCTTGCCACGTAGACAGTCAATAAAGTTGCTAAGTTTACATTAGGGTAACCAATAAAACTGAAAAAAAAAAAACTAACCCTGATGAAGGCAAAATTAAATAATGCATCTGAAAATGAAGTCAGTTTTAAAGAGATTATTTCCTTCAGCCTAAAATGGTTCTTCTAAAAAGGGTTGAGCGATAAAGTAAAAATTTATTATACCCTGTAATAACAGAAACATGCAATAATTTATACTACAACATTTCTAGAGATACACTGAGTTATTCTTAGCACTGTATTGGAAAATTATAATATAGGAGGATGCAAGGTTTCTAACTCCATCTAAGTTTAAACAAATGACACCTCTGCTTGTTATCATCTATGAAACAAATTAACTTATGTTCCATTATTATTTCATAGAACCAACTCATGTAGAGCTTAAAGAGTTACCTTTGTTCAAGTAAATGAAAAGATATTATAACACAGAAAATAATCAACTTTACCTAGAGTCAAAAAGGAAAATGCTCTAAAATGAGATATACAAAGAAACAAAAATTTTAAATTATGTTTTAAACATAAGCTATTGAACAAAGTTGTATAACTGCCCCTGCAAACAATATTACAATCAAAACAAATAAATAAACTGTCCATATTAATTATGAGTAGACAAAAGTAATAACAGTACCAATGACCTCCAAGGCTGTATTACATGTACACTTTTTGTGTTAAAATAGGTCCTGAATGATTATTTTGAATTTTTTCTGTCTACTTTCTACTTTTTTAACAGGTAATCTTGTAGGGGGATATGAAAAAGGGATTACATGGTTAGCTAAACTCTTGATTAGAATAAATTCAACTTTTCCAACTTTATCAATTTTCAACACTTCACTAAATGAACTAACAAGCTGATTAATGTATTTCATTCATTTTCAATGCATTTGCTTATTTATGTCAATAAATAAAGCAATGCAACAGCCAAAAGGCAGATATTTCTAAATAACATTTTTCTTAAAA
Source organism: Spermophilus citellus (assembly GCF_964194105.1). Taxonomy (NCBI): domain Eukaryota; kingdom Metazoa; phylum Chordata; class Mammalia; order Rodentia; family Sciuridae; genus Spermophilus; species Spermophilus citellus. The sequence goes on along the minus strand of NC_138184.1, from coordinate 176,653,572 downwards.
AGTATTCCTGACTTTACAATTATTAAAAAAGAGCTAATATTGTCCTTCAGCTATCAAAAGTATTCTTAAGGGTTTTACCTTTGTGAATGAAAATACCAACACTTCATTACAAGTTCTTTTCACACCACCCTGAACACGTGAGGTCTCTTATTGTTGATCACATAGCCAGCTTGCCATGTGCAAGAGCCTGCTGCCCCTTAAAACTTTGCTGTTTGCTTCAAAAATTTCAAGTTACAAAGTAGAACACTTCACAGTGACAACAATCTGGGATTGTTTGAGGAACTTTTTTTTGGTTTGTGTCTTTTTAAAATTAAGGATCAAAACATACAATTTCCTTTTGAATATAATAACTAAACTTATTGTCCATAGTAACAAAGTCCTTGGATATTACTCAAAGAGAAAACTAAGGATAACTGGCCATTTATGGTGAATTCACCTTACAAGAAAGAGCATTTTTTATTATGTAGCTTAAAAAGGTTTAGGATTTTTATCTTGAATAAAAGGAACAAAGAAATATTTTACAAAATTTAGGTTACTTTACAAAGGTGCTAATTCAACAATGCATATGAGTGACCAAAGAATGAATCAAGTGTTAACTGTTTCATGGAAAATTTTTTCTCCTTAAAACACTTCATTTTACATTTCAATTTTACACATGACCATATATACAATGGGTCATTTTTGCACTAATATTCAAGGGTTTCACCAATTTTTCCAAAGAGATCCTTTGATATTAAAATCATTCTCAAGATGCCTATTCTGTCATGATGTCTTCAATTAACTAGCTAACAGCATTTCCTCATTTGTCAATGGCTTATTTGTGATTGTCATCAAATTCATGTTTATGAACTTTGATATCTGAAACTTTCACAAAAGTTTCTTCCTCACAATCAGTGTATAGCAATTGGTACTGTCTTCTGATATGAAACATTAAGGAGAAGGTCTCACAAAGAAATTAACTTTTATTTCCCATGCAAACTTTTAAAAGTTTAAAATTAGGATAATAAAGCCTCTTACACACCCATCCATTTTCAGATTTCCTAATATAACAACTTCTAAACTGTAAAAGGGACTTCACTCCCAGTTCCGATAACAGGATAAAGGAGAAACTAAAATTCCACATTTGTTACCCCTACCCTCAAGATTCCAGAGTTTCAACTCATATATTTTCCAAACTCTGGAATTCCTTAAAGCCTGGTTCTAGGCCCTCTTCTTTTCTATATGCCTCTCACTAAATGATCTCTCCCATGCTCATGCTTTAAAGAGATCAACTATAAGGTATTAACTCCCAAATATATATTTTTGGTTCATATCTTTCCTCTGAGCTCCATTTAGTACCGCCCATCCTATATCAATATACATCTCATACCCAGCAGTCCAAAACCAAATTCTTGTTCCCAAATTCCTAACTTCCACTGAAACCAGAAGCCCAGGCATTTCTCTCCCATACCCCCAAATCAATTCATTAGAAGGTGCTTGAGCTCTACCACCAAAACATTTATTCCATCTGCCCTTTCTCGCCCCTCATCCCACCTCTCTCCACCTTTTGTTGTTGTAGTGGTGGTGGTGCAGGGGATTCAAACCAGAGCCTTGTAAACTGCATGTTAGGCAAGTACTCCATCACTTCATTTTCACTAAACCAAGCCTTCCTTCTGGTCTACTACAATGACCTCCTAAATTGTCTATTTTCTATTATTCTTGACTTCCACAAAACAGTCCATTACATATTTAAGACTATGTTCCTTCTTTTACTTCTATTCAGAGACTTCATATTCACTCAAACAAAAATTAAACTCTTTAATGTACCTTTCAAAGTCCTGAAGGTGGTGACTTAGACTTCCTCTGCAACCTCAACTTAGGGCTCTTTTTCCCTTGCCAACTAGGCCACAACCAACTGGCATTCTCTCCATTTTCCTATCCTGGAGTCTTTGAACTTGCTGAAAATGTTCCTTCTGTTTTATTTCATGGCTAGATTCTTCTTATACATGAGTCTCAACTACTAACCTTTCCCAGAAGACCTTCCCTGCCCATTCTCTCTGAAACTTCCTACTCCACAGCATTTGTTTTCCTTGAAGGCATTCACCAATCTGTAATAATCTGTAAACGAGTTTTATATATATATGGGGGTGGGGGGAATGAGAATGTGTGTGACTGTCTGTCTTCCCCAGCAGTATGTAATGTCCACGAGGAAAAGAACCCAGTTCTATTGTTAACCCTTCCATCATTCCATCTTCAGGCCTGCAAGTATCTAGACATATCCGGCATAAATAAACATGTATGTACACACACTCAATAAATATGTAGCTGATGATTGAGAACATTCAGATCAATGCTTAAGAAAAAGTCTATTCCCCCTACGTGTGCTATGATCGATGTAACTGAAGCACTTACTAACTTCAAGTGCCTCATTCAACATCCAAGAACCACAAGAAAGCAAAGCACATAACACCTAACAAGAGGTGGAGCTACCCTTGGCGAAAGGGATGAGAATGTCTTGATCTTTTGTGTTCCCATATAAGTGGCCTCAACTGATGATGAGAAAAGACCACAGCCGAAGCATAGGCATGCTTTGGGCTTAGGTGGAAATTTCTAGCTGCTCTGTTTATGAATTGGAAAACTATATCCGACTCCCTTCTGTAACCTCTAGTCCATGATGGACCGAAGAGACAAACAAGAAATAACTGCAGCACCCGCCTAAAGCTGAGAGCAGGAAGTCTTCAACTAACTACCAGAGCAAGGAGACTTCAATCACCGCTGGTATCCACCCACCAGTACCCCATAACCTGGGGCAGAGCAACTGTGTTGAGTTTAAATAAATAAAAGATACGGCGCTCTCCCCTTGCCAGGAAGCCTACGCCACCCACTGTCCCAGCTGGGAGCTCAGCAAAACCAGACACAGAAGCGGTTGTTGCCGGCACCGAGGATGGAGGTACCGCACCGGAGGGTAGGCCGAAAAGCAGCAGGCCCTGCGGGGCACGGGAAGAGGGTCTATGAGATTTCTTCCTCACCGCCACACCCCAGTGCTGTGGGGCAAGCGTAACCCCTTTTGCCCGCTGGACGACCAGTCCCAGACTAGCCAAGGGGGCATGAAACTGGGACCCCCACTGCCTCCGCCTCCTTACCAGTGTGATCCATGATTCGGCTCGCAGGGCACAGTGGGAGCGGAAGTCAACCGAGCCGAAGTCGCAACGAGCGCGTGCGCGCTACCTTCCGGAGCCCAGAAGACGGAAGTGTGGCCGGTTTGCCCCACTTTGCCCTGCGAGAGCTCCCTTCTCGCGCCTCCACCACCCTTCTCTGATGAGGGAGTCAGGCATAGTCCAGGCAGAGGCAAGCGGAGCCAGGAGCTTCGGTATTGAGATTGTTAAGGCTTCCCGTTTGCCTCAAGAGGAAGTAGCCTTTAGCGTGGGAAGGGAATAGATGGGGCCAGAGAGTTGGGGGGCGGCGGCGGCCGGAGAGCGGTAGTAGCTAGAGGAATAAGCTTGGGGCAGCTAAGGCAGACGCCCGCCCACGCGGAGCGTTGCCTTGTGGGACTTGTAGTGTCCTGGAACCGGCTGGCTTAGCGCGCATGCTCGGCCGTTGGGATGGCCCCACCCCAGCGGGCGGAGTAACGGTTTGGAATCCCCCCGGGTCCGCGAGGGCTGCTTTCCTCCTCCTGGTCTAGGGAAGGTGTAAACAGCGCGCTCCTGCAAGCGTCCTCCAGTGGGAGGTTGCCCAGGGAATCGCTGAGCTGGGGGAAGCTCCCGGCTAGAGGGAAGCTCTGTGCTTATAGTCTAAATTTCGCTTTGTCCTGACGGGCTGCCTAGACCCACGCAGAGCAGTTCCCGGTTCCCACCTCCGAAGTTCCTCTAACAGTTGAAACACGTTTACAGTGCTTGACTACCATTCATTATCTAGGGAAACTCCGGCGGCGCTTCGAACCCTCCGGACGCTTAAAGGACACAAGGACGAGCGAGGCGCCCTTGCCAACCCTTACAGGGACACCTAGCCGTAACGTGCAGAGTGAGACTGAAGAAGAGAGGATCAAGACCAGTGGGGTGAAGAGAGCACTAGGGCTTGGCCGGAAGAGAGGTTAAAGAGGAAAGGCCTCACTGGAGAAAGAGAGAGTTAAACCACAACAGGCAGTACCTAGTTCCAGTTCTTGGTCCCAGGGGTTTGTGGTTGCTGCTTTCATCTTGCTCAGCCAAAACAAAAGGAAAGTGTCAAATGGCGATTCCTTAGGACTTCCAGTGCAGTCTCCACCTCACAGATTTGGCTTATTTGTGTCCACTCCTTTCCCTAACCCTTTATACTTGATGCTCTCAGATGAGTAGAAAGGAGCACAATTAATGGAAAACACAGCTTGGGAGTCAAGGGATTTGGGTTCTATTCTTGTCCCTTGGTGACGACATCATTACTTTGGGTTATTCACACTTTCAGTGCCAGAATTCCTAGATCGATAAAAGATTATTATATTGACCTCTTATAGAAATGTTTTGACGATACTGAATTCCTAATAAAGTTGTGTAACAATGACCTATATCTGTGTAGTTGTACTGTAACAGCTATGAATAACTATGATGATCAGTACTGTAACTGCACCATGTTATTGGTGATTGTTTTAGTGGGATCTTTTAAAGTCTCACTTTATTTCCCTCTTATATACAAGATTGTACTTATATTCTGGACTAGATGGACATTTATGAACACAAGTCATTATTAATTTTGTTAAAATGTGAAGTTCTTTCTACTAAGTGTTTTTTAGGATGCTTTCAATTGCTGGCATTTTTGCTTGGGGTCTGGAGGAAACTTAAAACACTTCCTCCATACCTTCCTATTTCTCTAAATATGATACTGATGTGGTTGAGTATTATTCACCAATTTAGGGTTTTCTGGGAGATAGTTTCCACCCAGAAAGTGCTCTTTTTTTCTTCCCCTATCAAACTGATCTCTATCGATTAAACTTAAGGTTGATGCAAATCTAGGTTCAGAATGATGTTATCATTAGTGTCCACTGGTGCTAAAGAATTAAATTGTACTTGAGGAGGTGGTACTGGTAATTGAACCCAGAGGTGCTTAACCTCTGAGCCACATCCCCATCCCTTTTAATTTTTTATTTTGAGACAGGGTCTCCCTAAGACATTGCTAAATTACTAAGGCTGGTCTTGAACTTGCAATCCTCAGCCTCCCAAGTTGCTGGGGTTAGAGGCTTGCATCACTGCTTACAACCTAAATTGTATTTTATGTAATTTAATCAGCAAATCAGAAGTTTTGTAAGCCTTTTATAATGTATTAAGTTATGAAATTGGCTGAAGCAAGAGTTACTTATTTTAAATTTGATCAAATATTAAATATTTTATTCAAAATCTGTCATTTTTATGCTTTGGTTTTGAATTATGCTCTATAATCATCCCCCCACCTTAATTGTGGTTGCCTCACTTTACCAATGCAGTAGCACTGTGACAAATTGATAAGTGAGACTGTACAGAGAATTTTATTACTACCCACTAACATCCCTTATTACTGGCCTGTAAGTTGTAATCAGTCACAATTTTTTTCTTAAGAGTTGATGTTAACATTTATTTTTATAGAATGATACTGACGTAAAGTTTATAAAAGTGAAAAGTCAATGTGCAGTGGACAATATGAAGCACTGAGGTGCATATTTTCCTTTTTTTTTTTTTTTTGTTTAGTTTGGTTTGGTACTGGAGATTAAACCCAGGGGTTCATAACTACTGAACCACATCCCCAGCCCTTTTTTATATTTTATTTAGAGACTGTGTCTCATCAAGTTGCTTAGAGCCTTACTAAATTGCTGAGGCTGGCTTTGAACCCACAATCCTGCCTCAGTCTCCTGAGCTGCTGGGATTACAGGTGCCTGGCCCCATTTTCCTCTTATTGACAGACTACTAATCTACAAACTATAAGATAATGGTCTTCAAGATGTCTTGGTAGCCTTCCATTTACCTAGTACTGTTTATGCTATGAGAAAAATAGAGTGAATATCAGAGAGTTACTGAGGAGTAGCTTGTTTCCTCAGTGCCAAGTCAGGACAATAATCTTCATTTCCTACTGCTCTTTCAATTTTTGTACAAAGGCAAGAGCTGTGTAAATAATAGTCCCTACCTTACGGACCACACAGCATAGCATTTATAGAAATTGTTGAAGACCCATATAATTAAATGTTTCAAGGAAATGCAGTGCTGCCCACTTTTAGAGAAAGTAGTAAGCAGTGGGATTGAGAGTATTAAAGTAGATTTATGAAGTAACTTAAGCTGAACCTTGATGAACAGATAAAATTTGGAGAAGAAGAGAGCAGTGACCGGCATATCATTCAGGGAAGAGAATGGGTACAGACGTGAGAATTGTTATGGCTTATATTAAGGGCTGTGATCAGCTTGACTTGTACTTTTGATCCATGTTTGGGAGTAGTAAAAATAAGGTAAGATTGTAGGGAACTTGGAAAAGTGAGATTTCAGAGTAAGATTTAGAAAATAGAATATATAATAAAGCCTAGGATGGTGTGGTCATATAAACAACATAATTCAACAAGATACATTAAAAAACAAAAAGCAAATTTTAAATTTGGGAAGGAGGTAGTAAATCAATACTATTAGACTAAGAGAAAAATAGTTGACCAGGAAACCATGGACAAAATGCTGGCACTTCTTAATGAACAGTTCATAAAAGAACCGATGGAACTCGGTATAATGTCACAAGCCTGTAATACCAGCCACTTAGGCAGCCGAGGCAGAAGGATCACAAGTTTAAGGCTAGCCTGGGTAAATTGGCAAGGCCCTGTCTCAAAATTTTAAAAAGGGCCGAGCATATATTTAGCCTCACGTATGCAAGGCTCTAGGTTCAATCCTCAGTAACACCAAAAAAAAAAAAAAAAGAGAGAGATCAGGATAAATAATATTTACCATATGTTAACATAGTTATTATATGTTTGATTAAAATGGATGAGCAAGGTGCACTGGTTAGATGGATGCCTTATCAATGTATGGCAGTCAGCTTTCTACACACCATCAGATAATGGCCAAAAGACAAATTCAGAGATTAAGATAGAAGGCTGGGGGTGTGGCTCAGCAGTAGCCCTGGGTTTGATCCTCAGCACCACATAAAAATAAACAAACAGATAAATAAAACATTTTAAAAAGAGAGATAGAAATGAAGACTAATAGAAATGAATGCTGATGGTTGAAGGCATTTTCCCATTTATCTCTTTAAGGAGATTACATCCTTTGGGGCTGGAACTGTATGTACCCATTTGGAAAGGATCTTTTTGAATTAGCAAAATCCTGCACCCTGCCTCCTTTTTTGAGAAGAAAAATTTTGCTGTGGATATCCTTTGAACTGGATAGACCTGTACCTCTATAGAGTTTCTCTGCTAAGAGATGATTGCCTTGCTTTTTTTCTACCCATTTCTATTCAGCTCACTCCTGAAAAAAAAAATGCTTAGGGTATTGCTGTGGTTTGAATATGTTTGTCCTCAAAGGTTCATGTACTAGAAGCTTGATCCCCATTGTGAAGGTACTGGAATATGGTGTCTTTCTGAGGGTATTAGGTAATTAAGAGGGATGGATGTTTTTTCTCATAGGAGTGAGCTCTTGATATTGTAGAACTAGATCAGTTACCACAAAAGTGAGTTGTTATAAAGCAAGTTGGGCTTCTTCTTTCTTGCTGCTTCTCTCACCATGTGATATCTCCCCACCATGCCTGTGGCCTGCTCTTTACCATGAGATATTATGTATCATGAGGCCCTTACCAGAAGCCAATGTTGGCACTATGTCCTTGGACCTACAGAGCTATGAACTAAACCTCTTTTCTTCATAAAGTATTTAGTCTCTGATATTTTGGTATAGTAACAAAGCAGGGTAAGACAGGTATTAAACTGCTCTATAGCTATGCCAATTATGCTGTAAATAAATAGTCTTTGATACTGCTTTCTGTATTTGAGAAAATTTTGCCCAAACACTTCCTGACCTTAAACTTAGATGTTACTTCATTCCAGTTGGAAAAACCATGCAGTTTTCTCTAATTATACATTTTGAATATATGTGTTCCTCCAAAATTCATATGTGACACTTAAACCCTAAGATGGTGGTATTAAGAGGTGGTGATCTTTGGAGAAGTGATTAAGTCATGAGATTTATGCTCTTATAAAAGATGCTTCAAAGAACTGCCTGTCCCCTTTGCCCTTCAGCTGTGCAAAGTCACAGTGTTCTCCTTTCTAATTCTTTCTACCATGTGAGGGTGGAGCAACAATGTGCCATCTTAGAAGCAAAGACTTACCAGATACTGAATTTGTTGATCTCTTTACTTTGGACTTCCTAGCCTTCAGAACTGTTGGGTAATATGTTTCTGTTTATAGATTATTCAGTCTCAGATTTTTTTTAGGGTAGCACAAATGGACTAAAACATCTGGTAAATTTGGTTTATAAATAAAACTTTCTCATTATCAGGAGTACATTTTACATTATAGCCCAGTACCATAATCACAAATTCATGTACCTAAATATATTCGTAAGTGTCATGAAATTTCCTTTTATGCAATCGTCTCTGCTCTTTTTATTTTGACATTTTTTTAAAATGTCGATTATACTGCCCTAAGCTAACTATATGGTTGTAATTTAAGTTTAAAAACCAATGATTTACATTGAGAGGGGAGCTATAGATCAGCGGTAGAGCATTTGTAAGAATTATGTGTCTCCATTGAGAATTTCAGGTGTAGATTTATAATTCTTATTCCACCTTAATACCGACCTATCTTTTAAGATATGTGCTCATATGCCACCTCCACCAAGCTTTGTCTGAATAGATAATATAAAGAAAGAGCTTTGTATCCAGGCAGAACTGTATTAAAATCTCAAATCTCCCTGTATGATATTAGGCAGTTACTTAAATTCAATTTGTATCAGTAAAATGGGGGCAGTGACAGCTTTCCTCAGAGTTGTCCTAAAGATCAAAGTAGATGACATCTCTAAAGGTTCTTTATTGCTTACCAAATAACAGGCCTTCAGTAATTGTTCATTTCCTTCATTCCTCTTGAGAATTACTACCCCTTCAGAACACCCAAGCATTGTTTCTTTCCTTTTTTTAAAATTTTTTTTGTAATTGTAGATGGACTTTATTTTATTTGTTATTTTTATGTGGTGCTGAGGATCAAATCCAGTGTCTCACACATGCTAGGCAAGCACTTTGCCACTGAGCTACAGCCCCAGCCCCAAGCATTGTTTCTTTTAAGACACGATTCTCTACTTCTTTGTAGCAGAATATTTATTTTAGCCATTCTACAAGTCAAGCTTGTTGAGGATGGGGTCAGTTGGTTATCCGTATTTGTATACATAGTATTTAGCAGAAGAGACTCACAGAATATTTGTTGACCTACTGCAGAATGTCATCAAAGAGAAAAATGGCCATGTCAAAATTTTAGGAAAAAATGTAACTTTTGCACATGAATGTGACAACTAGCTAAAAGCTTCCAAGAAAAAAAATGTGATAAAAAGCACTAATTAGTAGTGTATCCAGGCAGAACTGTATTAGTAGTTATTATAAATAAACTGTATTAGTAGTTATTATAATAAATTAGTAGTAATTTGTTATACCAATCAATATTTAGCATTCACTCAATAAAATAAGCAAAGAGCATCTAATGTCAGAAGATAATAGCCAATGTGTACAGAGCTTCTGCCGGGGGAATTATGACAAAGAATAGTAGTTTCAGCTTTCAGAACTGTGAGAAAATGAGTTTCTGTTATTTATGCCACCCAGTATATTGTTATGACAACCCAAGCTAATACAGATTTTGATACTGAGATTTGGGGTTGAGAAACTAATGTGACTCCATTTTTGAGAAACCAGCTTCTACCTCAAGGCCTGTCCAGAGGGAGGGGGCAGGACCCTTGTCCTTGGAAAGTGGCTTTCATCAAGGACAGAGTAAACACAGTTCAGATGATGGTTCTGCGTACCCACTATCAAACTCTAGACCCAGAAGAAGAATCTTACAAAGATGTAGGGCCTGCCCAAATAGACCCCCAACTGAGGGAACCATGATTGGTTCCCAAGTTTCCAGACAAAGGGGGGAATGAGAAACTGATGTGATTCCATTTTTGAGAAACCAGCTTCTACCTTAAGGCCTGTCCAGAGGGTTTGAGAAACCAGCTTCTACCTTAAGGCCTGTCCAGAGGGAGGGGGCGTGACCCTTAGCCTTGGAAAAACCCACAGAACGCTCCTAGGCACATACCCACCCTGCTGAGTTGTTTAACCTGAGAGATCTTCCGTGCTAGGTGTCCCTGACTCAGTTATGTTAAGTGAGGATCCATAGCAACTCCCTAGCAACTACCAATTAGGGAAAATATCTGAAATGCCAGGTGACCCTCCCAGTAGTTTTGGTATTGATAACAAGATTTGGCCACCCTGCAGTTCAGCATATACACTCTTGCAACCCCTCGTGGCCTAAACCAATCCGTTCAAATGTATCCGCCCCTTGAACTAACCAATCACGCTTACCCAACTTGTTCCCGCCAGTGAATGTGCTAATCAATGTTAAGAGTTGTTGTTTGATTTTCCCGCAGTATGAAATTATTTGCTGTGTGATGTTGTGACACATAGAGTATCCCCCCCCCAAAAAAAAAACCCCTATAAATCCTCACTGAACTAAGGGCCAGGACTCATTCCCTGGGATCGCTGCGTCCAGCTCGATGAGTCCAGGTTCGAGCTTGCAATAAAGACTCTTGTGTGATTGCATCGGATTCGGCTCCTGGAGATCTATTGGGGTCCCACGAATCTGGCATTAGTAATACTATAAAAAAATATAAGTATATAGAAACATCTCTGAAACTAGGTAACGAGTAAAGAATGGAAGAGTTATTTGTATATTTTTTTTTAAAGATAGAGTGAGAGAGGGGAGAGAGAGAGAATTTTTTAATATTTATTTTTTAGTTATCGGCGGACACAACATCTTTGTATGTGGTGCTGAGTATCGAACCCGGGCTGCACGCATGCCAGGCGAGCGCGCTACCGCTTGAGCCACATCCCCAGCCCAAGAATGAAAGAGTTTTGTGATATTCTAGAAATATGGATGGTAAGGGTATTTCTGGTGAGATCTCAAATGGGAATAAGGAACATATTGATGGAGGAACTTGTTAATTGGAGGAAAGTTGATCTTTGTCATAAAGTGGCAAAGAATTTGGCTCAACAGTGGACTACTGTTTTGTGGGAGGTAAAACATGCGAGACTTGAAATTGGATATGTAGCTGAGTAAGTTTCAAAGGATTCCTCCTGACTGCTTACGGTAAAATGTGACAGAAGAAGGAATTGTTAAGCAAAGGGAACCTGAACTTGAAGATTTGAAAACTTCTTAGCCTATCAATATTACAAAAAGTGATTAAACTTTTTCTGCGAATACTAAAAGTGTGGCCAAACTGTTACCAAAAGCATGGGTTTTTGTTTTTTCCTCACTTCAGGATAGAAATGAAAAGACAAAGTAGAGCTCTTTGATATTACCATCTTATTTGGTATTTCAGCTTTTAGTTTCACCAGCTTATTCGAGGGTTCTTTTGCTCAACTAGAGGCAGACATCAACAAGAAGCAAGCAATACCATATGAACGAGGCTTTATGGGGCTTGTGCTCAAGCACAAGGGAAACAGCACATAGGTTAGAATCCCCACACTGCTCCCCGAGGACACAGTAAAGCTTATATAGACAGAAAAAGGCAGGCTTGCACAGGCACACAATCAGCTGTTGCCCATGATCCCAAGGTTTCTGCACACATCTTGTTAGTTCTTTGCTCTCAGCACTGCACCAGATTTGTTCAACAAGGCAATTTGCATGCAGGTTGGGTTCATCTGCACCTGGCTCCATAAAGATGGGGGAGTGCTCATTATTGCCACTCCAGGAACGTTCATGTATTGTTGAAGTTCAGGCCTAGTCACATGTGGGGCTGCGAATTGTGGTAAGGTTTGGGGGAGTCAGCAGCTCCTGAACCTGGTTGTTGGTGAAAACAATTATTTCAAAGAAGCTTGCATTCACTGGGAAACCTAGATGGGGGAATCAGGAGCCTTCCCTGCTTTGTCTCAAATCAGCCAGTTGATGAAAGGTGTGATATTGGACTTAATCAGCCACTTAAAGAGAAATCAGGAATAGGGATGGTATTATACCAAGAGAGACATTGCCAGTTTGAGCTGAAGGGGACAAAGAAGTCAAGACAAAATGAAAAGCTGGATGTGGTCAAACACACCTGTAATCCTGGCAGTTTGGGAGGCGGAGACAGGAGAATTGTTGAATTCAAAGCCAGCCTCAGCAATTTAGCGAGGCCCTAAGCAACTAAGCAACTCTGTAAATAAAATACAAAAAAATGGCTGGGGACGTGGCTCGGTAGTTAAGTGCCCCTGAGTTCAATCCCTGGTTTAAAAAAAAAAAAAAAAAGCAATAAAGGAATGCTGTCAAGACTTCTTGGATTTTTCTAGAACAAGTCCATACAGCTATTTAGCTATGAACACATTATTTTAATAGAAAAGGGAAGACATATGTTAAAGGTAATTCAGAAATTAGGGCTGCCCTTTCCACCACAGGCCCAAAGTGTTGCTGAAGCCACCCAGTCTGTGGTATTTTATTATGGCAGCCCCAGCTAACTAATATGTCTGGGAATGACTTAATTTTCCTGAGTTACACAGGAAATTCTTAACAATGTCCTGAAGGTCTACTCAGCAGAAAGAAAGAATGTGCACTCAAGTGTGATGAACTTCTCATTTGGAGGCAAGAAAATGACATACTCTCCTTTTATCAAGAGTATGCGCTTCACGTTGTCAGAACAGAGTCTGAACTTTCTTGTTTGCTGTAGGAAGAGAGCATCAGTCTTCACTGTACTTCAGCTCTTCCATTTATTGCTACATTTGTTACTGTTTGCTTATCTGCTACAATAAGAGACAATAAAATTGATAACCTAGTCCACCTTCACCCTTCCCAGAATCACCGGAGGAATTCAGAACAAATCTTATCTACCCAGGATTTAGTGCAGGACATTTCTTGGCTCCTTCTTAATGACCCAGGAGATAGGCAAACTGCTTCCTTGGAACCTGTTAGTACTTAACTCTTCTTCAAGCATCTCCAGGGTACAGAACCACACCATCAACATCCACTTACCTCCCAATATTGTACTGATTTCTCTAATTGAAGAGGTGACCCAGTGTTTTAGTATAGCAGTATAGCAGTGGGCTCTGGAATTTTATCCTTGCCATTTACTTCCTGAGTGACCTTAGATAATTCTTGACTTAGTTTCCATTATCTGTAAAATGGGGATAGTTGTTCCCACCACCATAATGTTGTTTTGGATACTAAATTAGTCAATAAATTTAAATAAATTAATGCTACACCTAACACAATGCCTAACATAAATAAGCGTTTAATGAATTTTGGCTATCTTCATCAACATTGCCAAATAGATAAAAATTCTAGACTCAACACTGTTTAAATGATGCCCACTAGGTGGCACCAGTCACGGGTAAATAAAATCTTACAAATATATTGTACTTCATCAAAAGTTTGGAAATTTTTGAGTTCTTTATAAATCCTAGAGATTAGTGCTCTATCCGACATGTGGGGGAGCAAAAATTTGCTCCCAAAATGTAGACTCTCTGTTCACCTCATTGATTGTTTCTTTTGCTAAGAAGCTTTTTAGTGTGAGTCCATCCCATTTATTAATTCTTGATTTTATTTCTAGTGCTTTAGGAGTCTTGTTAAGGAAGTTGGTACCTAATCCCACATGATGAAAATTTGGGCCTACTTTTTCCTCTATTAGGCATAGGGTCTGGACCAATTCCTAGGTCCTTGATCCACTTTGAGTTGAGTTTTGTGTGTGATAGGGGTTTATTTTCATTTTGCTGCATATGGATTTCCAGTTCTACCAGCACCATTTGTTGAAGAAGCTATCTTTTCTCCAATATATGTTTTTGGTATCTTTGTCTATTATGAGATAACTGTATTTATGTGGGTTTGTCTCTGTGTCCTCTGTTCTGTACCACTGGTCTTCAAGTCTATTTGGGTGCAAATACCATGCCTTTTTTGTTATTATAGCTTTGTAGTGTAGTTTAAGGTCTGGTATTGTGATGCCTCCTGCTTCACTCTTCTTGCTAAGGATTGCTTTGGCTAGTCTAGGTCTTTTATTTTTCCAAGTGAATTTCATGATTGCTTTTTCTATTTCTATAAGAAATGATGTTAGGATTTTAATTGGAATCCCATTGAATCTGTATAGCACTTTGGGTAGTATGGCCATTTTAACAATATTAATTTTGCCCATCCAAGAGCATGGGAGATATTTCCATCTTCTAAGGTCTTCTTCAATTTCTTTCTTTAGTGTTTTGTAGTTTTCATTGTAGAGGTTTTTAACCTATTTTGTTAAGTTGATTCCCAAGTATTTTAGTTTTCTTTTCTTTTCTTTTCTTTTTCTTTTTTTTTTTTTTTTTTGAGGCTATTATGAATGGGGTAGTTTTCCTAATTTCTCTTTCAGAGGATTCATTACTAATGTATAGAAATGCATTTGACTGATGAGTGTTGATTTTATATCCTGCTACTTTGTTGAATTCATTAATTAATTCTAGAAGTTTTCTGGTGGAGTTTTTGGATCCTCTAAGTATAGAATCATGTCATCAGCAAATAATGATAGTTTGAGTTCTTCTTTTCCTATTCGTGTCCCTTTAATTTCTTTCATCTCATTGCTCTGTCTAGAGTTTCAAGGACTATGTTGAATAGAAGTGATGAAAGAAGGCATCCCTGTCTTCTTCCAGTTTTTAGAGGAAATGCTTCCAATTTTTCTCCATTTAGAATGATGTTGGCATTGGATTTAACATGGATAGCTTTTACAATTCTGAGGTTTGTCCCTACTATCCCTAGTTTTTCTAGTGTTTTAAACATGAAAGGGTGCTGTATTTTGTCAAATGCTTTCTCTGTATCAATTGATATAATCATATGGTTTTTATCTTTAAATCTATAACCCAGTCAATGAATGGGCTAAGGAGCTGAACAGACATTTCTCAGAAGATATACATTCGATCAACAAATACATGAAAAAATGTTCAACATCTCCAGTAATTAGAGATATAGAAATCAAAACTACTCTGAGATTTCATCTTAATGCCACTCAAAGTAGCAGTTATCAACAATACAGACAACAACAAATGTGGGTGAATATGTGGGGGAAAAGACATACTCATACATTGCTGGTGGGACTGCAAATTGATGCAACCAATCTGGAAAGCAGTATGAAGATTCCTTAGAAAACTTAGATAGCTTTGACTCAGCTATCCCACTCCTCAGTGTATATCCATAGGACTTAAAATCAGCATACTATAGTTACACAGCCACATCAATGTTCATAGCAGCTCAATTCACAATAGCTAAACTCTGGAAGCAAACTAGATGTCCTCCAATAGATGAATGGATAAAGAAACTGTGATATATGTACACAATGGAATTACTCAGCATTAAAAGAGAATACAATTATGGCATTTGCAGCTAAATGAATGGAATTGGAGAATATCATGCTAAGCAGAGTAAGCCAATTCCAAAAAGCCAAAGGTGGAATTTTCTCTCTGATAGTGGATGCTGATCCACAACGGGGAGAGGGGAGGCATGGGGAAAATGGAGAAATTTTTTTTAATATTTATTTTTTAGTTTTAGGTGGATACAATATCTTTATTTTATTTTTATGTGGTGGTGAGGATCAAACCCAGTGCCTCACACGTTTTAGGCAAGCACTCTACCACTGAGCCACAACCCCAGCCCCATAATGGAGGAATTTTGATTGGGCAAAGGGGAGGGAGAGTACATGGGGGCAGGAAAGATGGTGGAATGAGATGGACATCATTACCCTAGGTACATGTATGATTGCAAATACAGTGCGATGCTACATCATATACAACTATAGAAATGTAAAGTTGTGTTGCACTTGTGTACAATGAATCAAAACACATTCTGCTGTCATATATACTTAATTAAAATAAATAATTTAAAAAATGATTTAAAAATGGGCCACAGGTCTAAATGCAAAACTACAAAACTCCTAGAAGATAACACAAAGCGGTAGGACAGGACAAACAGGTGAGAATAGAGAATGGAGGAATGAACTGGCAAACTACAGAGGATTTTTATAGCAATGAAACTACTCTGTATAAGGGCCAGGGTTGTGGCTCAGTGGTAGAGCACTTGCCTAGCACGTGTGAGGCACTGGGTTCGATCCTCAGCACCACATATAAATAAATGAATAAAATAAACGTCTATCAACAACCAAAAACAAATATTTTTTTTAAAAAAGAAACTATTCTGTATGATACTATAACGGTCAATATATGTCATTTCAAATTTGTCCAAACCCATAGAGTGAATGTACACCACTAATACTGAAACGTAAGGTAAAGCATGGATGGGGGCAATAATAAAGGGTCAATGTAGTTTCATCAGTTGTAATAAATATACCCTTTGGTGGGGATGATGCTAAGGGGTAGGCTGTCCACTTGTGGGGGCAGGGCTTATGTGGGAAGTCTCTGTACCTTCCTTGCAATTTTCCTGTGAACATAAAACTTCTAAAAAAAATGTCTATTTTTTAAAAAAAAAAGTCAAAAAATAAATAAAGTTGGGGAGTCATGATGAGACAAATAATAATAACACAATGTGTTCAAATAAGTATAAATATATTGTGGCCTCCAAACTAAGAACTGAATCCATAATAATTACCCAAAGCACGCCTTACAAGTCAAATATTGTGTTTGTGATTCCCAGACCCTATTTGATGCCGGGGTTAGCAAACTGAGAAACCCTCTGATTCTGTATCCAAGTATGGTGAGACAAACAACTGAGGCTTTCATTTTGTAGAAATCTGTTCCTCCAAATTCTATGGTATGGTATGATTTGGAGAAGACCCTGCTGAATGCCAGAGATTTTTGTACAACCTTTGTCTTCACAGAACTTTATTCAGTAACCATTAAACACTTAACTCAACACTGTTCTGTATACTATGATGTACAGATAAATGAGGTGCTGCCTTAAGGGTGTAGTCAACTTATAACAGCAGGGTTATCTGACCTGGGGCCCAAACAAGTAGGATACTGAGCCTTATAATGTTGGTTGGTAGGTCAAGTACTACCCTTTGGCTACTGTGCTGTCACAACCTGATTTTCTGACTGCTTGCTCAAATGCTATTTCATCATAGTATTAACAATTTTCCTATCAACATATTGTCCTAAAATTGCCGAAAAGGTGACCCTTTGGGAGGAACTAACCACTCTTTATGGTTCCCAACCTTATCTTCCGCCCCAAGTAAGCTTTCCTTATATTCTCTTGGAGCTTGCTCTCTAGTGGGGTGAAACTGATAGTTTACATGTAAACAAATAATGATTTCAGATCATTGTAAATACTGTGAAGTAAATAAAGCAGGGAGATGTGATAGAGCAGGGCGAGTTGGTTTATATAGAATCATCAAAGAATGCCTCTTTACGAAGATGATATATATTAATCTGAGACCTGAAATATGAAAAAGAATTAATCTTCAGTACAACCTGGGTAGGAGGGGAAGCTAGGTGGTGAGAAGAGTTTAGTGCAAAGGTACTGAAGAATATGGAATGTTGAAAGAATTGGAAAAATAGCCATAAACTTTGTGATATAATGGTGGTTAGAACAAGAGGGAAAGGTGACACTCTAATCAGAATGGCAGTTATCAAGAATACAAGCAACAGTAAGTTTGGCAAGGATGCAGGGGAAAAGGTACACTGCTGGTGACACTTTAAATTGGTGCCACCACTCTGGAAAGCAGTATGCAGATTTCCTTAGAAAAGTTGGAATGGAACCACCATTTGACCCCACTATCCCTCAGTCTATACCCAAAGGACTAAAAATCAGCATATTATAGTAATGCAGCCACATCAATGTTTATAGCAGCTCAATTCACAATAGCTAAACTGTGGAAGCAAACTAGATGCCCTTCAAAAGATGAATGGATAAAGAAACTGTAGTATATGTATGTACACAATGGAATATTACTCAGCATTAAAAGAGATTACAATTATGGCATTTGCAGCTAAATGGATGGAGTTGGAGAATATCATACTAAGCGAAATAAGCCAATCCCCCCAAACCAAATGTCAGATATTTTCTCTGATCTGTGGATGTTGATCCACAGTGGGTGGGGGCAGGGAAAGAATGGAGGAACTTTGGATTGGACAGATGGGAGTAGGGGAAGGGAGAAGGTATGGGGGTGGGAAAGATGGTAGAATGAGAAGGTCATCATTACCCTAGGTACATGTATGATTGCACAAATGGTGTGACTCTATCGTGTACAACCAGAGAAGTGAAAAGTTGTGCTCCATTTGTGTACAAGGAATCAAAATGCATTCTGCTATCATGTATAATTAATTAGAACTTCTTTTTTTAAAAAAAGGGAAGAGGTGAGTCTTGCTTTATAAAATGGGAGATGTTAATACACCATGTTTAAGTGCTAGCAGTTATGATTCAGCAGAGAAGGAAGAATCAGGAGGCAGGAGAAGGATCCCTTGCCCAAGTGGAGGAGGCTATTTTGATAAGAGCCAAACACATAGCTTTTAAAGCTCTTTTCCCTTAGTTTTAATGTCAGTCTTTCCTCTCCCACTCTTTTTTACAGTGCTAGGGATTGAACCCACAGCCTTGTGGGATAGGCAAGCACTCCATCACAGAGCCACATACAGCCTTCCACAACTTTCAGTAGTCTTACCCCTAACCACACCAATATATATCACTAGATTTCATACTCCTATCCAACTTCAGATACTTGCTTTAATCTTCCAGGTTTATATCTACAGTCCTTGTCTGTCTTCTGAGCTTTTGATTTAGCTGCTTATTTGACACCTTCACTTGCGCAAAGGCATCTTGAATTTTTTTTAAATTAGTTAATTAATTAATTTGTTCTAGGGCATCTTGAGTTGCACATGTTCAGAATTGGAATTCTCATGTATGCACACACACAACCCAACACTGACCAGCAGGTTGCCATGTCTTCTCATAACCCCTACCCCATTCTTTGATACATAGATAAAATGTCATTGACAAACTTTATTTGTGTTCACAATATTTTTAATTCTCTTTCCCTTCCTAGACATTTGGAAGGATTATATTTATTCACCTCCTTTACTTTGGCCACTGAAATATAAATGAAAGTTACATGTTGCTTCTGGACAGAACTCTTTAAAGCAGCTCCCCACTCTCTCACCTCCCCAACCCCAACCTCTACCCCTCCCCCACTTTCCCACCCACCCCACCTTCTTTTGTACCAAGGAGATTATGTAGATGTCTAAAAGCTAAACAACCTGGAATGTTGAGGCATGCTGTGAAGTAACAGAATATCCCTAAGAGTCACTTGGACCTGCAGAAAAGTTTGAGCAAGAAAAAAAAAATCTTTGTTATATGGATCATTAAGGTTTTTGCTTTTTTTAGTTCGGAAGCATGGTGTACACGTGTGTGTTTTAGGTTACTGCAGTATAATAAATCCTATCCTGCTGATATAAATGCTATTTAAATGGAAATGGAAGGAGACCCTCAGGGTTATACAAAATTACATACAAGAGGAAGTGAGGGGAAAAGGAAAAATAATACAAGGGGGAGAAATGAATTACAGTAGAGGGGGTAGAGAGAGAAGAGGGGAGGGGAGGGGAGGGGAGGGGGGATAGTAGAGGATAGGAAAGGCAGCAGAATACAACAGACACTAGTATGGCAATATGTAAATCAATGGAAGTGTAACTGATGTGATTCTGCAATCTGTATATGGGGTAAAAATGGGAGTTCATAACCCACTTGAATCAAAGTGTGAAATATGATATGTCAAGAACTATGTAATGTTTTGAACAACCAACAATAAAAAAAAGTCACTCAGAAAAAAAATTAAATGCACATTCAATACACATCTCTCTTAGCCTCTACTTCCAACTAGCTAGTCACCCATAAGCCACTCTAAACAGAAATTCCAGAGCTGTGTGTCCCAAACTCCCTTTTCAGCTCTTCCCAATTTCAGTAATTATCATCTCCATTTACTTAGTTGCTCAATCCAGAATCTTCAAGCAAGGAGGGAAGATTTTTTTCCTTTTCCTCAATCCCTCCCCCTTTTCTCTCCTCTTTGATCACTAAATTAGTTCCTGAGTATGTTTCACATACCTTGGACTTCTACCATAGCCTACTTCCTGTTCCTTTTCCCAGCCTTGGAATACATGTGCTTTTCCATGTTACAGAATCAGGAGTTATTAAAGAGTCAACAGTAAAATTCTGCTTCCCACTCTGTCCCCTGCCACCCAGTTTGTTCTGTTCCTTGTATATCCTGTGGGAGATAACATTCTGCACATAGTAACAGACAAGTCTGAATTTCTCTCAGAATAATCTTTTAAAATGCTAATCTAACCATATTTTTCCCAGTGTAAAGCCTCTTACTGCCTTCTGGTTAACAAGCTTTTCGAGGCCAAGGATTCTGCCTTCGCAGCCCCCTCACCTTCCCTTCCTCTCACTACATTCCAGACCTGCTGATCTTTCCTTTCCTATCAACACCCCTCCCAATTGACTTCTTTCCTGTCTCAAAATCCTGTTCAGTTCCCTCTGTTTTAAGAGCTCCGCCCCCACCCCCTCTACACACTAATCCTCCCATAAATACTCTCTCCACTGGGAGTAAGCTTAGTCCTTCCACCCTTGTTATTTTTGATCATTGCCCTCCATGTGTCATCTTCAAAGCCTCTACCACACATGTCATTTATACAGTCAGCCCTCTATATTCACTGGCTCTGCATCCATGGAGTCAACTAATGTTCATTTGATTAAACTAGAGTCCATGTGCCTTGTGTTACATTGTTTATTATATGGTTCAATTGTTGACAACAATTCATTGTATATTTTAAAAGGGGGGGGGGGAGAGAGAGAATATTTTATGTTCCCACCACGAAGAAATGATCAATGTTTGAGGTGATGGGTTATGCCAGTTATCTTGACCTGATAGTTACATATTGTATACATGTGTTAAAATACCACATTGTACCCCATAAATATGTGCAGTTTTGTGTCAAATAAAAATAAAAAATGGTGGGTAAGGTGGTGCACACCTATAATCCCAGCAGCTCTGGAAGCTGAGGCAGGAGGACTTCATGTTCAAAGGCAGCCTCAGTAATTTAGTGAGGCCCTAAACAACTTAGTGAGACCCTGTCTCAAAATAAAGAAAAAAAATGAAAAAATGGGCTGGGGATGTGGCTCAGTGGTTAAGCACCCCTGGGTTCAATACCTAGTACCAAAAGAGGGGGAGGAGGAGGAAGAGGAGGGGGAGGAGGAGGAGGAGAAGGAGGAAGAGGAGGAGGAGGAGGAGGAGGAGGAGGAGGAGGAGGAGGAGAAACTGTGTCTTATGTACAGACTTCTCTTGTAATTATTTCCTAAACAAAATAACAGTAAAACCACTATATTTACATAGCATGTACGTTGTATTAAGTATTATAATTAATATAGAGTTGATTTAAAGTATATAGGAGGATGTGTGTAGGTTATCTGTAAATATTACACCATTTACAGAGGGGACTTGAGCATCTATGGATTTTGATATCTGTGGAAGTCTGGAACTAATCCTCTGTTGTTTACTTCTTTGTTGATCACTTCACATTAAAGTTTCATGAGAAAAGAGACTGGAGAACAGTCTCTTACACAGCCCCTACTTCTGTGCCTGTCATAAAATAGGTGCACAGTAAACATTTGATGAATGAATGAGGAATTGCTGGAAAAACTAGTGTCCTGGGGGTGAGGATGGGTGGAAGCAGATGAAACAAAAAAGAGCAAATACCCTCTATGACTTGAGCAGGCAAATTTGGCCTCTGTCTTTCCTCACTCTGACCCCAGAGATTTTGATACCAAGCTTCCTCACACTGTGTGGCTGGCCATGTGGCCAGCCACCCAGCATGGAGAAGAGGGGCTGAGGAAAGGCAGAGCCGAGTGTCACTCCCAAAGTTTGAAGCTCTTTAATTCCTTGGGATGAGGTGGCAGCAAACACAGAGCCCTCATTTGCCAGAGCTGGTATTCTGTCACAGACATTTAATAACTGGTTTAAACAGAAATATTAAGCAACCATTCTTCCTTTGTTTTAGGGACTGAATGTTCTTTTTTTTTTTTTTTACAAGCAAATAAAACCAGAAGAAGACAGTGACTCCCACATAGAAACAACAACATATTTATAAGGAAATACTAACTCCATCATCTCAAATCAGATTCTGATTTTGCTTTATATATTTTAAATTCTACATATTTATTTTTCTGATCATAAAATAAGGTCTCGTGTAATTATAAATAATGTAATACTGCAATTATCTTAAAAGGATGAACTATAGAAATGAAAATCACCATCATGGAACAAGGCCTTTGTTTCAAAATCACAAAAGCTTTCATCTCTTACTCTGTCCTTGGAAACTAAAACACAAAAGCCCCATTCATTCAGTTTAATTTCACCTTCTGAATTTATTTCTAGGTACCTAGATCAGCTGATTGGATTAGTCAGGTAATGTAACCCAACCATTTTTGCCTTTATCTCTTACCAGAAAAGAGGATAAAATCCAAGCTCCTTAATGTAGTATACAAGACCCCTCATTATCTGGCCCCAGGCCAGTCTCTAGTCTTGTTTCTCACTACTTCCTTCCCTGACCAACTAAATGAGGAGCTTACTGGAGAACGGCCATGTGTTTTAATGATCCAGACCTCTCCTATTCATGATATACTTCTGGGCCAGAGTATAGAAGGATTCCCAGCTCTTTCTTTTGTATATGGTACAAGCTTGGGGGGAATAATTTAAAGGATCCTGCTGTGCTGATTCACAAATTGATGCACTAGAAATGAATCCAACTGGGGAAAGTAGGCTTGGCTATTTTGATCATCATGCAGAGATAAGAACCATCCTCCTTATATCAAAGAAGACATTTGGCATTTGTTTTTTAGGGATTGGCTAGCTTCACTTAGCATAATCTGCTCTGATGCCATCCATTTCCTTGCAAATGCCATGATCTTGTCATTTTTTAGTGCAGAGTAATACTCCATTGTGTATAAATGCCACATTTTTTTTTTTATCCATCCATCTATTGAAGGGCATCTAGGTTGGTTACACAGCTAGCTATTGTGAATTGTGCTGCTATGAACATCGATGTAGCAGTATCCCTATAGTACGCTCTTTTAAGGTCTTCTTTGATATAAAGAGAGCAACTAAGAACAGAGCAGGGAGGAAGAGCATGAGAAGAAGATTAACATTAAACAGGGACGAGAGGTGAGAGGGAAAGGGAGAGAGAAGGGAAATTGCATGGAAATGGAAGGAGACCCTCATTGTTATACAAAATTACATATAAGAGGAAGTGAGGGAAAGGGAAAAAAAACAAGGGAGATAAATGAACTACTGTAGATGGGGTAGAGAGAGAAGATGGGAAGGGAGGAGAGGGGAGGGGAGGGGGGATAGTAGAGGATAGGAAAGGCAGCAGAATACAACAGACACTAGTATGGCAGTATGTAAAAACGTGGATGTGTAACCCATGTGATTCTGCAATCTGTATACGGGGTAAAAATGGGAGTTCATAACCCACTTGAATCAAAGTGTGAAATATGATATGTCAAGAACTATGTAATGTTTTGAACAACTAATAATAATAATAAAAAAGAACCATCCTCAACTGTTGGGGCAGTGCCACCTGGTTCACAGATGCCTTAAAGAAAACCTCTTCTCTGAAGACTCCCCTAGCTTGCAGTACTGTTTGGTCAAGGACTTTTAGCATTTCATCACATGTAAAAAGTGACATTTAGATGTTCCTGCTATATGGCCTAGAGCTCCTCCATGCCTGGGATAGTAGTGGGTAGAAATGAAGTTGCAGAGGAAAAATATTTTCTCATTGGAGGCTCACTAGAAATCATTGCAAACAAGTTTTTAAATTTTTTAAATTAATTTTAGTTATAAATAATATTAGGATTCATTTTGACATAATCATACAAACATGAAATACAATTGGCTTCAATTCAGTCCCCAGTACCTCACCTTTCAGTATAGTACAGTATAATGCAGTAGAGTAGCAGGCATTCAACCTAACCTGGCCACAGGAAGGCTAATACCAGAGGTGCTCTTCCAATTCAAAATGTTCTTGTTCACACCATGGTGGTGTGATGGTGGCAAGGTGTATCTGCACTTAGAAGTGCTTTTTGAAAAGGGCTCTGAGGAAGAACTGGGAATGAATCTGACCTAACTTTCCTATGTCCAGATATGAATATACCACAGTGAACCTCACTTTCATATACATCCACAAGGCACTAATTAAAAAAAAACAACTATAAATAAGTGTATCAGTAGAGGAAAGGGAACAGGGGAGAGAAGAGGGATGGAAAGGGGAAGTACTGGGGACTGAATTGTAGTAAATTATCTTGTATAATTATGTCAAAGTGAACCCTAATATTATTTATAACCAAAATGAACTAATAAAAAAATAAAATATTTTTAAAAAGGGAATCCTCAGAAGAAGTCTTTTGTTGACAGGATAGTTAAGCTTGATTGTTTATATGAAGTTGTGCAAGGGATAACGTTGCATAGAGATACACACATCTGAGTGTATGTGTAACTGATAAAATATGAATAAGCTCTATGGTTTGTACAACACCAATCTCCTGGGTTTATATTATACAGTCACTATGCAAGATGTTAACATGGGGGAGATGGAGAAATGAGTGCCCTTGGAAAGTTTTAAATGAGGACAAAGGAGCTCAATACTGGAGCAAATGATCTTAAAAAAAAATGCACTGGGAATGATCTCGAAGCTAGAAAATCTTATACAAAAAACAATATCTCCATGTCCAGACCCAAAGATGTTCCTGAAGAAAAAGAGAGTGGGCTACCTTGTTCAGCGTATTCAAAATGAGTACAAAGTCTAAAAGACCTTCAACAGCATGCTCTCTGTTAGTAGCTAAATGATTTGCCAGCCCCTTTCCTGGAATCTAGTAAGTAAGCAGCAAGAATGAGTTATTGCCGTAGGCCTCAGAAATAGTCTTGAAAGCTGGCGAAACACTGCATGTTCTTATATATTTTGAAGACTAATATTCTCAAACCATGTTAGCCTGATTCAGCATCACTAACTGCAGCTTAATTCAGCCATTCAGCAATATTTGTTGAGCACCTAATGTGTGACTGGCCCTTCTGACACTTCTAAGTGCTGGTGTTATGTCCAGGAACAAAACAAGAACTCTGCCCTGGAAAAGCTTATGTTCTAGCATAGAGGAGGAAACAGGAAGAGAAAAACAACTAACATAAGTGAATTATAGGGCAAACCAAAAGATGATAACTATATGGGGTGAGGGAACAGACCCAGGTAAAGAGGACCAAGAGAGGGTATGGTGTGTAGGACAAGGAGTGTCACTCACTTCTCTTGAGTTCTTAAAGGATGTTTGTATTGAAATCAACCCTCTATTTGAATTTTCTTTTCCTGCTGCCAAATTCTCTATCTCTTATTCCTTTCCTAATTTTTTTTTTTTTTCAGAACTGGGGATCAAACCCAGGGCCTCACGCATGCTGGGCAAGTGTTGTACCACTGAGCTATAAGCACAGCTCTCTTTATTTTGAGATAAGATCTTAGTAAGTTACTCAGGCTGGCCTTGAATTTGGGATCCTCCTGCCTCAGCCTCCTGGGAAGCTGGAGTTACAAGTATGCACCACTGAGTTCAGCCCTCTAATGACATTTTCTTCATCAGTGACTCTCCCCCTTTTTACTCTTTTACTCCTCTGACCTTCCTTTCCTCTTTCCCTTACATTTGTTTTTCTCTCTCCCCCATTCATTTTGTCCCATTCACTTGTTCTTATGTAGTTTTCTTTTGGAACTAATGTTCATTTGATTAAACTAGAGTCCACGTGCCTTGTGTTACATTGTTTATTATATTGTTCACTTGACAAATGCTTTTTATTCTAACTGATGTAGTCAGAGATTAATCCTACTTCCACTGACTCTCATCTCTTATGGCCACGCCCCATATAGAGGACCCCACCCCAGATATTTCTGGAACCTGGAGGAGCACCTCACAAGAATGTTCAGAGCAGTCCTATTCATGAAAGCCCATGGATAAATAAGTATTTAGATAGTGGGATACTATACAGCAGAACAAATTAATGAATGGTTGCTGCATGCATAAACAGGGATGGAACTGATGATAACATTGAGTAAAAGAAAACACACAAAAGTGAAGGAGGAAAATACTCTTTGCTTCCATTTATTGCCATTTCAAAAAAATAGGTTTTATGACTGAGGACAGTGATTACCCTTGGCTTTACTAGGCAGGAGGAGTTTGGGAGGGCTGCAGGGCACTGATTCTATTCTGCTTGTTGATGTGGGACTGGCTGACTGGTGTGCTTATGAAAATTCTTTAAGAATACACTAGGATTTGTATTCTTTTTATATGTATGTTGAACTAGAATGAAGAGTTTGCTTAAAATAATGAAAACCATTGTACAAAATAAGCTGTAAATATTTGGTTAAGTATTACGGATTTTACTGAGATTTGTGAATAACATTATTTATGCATTGATAAACCTACAAAAAAAATTACCTACAAATGGAATTAGGGCTATGAAGAATAATCAAAATGATGACTGATAAAAGTAATGGCAAGGGCTGGGATTGTGGCTCAGTAGTAGAGTGCTCCCCTGGTATGGGCGGGACCCGGGTTCGATCCTCAGCACCACATAAAAATAAAGGCATTGTGTTGTGTCTATCTACATTTTTTTTTAAGTAATGGCAAACTTGGAATATGGGATTTTAAAATTATATTTTATAGTTTTTCTCAGAAAGGACACACATCAGCAAAAGGCAACTTTGCATTTATTAAATTTATGTGTAAATATTTTCAAATTTATATTATTTAAGGTTTTTCTTTTTTTTTAAGAGAGAGTGAGAGAGGGGGGAGAGAGAGAGAGAGAGAGAGAGAGAGAGAGAGAGAGAGAATTTTTAATATTTATTTTTTAGTTTTCGGCGGACACAACACCTTTGTTTGTATGTGGTGCTGAGGATCGAACCCGGGCCGCACGCATGCCAGGCGAGCACGCTACCGCTTGAGCCACATCCCCAGCCCTAAGGTTTTTCTTAATAACACTCCTTTGGCACACAAATTAAAATCAAGAATCAATAAATGGGATGGACTCAAACTAAAAAGTTTCTTCTCAGCAAAAGAAACAATCTGTGAGGTGAATAGAGAGCCTACATCTTGGGAGCAAATATTTACCCCTCACATATCAGATAGAGCACTAGGGTATATAAAGAACTCAAAAAGCTAAGCACCAAAAAAAAGCAAATAACCCAATCAATAAATGGGCCAAGTACCTGAACAGACACTTTTCAGAAGAGGATATACAATCAATCAACAAATATATTTAAAAATGTTCATCATCACTAGCGATTAGAGAAATGCAAATCAAAACCACTTTAAGATTTCATCTTGCTTCAGTCAGAATGGCAGCTATTATGAAGACAAACAACAATAAGTGTTGGTGAGGACGTGGGGAAAAGGTACACTCATACATTGCTGGTGGGACTGCAAATCGGTGCACCCAATTATGGAAAGCAGTATGGAGATTTCTTGGAAAATTGGGAATGGAACCACCATTTGACCCAGCTATCCCTCTCCTCGGTCTATACCCAAAGGACTTAAAAAGAGCATACTACAGGGACACAGCCACATCAATGTTTATAGCAGCACAATTCACAATAGCTAAACTGTGGAACCAACCTAGATGCCCTTCAATATATGAATGGATAAAAAAAAGTGGCATATATACACAATGGAATATTATTCAGCAATAAAAGAGAATAAAATCATGGCATTTGCAGGTAAATGGATGGAGTTAGAGAAGATAATGCCAAGTGAAGTTAGCCAATCCCAAAACAACAAATGCCAAATGTTTTCTCTGATATAAGGAGGCTGATTCATAATGGGGTAGGGAGGGGGAGCATGGGAAGAATAGACAAACTCTAGATAGGACAGAGGGGTGGGAGGGGAAGGGAGGGGGGGATGGGGTTAGAATAATGGTGGAATGTGATGGTCATTATTATCTAAAATACATGTATGAAGACACAAATTGGTATGAATATACTGTGCATACAACCAGAGATATGAAATATTGTGCTCTACATGTGAAATAAGAATTGTAACGCATTCCACTCTCATATATTAATTTAAATAAATAAATAAATAAAACATGGAAAAAAAGTAATGACAAACTTGGAATATGGGATTTTAAAATTATGTTTAATAGTTTTTCTCAGAAAAGACACACTTCAGCAAAAGGCAACTTTGAAATTATTAAATATATGTGTAAATATTTTCAAATTTACATGATTTAAGGTTTTCACTTGCTATTAAAATTCATATGTAATACTATAATCATCCTATAGGTTAAGAATATGACAGAGACAGTTTTAATTTCAAGTAAAATTTCCATAGACAATGCAGAATTAAGGGTATACTTGCTATTCACAAAATACATAGGAGAGTATTTCTAGAGTGTGCAGGTGAAACAAGTAAGACTGGTCTTCATAGTCGCAAATGGACCCAAGATTTTACAAAAATCTAGCTTATAAAATGGAACTTTGGTATCTCCTTTAAAAAAAAAGAGAAAGAGAGAGAGCAGTGCACATTCCCTCTATTGAACAGAGGTATTCTTTCATTTTCTGCAAGACTATTACATTCACTCTTTAGAGATAATTTTTGCCCTTATAATCAGGTATCACTATGAAAATGAGATAGCATTATAATTCTGGTTTTGCCACAACTAGATATAATCACAATTCAGGATCACCTAATTTTATATTATCACTGATCATCTTCCTTCAGAAGTGGGAACATGGTTTCTGATTTTATTTAAGAAAAAAAAAACAGAGATGACACATTGTACCTTTGGATAACCAAACACATTTGGGAATTTCACACACCTGTGCTAAAGGGAAATATAGCCCTCAATCAAGCAGGACACTGGCTCAACTGAAGACCTGAGTACTTATTTGTTTCTGGAAATGGTGACTTCACTCCAACCTATACATTATACATTAATACCTAGAACTGTGTTTGGAAAAGACTAAGTAAAAATGAAAGATAAAATTTGCTGGCTTAAGATATGGATTTTTTTAAAGTATCTATTTCCAAAGTGTATATTCCAAACCATTTTTTCCTTTTGAGTTAACTCATTTTAAGTACAGACTACTATAGACATTTTATTTGTAGATTTCTTTTGAAAAGTAGTTAGAATTCAATTAAATATTACTTTAAGTACTGATAAGTGGAGAAAAATATAAGCTAATTTTAATCATCATGATCTTATATCAAAATTGGTTTTGCTCATAATAGCAGTTTTCAATATATCATACCTATATAAAGTTTCACACAATGAGCATTTCTATAAGGATAAGTTAAAACTTCATTTTTAAGCTAGTCTGTCTCATATTTTATTTTCTTTGATCTTAATTGTGATCTATGATGTTATCATATCAAAAAATTATTTCTATAAGCCATGAAAATCTCACTTCTCTGGCCCAATATTTTTAAAATATATGAGCCCCATTCTAATAGTTTTTAAGTGAACCATGTCCAGCATTAAAGAGATCCTAAATTCTGGTTATATATCTGGTCACATATAACAACACTTCATTACTAAGTACTAACCAAACTTGCATTTTAAAAACTTTGACTTATTTTGCAAAAAGGCTATTATTGATAAAAGCATGAATAATTGCATTTCAGCATTTTCTGAATGTGCCTTTACTCTGTGATCAGTGCAGCTCATGGATATCAAGGTCAATCAGAAACATCTTTCTTTATGATTAGTCCTTCCTGACTCACCCGCCCACAGAAGCTATTAGGTCAACACTTACTCTGATTGAACAGAGATATGCCAGTAACCTGGTGCACATTGCTAGTTCACCTGCATGACAGATTTGCAGCATCTTACAATGTCAGCAGATCCTGGACATTACCAATTTGCCTGGGCAATTCTCCTTGCCACTTTGCACATTTTAGAGGTAAGCTGCTTATTAAATAAATAAGGCACAGAAATTATCTAAATGTTTTCATCATTTAATGACTAAGAGGTTAAAAAACTCAATGACTTAAAAAAATGCAAAGGAAAAGAATGAAGTGTTTCAAGTCCAAAGAAATAATCAATGCAGAAAATGTTTGCATAGAATGATATTGTTGGGTAAATTATGCCTTGCAGTCCTTGTTTACAGTGAGTGACCTCCTGATCCCACTTTCAGGAAGCAAGTCTACGCATAGCCTGTGGAAACAAAAGGGAAACAGTATTGGTGCAACTTGTGTCTACATCATCCTCTTACAAATAACGTTTTTATGGTATTGGTTGCTTAATTTTATACATCTTAGGTACATATTGTCACAATAAAAGTAGAATAAAACTTAATGACCTTCATCACACTTTAATTGGATTTATATAAAAGCAATAATTACTATTTATTGAGCACTTACTATACATAAGACACTGCTCTTGTTATTTCACATGCATCCTTCAATTTTTAGAACTCTGTGGTATTTTCTATTTTACATGCAGATACCAAAATAAAGACAGGGTAAGTAATTTACCCTGGGCTGTACAGCCAATAAATCGCAGAATCAGGACTAGCCTGCAGATCTGTCTGGTCCTAAAGCCCATGCCATTGAAACTGCTGTGCCAGATTGCTTCACCACCTATAGAAGCCTAAATGAATGATCCTTTTATGTGGTAGTCAAAAAAATCCTATAATATGACAGCTTCTTCTTAAGTTCCAGTTTTGATAGGAGTTTTTACTCAAACTAAGGCTGCCCTATATCCATAGAGTCATAAGTTACTAAAACTGGAAGAAATTCTCAGCTCATAATGACTTTCCTAGGCTTATTAAGCTGGTGGGCTAAGATGCAGGGCCTGTGATTCTCACTCTTTGTCTCTATTGCCTGATTTTATGACAGGGGTTTGGATGTTATTCTTTTTTAAAAATATTATTTATTCTGTGTGGGAGGCCGTCACTCTATGTTACCAGCATTTTCCCTCCCTGATTAGTTGAGGCTCTGTTGGTCACTTCCAAGTGATTTGGCCACATCAAAGTGGCCCTAGATGGCTGCCCCGATCTTGGAAGTCACAAAATGTCACAAAATGTGTTTTCATGTGTAGGCGTGCCTTCTTGCAGCCCCTTGGGTTGAGCTATGCTCAACTGTTTCTTTGTGATATTACCCCTTTGCCCTGTTTGGGATAGAATGTTCCACAGAAATGCCCTTTGTGTGTCCGCTTCTCTTGCTCTGCCTTTGGGTGTGGCTTTCCTAGATGTCAGTCAACCTGCTGACAGCAGACATCATGAAGCTAGACTCAGCCCCTTGAAACTTGACCCTTTGCCTCATTTGAATGGCATCTCCTCAATAAAAGGGGTCAGCACGAGCTCACGCATTCTCTCTCTCTTTCTGCGGACCCTTAAGGTCAGAAGAGCATCACAGGACCCCCAAAGAAAAAGGTATCTCTGTCTCTTGTGTGGTTATTTCCTCAGCCCAGTTCCCCTGGAGTGACCCTGAGTGTTTTTGTCGCCGGGAATGCGACAATTCTAATTTGTTATACATGACAGCAGAATGCATTTCAATTCATAGTACACATATAGAGCACAATTTTTCCCTTCTCTGGTTGTACACAAAATATAGTCACACCATTTGTGTCTTCATACATGTACTTGAGGTAATGATATCCATCTCATTCCACCATCTTTGCTACCTCCTGCCCCCTCCTTTCCTTTCCCTCCCCTTTGCCATATCTAAAGTTCCTGCATCACACCCATGCTCCCCCCCCCTCCAGTCCCCATCTTCATATCAGAGAAAACTATTCTTATCAACAATTTTTATCAAGACCTGGAAAAAGGCAGAGAAGTCATGCTTATCTGATTTGTCTATTTTATAGGTTGAGTTGGGGAGTTGATTGATAGATTCAAGTTGCCAAACTGTTTCAATAAACTGGAACCATAAGGTACAATCTAGCAGAAATATGTCTAATCTTACATTTGGGCCCAAAATCAATGACAAATATACATGAACACCCCCGCTAGACCACAGTTTGTATGAAAATGTCTTTAGTTGACCCTGTTGGGTAGATGCTAAGATTTGCATGCAGCTACAGTGAAAGCAGACATTTTAAAGTTACAGTAATAAAAAGATCTTGATTGGCTGGGGTTGTGGCTCAGTGGTAAAGAGCTCGCCTCACATGTGCAGGGTTCTGGGTTCAATCACCAGCACCACATAAAAATAAATAAATAAAATAAAGGTATTGTGTCCAACTACAACTAAAAAGAGATTTTTTTTAAAAAAGATCTTGATGAGATCAAGTTAAGTAGTGGTTGTATAATGTCCATCTGGGTCTGACCACCTTTAGAACTTTCTGTTCCCATCTTGGACAGTGAAATATTGACAAACTTCATGTCTGTGAGGAACAGTAGAATAAATTGGAGGAGTTTTCCTGGAGGAGAGTCTGGAAGAGACATAAGAGCTATTCTCTGTTAAGTGGGAAGGTTTGTGTTGCTAAGGAAGGCAGATCTCATTCTCACTAGGTGGTTATTATGGAAAAGCCAAATTCAGTTTTGTAAACACAGCTAACATTTAGAAACTTGTATCCATGTAGCAAACTCCATTGAGCATCCCTTGTTGCCTATTTTTGGAAATGTTCACACAAAAGTAAACATCCATCAAGAATGGTGCAGGAGGGACTTCTACATAGGAGGGATTGAACTTAGGGACACTCTACCACTGAACTGACCTACATCCCTAGCCCTTTTTGTTTATTTTGAGCCAGGGTCTTGCTAAACTGCGGAGGTTGGCCTTGAACTTATGTCCCTCCTGCCTCAACTTCCCAAATAGCTGGGATTACAGGCATGTGCCACCATATACCCAGCTAACTTCATTTTTAAGAAATCTTCCAACTTTAAAATTCTCTGATCTTGGGGCTGGGGTTGTAGCTCAGTGGTAGCGTGCTTGCCTAGCAAATGTGAGGCACTGGATTTAATCTTCAGAATCACATAAAAATATAAATAAATAAAATAAAGGTATTGTATCCATATACAACCAAAAAAATTTCTTTTTTTAATTCTATGATCTTCCATTGTTGCTATTTTACTCAGGGGTGGAACCACAAAGCTTATTCAGACATTAGAAGTTCAGGCAAGTTTCCTAGGAATAGTCCGATGCCACAGAGCATCTGAAATTCATAGAATCAGCCTCCAGTGGAGTATCTTTTTTAAGCCCTTATCAGTCAGACGAAGAAAAGTCATAAGGTTTCTATTCCTTATGTACTATCCTGAAAAGTGAAAAGTCATAAGGTTTCTATTTCTTATGTACTATTCCTGAAGCTTATGAAATTCCTGGATTAGGAATTCCTCCATTCACTTTCTCCCTATCCCATGGCCTCAGGTCTCTGAACAATATTTTGTTGGGTTAGGTATAAAATCAAGATGCAGTGCATTAGCTACTGCAAGTTGCTGATCATCTCAATATGCTTGAGACAAAACGTTGTCAAGTATTTCATGTCTTCAAGGGAGAATTCTTGTTTTCTATTTTTCCCTCCTTTAAAGCCATCCTCTTTTTTAAAATCTTTTTTTAATATTTATTTTTTAGTTTTCGGCAGACACAACATCTTTGTTTGTATATGGTGCTGAGGATCGAACCCCTGCCGCACGCATGCCAGGCAAGCATGCTCTGCTTGAGCCACATCTCCAGCCCTCAAGCCATCCTTTTTATATTTTTTGGAACTCTTTTCCCTGAATGGTTCTTTTTTTAAAAATATTTATTTTTTAGTTGTAGATGGACACAATATCTTTATTTTATTTTACTTATTTTTTTTATGTGGTGCCGAGGAGCAAATCCAGGACTTCGCACATGCTAGGTGAGAGCTCTACCACTGAGCCACAATCCCGGTCCCCTGAATGGTTCTTAATCAGACATACTCACTACTTGCCTTATTCGGTTTACTCAAAATTTAATCCAAATTATTTTCTTCAGGAGAAAATAAGTATCATACCTCATCCTGGACATCAAGTTCTTCCTCAGTCAACTCTGCTTCCATTAATTCAAGAGGATCTTTACAATCTTGAATGAGGGTGATCTTGACAAAGAGAACACAAAGTATTTATTGGCAATATAATAGCATTCATCCACCTGATACCACACTGAAAATTTGAAGTTCTGCTGGTGCTTCTCATCTCTAATCCCAGACTTCAGAATCCTCTTCAGATTTCTTCTGCTTTTTTTTTTTTTTTAATTTCCCACCTTACCATTTTTTCACATTCAAGTGTGAAATAGAGAACTGGAGTTCTCTATTGTCCAAATTCCGTTTCAGCAGTCTTCCCCAACATCTGAAGTGCATGCCTCTCAACAGGACAACCCCTGCCTAAAGGACTGAGCAGTCAGTAGCTCTCTTTCAAAAGCTAAGCTAAGAGCACTCCGTGCAGCACTGAGCAAGCAGTGAATGCACTGTGAAGGGCTCGTGACTCAGGTCATTAAATGGTCCCAACTTGAATTGGATGGAAATTAATTTTATTGGAGATGGAAACCAACAATCTATAGACCAAGCTGGCTGTTCCAGAAAGCTCTGCTTTTTAAGGGTAATACATAATTTAATCTGCATAAGGGAGAACAATAATCTAGGCATTAATGCATGAAGGACATTTCCAAAGCAACTCCAAATACATGCCAAGGATAAAATGTCATCTTGTGGTGCTACTTTGCTCTTTTTCATCTCACAAACAACCCAGTTATATTTTTTAGTAGGGAAATCAATTAAAAGATTAAGTTGCTATGGTCATGACAGAATGGGAAAGGTACAGTGAAGTGTAGCTACAAGTTGGGACTGTTCTGGGGGAAGAAAAGGGATAGGAGAGGATCATATTGCTGCTTCTACAGTGTCCTTAATATACAAGTGACTGTTCTTGAAAAAAAGGAAAGTAGCACAGGTGAGGTTTGTCATCATTTACCATTTATCTATCATGGATGGAGCTTTGTGCTAGACCCTAAGGAGACACAGAAGTATAAGGCTCCTGATCTCACCGGCCACAGTAATGCTCAGCCTACTCTTCAGTGAACAAGGAAGTATGTCCTGCAAGCATTCAGTTACACTCAACCTAACATATTCGGGGAAAAAAAAAATTCATCCCAGCCACTCACAGTGTCTCTGTGATTGCAAATAAGATGGATCCTAATACGGTGGGTGTACTCTTTTTTTTTAATATATATATATTTTTTAGTTGTCAATGGATCTTTTTATTTTATCTGTCTATTTGTTTATTTATATGCAGTGCTGAGGATAGAACCCAGGGCCTCACATCTGCTAGGCAAGCGCTCTACCACTGAGCCACAACCCCAGCCCCAGTGGGTGAGTTCTTGGTGAGTGGGTTTTGTGACATTCACTGCCTAGGATTTTAGATCAACTGTGTGTTAACAAAAATAACTATTTTCTTGTTGATAAAGAACTCAATACCTTGGTTTTGCTTTTATCTTTAAAGTGGAATCTTTTTTAGCTATATGATCCTTTTTTCGCTTAGAGAATTTTAAATTGAATAGAAAAAGGTTTATGTGTTTTCAAAGATGAGCAGCTTCCATGTAAATGTTTTAAAAATATATTTATGGTTTTACTACTTTTTCTCTTTTTCATATTTAAAATTAACACTTCAGTATTTAGGGCCTCTCTTTTTTCCCCTGGAACCATTAAGCAGAACAACCTCTCCACTGACAGAAGCTGAAATAGAATATACAATACTTTATAAATTAGTTTACTTCAAACATCAACTTCCAATCTACAATAAAGATCTACTTATCCCAATTTTATAACAATGAGAAGCAATTTAATATTCTTTATGCCCCTAGAATCATCATCATCATATTTTTGTTGGTATTGGTTCTAGTTTCCCAAATTCACTGTGAAAAGGTCAAGGTCAAAGAGAAAGGAGGATCTTGTTCCAGGCCTATCAGTAGCCTCATGCAATGAACTAGACCAGAATGTTCTCCTCTCCTAGATATTTGATAAGAGAACTGACAAAATAAAACCAATAGGAAATTAAGGCCTATTCTGTTTTGTGGGAGAAAATTCACCCTGGGTTTATTTGTGACCTTAGTATTTTTTTTTTTAAAGATCACTTATAAACGAATGGATCCTATTTAAAGATATTTATAATACAAGGATTTCCAGATTGCTAAACTTTATCTTGCATTTATATATACAAATCATGGAAGATCCAGGACTCAGTGCTATCTTATAAAAAGGCATTATAGCTAATGCCCACTTTTATTAGTAAACCGAAACATTGTAGAACTATTACACACTAGGCATCCCAGGTATGTTCGTATAAAATATCTCATTTAGTCCTCATGTCTACTCAGCAAGGTAAATATTTTTACTTCCATTTCACAGATGAGAAACTGAGCCTCTGAGAAGTTATGCAGCTAGCCTAAAATCCAACAATTAGGCTGGATTTCAAACTATATTTGTATAATTTTTGCAGTTTATAGAAAACCTGATAGTTTAGGAAAGATACAGATGCAGAAAAATTAAATACTTACTGTTTCTAAAATGGAATCTTGTCCATCTTGGGATTTAACCTGGTTCTGTATATGGATTATAGCATCATGAACAGTCAGAAAGAATGTGTCCTTTCTAATGTTATCATCAAAGAAGCCACATTGCTCCATCTTCTCTATCACATGATCTACAGAAGAAAGAGATAATGGTTAGTAGTTGATAGGAAAGGTATTTTTATAACATCTACCAATACTGGTTTTGTAGCTCCTTTCTTTTTTTCTTTCTCATTTCCAGAATGTGACCCTTTTCTACACTGACTGAGATTTTTTTTTCCCAGTAGCACACATAATGATTATCCCATAACTGCTTATAGATGGCCTTAGTCCATGTACCTTTTGCCAAATCAGTGTACCAGTTGCTGTGAGCCTGGCTGCTAACGGTTCACAGCTCTGCTCTTCTCTGGGTAATTTTCCTTGGCCAATAGGAGCTGTTTTGCCTGAAGAGGCCTGGAGGCTATACCTGTATCTAAGGGGGATCTGCATCATCGATTAACTATAATGAGAATACAAAGGCGGGCCCCTTGCTCAAGACGGCATAACCTCTGGTGTTCTTCCTGCTGTGGAGCTCCCTATGCAATCAGGAATCTAATGTCAAACTTCTGAAACTACTTCCATGACCAGCCTCTCCTGCCCTGTCCTGCTTTCTTCACTTCTTCAGCTACTAACGCAAGAATCCCTGTCTCAGGCTCTGCTTCTAGAGAACTCAGTCTAAACATTATCACTTTCCTACACACATAAGTTTCTATACATTCCCAGCTCTGTGACACAAATTCAAGGTATTATCTTTGACATAAAAAATGTTCTCAGAATTACTGTGTCATTGGTACAGAGCTTCTGTTTGTGATGATGAAAAATTCTGGAAATAGTGATGTTTATAAACATTGTGAAGATAACGAATGCTAGTGGATTAACTATACACTTAAAAGTGACTAAAATGGCAAATTTTCTTACACATTCTTTATAACAATATTAAAGAGTTTTTTTTTTTTTTAAAAAAAAGACCTTCAGACATTATGTGCCCGTATTCCAAGGTAGGAGAGAAAGGACTTAGGGAAAAGTCTTATAGATTGGCACATAGATGCACTTACCTTGAAGTGATGCAAAGTACACATTCACATCAATTCTTTGGAATTCTTTGACAATCTAAAAGTAAAAACAAATTTGTAACATCAGACAGGTAAGCATCAGAAAGGTAAGCAGACTAAGGCATGACAATCAAATGTAATAATATGAAGCAGATTTCTAACAGAGGTTTAGCTTAGCTGGGGGCTTTGGGCTACATCTGCAAGGACAGGAAATAATTCCAGGGTGTGAGTACTACGTAGGTAAGATAGAGAAGTAATTATGCTTGGCAAAAGTGTGTGAGAATATGCTGAAAGGTTCTGTTCTCTTAGCACATCTGGTTATTAGCTCTCTGGAGAACACACATTTGTTCTTTGTTGTTCATTTCACTCTAAGCATTGGTTTAGATCCATTTTAGATTGTAATGGCCCAAGGGTTTAATGAATTACTTTTAAAGAAAGTCTAACATATTTAATGCCAGAATATTTCCCATACTTTAATAGTTGCTTTCAAATACAATGATGATTATATAGAATATATCGCTCATAGTTCTAGTGCATTGACTTTTTAAGATTAAATGTTTTTTGGGGCTGGGGATGTGGCTCAAGCAGTAGCGCGCTGGCCTGGCATGCGTGCAGCCCCGGTTCGATCCTCAGCACCACATACCAACAAAGATGTTGTGTCCGCCGAGAACTAAAAAATAAATATTAAAAATTCTCTCTCTCTCTCTCCTCTCTCACTCTCTCTTTAAAAAAAATTGAGTTTAAAAAAAAAGATTAAATGTTTTATGATCATTGTAAATGTAGTTGTAAGGAATAGTAGAGAGATTTTATGTACCCTGTTCCCAGTTTCTCCCAATAGTAATATTTCATAAAACTACAATACAAAAATTACTGTCAAGATTCTGACATTGATATATTCATAACAGAGATCTTGATGTCTACCAGAAGTTTCACCTAAACTTGAAACCTAAAGGTGACACTCTCTTTAAAGACTTCTTCGGAGCACTTAATACAGTTGTTAAATTATAAGATTACTTAATGTTTGCCTTCCCTCCTAGACTGCTTAGTCCCATGAGGGTAGAGACCATGGTTACTTCATCACTAGTCTCTTGTGCCTGGAAGAGTGCTTAGCACATATAAGGCATTTAACATCTACTTGAAAGAAGGTGTGAACTTGAGCTTGCATAACTGCTTTCTGAAATCATGGATGTTTTCACCCTGCATGCTTCTCAACTCTTGCCTTGACTTCCTACATGCCTGACTATTCTAACCTCTTAATAATGCCTAGCTTTTCGAGTCCTACCATGTACCTGGTGCTCCTTATACTGCGGCTATTCACATAAAAAGTAGAATAATAATGACACAAACTTTGCCCATTTTCCCTTCTTTTCATATTCCATTTCTTATACATTCTCAGAAAAATAAAACACAATAAATGTTCATAGCTGGGTACAATGGTATTCACCTGTAATCCCAGCACCTTGAGAGGCTGATGCAGGAGGACTGCAAGTTCAAGGCCAGCCTCAGCAATTTAGCAAGGCCCTAAGAAACTTAGCCAGAACCTGTCTCAAAAAGAAACAAAAAAAGGTCTGGAGTTGTGGCTCAGTGGTAGAGAACTTGCCTGGCATGTATTGAAGCACTGGTTTTGATTCTCAGCACCACATATAAATAAATAAAATTAAAGTATTGTACCCATCTACAATTAAAAATATTTATAAAATAAAAAAGGGTCTGAGGATATAGCTCATTGGTAGTAGACCCTTGGGTTCAATTCCCTGTACAAAAAAGAAGTCACTCTTCTAAATATTCATAATTGCTAAGGGGTAGTATGTGCCAGTCACTCTTCTAAATTCTTTGCATTTATTATCTTATTTAATCTTCATAACACTTCAGTGAAGCAGATACAATCTTTACCCACCCCTCTATTACAATGAAGAAATAGAGACACAGACAGATCAAGCAACTTGTTCAAGGTCACACTGCTAGTGCTAGTGATGAAGCCAGAATTCAACTCTGGCTCCAGAGCTTATCCTTTTAAATATCACACTCTTTAGAAGAAGGAGATCAAGGGGGAGGGAGGAGGGAAGGGAAAGGGGAGGAAATGTGGAACGAATTTAACAGAATCACATTATTTGCATATGCAAGTATATCACAGGGAATTTAAACCTTTATGCATATGTAGAAAGCACCAATCAAAAATAAGTGAATGGGGCTGGGGTTGTGGCTCAGTGGTAGAGCGCTGGCCTGGCATGTGTGAGGCACTGGGTTCGATTCTCAGCACCACATATAAATAAATAAATTAAATAAAGGTCTAACAACAACAACGACGACAACAACAAAATATTTTAAACAAATAAGTGAATGAATGTAAGGAAGATCAGTAGAGGAAGGAAAATAGGAAGAGGGTGGAGGGAAAGAGGAAAATAGGAAGAGGGAATCGGGACTGAAATGGAGTAAATCAAATGCATAATTTTGTTAAAATGAACCTAGCTTCTATGTAAAACTATACTGCTCTAATAAAGTAAAAAAAATTGCATTCTATCACAAAAGTATTCACTTGGAAAAATTATAGAGCCCATGCATTAACTCTTTTGCAAAACAGGGTAACCTATTTTACTCTTGTCAAATCTCCAAGTTTATAGTTCAAATAAACAGAATCTTACCAGCCGCAATGACCTCACTCCAACGACATCCAGGAAAGATATAGCTCCACAATCAAGCACAAGGCTATGGATTGGTACCTTGGGAACATTCACTTTGACTGGAAGCTCAGAGTTCCAATCCACTTGAACCTCGATTTCCTTGGTTGGGATATCAAGTTCTTCAGGATCTTCAATATCTTCATCAGGCTCGAAAGCATTATTTGATGAACCAGCATCACTAACGATGCCATTCTAAATAAAGAAAACTCTGCCAACTTAATTGCCATTGATTTGAAATGTCTTTCAACCATTCATTTCAAATTATTTAAAAGTCCTGCATACAGTGTTCCTTGGTAAACAAAAATGTCAAGAGAATGAACTCTTTTTTTGTGGCGGGGGTGGGGGGTAGGGATTGAATCCATGGTGCTTAACCACTGAGCCACATCCCCAGCTTTTTTTATTTTGAGACAGGATCTTGCTAACTTAAGTTACTGAATCTGGTTTCGAACTTGCAATCCTCCTGCCTCAGCCTCCTGAGCTACTGGGATTGCAGGTGTGTGCCACCACACCCAGCAAGGGAATGAGCTTTTAAGGAAAGAATTTTACCTCAGCCCAAACTTTGGTGTTCTCTAGGAAAAAATGGAAAAACAAGGAGTCAAAATATTCTAGATTTCTGGAAGATAACAGAACTTTGTCAAGAGAGATAATGGTAGGAAAATCTAAGCAGAAGTTAATAGCTCTGAAAGTTTATGAACTTACTGCCTTCTATTATAGTTTTCTGGCATTGAATTATTACTTTTGTTCCTTTAAAATTATTTTTGAAGAAAAATCCTTATTTTTAAAATAAGGTTTTAAAATTAATACAGATGATGTTCATGATGAAAAAAAAAATCACACCCTGTGTTTTGAGGGAGCCCTGCTGGTTTCATTTTATTCCTACCCATTCCTCTTGCCTACAAGGACAGCTCAGCTGTTCTCTGACATACATATGTCATCCGTTCCTACACATCTGGATTCTAAAGGGGATAGATTTAATTTTAGACCATCTGACTACTTTCATGGAGAAAGGAAAAAATTTAAGGGAGAGGGCTGGGGTTATGGCTCAGTGGCAGAATGCCTGCCTGGCACATGTGAGGCACTGGGTTTGATCCTCAGCACCATATAAAAATAAATAAATAAATGTTTAAAAAAATAATTTAGGGGGGGGAGAAAGATGGAGCCTCACCTTTGTTGCCCTTAACTGTCCTTTTTTGATGAGTTTCTGTATTCTCCTCAATGCCTTCAGCCTCTTATTATATACTCTAATGGCATCAAATCCAACCTTTGGAGATAAATGTCAGGTTACTTAAAATGTCTGGTTCCCAATGCTCATTAGTGGCAATTGTTATCTGAACAGTTATTTCTCAAAAGATATTGTTTCTTTGAGACACCCTGCCAAAAAAGAAATTGTGCATTCTGATGGAGTAGATCCCCTCTACTACCAGGTCACCCAACCCCCACCAGAGACTTGGGGAAGACAACAGCATATTAAAAGTTCCAAGAGAGTTAAAAAAAAAAAAAAAAGACAAAATGGTAAAAAGTAATCTCTTAGCTTTAAAACTCTCTTTTCCAAATTTCCGTTACATCACAGAGCCCTTTTGTTATTTGCAAATTCTATGAACATTCCTATGAACCAGTTTGCCCTGGAGCTCGCTTAGGAAAACACTGGAGGCAAATTCCAAGTTCAAGTTCGAAGTTTAGAGATGCTCACATGACTCCCAAGCACCTGACATGATCCTCTTTTCCTTATCCCAGCTGTCTAGTTTGTCCAACTATCTTGGACATCTCTCCCTTCTATGAACATTTTTTCACTTTTAAAACTATTTGTTAATTTAAAATAATCAAAATAAACCCAATATGTGTCAACAAAAATACGTTTTATTTTTAATGAAGGAAACTATTTTTCCAAATAAAAATATTTACAGCAGTGGCATTGTTTTGCATAGTTATTTATCTCTTCAATATCTGCCTTCCCTATCTGCTCCTCTGGGCAGTCTGTTGCACAACACAATTTACATCGCCTCTGGAAAACTCCGCAAAAAAACTCTGCAACTGGACCTTCTGCCTGTTGGAATCCCAAAGTCCTAGGCAGCGGCCCAGGGCAGCAGTGCAGGTTCCTGGGGCCACTCCCTGGGCGGCTCCTGGGTGGCTACAGTTCCTTGGTGCCCGCAGCGATTATAACGTCCTGGGAACTTGGCCCAACTTGCCAGTCCTGTCCCGGTAGTGTAGCCAGCAGTCCACAAAGGAGCACTTAACACTTTCTATGCTATTTGTTTAGAATTCACTAAATTCTGACTGGACTCACCTCTAGCGTTTTTTTGCCTGGCAATTGTTGCTAGATTAACATGTGGATTAAAATTCCCAATAGATGGTAAACCACTTATTTTTCCTCCCTATATAGTTTTTGAGGGGAAGGATATTATATAAAATGTCCATCATAAAAGGAATAGTGCATAGGGCCTTATTCCCAGTTGGAGCCCAACAAATAAATGAGTGAAATCTCAAGGTTAGAAACCAGACTTTGAGGGATCAAACACTTACTGTAGACTTGATACATTTTTTAAAACCATCAACGTTGCCATAAAAAATAGGACTCGAAAATCTAAGAATCTTCACTCCTTCAAGTTCTTCAATCTGGAATTTGAGGAAAAAAAAAACTTTTTGAGGTTAAATAATTCTGGCATCAAATCATCCATTAGATTTCTGGTTATTCTGCAAGGAGCCAGGACAGAATTGCTTAGGGGAGCTGGGTGGCAACCCCCAACTATTCTTTTTTTTCTTTTTTTTTTTTTTTTTGAGAGCTATGTAACAGGATTTCCTAGAGTAATAGAAAGAAAGAAAAGAAAGCTCTCAAAGGTGAGGAGTCCCAAGAGATGGATACCCAACACTCAACTTCCCACAAATAGGGACTTGCTTCATCCCATTTGGGAAGTAATAGATGGCCAAAGCTCCGGGACTTCCACAATACCAAAAAAGGTCAAGTCTGAAAGGGCACAAAGAAACTGGGGCTCAAAATGGTGAAATGATTTGTCTCCAGTTCATACCGCTGACCCTCTAGATTTTTCTAAAATTCTTTGAGTAGTTTGGGAGGCAGGGGGGCAAAATCAGGGTTTTGTAGAAACTGAAACCTGTGGTGTCATCTGCTTATTCGTACCCTGACACACAGTGGCCATGCAAAGAGTAGAATCCACAGAATCAGAATCAGGCTTTTCTGTTCTTTAGGAATCATAGCAGTATTAATCTGGCCCTTTTGGGTGAGAAAATTGAGGCCCTGAGAGGCTGAGTGACTTGGACAGTCTCACCAAGATGGAGCCTAGATTTTAGAACTCCCAAAATTCAGGCTAGGGTTCCCTGCTCCAGAGTCCAAAATCATTTTTAGCTCTTGATGCACTTGGTTCAACATAACAAAAAGATTGTGAAAATAAAATAGCAGCTACAGAAATTCCAAGTTCAGTGTCCAGTAATTCTTTAATATTAACATAAAATTAGACTATAACTTCCTAGGGCTCACATTTATGCCTTATATGTTACATATATGCACATATGCATATATACATATACACATATAAATATGCATAAGTATGGTTTTGTTTTATTTGTTTGTTGCTAAATTTCTGTTTTCTTTAATTTACTTTTTCCACTTTTTCATCTGTTTCCTTTAGTGGTCACTAAGAAATTGTATTTGCAGGCAACACAAACCCATTAGCTTGATTTGTTTGTTTTTCATTTCCTGTGTCCCAATATTTCTTCCAATTTCAAGGATAAAGCAACATATCAAATAAGCTCTTGATGACAGAGAACTTGAAAATCTCTTGCTAGAACTGAAAGAAGAACATCTTACAGGGATTTCAGGCATTTTCATAGAGGCTAACAGTTACATAACAGAGAAAAAAATTTTTGATTAAACACCCGGGAATAATCAAATTGCCTATTATTTAAAATTTCTTCCTGCAATGGTTTTTACATTAAAATGACATTCAACTAGCACAGAG
Organism: Spermophilus citellus; assembly: GCF_964194105.1. NCBI lineage: Eukaryota > Metazoa > Chordata > Mammalia > Rodentia > Sciuridae > Spermophilus > Spermophilus citellus. The sequence goes on along the minus strand of NC_138184.1, from coordinate 176,609,243 downwards.
TTCAAATAATCCATATGTCAAAAGACACATTGAATCAAAAGTTCTTATGACATTTCCAGTATACTAAGGACTTTCCCAGCAGAAGTCTCCATCTTTGATCACCATGTTATGAACATGATAAGAGAGAACTATGTGACTCCTAGATTGCAGGCTAGCAGACCCATATCTACCAAAAATATCACAAAGGCACTTACATTTTTGTAATGCTTGATACTTTTGTAGATGTCTGTACTAGGGATGCTTCCAAGGCCATTCCATGAAGGACTAAAAGAAGAGAAGTTAACATCAGGGGTTTTTTGGAACAGCCATATTTTGCACTAAGAAGTTGGTTTTTTTTTTTTTTTTTTAAATAACAGCTACTGAAGAGCCCATCATTCTGGTGTTTTGGACTCTGTCTTTATTGCAGGTGACATTTTCCCAAAACTAACTCTGAAATGAACAGCTGGTATTTTCGTTGAACTGGAAAAGGAACTAACTATGACTCTCTTCTGATAGCTCAGAGAAATAATGAGCATCATGCTTTCACGTGCCTAACAATTTATAGGATAAGCAGAGAGCTTTCTCACATGTTAAATCTATTTGAAGCTCTACCATAACCTTGAAAGATCAGTGGTGCAATTCTTACTTTTATTAGTGAGTAAAATGAGGTTTAGAGAAATTAGAAAAGGCCCAGGGGTAAAGAACAGCATAGCCTCTGTCTCTTAACCATGTTTCTTTGGTGTCTGGTACTTATCTGTGACTTATGGCAACTTCCTGATGAAATATGGAGAATCTGCGGGTGATCAAATTAGTCTCTTTTTATAGAAACAGCAGCCTGGGAAGACCAGAAATAAGTCCTTCCTGTCAACCAGACTGTTGATTTCCTGTTCCCAATGCAATCAGATAAATTCCACGTTTCTTCAAGTGTGACTAGGGACATATGCTAAATGCAACTCCTAAAGAAAGACTATCTGTTTGGGGTCCTTTCAGCATTGTGCTTTCTGGATCAGCATTATAATTACTGAAAATTAAATACTGTGGAGTATACTACTTTTTGATGGCTAAAAGTCTAGTTACCAAACCAGCAGCTAAACTGTACCACCAATTTTTATTTGACCTGCTATGTTGTGCTGATCTTTAACATAATACTCATAATGTAGTCTTCTCCAAAACCCTTCTGTCTCAACCTCACTCACATAAGAAAAGAAAAAGACACTGAGGCAGATATAGGAAGAGACATAGCATTCCCACACCCTCTTTTCTTTCTTTTTTCTTTTTCTTTTCTTTTCTTTTTTTTCAGCACTGGGGATGGAACCCATGGGTACTTTACTACTAAGCTACCCTTCAGTTCGTTTTTATTTTTTGTTTTGAGACAGGGTCTTGCTAAGTAGCTGAGGCTAGTCTCAAACCTGCAATTCTTCTGGCTCAGCCTTCCGAGTCCCTGGGATTACAGGTATATCTACTTTGCTTGACTGAAAGGCAGCATCTACTAATGGCAATTTCTGAGATATTTCCTAGCAGCAAATGAGGCACTCTGGAATATCATGTGCCCTTTCAGGTCCCTGGGCTCCTAGGGTGCTGAGGCAGAAAGCCACAGGCCTTTTGAGTAGATGTGAAGTGCTAGGGAAGGGAGGGAGGATAAGAAGAACTGTTGAAGGAATAGGAGATGTGAGCCTTTGCTAAGCTGAAAACATCTATGTTGATGTTTTTCCAGGTTTCTTCTTCCTTCATGGCCCAAACACAGGCAGAGAAGAGGCCAGAAATCTGGAAAGACAATGGGAGAATTGAGGAGAGAGAGAGAAGCTCTGTTTCCCTCAAGGCCCAGGAGGACACATTACCAAACCCTCTCCAGAGTCAAAATAAAACCAAGGACACCTTCAAGCTCCCTGACCTGCCCACACAGATTGTTTTCCTTTATTTAACTTGTCTTTGCTGCTTTTACTCTGTATATGAACTAATTATGTTTACTTCTCAGAATTATGTGACTTTGGGGTTTGTGCCTTATTTGACAGATTTGAATGAATTCTGGCTATAATTAGCTGTTCTAAAGTTCCCCTGTACTGAGTTGCATAAATTTTGGGTTACTAGCTTCAAAAGAGGAAAATGAGCTATAAATTTAGCAGTTGCTTTGCCTGACCTTGGACCCAGTGCCCACCTTGCATCTTATTTAAAGAAAAAAATGACAAAATAACTTGGGACTTTGGCTGAACCATGTTTCTTTTAGTCTGACCATGGCTAAAAGGAGAGCACAGCCGTGGAGCATGTGACTACATGCCTGGACTTTGGGGTGAGGTAATCTGGGTTCAAATCTTAGCTCTGCCAATTGGTAACTGTGTGACCTTAGGAAAGGTCCTTTGGCTTTCTGAGCCTAAATTTTCTAACCTGTAAAATGAGAATAAGCCATCTTATTCATAGGATATTTTTGAAAATTAAGTATGGTAAAGTTTATAAAGCACTAGGTGCTTAATTCATAGAATCTCTCAATATATAATAACTACTATCAAAGGAAGAAGTTTCATGTAAACATAGGAAAGTAGAGGATGTGTTGTCCCATTCATAGAAAATCTGGATTTTAAATACTCACAATTGAACTCGCAAGACCACGGTCAATAGTCCAAATAGAAGGCCAGCTAGTAAGCCCAGGTCCAACCCCAGAATGATGGACATGATGCATGTAAATACCCAGATAACCTACAGGGGAATGGAAATGAAAAGAATTACATTGATTCATAGGGTACTGTCAAATGTTAGGCTACCTATAACAATAAAATCAATCATTCACAATTATACCTTTTAAAAAATATTCTGACATCATTCATTTTATCCATCCATTTATTCATATTTAAGTGAAACTGGAGTTGGCCTTCCCAATACAGACCAACTGTCCCATTTTATTTGTTTTTAAATATTTGAATAGGGCTCAAAAGAGAATTAATTTTAAGAGCTTTACAGTGAAAACTCTTGCTCACAATTTCTCTCCTCTCTCTACCCATTCCCAATCACCCTCCCTACATGTAGTCTCTTCATTTTTGTGTGTATGCACACACACACACACACACACACACACACACACACACACACACTTTTCCCCAGCATTTCTATTCTGGTCTCTTTTTTACACATCAATATATAGGAAGTTTTCTCTGTGCATGTGTGTGTCTAAATTAGAGTAAACTACAGAGGACTCATTTCTGGCTTTTGTAATTCCTCAGAATAGTTGTGAAGGACACTTTAGTCACAAAGTCAGCATGGGGTTTTGTATTTTTTTTTTTTAATTTGTCCTTTAAACTAGGTTTTAAAGAAAATGTGGTGTGTTGTGTTTTGCTTTGTTTTGGCTTGAGAAGGCCCAGGGCCTTATATGGGATTCTTGTTAGAAATCAGTCTTCTCAGAGATAGAGGAGCTTCACTAATACAGTTCACATAGAATACATCAAGGCTTTTGTTTATACACACAATTCTAATTTCTGCTCTGAGGTTTCCAAAGTGCAGGTAAGATTTAGGAAACGGGGAGACTTAGTGATATGACAGGAAGCATACGAAAACCAAATCTTATTTCAGAGAATGGGTGGTGGGTGACTTACAGCATCAGTCTTATTCTGCCTCCACAAACGAGGAACATCACACACCTGCATAAACATCCCTTTCAGGTTGGCAATTACAACAGCTGCCAGGACTGACTGCCAAGAGAGACAGGGAAGGCTGTGTTATTCAGGGGAATAGCTTTCCATGTGATGATTTTTAAATCCTCTGTTATTTCTCTGGTAGCAGAGTGGTGACAGGAAATTATGCAATCAGTATACAGAGAAGCAGGGTTTTACCTTCTGCAAGGGTTCCAGAAGCTTCCCCAGGGCAACAATGGCGATCATCACAATCCCAGCAGAGATGATGCCAGCAATCTGAAAGACATACACCTTGAATGAAGAGGGTTCATCCTCCTCCCTAGTGTCTTTCAGCTCACCACATGATCACGAAAGATCCTGCATACAGGCTTATTTGGTGCTTCTCTGATTCCTCTCCTCCCCCAGCTTCTGCTCAATATTGGGAGAAAAGAGCATCATTTGCTAAATCAATACAAAACTGAAAAAAAAAAGAAAAAACATATATATGTGTGGAAATGTGTGTGTGTGTGTGTGTGTGTGTGTGTGTGTGTGTGTATGCTATTGCAGAGAAATTAAAGAAAATGTGGAAAGTGGGCCTGCTGAAGTAAAGCTACTTTAATGTGGATTTCATCGGATAGATTATACCTATAGTTTTAGTGTCAATTCTGGAGGCCAACCTTCTAGTAGTTGCCAAGCCATGAAACATACCAACTCCCTCCCTAACAACAGAGATTATTATCATGTTCTTGGGAAATAAATCTCACAGCATGTATCTGATTGTTTTACACTGTTGAAGCAGTGACCACAATAGCCACTCTGATAACATGTTGTACTTGTAGCACACGGTTCCCATGAAAGTCTCAGAGAAAATAAGTTTATCCATTTAATTGCCAATTCATAGTGCCACACTGGCATGCTGAGAGGTGGGACCCTGTCTCCTGCTTCCTCTGATATTTGCATAGGTGCAGGCTCCGAATTTGCCCCAAAGCAGCTACAGTGTGGAGCAATAGCAGGGGTAAAGAAGTCCAGAAATTTTACCTTCACTGGAAAATAAAAAAGAGCTCTCCTTAGGTCCACAGATAGGAGAGAGACTGAGGGGGCGGGGGACTATTCTCTGGTTTGATCAGATGATCAATGAATTCTCTCTTGAGACAGCTGGGGCAGGGCCAAGGTGAAGACTAGAAGCTCTGAAACAGAGGAGAAAAGAAGACAGGAAACCAGAAGCAAAGCTGTCAGAGAGGAATCAACAGGGAAGATGATGTTGAGTACAAGCATTGCCTAGTACAAGAAATCTGAGTTAAAGGAGGAGGCAGTCACAGCAAATAGAAAAAGGAAATTAGCATACTTAATTAGAAAGTATTTGCTTCAACTGGCAAATGATATTCAGCTTATGTTCATTTATGTTCGGCTTATGGCTGGGTCAGTCTGGGCATACCTGTGATGTATGAAAATGCTCACTTTGTTTATCGAGCTCCCTACTCTATGCCTTTCCGGGCACCATGCCTCCAGGTTCCCAGCACCTTGGTGAGCTTTCCTCTTTCCTAACTAAGCAAAGAAGTTAGTACCTTTCCAATGACTCATGCACTATTCACTGAGTCACTTGCATCTCATTGTAGATAAAGGCATCTGTGAAACGGTGAGAGAGATGGAGATTTGCAGACAAGAACCATAGCCTGCTGCCCAACTCAGGACAAGAAAGCATCCTCTATTCACCAGTATATATAATAAGCCTCCAAATATGGGGGTCTAGGCTAGTTTTGAACACTGTTAAGATCTGTGAGGGATCAATTACTTGTACTTATGGTATAAAGGCTGGCTTGTGGGAAACTCTGTAGATTTTATATCTATGAGCAGATTCAATTACCAGGGAATTAATTATTCTGTTAAGTGAGAGAGTAATAAGAGCTACAGAGTAGTTTGTAATCAGAATTACTTTTTTATGAATCGATAGGAGTAAGATAGAGTGAAAGAAAGAACACATGGCCAATGTTCAGCTCTTCTACATTGTGGAGATGTGCTGAAAACACCACAAATAACTATGAAAGAGAACAACTGAGAAAACACTTTTCTTCTATTCATTCCTTCAGCTAATATATGCTAGGTGCTTCTTACATGCCAGGAAAAATACATGTATCAGAGATGCTAAGATGCCATTCCTACCTTGAGCCCAGCAATCAGCACTTACTGGTATTTGCTTCACAAACACTTCTGAATCTAATCCTCTCACTATTCCTATAGATGGATACAACTATTTGTCCATTTTATAGGTGCTGAAACTGAGGCTTCAACAGAAGAAAAAAAATATGAGAAGCCACACAACAGAAGACCTGCCAGTTTATTTGGTCACGGTCCAGGCACATTGACATTGAACCCCAGAACTTAGAATACATTTCAGTAATTAAATATCAAGCCATTTCTACACTTGTTTCCTTCTTCAGTGCTGAAATCCTGGCATCCATCATTCCTAAATATAATACACGCCAGTGTGTGGCAGAGGATATTAGCTTACCAGAATGCCATTATCCCCCAAGCCCTTTGCCAAGAAGGTCACTTTACATGGGCATTCTTACTGGGGCAGCCAGCCCATGACTCATTTGAGCTTTTGCACTGTCTGGTGAGCAGCACATCTGCAACTCTCATAAAAAGTTTTTCTGTGTTTGGAGGAAACAGCAGGAGAATGGACACCAGCAGTTCAGGATTTGCCTGCACCCTTTTAGGACCACGTGCCCTGGAGAGCTTATCAATACTCTGTCTTCAATGCAAGCAGCAAGAACTTCTGCTGCTGACAGCTGCGGCATAAAATGGGCACAGCTTTGGAAATTAGCTCTGACCTCTTCCCCTCAACAACAGATCTCTGGCTGGTTATGCCTCCTGGTTTGGACTATATTATTTTACCTGCTCCCTCAGAGGTAGAAATGCTTGCAAAAACAATTTAAGAAAAATTCTGAGAATTAACAATAAATTCTTGTTTCAAAGGAGCCCAGACATTGGAAGAGGTCAATTCTTCCAACTCTGTAATTATCACAATCCATTATAAATAGGAGAGGAACAACCTGTGTACCATGGGGACAATTAAAACTCTCTCTAGGCAAGCCACTGTTGGAGTCTTTTGTTTTCTCAGTTGTTCTCTTTCATAGTTATTTGTGTGTGTGTGTCTCTGCCTTAATAAAATGCTGTAAGAAGATGCTGTGTGTGTTTTACACTATTTAGTTTGGATCTGTTTTACTTTTAGAGTCTGAATGCACTTTTACTTTTAAATAATGCTTCTTCCTGTGTTGGGAGAATAAAACCCTTCAGGCATAAAAGAGGCACAATTCCTAACTCTGTCCCTAGCCCAAGGTCACTGGTTTGGCATATCTGATTCTGTGCCTGGCTTTGAGAACCATTCCTGAGCTTTCTGACTCACTGGGACTGAGGGGTTATCCAAAGATTAAGTGGGATGCTGGTTCTATGGTCATCTCATGAAGACAACTGACAGCCACATTTAAAAAGGCAAGATTAAGTACACATTCAGAACTTCAAGAACAAAAATCATACTCGGGAATAAATGCCAAAATGTGATAATACAAGATATTTTTGGCTATCAAACTCCTATTCTATGGGACCAAAGGCCTCTGGAGGAGGTTCCTGATCCTGGTAAAGGAAATGTGAAGAGAAGTTTTCACTTTCCTGAAAGCATAATAACACAAAGCCATGAAGTGCTTTTACTGGGCCTTCACTTTCCCCAGGTTAGAAATTACTAACAACCAGCATTCTTCATCTCCATCCTTGGCAGTAGCCAATGTCCCTAGAAAATCACTCTAAGTGCAGTGCTACATGAGCATTGACACAAAGGTTTATAAGAATTGCCATCTCAGGAAATCATAAATGTTGCTTTTCAAGAGGTTTTTGATGGGGGTGATTCAAACAGATGAACAGGCCCAAGTTGGATCCAACGAGGAAACACAAGTCCCTCTCTTCTCAAAGGTCAACTATTGCAAGCCTTTCTGAGCTGCCATTCCTTGGCATGTTCTATGTGATTAATGTTATCTGCTGTCATTCCATACCTGTGTCTTTCCCCCAGTGCTCTCTTGGACAGCTGTCCGGGACAAGGCAGTGGTGGCCACAAAACAAGAGAAGAATCCTGAGAAGATGTTGCTGATCCCAAAGGCAATGAATTCCTAAGGGAGAGAATGGATGACGTAATACTACAAATAGACTCTTTGCAAGACCCTCACCTCATGTTCAAAGGAAACTGCTAAATCAATCCTGCCTGGTGGTCCAATTTCATTTTTACCTTTAAAGGTATATGAGGATCTTATAAAACATCTGGGGTTTGGACTCCATAGAATCTAAAAGAAACTTCACAGCTGTTGATTGTACTAAAGGTTGACAAGAAATAGTAACTTGTGATCCTTTGCTAAGATGCTTTTACACTGCCTGGTGAGCAGCACATCTGCAACTCTCATAAAAAGTTTTCTGTGTTTGGATATTTGCTATAAAACATAATATAACTAGCAGAGCTATTATTCTGCTTGATTACTAGTCATTTAGCTGTAATTGCTATGCTGCTTTCAGAAACATCCAACCACAAAACCTGCAGCCACCTGACAATGTATCATATGCTTACAAAAATTGTCCTGTATTTATTAATTGCACTGTGAACTACCACAACATAAAGTGGTCATAACTATTAATTGTATTTTACCTTGTTTTGTCATATTGTGCTGCCATTAAAAAAGAAATGACCAGAAAGAGTTCTCATTCTGATCTAACATGATAACTTTGAGGGTTCGTTGTGTCCTGATTGAATTAGCTCTTTTAAGATTAGGGTTATTTCAACCTGTTTCTTAAAAAGCAAAGTGATTTGGGGGTGGGGTTGTGGCTCAGTGGTAGAGTGCTCACCTAGTATGCTTGAGGCACTGAGTTTGATCCTCAGAACCATATAAATATATTGTGTCCACTTAAAACTAAAAAATAATTTTTTTTAAAAAGCAAAGTGATTCAGCATGCATATTTCAAAATAATTTCTTATTAGGAAGCCCAAGAGAAAACCCAACTCATTAAGGACTGCTGGAAAAATCCAAGTCTTTCTTTAGCAGAGATCAAAGTTATTCCTGTTTATGTGTCTTTCTTATTTTCTGCTCTATAAAAGCAGCTCAGCAAAGGGCTCGCATACCTGGTTCCCATCAATGGTATAGTCGTGCTTGATGGCATAGACTTTTCCTACAGATACCGCAATAGCATAAGCCACCACAGCGATGGAAAATGATGCAGTCAGCATCTTGGAAAACAAGTTCACCGGGGGGAGTGCAGGAGGCAGAAACCTAGGAGTTTTAAAATGAAAAATGCAGTGAAGATTTGACAACAGCTCCTTTTTCCCACCTCACCAAATGCTGCATCCACTCAGGCACATGAAAGAATGAAAGGTCATGATCCAAGAGAATGAAGAGCACATATAATGCATGAATGGCAGCATCCATATCCACACTTTTAAATCAGAAGTCAGTGCTATCTCACTGGCTGCTTTCTTTGAAAGTCTCTCCTAAACCTCTGACATGAATAAATCTGCCTTGACTGATTGATTCTTCAAGGTCATACGGCTCCATCTGTGACACTTCACATGTTAGAATTTCTCCTTTCACAATTTAAGCTTAAAGGTCTTTGAACTTAAAAGATATTCTAACCACAATATGAGATTTACTCATGTGAAGAGATATTATTTTGGTTAAAGAGACTAATGTATGATATTAAAAGAGTTCAGTGGAAAAACTGGGTGTGATGGTGCATGTCTGGAATCCCAGTGATTCAGGCAGCTGAGGCAGGAGGATTGCAAGTTCAAGGCCAGTCTGGGCAATTTAGTGAGTAAAATATCCCAATGAGTGTGTGGTTAAATGACTACTGTTTGACAAAACTAGAAGTGATCTATTAAACTACATAAATAAACCTATAATTTTATAATCAAGAGATTGTCCCCAAATGTGTAAATTTGGGGGATGGCCTTCAAGTACCCATAGCTTGATAACTATCCATATGGTGTAATTTCAGACCCCCAACCATAAAAATATCTCTCCACCTACCTCATTTACGCCTGAATAAAGATAAAGTGGAAAATTAGATTCTTAGAGAAAACCACAGATAAATTTAGAGTTAACAAGCATCCTAGATATTGCTTAATCTACCTCTTTCATTTTGTTGATAAGGGAACTGAGACCCTGAAAGGTCTAGATATGAGAGTTAGATAGTGTGACTTTCTAGGTAACAAGATCTTTCTGGTTCTCTGCTCTCATTAGGCTTTCTCTTCCCAAGGGAAGAGGCTTAGTTTTTAGATGCCTTTTCTTCCCATATCCCATCCTACCTAGGTGTAGGCTCTAGCATGCACCCCATCTGTAGGCAGGCAGACAGGACATTGGAAACCCTGAGTGACTCACCATTATATCATCAGCTAATCTGGATATGACCTTGGACCTCACTTCTTAAAACCAGGCTTCGTGGGGCTGGGATTGTAGTTCAGTGGTAGAGCACTTGCCTAGTATGTGTGAGGCCCTGGGTTTGATCCCCAACACCACATAAAATAAATAAACAAAATAAAGCATTGTTTCCATCTACAACTAAAAAAATATTTTTAAAAAAAAGGTTTCTTTTTTCTGAGACCCAGTCAACCCTACTTCAGGTAACTATGGAGCCTCAGGATAACTTTCCAGCCCCGCAAAGAATTTAGTTTTCATAGTCCCCTAATGTCCATTGCCTACCCACTGCTTCCTTCTCCAAATATTACCTGATCCTTGATTGTTCAGGGTCACAAAGGTAAGGGGAAAACTTGAAATCAAAGGACCTCAATCACTCTGTGAGTAACTTTATGACTTGGGCATGTTGTTTAAACCTGCCAAGTCTCAGTTTTTTGGCCATCTAGTTAGGACTATGCATTGTTCTCATAGAATTAATTGCAATATGACATAGTGAGGAATTAGTTCCTACACACATATTAGGTGCAGTTTAAATGGGGAGAATCTAAATCTGTTATATTTCTGCCACCTTTCATACTGTCTTGTTGGACCTTAGTGTTATCAATTATTTGCCCCAAGTCAACTAAAGCCCTGGCTTCTGATGACCTCTGCGTAAGCCTTTCCTCTAGTACTTGTCCTCCTTCAGTGGATATAACTCTTTACAAGTTGTGTGCTCACTCAGGGGGCTTGTTTGGCCCCAGCCAACCCTGTCTGACCTGATCATGAGATAACACTACCAAGAGCCTGAAGGGGAGAGGGCATATGAAAACCCACTGATTTGAAGATGAGGATGGGAAGGCGTGAGCCCTGAGGTGCCACAGAACCCATGAAGAAAGTCAGGCATGTAAACATGGTGCTACTTCCAGTTGGACCTCAACATTTGACAAAAGTGCCAGTGCTCCAGCTAAAGGAGGAAAATGGCCCTCGGAAATCAGTCAGGAGAAGAACTTCCAGAATTTTGTTGGCCACTCTCCCCACTCTGTGTCCTTCCCTGGACCACACTTCCAAGTACAATCACAAAACATATCACTTAAAAGCAGTGGTAGCAAATAGCATGACAGGGAGGAGCCCTGGTGAGGAGAGGACCAGTCACTGCTGAGAGATGAGGCAGGAATTTACATAGGGATTAAAATTTAGAGAATAGGAGCTGGAATTGTAGCTCAGTGGCAGAGCGCTTGCCTAACAAGTGAGAGGCACTGGGTTCGATCCTTAGCACCATATAAAAATAAATAAAATAAAGGTATAATTTCCATCTATAACTAAAAATATTTTTTAAAAATTAGAGGACAGAGAAGAAAACTGTGTTACAGCTTAAAATACAAGCAGTGACATGTGCCTGTAATCCCAGTGACTCAGGAGGCAGGAGCATTGCAAGTTCAAGGCCAGCCTGGGGAATTTACAGAAACCCTGTCTCAAAATAGAATAAAAAGGGATGGAGATGTAGCTCAGTGGTGGCACATTCCTGAATTCAGTCCCCAGTAACACAAAAACACAGCCCACCACACACAACCATGATGACAGAGGGGTAAATGAAAAGCCCAGGTTGTGATAAGTAAGAGACTGGACACATTAATAGCTATAGGATTGGGCTCAGTTGTATAAGGAGAAAGGCAGGCTGTGATTGCTCTCTTGGAACGGGAGCTCCCAGTTTGAGTGAATCCTCAAAGGCTGACTGGACATAGGCTGGTATCACCACCTATCCTAGCTGGCAACCTAATTCTGGGTTCACAAAATCTGACTATTCCAATAACTTAAGAAAATGGCAAAGAAAGCACACAAACACACAGAAGTACCTTTTCAAAATCCGGGGATAGTTCTGTGACCTTAGAGTTTTGTGGAAAGAGCCACTGGCATTCTTTATTCTTAAATAGGGGACACACAAGGGGAGGTTCCATGGAACATTCTATCCCAGAAAGAGCAAAAGGGTAGGATGACAAAGGAACGGGTGACTGTAACTCAACCCCACCTGGTGACACCTACTCCTGGAGCCATGCCTCATTATCTGAGCGAAGGTAAAGCCCAAGTTATTGCAGGGTGCAATAATTGTTCAGTATCTCTTGCTCAGGACTTAAGGGCGTGTATTTCCGGACTGGCTCCCGACAGGCTTATTTATTTATTTTTTAGTTGTAGATAGATACAATACATATATTTTATTTATTTTTATGTGGTGCTGAGGATTGAACCCAGTACCTTACATGTGCTAGGCAAGTGCTCTACCACTGAGCCCCAGCCCAGACAAGCATATTTTTACCAGGAAGGGAGTGGAGAAAAGGACAAGGAGTCACAGCTTTTGTCAGTCTAGTGTGACATTTTTATTGGGAACCAAGCAATCCTAACATATGGCTCTGACCCTGAATAGGATGAAAGCAAGCTGCCAACAGCAGCCTGATTGGAGGCATGAGGCAGGGAGGAGATGAGAAGGTGGCACACCCCCCTTTCTCCCTCTCTGTTCTTTGGCCTTTCCCAGGACTCACCTCAGCCACTAGAACATTCTCTTTCACTTGCTCTTTTCCAATGTCTCAGTGCTACTCTTTCTTTCTCAGGTTTATTAATATTAGAATTGTTTTTATGCTACCAAGTGACATCAGATAACAAAGGCCTTTCTTGTGGCTTGTGTATAATGACACGGGCCTTGGTATTTTATCCCTTCAACAAATATTTTCTGAGAGTCTTCTGTGAGATAGGTACAGTGCTAGGGAGACAGAGCTGAGCAACACAAATGGGTTTATTGTCCTGTTGGAAGAGCTGATAGTCCTCACAGCCAGCAGGCTGTTAGCTGACCAGGCTGACCAGATGGTCTGTCAGAGGATTCAGCTTGATTAAACCCAAGGTAAGAGGCTCGGGATCCATTCTCAGGAGAAGCCAGTCAGGAAAGCTTAGTAGAAGGCCGGGAAGGACAACTAAGAGCAGCAATCAACTAATAGAATATGGATTTGGGGGGCAGGGCATATGCTGCCCCCCCATAACCACCTATAGTTTGTTACATATTAGGGGGCCCGACAAAAGGGATCTATGAAATACAGTTTTGTATAATTTTTATAACTACCCCCAAAATTGAATATTAGGGTAAAAACTCCATAACTCAAGTAGCCACATTGCAATTTTTTATCATTAAATTCCTCTCAGCTTTAGAATTCACTACTAAAATTCAGATCTTCTAATACAGAGTTTCCCATATTTACCTGATCAGAAGACTCATTTGAGACAGTTTTGAAAAATAATAATTTTCAGTCCCCTATTCTGGGAAGCTTGATTCAATAGTTTCGGGGTGGGAACCAGGAATCTTTGTAAAGAAGGTCTCACATGATTCTTAAATGTGTAAGTTTGAGAAATGCTATTATGGGTAATATGTAACTCAAGTCCCATGTAGCTAGTTGTTTGTTTTGCAGTAATGGGGATTGGACCCAGGGGCTCTCTACCAATGAGCTATACTCCAGTCCTTTTTTTTTTTTTTTTTTTTGGTACCAGGGATTAAACTCAGGGGCACTTGACCACTGAGCCACATCCCCAGCCCTATTTTGTATTTTATTTGGAGACAGGGTCTCACAGAGTTGCTTAGCACCTTGCCACCAAAGGGATCTATGAAATATAGTTTTGTATAATTTTTATAACTAAAAATTGGAGATTGTAGATAGATACAATACATATATTTTATTTATTTTTATGTGGTGTGCCACTGCTGAGGCTGGCTTTAAACTCACGATCCTCCTGCTTCACACTCCCAAGCCGCTGGGATTACAGGCGTGGGACACATGCCTAGCTAACTCTCCCTTATTTATTTATTTATTTTTATTTTGAAATGGGGTCTTGGCCAAATTGCCAAGGCTGACCTTGAAATTGGTGTCCTCCTGCCCCAGCCTACTGAGTCTCTGGGATTACAGCCCTGTGCCACCAGGCCCAGCCATTTTTCAAATATTTTTTGAGGTGGAAGAAAGTTGGAAGAAATTGTGAGATTAATCAAATGGGAAGGTAGCAGTTTCCTGTGGAACAAGCAGTAGGAATTAGCTCGCTTGAGTAGTTTCTATCAGGATCATGGAAAAACAAAGACCAGCACAAGGTGCCTCAGCTAAGATTAAGCGAAGGGAAACCAGTACTTACCAATCAGCAGCAAGTCTAGTCATAAATGCTATAAGTTAATGTTACATATGTGATAAACATCTGGGATTCTTTTTTAACACCATATAACAAATTTATAGTGTAAAACGCTTTTTCCACTCTGCATTTTATGAGAGCTCTCACTGGCATTTCACAAGCTTGAACTGAGGCTTCAGTTGTTGTAATTACCCTTCACATATAACTACACAGTGACAGAGATGGAAACTACCAAACTTATTTAAAACTCCCCTTAAAGGGCTGGGGATGTGGCTCAAGTGGTAGCGCGCTCGCCTGGCATGCGTGCGGCCCGGGTTCTATCCTCAGCACCACATACAAACAAAGCTGTTGTGTCTGCCGAAAACTAAAAAATAAATATTAAAAGTTCTCTCTCTCTAAAAAAAAATGTTCTTTTAAAACTCCCCTTAAAGATAATGCAACTTATGTATAGATACAAAAGATATAATTATTATCTAAGCTAGATTAAATGGTAGAGAATTTATGCCAGATGACCCTGACTTCTCAAGCAAATTGTTCACAGTGCAATAAATGCTACTGATCAAAACTGTGTAATTCTATTGTGTTGTAATTATACATATGAGTTTAAACCAGGATTCTGGTGTTAAATGTACACATCCTGCCGCATTTTAAGAAAATGAAGGGAAAAGAACATATATAGGGACTACTTTTAAACAAATGGCTTGAAATTTATCCATGCATGTGCTGTTTGTCTGATGCTTTGCACAAATAGGTGTTTCTTTAAGACCATACACAAATAGGACTACTGAAAAAGCACCAGTAAAGTAAGGCTTGTAATAAAAGGTTTCATTTAAATAGAAAGTACTGGCTTTATATGTTAGCATTATCTAAGAGGAACGTCATACTCACCCCCTTGGGATGGATTTAACAATACCAGCATTGTAATTTTTTTCTAAGTTGGCTCCATATGAAATGGCAGTGGCAATTATGGTCTGAAATAAAATAAAAGAAGTTATGAAACAAAAAAATCCACAATCCTTCACTTGTCAACATAATTAATGCTGAATTTTCTAACTATATGTTCTACTTACCACAATTACTTCTATAGGAATAGGAACTGGGATTTTGTGTTTAAATCGATCATTTAATTCCTTAACTGCCATACAGATGACAATGGTGAGTAATCCAGCAATGAAATCAGCAAGATTTGTCTCACCGATATTTTGAAAAATCTCTACCAGAGTCTGTAAAGGGAAAATGATTTTATATACTTCCTGTTGCAGAGACATAAACATACATAAAATCAATTCTCCCCTGGATTTTCCCACATGAAAAATCAGATCATCAAACAATATGTGAACATTTTATGTTAAATCATAATAATGTGTTGGTTAATACAGGGACCATTAAGTACATGCTGTCTTCTGCTAAGTGTAGATATATACATGTGTATATGTAAATATAACCAAATATATATATATATGTACATGTATGAGTATACACTAATGACAGTCTACTTGAAGAAGTAAAACTATGGGTGGTTTCTACATTCTTATTTTTTATAATAAAAAGTGAAGAGCTTTTGGGGGGCTGGGATTGTGTAAGAGTGCTTGCCTCGCATACATGAGGCACTGGGTTCGATCCTCAGCCCCACTTAAAAATAAAATAAAGATATTGTGTCCACCTATAACTAAAAAATAAATGCTTTTTTTAAAAAAGTGAAGAGCTTTTTAAAAATGTCATTATATTCTTGTTCTTGCTGACAAGCTTCAAAAGTTTATATCTTAAACTGTTTTTTTCAGGTGTTATTAAGTGGCCTAATTTTCACTAGGTGGATAAGGAATTATTGAGACTAAAAGCTAACAAACAAAAAAGTCCCATTTGTTTTCTTTTGGGGTGGAGGGTGGGGGTCTCAATTAGCCAGCAGCTTAAATAATGCTTTTCCCTAAACCCAAATAATACAGGTAATAAAAATAAATAAATAATCCTAAAATACATCCATATGTAGATACAAGAGCACTGATTTATTCTTTCTTTCTCTTCTTTTTTTCTAACTGGATATCAGACCCCCAGGGGTGCTGTACCAGTGAGCTACATCCTCAGCCCTTTTTATTTTTTATTTTAAGACAGGCTCTCACTAAATTGCCAAGTCGGGCATTAAACTTTCTTTCTTTATTTTCTTCCTTTTTTTTAAGAGAGAGAGAGAATTTTAGTATTTATTATTTTTTTTTTTTAGTTTTTTCGGCGGACACAACATCTTTGTTTGTATGTGGTGCTGAGGATCGAACCCGAGCCGCATGCATGCCAGGCGAGCGCGCTACTGCTTGAGCCACATCCCCAGCCCTGGCATTGAACTTTCAATCCTCCTGCCTCAGCCTCCCAAGTCACTGGGATTACAGGTGTGCACCACAGCATCTGACTGATTCATTCTTCATGGCAAAGGCTATTAAATTGATCTGTAGGCCAAGTATACATATTTTGAAATTAATTTGGTACATAGTTTAAACTTGAACTAAGATAACCACTACAGATAATTCTTTCCAAGTGAGCAGAGAAGCCAGGTCAAGAAATGTAAGTTTATTCCAACATGGTGGCGGGCGCAGAGAGATCAAGTCCCTGACCTCTTCAGCTGTGCAGGCATAGGGAGTCGTAAACAACCTAAATCTGTTTGCTCAGGATCACTAGGCAATGCTGAGCTGACGTGGATCTGGGGTGAACAGTCTGGGCTTCTCAGAACACACACTGAGCCCGGATTGGCTGAATTCAAGCTCCCATTCGCCTGCTTCCCGCAGACAAACAGCTGTGACTCAGCACTAATCCATCCGGCTGAAACAACTGGTCAGCCCTTCTGATCTAACAGAGGTAAATGCCTACCGAGCCTTCATAGGTAGTGGCCACAGGTTTGAAACGGGGCTTAGGAGAGACAGTAAGGACCCACCCGTTGCATTGGTCACCCAGCAAAGGGAAACGAACTGTCGCCATTTACAAGAGACACCACCATGGCAGAGAACTGACGTCATCAGACTGCGGCGGAGGAGATAACTTCATTGAAACCTGCGGCTACAGGTGTGTAATTCCCTAGCCTTCCCTCTCCACACATCGGGGAAAACCTTAAGGGCCCCTCCCAGTTCTCCCGTAAGGGCCCCTCCCAGCTCTCCCGTGAGCGCGATAGCCAGACGGAGGGAATCAGAGGTGGCGCGGGACCCGAGGCGCGGAACTACCACTCCCACCAGTGCTGACAGCTGAGGCCTCTTGCACCAGCTACCAGGGGCGTGGCTACCGGAGGGCAAGTAAAATTCGCTGAGGATTCTCAGCCCCAAGCTCTACAAACTTAGGGTCTGAGGGAATGGCAAACTGGAAGAGTGTGCCCAGTCGTTCATGAAAACAGGGCTCCCGGGAGCAGCAGACCTGGCATGTAGCCAGTATTGTGGTGAGCGGCACCCGTGAGAGGGGCCTGGCTAGAGGAAAAGTGGGAAGTGACTAGACACAAGAGGAGGCCCTAGGCACTCAGGATTGGAGACTCGCCCAGTCTGGGAGGAGCTGCTGCACAGTGATTGGTTCCCGCATATTGACAGGAGAAACTTGGCCTGGTGGGCATAGCGCCACCTACTGGAAGAGAAGTTAATCAAACTCTAAGACTGCATTTATTAGTTTTTTTTTTCTTTTTTTCTTTTCTCTTTTTTTTTTGATTTGGGTTTTTCTTTCATTTTCATTTTTCTTTCTTGTTGTTTTTTTTAAAATTTTTTTACAATTTTTTTTAATTTTTTTTCTTCTAATTTTAATTTTAATTTTTTTAAATTATTTTAAAAAAACATTTTTTTTCTTTTTTTATTTCCTATTTTTTTCTTCTTTTGTCTTTCCTTTCTTTTCAATTATCTTATCCCCCCTTCCTTGAATTCTACCTGCTTACTCTCATTCTCTTTAGTGACTTCTTCCCTTCCCTTCTAATACCTTTCCTCCCAAGCATCAAATAAATTTATAGGAGTAAACAGTAACTCAGCAGTCAAACAGAACAAGAAGTAACATGATCAGCTTCAAAAAGCAAGGAAGAAAAGGAGTACAAACAATGCAGGACAGCCTAAATATTCAGGAGGACCTAGAGTCATCAGAAAAATGGTCATATAAAGAACTCAAGGAACACCTTAGACAGATGGAATGGAACCTTAAAGAGGATACGAGACAGCAAATTCAAGCAGCGAAAGAACACATTGAGAATGAATTACATAAACAGATAAAAGAAGAAGTTAAGCATCTTTATCAGGAGATAGAGATTATAAAAAATAATCAAACAATAATTCTAGAAATGAAGGAAACGATAAACCAAATTAAAAACTCAATTGAGAGTATCACTAACAGAGTGGAGCAAGTAGAAGCCAGAATGTCAGATAATGAAGACAAAATATATCATCTTGAAAAGAGTCTAGCCAACTCAGAAAGGCTGGTAAAAAATCACGAGAAAAACATCCAAGAGTTATGGGATAACATAAAAAAACCAAACTTACGAGTCATCGGGATAGAAGAAGGTACAGAGATTCAAACCAAGGGAATGAGTAACCTGATGAATGAAATAATTACAGAAAACTTTCCAGAAATAAAAAAGGAAACAGATATACAAATTGAAGATGCATACAGGACACCGAGCACAGAAAATCACAGTAGACCAACGCCAAGACACATTGTTATGAAGATATCCAATATACAGAACAAAGAGAAAATATTAAAAGCTACAAGAGAAAGGAGGCAGATTACATTCAGGGGTAAACCAATAAGGTTAACAACGGATTTTTCATCACAGACACTGAAAGCATGAAGGTCATGGAACAATGTATTTCAAACACTGAAAGACAATGGATGCCAACCAAGAATTCTGTATCCAGCAAAATTAAGCTTCAGGTATGACAACGAAATAAAAATCTTTCATGATAAACAAAAGTTAAAAGAATTTGCAGCCAGAAAACCAGCATTGCAAAGCATTTTGAGCAAAACACTACACGAGGAAGAAATGAAAAACAATAACCAAAACCATCAGTGGGAAGTGCCTCAGTAAAGACAGAGGGCGAGGGGGAAGATAATCATGGAGAAACAAACTAAATTTTTTTAAAAAAGGATAAATAGTCAAACATGGATGGAAGTACAAACCATATATCAATAGTAACTCTGAATGTTAATGGCTTAAACTCTCCAATAAAGCGACATAGGCTGGTATCATGGATTAAAAAAACAAATCCAACAATATGCTGCCTCCATGAGACACATCTGATTGGAAAAGACATACACAGGCTGAAGGTGAAAGGATGGGAAAAAATATACCATGCACACGGTCCTCATAAGCAAGCAGGGGTGGCCATCGTCATATCGAATAAAATCGACTTCAAGACTAAGTTAATCAAAAGGGATAAAGAAGGTCATTATATACTGTTAAAAGGATCCATTCACCAGCAAGACATAACAATTATCAATACTTATGCACCAAATAATGGTGCTGCGACATTCATAAAACAAATTCTCCTCAAGTTCAAGAATCAAATAGACCACAACACAATAATTATGGGTGACTTCAACACACCTCTCTCACCATTGGACAGATCCTCCAAACAAAAGTTGAATAAAGAAACTATAGAACTCAATATCACAATCAATAACATAGACTTAACTGACATATATAGAATATATCAACCATCATCAAATGGATATACTTTTTTCTCAGCAGCACATGGATCCTTCTCAAAAATAGACCATATATTATGCCATAGGGCAACCCTCAGTAAATATAAAGGGGTGGAGATAATACCATGCATTTTATCTGATCATAATGGAATGAAACTGGAAATCAATGATAAAAGAAGGAAGGAAAAATCCTACATCACATGGAAAATGAACAATATGTTACTGAATGATCAGTGGGTTACAGAAGACATAAAGGAGGAAATCAAAAAATTCTTAGAGATAAATGAAAATACAGACACAACATATCGGAATCTATGGGACACAATGAAAGCAGTTTTAAGAGGAAAATTCATCGCCTGGTGGTCATTCCTCAAAAAAAGAAAAAACCAACAAATAAATGAGCTCACACTTCATCTCAAAGCCCTAGAAAAGGAAGAGCAAAACAACAGCAAATGTAGCAGAAGGCAAGAAATAATTAAAATCAGAGCGGAAATCAATGAAATTGAAACAAAAGAAACTATTGAAAAAATTAACAAAACTAAAAGTTAGTTCTTCGAAAAAATAAATAAGATCAACAGACCTTTAGCCATGCTAATGAAGAGAAGAAGAGAGAGAACTCAAATTACTAGCATATGGGATGAAAAAGGCAATATCACAACAGACACTTCTGAAATACAGAAGATAATTAGAAATTATTTTGAATCCTTATACTCCAATAAAATAGAAGATAGTGAAGACATCGATAAATTTCTTAAGTCATATGATTTGCCCAGACTGAGTCAGGAGGATACACACAATTTGAACAGACCAATATCAATGGATGAAATTGAAGAAGCCATCAAAAGACTACCAACCAAGAAAAGCCCAGGACCGGATGGGTATACAGCAGAGTTTTACAAAACCATTAAAGAAGAATTAATACCAATACTTTTCAAGTTATTTCAGGAAATAGAAAAAGAGGGAGCTCTTCCAAATTCATTCTATGAGGCCAACATCACCCTGATTCCAAAACCAGACAAAGACACCTCAAAGAAAGAAAACTACAGACCAATATCTCTAATGAACCTTGATGCAAAAATCCTCAATAAAATTCTGGCGAATCGAATACAAAAACACATCAAAAAAATTGTGTACCATGATCAAGTAGGATTCATCCCTGGGATGCAAGGATGGTTCAATATACGGAAATCAATAAATGTTATTCACCACATCAATAGACTTAAAGATAAGAACCATATGATCATCTCGATAGACGCAGAGAAAGCATTCGACAAAGTACAGCATCCCTTTATGTTCAAAACATCAGAAAAACTAGGGATAACAG
Organism: Spermophilus citellus; assembly: GCF_964194105.1. Taxonomy (NCBI): domain Eukaryota; kingdom Metazoa; phylum Chordata; class Mammalia; order Rodentia; family Sciuridae; genus Spermophilus; species Spermophilus citellus. The sequence goes on along the minus strand of NC_138184.1, from coordinate 176,588,118 downwards.
GAACTTACCTTGACATTGTAAAAGCTATCTATGCTAAGCCTCAGGCTAGCATCATTCTGAATGGACAAAAGTTAAAGGCATTCCCTCTAAAATCTGGAACAAGACAGGGATGCCCTCTATCACCACTTCTATTCAATATAGTTCTCGAAACAATTAGACAGACGAAAGAAATTAAAGGCATAAAAATAGGAAAAGAAGAAATTAAATTATCACTATTTGCAGATGACATGATTCTATACCTAGAAGACCCAAAAGGGTCTACAAAGAAACTACTAGAACTAATAAATGAATTCAGCAAAGTGGCAGGATATAAAATCAACACGCATAAATCAAAGGCATTTCTGTATATCAGCGACAAAACTTCTGAAACGGAAATGAGGAAAAACACTCCATTCACAATATCCTCAAAAAAAAAATACTTGGGAATCAACCTAACAAAAGAGGTGAAAGATTTATACAATGAAAACTACAGAACCCTAAAGAGAGAAGTAGAAGAAGATCTTAGAAGATGGAAAAATATACCCTGTTCATGGATAGGCAGAACTAACATCACCAAAATGGCGATATTACCAAAAGTTCTCTATAGGTTTAATGCAATTTTTGCCAATCAAAATCCCAACGGCATTTCTTGTAGAAATAGATAAAGCAATCATGAAATTCATATGGAAAAATAAAAGACCCAGAATAGCAAAAGCAATTCTAAGCAGGAAGTGTGAATCAGGCGGTATAGCGATACCAGATTTCAAACTATATTACAGAGCAATAGTGACAAAAACAGCATGGTACTGGTACCAAAACAGGCGGGTGGACCAATGGTATAGAATAGAGGACACAGAGACTAATCCACAAAGTTACAACTATCTTATATTTGATAAAGGGGCTTAAAAGCATGTAATGGAGGAAGGATAGCATCTTCAACAAATGGTGTTGGGAAAACTGGAAATCCATATGCAACAAAATGAAACTGAATCCCTTTCTCTCACCATGCACAAAAGTTAACTCAAATGGATCAAGGAGCTTGATATTAAATCAGAGACTCTGCGTCTGATAGAAGAAAAAGTTGGCTCTGATCTACATATTGTGGGGTCGGGCTCCAAATTCCTTAATAGGACACCCATAGCTCAAGAGTTAATAACAAGAATCAACAAATGGGACTTACTTAAACTAAAAAGGTTTTTCTCAGCAAGAGAAACAATAAGAGAGGTAAATAGGGAGCCTACATCATGGGAACAAATTTTTACTCCTCACACTTCAGATAGAGCCCTAATATCCAGAGTATACAAAGAATTCAAAAAATTAAACAATAAGATAACAAATAACCCAATCAACAAATGGGCCAAGGACCTGAACAGACACTTCTCAGAGGAGGACACACAATCAATCAACAAGTACATGAAAAAATGCTCACCATCTCTAGCAGTCAGAGAAATGCAAATCAAAACCACCCTAAGATACCATCTCACTCCAGTAAGATTGGCAGCCACTATGAAGTCAAACAACAACAAGTGCTGGCGAGGATGTGGAGAAAAGGGTACACTTGTACATTGCTGGTGGGACTGCAAATTGGTGCAGCCAATTTGGAAAGCAGTATGGAGATTCCTGGGAAAGCTGGGAATGGAACTACCATTTGACCCAGCTATTGCCCTTCTTAGACTATTCCCTGAAGACCTTAAAAGAGCATGCTACAGGGATACTGCCACATGGATGTTCATAGCAGCACAATTCACAATAGGTAGACTGTGGAACCAACCCAGATGCCCTTCAATAGATGAATGGATAAAAAAATGTGGCATTTGTACACCATGGAGTACTATGCAGCAATAAAAAATGACAAAATCATGGAATTTGCAGGGAAATGGATGGCACTAAAGCAGATTATGCTTAGTGAAGCTAGCCAATCCCTAAAAAACAAATACCAAATGTCTTCTTTGATAATAATGAGAGCAACTATGAACAGAGCAGGGAGGAAGAGCAGGAAGAAAAGATTAACATTAAACAGAGACATGAGATGGGAGGGAAAGGGAGAGAAAAGGGAAATTGCATGGAAATGAAGGGAGACCCTCATTGCTATACAAAATTACATATAAGAGGTTGTGAGGGGAATGGGAAAATAAACAAGGAGAGAAATGAATTACAGTAGATGGGGTAGAGAGAGAAGATGGGAGGGGAGGGGAGGGGGGATAGTAGGGGATAGGAAAGGTAGCAGAATACAACAATTACTAATAGGGCATTATGTAAAATTGTGGATGTGTAACCGACATGATTCTGCAATCTGCATTTGGAGTAAAATTGGGGGTTCATAACCCACTTCAATCTAATGTATGAAATATGATATGTCAAGATCTTTGTAATGTTGTGAACAACCAATAAAAAAAAGAAATGTAAGTTTTGTTTTGTAAATAAGAAGTTTTGGGAACTGAGGGTATTCTTAAAGGAAATTAGCAAAGGAGTCTGCAGGAAAGAACACTAACATCTTTGTTATATTTGTCTTGTGTAAGTCACAACTTAAGAAGACATCCCTTAAATCTTTGAGATTTGTGATCTCTCAGTGAAGCTTACTTTTCTTTGAATAAATCTTTATATAAAGATAAAGGAATGGAACATCTTAGAGTTCACAACAGATACCTTGTTGATTTTTGTAGGTAAGTAAAATTCTTAAAATAATTATAATCTGGTAACCGTTATATAAAGAACACAAAGTCACTTAAGAATCATTTTGCGAGCAACCTCAACTCTGGAACACATTCAAGAGTGAGGGAATGAGGGAGTATTTTGCAAACAGAATACATTCCACCAAGAGCTTGGGTGGGAGTTCAAACATTGAGCTTGTAGGAAGCCTTTTGGACTTTCACTCAAAGAGGATTTTTGTTCTTATTTTAAACCCTGTACTCCTAGCAGGTACTGGGCTGTCTGCTTTCCAGAATCACTGAGAATTGCTGGAGGCAGATAGGCTGACAGAACAAGATTTAGCCAGCAGCCCCACGGTGGAAGAGAAAGGGAACTTTCAGGAGCAGAAGCAACAAGAGTTTTGGCCATCACACACAGGAGCCAACCGCCCTACTCCTTACACAGAGGCTTGAAGGCTGTCATTGCTGTTTGACTTTAGGAAATCAATTTTCTAATGAGGACCTTCATTAATTCATGAGCTAGGTATAATATTTTGATTAACTGTCTATATAATAAAGGTTGACTTTCCAACTCAGCATGGGAAAATTCCAACTTAAAAAACAAAACATTTGGACTAATTATCCTAACCACACAAATATTTTCACATTATAAAAATCAGTACAGAAGAGCTCAGGGGTAGACCCCTTGCTTAGCATGTGCAAGGCCTTGTGTTCAATCCACTACACCACCAAAAAAAAAAAAAAAATCACTATAGGATAGTCCCATTTAATCTAAGAGACACTTAGACCTTTGAATAAAAAGCACTTCTTGCAGGGTACAGTGGTACATGCCTGTAATCCCAGCTATTCGGAATGCAGAGGCAGAAAGATCACAAGTTCCAGGCCAGCCCAGGCAACTTAGCAAGACCCTGTCTCAAAAGAAAAAAAAAGGGGGCTGGGGATGTAGCTCAGTGCTAGAATGCCCCTGAGTTCAAGCCCTAGTACCACCACCAAAAACAAAAGAAAACAAAACAACTCTGTTGTGTCAAAAATGTAATATGAGCGGCAAAAATAAAAATCAGTTTATATTATACAATTGTTTCAGCAAAGCATATATATATTAGGTTTCCTACACACTAAGTAATCATTCAGGATTTCTTATGAAAAGTTCTACAGTAGAAACCTTAGTCTATATAGAAATAAAACTCAGGGCTGGGGTTGTGGCTCAGTGATAGAGCTCTCGCCTAGCACATGAGAGACCCTGGGTTCGATCCTCAGCACCACAAAAAAATAAATAAGTGAAATAAAAGTATTGTGTCCAAGTACAACTAAAATAAATAAATAAATATTTAAACAAACAAAAAAGAAATAAAAGTCAGCCATATAAACTGAAATAGTCAGGAAAAACAGTGGAATGAATCTGACATAACTTCCTATGTACATATATGAATATACCACAATGAATCTCAACATTATGTACATTCACAAGACTGGGATCCTAAATAGAATACGATACATTCCATGCTTGTATAAATATATCGAAATAGATCCTACTGCCATGTATAACTAAAAAGAATAAAATTAAAAATAAACAGAAATAGAATGTACTCAAAGAGAGAAGAGACACTCCAAGGATGTACTGAACAATAATGCTAATTGAGTTTTCTATAAAATACTAAAATTTGGATAAATATATGATCCTGTATTTTAGTCTAGAATTCTAACATAGTTCCAATCATGTTATTGACTTTTCAGTAATGTATAATATTTCACTATATTTCTTATGACTTTGGGGGAATTTTAGGACCATTTCATTTAGATAACTATTCTTGCCCAGCATTACCTAGGTGTAAAGCCATAGGGAAAAAATTACATCTGATCTTGTATATAATGAAATTTACTGGTTAACTTTGAAACTGAATTTATTTTAGTTTACCTTATCTCCATGAATATAACAAACCTTCATAATCACCTCTTGCCTTCAGGAACTTTCTGCTATCAGATATTTTGTGTATATGTATATTACCCTTTAGTATGACTTTATGCTTTATTAAGGGTGTAAATTTAACATACTGAAGTAAGTGACAAGTTTGATCAAGCTAAGCTATGGCTTTCAAAACTCAGCTTTGGACAGAACTTCAGTGCATTCTTCTTCCTCACCTTGAAGCAAGTAGCATGAATTTAGTAAGCAAACAAAGAGACAAATCATTCAAAGTGAATGGAGGAAAACAACCACTTTACTTTAGCTACATGGTAGCATTAGTATTATTAATTAATTAGTATTATTAACTCTGAATTGCTGCCAATATTTGGGTATAGAATGCTCACTTCTGCATTCTATATCCAAGCATCTCTGGCATTTGTGAACTAAAGGTTTTTCTTTCATTCCTAATAGTTCCTCCTTCAAATTTTTGTATTCATTACTTCTAGTTATCAGTACGTCTTTGAAGGACAGGCTGGAACAAACCAAAATACATTCTTACAATAAAAATATTTTAATTTGTACATGATGTTGTAATAAGTTAATCACATTCCAGGCAAAGTATTTTATAATAATCCTATAATCTTTCCTAGAAGAATCCACTATTGCTGAATTTATTGAAGGAGACTCTTATAAATGCTTACAATAGTAATGTCATAAGCATGGGTCCATTCAGGGACCAAGTGGCTCTTTGAACTTCATGCAATAATTTCTAGACCTGTTCATTCTTTTTTTTTCCCCCAGAATAGAATGCTTGCCGGGCATAGTGACACATGCCTGTAATCTCAGCTACTTGGAAAGCTGAGGCAGGAATATCTCAAGTTCAAACCAGCCTGGGCAATTTAGGAGGATCTTGTCTCATAAATACAATTTTTTAAAAGAGATTGGGATGTAGCTCAGTGATACAGCACTTCCATAGCATGCGTGAGGCCCTAGTTCAATTCCTAATACCACAGACTTTTCAGAATAGAAAGTTTATATTTACTATCAAATAGGGGTAATTGAAATCTTTCATCATACTTGACTGGCCTATAAGGAATTTCCTGCAAAATTCTACAACAGTAGGCTCATCAGTTATAAGAAATGTACCACTCCAGTGCAATATATGATGTTAATAGTGGGAAGGTTGGGGATGAACAGTGGGTATATGGGAACTCTATACTTTCTGCTCAATCTTTCTGTGAGCCTAAAGCTTCTCTGAAAAGTAAAGTCCATTAGAAAAAAACCCTATGGCACATGCTAAACTGAAACTTCAGGAATAATATTCAATAGGAAATAAGTGACACAATGATCATGTTTGGTTTTAAAATTATGTTTGACCTTGGTCTTACATGTCCATGTTGCTTTAGTCCCTGTGAAACTGGGACCATTAGCATCAAGTTTCTTCTTAAAATAGTCCTAAAAGATTATATGAATCATTTCTCCTGTTCTCCAGATGTCCAGCAATGGCCAGTATCCCTGGTCAAGGGCTGGCTTATGCCTCCCGTGATCTGAGTGGATGTAGGCCTAGCACTGTTCTCGGAAGGCGGTGAGCATAGTAAGAGATGTCTTGGTGGGTTTGTACTGGGAGTGAACAGTAACTGGCACATTTGGTAGCTATTCAATAAATCTTATTGCATAGGTCAATTGAATGGATGAAAATGAAGGAATAGATGAAGTGTTGATGGAGAAAGTGTGAAAGCAGCCAAAGATATGTGAGGGGCTGCAAAAGTGACAGAGCCTGTCTGAATAAGAAGTCTGAAGTTCTCAAAAAGAACTGAGGACTTAGAAAGGGGAAGAAAATAATTCTGAATCAGAAAGGAGGCTATACTAATAACATTTTCTCATAGGCTGGTTCTCTGGGAGGTAAATAGTAACCTCCATGAGGTCTATTCTTCCATGATAATGAAAATAATAAAAACAATAAACTGAGTTCTTAGTATATGCTAGATATTATTTTTAATGCCTCACCCAAATTTTCTTTTAAAATCCTCTGAGAGATAGATATTACTATACTCTGAGAGATAGATATTACTATCACTCCATTTTATAATTAAGGACATGAAAGTTTAGGGAAGTTAATTTTTTTTTTGTTTTTGTTTTTTTTTTGATTGATGGTATTTTTATTTGTTTGCTTATTTTGCAATACTGGGGATTGGACCCAGGGTAACCTAGCAATGAGATACACCACTGTTCTTGTAAAATTTTTTATTTTGAGACAAAGCCTCATTAAATTGATAGGACTAGCCTTGAACTTGGGGTCCTCTTGCCTCAGCCTCCCGAGTAGCTGGTATTACAGGCATGATCCACTACACCCAGCTAGGGAAATTCGTAGTAACATAACCAGTCTCATAGATAGGTGGTAGAAACAAGACTCCAACTCAGGTTTGTTGAAGTTTAAAGTCCATGATCTTAATCACTATGTTGTTCTCCATGATCTCAACCACTATGTTGTGGGTAATGAAAGGATTCAAACCCCACTGGTACCTTATTTTTGCATGGTATAATTCCCCTCAAGCTAGAGTGACATCATGTTACTATTATCACCCATTTTTTCAAGCATTAGTAACAGGCTTTATATAGAATATATATTTAGATCCAAGAACTTCTTCAAATCTAATTAGTGTGATCTATATCCTTCTTTTGCATCTCTTTTGCATGTTGAGTCATCATGAATTTAATGTTCCTTTTCATTTATAATTGCTGAAACATTTGCATTATGCATTTTATGGACTCTCATAATTAGAAAGGGCTAGAGAAATACATCACCAATCATTTCATTTTTAAAATAAGACAGAAAAGAAGCCTTGAAATAATAATTTCAAAATAACAACTTTTTAGTATTTGCTATGTGTTAGCCCCTGAACCAAGTGCTCCTCATCTGTTCTTTTGTGTGTGAGCCTGTGTAGTACTGGGTTTAACCCAGGGCCTCTGACATGCTAGGCAAGCACTCCACCACTGAGCTATGTCCCCACCCTTCTCTTTTATTCCTATTTAACAATCCAATCAGGTAGATACCATTAACAACCCTATTTTACAGAAAAGGAAACTGAGGCATGGTGAGTTGCTCATGGTAAGTAGCAGAGTCAGAATTTGAATCCAGGTCCATACAATTTTAAACCTGAACTTTCAGCCATTACCTTCCTTGATGTATTCAAGGTCATTTATCTTGTCATAGCAAAGCAGAGACTAGAGTTCCAGTCTATTGCACCCCAGAACTGTCTTTATTTCAGCATATTGCTTTCTTCACGAATGTTTTTAGGTACAGTAACATTTCAGAAACCATTCTGACCAGTTGAGAACAAGGATTTGCAAAATCTGCCTTCTTCGATGTTATTTCTAATTCTATTTCTTCTTTCAGAGAAAAATGTTTTCAGTGGTTACAAAAGTATATATGGGGACTGGGATTGTGGCTCAGTGGCAGAGTGCTTGCCTCATATGTATGAGGCACTGGGATTGATCCTCAGCACCACATACAAATAAATAAATAAATAAGTATGTATGGAAAACAGGTTATCCAGGCTCAAGTTAAATGGAGAAAGAACAGTGACCCATCCCCAGAATAAAAAGCAGCACTTACATAGATAATGGAGAGAACTCCGTTATAGTTTTTTGTTGAAACGTTGAGGACAATCTTTAGCTGCGAGACCAGTACCTGGAAGGCAGCAGCTGTTGTAAATCCTCCAACCAATGGATCTGCCAAGTACCTCACTATGAATCCAATCTGCAAACCTCCAAATACCAGCTAGGATGAGAAGAGAGTAAAAAGTTAAAATGTTTTCCTGAGAAGCTAGGTTTGTGGCACACACCTATAATCTCAGCAACTCAGGAGGCTGAGGCAGGAAGAGAATCATTAAGTTCAGGGCAAGCCTCAGCAACTTAACAAGACCCTATAAAACTTAGTGAGACACTGTCTCAAAATTTTTTAAAAAAGAAAAGGGTTGGGGATATGGCTCAGTGGTTAAGCACCCCTGAGTTCATTCCCCAGTATATAAAAAAAAAAGTCTGAGAAAAGAACCAGTTTTCTGGAAATATTGATAAATTAAGTTTAATATCAATCAAAACACCTTGAAATATAAACCTCAAAGTATTTCTGTGTATGTACTAAGAAAAGCAAACATCATGTAGATTTTTTCTGTGACTTCCAGGTCTCGTGGCTCCGCTCACCAGTATATATACTTTATTTCTCTCATCCTCAACTGAATCAGGCATTTTCATCTGCTTTTTTCCCCCCTTCTATCTCTACTTTTGATAGTAAGTAAATCTTAATAAGTGAGGTCTTGCAAACTATCTCAACATCTGGCTAAGACAATGTACTTGGAAAATAACTTTTGGGTCCCGGAAATTACTTTGTTTTCCTTTTAGATGAAACTTTATGTTCACATGTTTTGAAGTTACTTATTGCAAATAAGAATCACACAGTGGAGTTGGGGCTGGGGCTTAGTGGCAGAGTGCTTGCCTAGCATGTGTGAGGCACTGGGCTGGATCCTTAACACTTCATAAAAATAAATAAATAAAACAATTATTTAAAAAAAAGAGAGGGGTGGGGCGGCTGGGGTTGTGGCTCAGCAGTGGAGTGCTTTCCTAGCATGTGCGAGGCCTTGGGTTTGATCCTCAGCATCACAAATAATTAAATAAATGAAATAAAGGTATTGTGTCAACTACAACTAAAAAAAAATATAAAAAAAAAGAGAGGGAGAGAGAATCACACCAATCTATATTTTACTTGTATGACCATTACCTGTATGATTCCAACCAAAAGGGTAAGGGTGCTTGCAATCATTACTCTTGCAGTATCTCTGGCTGTTGTATCTAGCATGGTAGTATTCAAGGTACTTCCATTATTGCTGGACATGAGAAATTGTTCGTCGGGGGCCATACTTAGAACAACAGATCCCACCATTAAACTGACCACAGGGAAAGGTCCTGGGGAAAAAGTCTCTTATCATTAATCAGTTATTAATCACAAATATTTAGACTCAACACGTCTATGTAGGATTATAAAAATGAAATAATTAGCTGTGGCTAGGAAAATATTGCTTATTCACAAAAGAAGTTGAGAAGTAGATATCTCAAGTCATTCATGATCCAGAAATGGCCACCAGACATGTCAGTAAGTGATCATGATACCCATTCAGGATGCTTTGTGAATACATAGGAAAAGTGTTTAGCTAATTCTGTGTGTGATCCTCTTGTACATGGGGGATGAAAGTTGGGGTGGGAGTTGTCAATTAAAGCTTTCCAGACAAAGGCATCATATAAATTGAATTCTTACTTGTTCCACCTAATTGTTAATCCATAAAATAATATTAACTTCCTCATGTGTCCAGTATCCTGATCTCTGAATCCAAGTGCCTTGATCAATATCACAGGGTCCAAATTGGCAAAGGAAGTATGTAGTTTCTCTTTCTGTCTTTGCAAGATAAATTATTTTTTCATGTCAAATGCCAGTCTGTAAGATTGTAAGTTTAAAAAAGCTCTGATTTCTCAAGGGTTATGTTTTCTCTTATATGTGGAAGCTAGAGAAGAAAAAGGAAAAGAAAGTTGGAGTGGGGATCTAATTAAAATCAAAGGGAGATCAGTAGACTAGAGAAAGGAACTACTGGGAGGAAGAAGGGGAGGAACATGGGAAGTACTGGAAAATGATATTGGCCAAATTATATTGTTACATTGTGTGCATGTACCAATATGTAACAACAAATCCCTCCATTGTGTGCAACTACAATACACCCATTAAAAATGTGGGAGAAAAAACCTGATTTCTTCCAGGACGTGTTCCATTCACTACTGATATTTATACCCAAGATGATCCTATTATTTGACCAACAAAGGGATTTGTTGTTGGGAGAACTCAGTACCTAAACCCAGTAACATGGAATGTCTAAATGTAGAGAACACTGAGGAAAAAATAAACTCTTTTTTAAAAATGTTCCTTGCATTTGACACTGATGGATCTCCAAGATGAGAAAGTTCTTTCATTTAATAACCTCTTTCTGGTATCCTCCAGACAAGGCAATGAACTAGATAATGGAAGAGATACAACTAAACACAGGGACATGGGTGGTAGGTAGAGTAGATGGTTATATTTGTTTCAAGAGGATCATCCAGGTAGACATGTCTAGCCAACAGATGGATACAGGAACAAAACTATCTTTAGTGTAAATGTCAAATTTGCACGAAATAGCATTAAAACATTCATTTACTAGAACATTCTAACAAAAGAGAACTTAAATTTTAGAAATGGCAGGAAAACCTTTTATGAGCCTTGCCAAGAAGAAAAATCAAGCTTGGTTTCTACATTTTTTGGCAAGATTTTGCTAGTCTTCCAATTTTAGTAACTTAAAAATCAGTATGCTCTTTAATTTAATGAATATGTATTTGATGAGTATAATTTAATAAATGCTAAGTTAATCTAGTAAAATACTGATTCAAAGACCTTGCGAAGATTTGTTACCTTGTCATTTTATATTTGGGAGAACAATTTCTAAATATAGAGTCAAATTTATTACATTTTTAAAATCAAAACATACTAAGATCTAAAGGCAGGATTTTTCAGTCTTTCAAATTTATCCTCTTAATTTTAAAAAGGTATGTATACAGTTAACTAATATCATTGACTAGGAAGAGTAGACAAAGCATCAAAGCCTGATTTCCTTGGAAAGTATTAACAAAGATAAAGAAGACTGATGCATATAATATAGCTAAACACTTTGAACATGAATGAAGACAATTATAAAATATGCTTATATTTACCAACTGAGGGGCTGTGGTTGTAACTCAGTGGTAGAGTTCTTGCTTAGCAAGTATGAGGCACTGGGTTTGATCCTCAGCACCACATAAAGATAAATAAATAAAATAAAGGTATTGTGTCCATTATTAAAAAAAAAATTTACCAACTGAAATGTGTCTTGATGTTCCAAAGATGAAGTATGTCAGGATAGGAAAAAAAGCAGAGTAGAGGCCATATCCAATAGGAACTGCAGCCAGCAAAGCATATGCCATTCCTGAAATTACATTCAAAGTGATTAAATTCACAAACAAAAGTTACAGTATATTTAGATATGTAAGACTTTTCATTGATGCTCTCAATTTTGGGGTTCAAAACATCAGCCTGTCCTGAGTGGTTTCTTTACTTGCATATAGACTGTGCCTAGGCTACCATGCAGCATACGATTTAAATCAGAATAATGATTTCATCTATGTGCCTTACCTGCTCAAATGAACAGACTTGATCAGTATTTCCATCATTGACTGATCATATCAAGTCAGATATTGACTAAGAACTTAGTAAATTCAGGGCTGGGGCTGTAGCTCAGTGGTAGAACACTTGCCTAGCACATGTGAGGCACTGGGTTCGGTCCTCAGCACCACATGAAAATAAATAAATCAAATAAAGGCATCTACAACTAAAAAAAAAATTAAGAAAAAAAAATCTTAGTATATTTAATGAAGGATCAGACCAGTTTTTGCATGTGGACAATTTTGTCTGAGTTCATTCACTGTCCCTCCATGTTCAGTCACTGTTGCATTTACCCTTCTCTTTTCTTTTTGGGGAGCAGATGTTAGATACAAAGCAAAACCAAAAAAAAAAAAAAAAGACAATTGTACTTAGCAGCAGGCAAGATAACTCTATCCTGGTAAGGGAAAACAATTCCACCAGTAGGCTATGCCAGCAGCCTGTGGGCCCACAAATGTTAAGCTATAGAGAAATCAACATTTCGGTGTATATGAGGGTTGGAAGAGGATCATGACACATTCTTTTTCTTGGTTAAATACTTAGGCAGTCAGTATAGCTTAATCCATAGTACCTCCCCACCCTTCAGTCTCAACAAGAGAGAGTCAAGTCTTTTGACCCTGAGTTGTTAGTAAAGGACTATAACAATTTTTTTTTTTAACAGTAATAGCAACCCAACCCAAATGATCTGGCCAACAGGCACTCAAACTATTTTCTGAATGAATATCTTCAAATAGGAAATGGCTAGTTAAATTATACTTCATCTATGGTATTTCTAAGTTGTTGATTTTGGGGGTGGGGTGGGCAGGGGGAATGCATGTAATTCCATGAGATGTAATTGATGTGATGTATAGCAGGACATGGAAAACTGTGAAGTAAATTTTTTTATAAAGTGAGAAAAATAAAGATTAAAAACTGATAGTGAAGGCATGTTCCCACTCTTATTAAATTATTTGTTTAAAATATATATTTTAATATAAATTCAGATATGCAAAAAGATAATGAATATTAAAACACTCATGTATCTATAATCTAGCTTAAGAAATGTTATTGACAGTACCACTGAACCTCTCTGTATCCTCTTCCTCAATCACATTCCCTTTTCTCCCTCCATCCTCAAAAGGCAAACATTATCCTGAATCTGGTGCTTATTAGTCCCGGGCATTTTGTATACTCTTATATAGATATGCATTTTTGTGTTTAGTACAATAGTTACTAACATATGAATGGGTTATATGGTAGGATCAGAAAAGACTTCCAGTTTATAGAAGTGATTTTTTTTCATGTTCCTTATATATATATTTTCTAGTTTTCTACATAAGTATTCATTCATTCAACAACTATTGATTATACACATATCAGGTATGGTACTACTGAGGTCTCTGCCTTGTGGAATTTGCATTCTAGAAAAATATGTATTATTGGTGTAATCGTTTTAATAGGTAAATTACAATAAGGAGTTACAACAACCAATAGTTCTAGGAACATGGATTTAGAATAAAAAGATGACTCCTCAAAAGGAAGACAATAAAGGAAGGAGGAGGGAATTAAAGCACAACCTGTTTCTAATGGACATTCTTCAAGTTCTTCTCAAAGTGTTTCATTTCCCTAAACTGGGCTCTGTAGTTTAAAATATATATATATATATATATATTTGTAGTTGGACACAATACCTTTTATTTTATTTATTTATTTATTATGTGGTGCTGAGAATTGAACCCAGCGCCTTGCACATGCTAGGTGAGTGCTCTACCACTGAGCCACAACCCCAGCCCTCTGTAGTTTTTAGTATGCCTGGAAAAATGGGGACTTTTTCAATATCTGTTTAGAAACACCTGCTACTCAAGTATATTGCAATCATCTTTATTACAAAGGAACTTGGTACAATAACTTTTAAAAGTATTCAGTTTGTAAAGAAACCTAAGCCATTAATTTAAATTATGAAATCTCTTTGTTGGTCCTATGATGTGTAGGATGGTGGTATCAACTGCTAAAGCAGGTGCTACTAAACATTTGGAAACACCCAAAAGGCAAGTCCTCCCACTATGTGAGGACACAGTGGTCCCTCACCAGAAACTACAGGGGCCCTCATGTTAGACTTCTTACCTACTACAGGGGCCCTCATGTTAGACTTCTTACCCTCAAGAACTACAAGAAACAAATTCCTACGTTTATTAAATAAGTAAATGTCAAAGATAGAAAGTAGATAGCAAAGGAGGGTCCAAAATTGCATATTAGAAGCACATAGCACAGCTGGACCTGATGGTGCATGCCTATAATCCCAGAACTCAGGAGGTTGGGACAGGAGGATCACAAGTTCAAAGCCATCCTCAGCAAAAAGCTATCCTCAGCAAAAGCAAGGTGCTAAGCAACTCAGTGAGACCCTGTCTCCAAATAAAATGCAAAATAGGGCTGGGGATGTGGCTCAGTGGTCAAGTACCTCCGAGTTCAATCCTCAGTACCCATTCCCCAAAAGAAGCATCTAGCACTTGCCCAATTCACCTGGGTTAAATCTCTAGGAGTGTGTGCGTGCACACACACACACACACACACACACACACACAACAACAACAACAACAACTGAACTGCAAGGCATAAGGGAACAAAAGTTTACCCTTCAAAACTGTGGTTTGGAGAGCCAGCTGTAAGAGTCCAGGGGAATAAGCAGCTATGTGTGATTTCACTTGGGAGCTAAGTCACACTAAGTAGAATCACGAGCAGTACATTGTGAGGGGACTGCCCACCGCTTTCCCCACAATAGATATTTGTGATTATATAGCTTCTTCCTGCACCAGTATACACTACTTATTTCTTGGCTCACCTCCCATGGTCCAGAAGAGGCAGCAGAGGCCATTTACTCTGTCACCTTTGTTTATTCCTAAGCTTTTTGAATTCTGGATATTAATCCTCTGTCAGAAGAACCCCAGATAGACATAACCAGAAAAGAATGTCTCCATAAGATATAGTTAAACAAAGTACAAAACAAATACATAATATTAAAAGCTGCAAAAGAGAAGCATAAAGTCACATTTAAAGGCAGACCCATCAGAATTAATTTCTCTGTAGAAACTCAAAAGTCCAGGAGAGCATGGAATGATGTACCAAGAAGATATAATGATTATAAATATAGAGAGATATATGCTGAATCAGAGAATCCAATGTTATAAAACAAAAACTACTAGACATAAAGGGAGAGATGGGCCACAATGAAATAATAGTTGGTGACTTCAAAACTTCACATCATCAACAGAACATCCAGATTAATAAAAGAAAAAGAAAAAAAATCAACAAAGAAACATTGAGTTACGGATCAAATGGAATTAAGAGATATCTATAGAATATCCCATCCAATAGCTGTGGGATACACATTCTTTTCATAAGCACATGGAACTTTTCCTAGAATAGATTAGATATTAGAACATAAAATAAGTCATAATATTTTTTTAAAAAATTGGAATAACTTCTTGCATATTATCAGATGATAATGGAATGCAACTATAAATCAACAGCAAGACAAACTCCAGAAATTATACAAACACATGAATAATTTAAAATACACTTTGAATGAACAATAGGTTATTGAAGAACTTGGGGAGGGGTGGAATTAAAAATTCCTAGAATAAAATGAAAATGGAAACTCAATCTACCAGAAACTATGGTATACAGTGAAAGCAGTACTAGTAATGAAGTTTATATCTATGATTGCCTACATTAAAGAGAGAGAGAGAGAGAGAGAGAGAGAGAGAGAGAGATATCTCAAATAATAACCTAATGATGTATCTCAAAGTCTTAGAAAAACAAGGGAAAACTAAACCCAAAACTAGAAGAAGGGAAAAATAGTATAGATCAGGCAGAAATAAATGAAAAGAGACTAAAAGAACAATACAAAGAATCAATGAAACAAAGGTGGATTTTTAAAATTTGTTTTTTGTGGTATTGGGGATTGAACTCAGGGTCTCAATGTTAGGCAAGTTCTCTTCCAAAGAGCAACACCCCCAGAAGAACTAATGAACAAATTCAGCAAAGAAGCAGAATGCAAAATCAACATTAAAAAATCAGTAGCTTTTCTATATTCCAATAATGAACTCACTGAGAAACAGGAAAGCAATCTGATTTACAATAGCCTCAAAAGAAAAACAAAAACCCAAAGAGTAGTAAACTTAACCAAAGAGGCAAAAGATCTCTACAAGGAAATGGTACTGGGGAAAGTGGATATCCACATGTAGAAGATTGAAACTTGACCTTTATCTATCAACTTGTACAAAAATCAAATCATAATGGACCAAAGAGACCTCAATGTAAGACCTGAAACTTTGAAACTGCTAGAAGAAAACTTACAGGAAACATTTAAAGATATTGGCACAGGAATAATTTCCTGAATAGAACTCCAATAGCTCAGGTAACAAAAGCAAGAACTGACAAATGGAGATTACATCAAATTAAAAACTTCTTCATTGCAAAGGAAACAATCTACAGAGTAAAAGAGAACCTACGATTGGGCAAACAACTTTGCCAACTATTCTTCTGACAGAGGATTAATATTCAGAACTCAAAATCGTAACAACCTAAGAACAAATAATCCAATAGTAGAAGCGAAGGTGGGAGTGAGGTGAGCCTCTGTAGTCAGGCTGAACGGCCTCTGCTACCTCTGCCAAACCATGGGAGGTGAGCCAAGAAGTCAGACCACTCAGGACACAGAGGTGGTGAGGTGGTGGTGTGGGCAGCCGTCAGGGACTGAGTGTGGGGAGCCTGCTGGCTGCTGGCCTGGCCTGGCCAAACTGGAATTGCTATTCTTGGCCACCGCAGGGCAGTCCACACTGTCTTCTGGAATCCTTATCACACAGGAAGAACATTTTCCTGACATTTAGGTGCTTTTATATTCATCTCAAAACACATCCTGAACTCAGGGCCTGGCAGGTATTCTTACGTTGTCTTCTATAGTAGGTAGTCCTGCTTCTCTCATCCAGCCACTTTCCCTGTTGAAACATGGATATCTTTCTACACATTACCTCCATGGTTTGGAATGGAAAAGACTGCTTTTCTTTTGTTCCACCTTTCAGATTCAATACAGAAAGAAGCCCTTTGGATGCAGTTATCCTTCATCAGGAAGGAAAAAAAAAGTAAGCAACTGATAATGGGTCATCTTCTGCAGTTTGCTAATTATTGAGAAATTATTCTGCAAGCTGAAGGCTGATGTTTAATTTGAAATAGGTGCTTAGGATGTGGTACTGCCTGGAGAGCCAATTCCTCAGGAATTGTGCTTTTCTCTCAGACAACTTCTAAAACCTCCCCTACTTTCCTCAATAAGACCATTTCTCTCTTCACCAGAGTAGAAGAGGCACATCTTACCTTTTCATTGAAAACATGGAATCCAGGAGAGATGCTCCCAGGTTGCTTTTCATCGGAATTTCAAGCCTCTCTGAATCTGTACACTTTGAACCAACTATCTTCCTTTGAAATGGAGGAAATCTCCTCCTTCTCCTTAAAGAGTAATATTCCCACTTCTGTCCAGCAACCTATCCATATTTGCCTCCTTCTCATGAATTTGCTTCTAGAAATTTCTCCTTTACTTCTTGAATCACAGATCTCTTTCTTTCTATGAGGTTATTCCTTCCAATTCACAAATAAATTCTAGTAGCTCTTGTATTAAAAGGAAAGCAGATCTGTCCTTCACTCCACCTGTATTCTTTATCTCCCTCCAATTCACAGCAAAACTTGCTAAAAGCAGTCCTGAATTTCCATGGGAAGCTTTATCCTTTTTTGTTTTAAACTTTTCTCTTTCCTTCTGGTTCCTCATTCCTTTGATTGTATCTTTTTCTCCAGCTTTCTGAGTCCAACTTCCTCAAGTGGTTTCTTATCCCTTCTCATTTTCCTGACCTCTAAGTACACCAGCCCTCTTCTCCCCATCAGCCCTTCTTTCCTAAGTAATTGCAGACATTTCCATTCCTTTAATTCCGCCCCCCCCACCGCCTTTTTTTAAGGTACCAGGAAGTGAACCCAGGGCCTTGTGCATGCTACATAAGTGTTTTACCACTAAGCTACATTCCCAGCCTGTCCTGACACCTGTTCCTTTAAATATCACCTCTAAAGTGATGTCACATTCAGCCCAGGCCTCAACTTTGATCTTTATACTTGTAAGAGTTCCAACTTCTGTTTGGAATCTCTATTTAGATGTCTCGTGTGCATCTCAAACCTAGACCATCCAAAAGGAAACCCTTGGTTTGTCATTCCAAACCTGCTTCACAGCCAGTTTTTGTATGTATTGGTATGTATTCTACCACTGGGCTACATCCCCAGCCCTTTTTAAAATTTCATTGAATCAGAGTCTCCCTAAGTTGCCAAGACTGGCTTTGAAGTTGTGATTCTCCTGAGTAGCTGGGATGACCACCAAGCCTGGCTCAGTCTTTGCCTTTTTGTTTGTTTGTTTGTTTTCTGTACTGAGGATTGAACTCTGGGGCACTCAACCACTGAGCCACATACCCCAGCCCTATTTTGTATTTTTTTTTCTTTTTTTTATTGGTTGTTCAAAACATTACAAAGCTCTTGACACATCATATTTCATACATTAGATTTTATTTAGAGACAGCAACTCATGTTCACTGAGGCTAGCTTTGAATTTGCCATTCTTTGGCCTCAGCCTCCTGAGCCGCAGGGATTATAGGCATGAGCCACTGCTCCTGGCAATCTTTGCCATTTTAATAAATGACATAACCATCCACCCAGTTGCACAAGTCAACAACCAAGGAGTTGTCAGTGGTTTTTATATGCACTTATCAGTTAGACTGGTGAGTTCTTGCTGCAAAAAAATACTTCAGATGTTGCAGATCTCACCATGTTCTGCTTGATCTGGTTCAAGCCGAATCACCTATCCTAAGGGCTGGGTTTGGGGTGAAGCAAGTGAGGAGCCTAGGGCACAATATTTAAGGAGGCTCCCTGGGAGTGAATGACCCTCTTGCCTGGCCCTAAACCCTGGCCTTCCTAACCTTATCTCATCATTACCCACCCTCCCTAGCTGTACTCCACCTAGACCAGAATTTTTCCTGCTCCTCCCAGATCTAGCCCAGGCCCTGGAAAGAACTAAGCACTTTTTGCCTTCATGGATTTTGCATCTTTACCTGGTGCCCTCTTCCTCCTACTCAGCACCTGGCTGCCTCCTTCTCTTCTTCTGGTCTCTGTCTATAATTCTACTTCTTCAACTTGGCCTTTTTTGACCATTGTATCTAAAATAGACCTTTCCTCCCAAATTAATTCCTATTTTTGGCATTTCAACTCCACCAAAATGGTTGTCACAATCTATAAAATATTTTTTATTTATACACTTAATTATTTAATTCCCAGAACTACCACTAGAAAGGAGCTCCATGAGGTCAGTACCCGTACCTGTTAATAAATCACTGAATCTCATGGCTCAATACCTGGCATACAGAATTAGTCTACAAATATTGATTACACAAATGAATAATAAACAAATATATGAATGAGCCAGACTACCCTCCCAGAAAGTTATCTTATAAAGATAATGTTTCTGGAAAAACCACATATAAAGTAAAGAACATACAATGTACAAGTTAAGATCTTAGAAATTAGACTCTGAATTCAAATTCAGCTCTACCACTTGCAGCTCCCTGAACTTGGGGAAGATTTAATAGATTTCTCATCTATTGAAAAAGGAGATGATAATAGTACCTACCTTGCAGGGTTGGTGTGAGGATTAAATGAGATAACTAGGCAAAGTCCTTTGTATAGTTTCTAATACATACTAAATAAAATTAATCCATAGACTAAATACTTGTCTATGAAAACTCAGGAGACCTGGAGCTTGAACTACTATTTTCATATATAAAGACAATTAGTTATCAACAATTCAATCCTCTTCACTAAATATTTATAGGGCCATCTATTATATACCAATTTCTATGCTAGGCAAACATGAACTGCTAACCAACTGCTAAGCAAACATGAACTAGACATGCATGGTTCCTGTTCCCAGGAGCACTGGATGTTGCTTTGTCACAGTCATTAGAGCCAGCTGCATAGAGCAATGCCCCATTCTGTTCTCCCTCCTATGGCTTTGGGAGTGAGACCCCACATTGGGACCAATAGAACATTCTCCCCTGTGGGAATCTACCTGGCCTGCTCTGAATAATCTGGAGTGCTCCATAACCAAATTTTAACTCAACACAATATTGTTTACCATGTATTACTAACTTCAAAGTAGTCTGTTTTCAAGCCACCTTTCTACACACAGCCATACCCTCCACTACTTCCCATCAGCTGAGACTCAGACTTAACCTTCAGGGAAACAGCTTTGAGAACTCAAGTTCCAGGAAGCCATTCCCAATCCCCTGATTGGGTTGTGGGCTCCTCGATGGCACCCCATTAGCAGGCAATGTTGCCTCTGCCACAGCCTTTAGCACACTAAATTGTGAGCCTCCACTTCTCCACTAAACTATGAACCCCTTGAAAACAGGTGGCACATCTTATTCTTGTCAGTGTACATCCTAGGTGATCCATAAAATTATAATAAATAATGAGACTTCTTTTCCATGACTTGGAGGCTTTGAGGGATTGGACAGGGTAGTGGTGCCAGTAGTACTGAAACAAGATCGTGAGGATGAGGGGCAGAGGAGAATATCTATACTGTTACACACAAACTATGCAACAGATTTCTAAAATGCTTATGGAAATATTATGGAATAAATCAAGTTCCAAAATAAAACAAAAAAATCTCACCTGTGTTGGAACATTTTTCCAGAAGATTAAAATAAGAGGATGGATAAAAGGGGGGTGGAATACTCATGTATGTCCAAGCTAAGACACTTTGTTTTTAATTTCCTTTAAACCAATTTTCACACTACAGGTGAACATCCATGTGTAAAATGTATAATAATTTAATGAGCTAAAATAATAATTTTTAAAAACCAGACTAGAATAGGACATATTAGAAGGTATTAATACAGTGAGAATAAACATTGTTTCACAAAAATTTAATGATGTTTATATAGATTCTGATATAATGCATATTTATTACTATAAGTTGTGGTTTATAGGGGCTGGGATGGTGGCTCAGCGGTAGAGTGCTCACCTAGCACATGTGAGGACCTGGGTTTGATCCTCAGTACCACATAAAAATAAATAAACAAAATAAAGATATTGTGTTCAACTACAACTAAAAAAAATAAATAAATATTTTAAAATGTTGTGGTTTATAAATGTGGAAAGCCACTGTTTGGTATATGCTTCTAAGTTGGAGCCACACAACTAGAGAAGCTATAGCATTTCCCAGGAAAAGAACTCAATGGAAGAGGAGAAAAGAGGTGAATCTTCCCACTGAGGGACTCTAGAGGAAAGATGTAGGCCTTGAAGAGGGAGTAAGCATTTGGTACAGAGCCATGGTACAAGGAGTGGGGCCAGGCCATTGTGGACTACAGCAGGAGACAGTATCTCTCAACTACTTGAGACCCAGCCCACCAACATCTTACCTTGCAGTGTACCCACAAGTCCAGTACTAACTCCTGAAATGATATCACTGAGCAGCCATTCCTTGATTCGGTATTTGGGGAGCCAGTCCAAGATGGGCAAGAGAGACTTTAGCACACCAAAAGCTCTCTTTCTTGAACAACTGTCAAAAAATGAGAAAGCTGGATTTCCAATTCAATTTCAGTCATAACCAATTATAAATCCTAGAATTATAGAATGAACTCCTCTGATGTTTATAACCATTTAGAAAAATAATTTATGGAAAATACTAGCACTGGAGAGCTACCACGATTTTGCCAAGAATTGTAGCTATCCTTTTAAGTGCACTGTACTAGGAAACACAGGATTAAATGTCCCCTCCTCTCCTCCACCTTTTTAATCCTGTGAGAAAATATCCCTACACAAGAACCCATTTTCTGGTCCAGCCAAAAAGGGATCAATGTGGAGTCTCTAAGTGGAGATTAATTTTTAGACTTCTAACCTAGGTACCGCCTTCTTTTCTTTAAACAAAAATAAACACACTGAATATTTTGGCAATACAAGCTTGGAGTCAGTTAAGAAAACCTTAACATAATAAATGTATACCTTGTAGCAACTTTAAATTCAACAACCTACACACATAAGAGGAAAAATATCAACAATAATAGGTAAACATTTGACTCATAATAGAAAATTGTGTTTTTAAAAATTATAACATTTATGAAACAATTGGAAATGTTTAATGCTGAGCCAATGTTTTTATGTTAAGGAATTGGTTTTAGGTAGATAACAATATGTGGATATATAGAAAGAATATATATATATATATATATATATATATATTATACATTACATATAAGTTATACATATATATTTTATATATAATTTTATGCATTTTTTTTCATTCTGGAAAATGAACCCAGAGGGGCACAAGCCAAACCCAGACAGGGCCTTCCTAAATTACTGAAGCTGACCTCAAACTTGTGATCTTCCTGTGTCAGACTCCCAAGTCTCTGGGATTACTGGACTGGGACACCACACCTGGCTTGTGGTTATATTTTTAAAGAGTTATTAGAGGTACATACTAAAAGATATATACAGTGGGCCCTCCTTTTCCATGCATTCTGAGTCAACCACAGATCAAAAATCAGGGGGAAAAATTGTGTCTATATTGAACATATGTAGATTCTTACTTCCTAAGTAGCACACTATAACAACCATTTACACAGCATTTACATATGTCGGTATAACAAGTAATTTATATATATTATAGCCATTTTATATAAGGGACTTGAGCATCCTTAGATTTTGGTATCTTCCAGATTCCTGGAGCCAATCTCCTATGGATGTCAGGGTAGAACTGTAACTGAAAAAGATACTACGTGGGATTTCCTTCAAAATATTGGAGGGGTAAGGGAATTGTTGTAGGTAAAATAAGATTAACTGAGTTGGTCATTGTTGAAGCTAGGTGATGAGTAAAAACTTCGCAGGGGGGATTATTATACCTTTCCATATAATTTAAGTGTTGCGTAATAAAAGGGTAAAACAAAAAGAAAAGAAAATTTTGCAATTAGTTGACTGTTTTCTAAGTTCTTCATGTTTGGATTTTCTAATTCTGTGTGGCACATTTGGGCTTAGAGACAAGGTGGTTCTCTGTAGGGGTCCCCCCTGTCTCCTGGTGAAGTAATTGGAGTACACCACTTGGAGCTGTTTTCTTTCATCCAGGTCTCTAACTAAATGGTATCAAGCCCGCATTCTCTTGAGGGTTTCAAGGACTCCTGGCCTGGTGGTGGGTTTATCCACCATTTCCTTTAAATGAGCCGTTTTCTTCCCTTCTTTCCTCATGCTTCCTTCAAAAGAAGGCAACACAGAGACCCACAGTACCTCAAGGTACACTCCAGGTTTCATCAAGAAAAAAGAGATGGGGCTCCGGGAATCCACTCCCTCCGAAGGCGAGTTTCCCCAGGCAAGAGTTACAGTGATTCCTGGCGGGAGACTGATGGAGCCACCGTCGGACAAGGGAAGGTGGCATTGTGGTGGTGAGACTCAGAATCAAGTCTCTCAGAGAAGCGCCGGGCAGTGCCGCGGGTAGGGCGGGAGTCCCCCACCCCGCACACCCAGACGCCCCGCTCCACTTCTCTCCACGCCTCTGGCCAACTACCTGCAGCTCTTGGCCAGGCTCTCCCGCAGAGTCCTGCGCTCCTGCAGGCGCCGCTCGTGCTGTTGCTGGAAGGCGAGCTCGTTGTAGACCGGCCGCGACACCACGTAGCTGCAGCTGTACTCTGGTAGCTGCCGCGGATCCGACCTGCTGCCCGGCGCTGCCATGACCTGCGAACCCGAGGACAACCAAGAGGGAGGAGAAGCGGCAAGGGAGGACAATCGGAGTTGAAGAGCAAGAAACAGGCTGTTAGCATCTGTTAGCTGCCTCTGGGCGCCACCTGTTGTGGCTGACCGTGGCGAGCCTGGTCTGCGTCCTGCAGCCCTCCGCGCCAGTGACACGCAGTTCCACGGCACACACGGCCAACCTGGAGTGGGGCACCTGAGCACCTTCGTGTCCCGTGGCCTGCACCTACTGCCGGGGACTGCCCCACTCTGAAGAGAGGGATCCTTATTCTGAGGGCTTCCAGATTTGGAACAAGTCGCCGCCTCGGGCAGCTGGGGCGCTGTCCGCGTCCTGAAATCTCTACAAACCACCCTTCGGATAGGGGCCTCAAGAGCTTGCCAGGGGAAAAGCGCCCTCCCTTCCTGTACCAGACCCAGGGCACTGTTCCAGGCACGTAGTGGGAGGGCTGCACCAAGCAGGGCGTGGGACCCCCAAGATATGCTCCTGAGGTCCAGAGGTTGCCTACGCTGCAGGCAAATTCCAACGATAGGTCCCAGCTCTCCTGCGGGGTAGAGGAGGAGGACCCCACGTCTTGTTTTCTAATCCCCTTACTCTCAGCTTCTCAGAAAGAAGGCTGTACTGCCCCCTGCCCGCCCGCAGCTGCCCCTAGACTAGTCTCGTCCCAGGGAGTTGTGCGAGGGCGGGGCGGAGTGAGGTAGTCTTCAGCGGTGAACTCACCTGCTTCGCTCCTGCGCTCAGCCCGGAATGCCCGGGGACAGCCGCTCCGCAGCCTTTATAGCACAGACAGAAGTCGGTGAGACGTTTTATTTATGGAGCAACAGAGACACCTTGGTCAAAAGGAAGGACACAAGGACTGCGGCCTTTCCCCACGGACCCTACCGGGAAAGAAATCCTTTCCCTGCCGCGTTCTTTCCCTTTCCCGAACCTGGAGGGCTGAGTGTGTTACTGGCTGTCACACAGGGGCCACCCAGATCTTCACTCACCCCCCAATTACTAAGGCGGGTGGTGAGGTCAGGGGCGGGGCAGCCCCTGTGGTATTCTTTTCCGGAGAGCAGCACCAGCTGGGAGGGCTGACCTTGATTCCTAGGTTGTGTGAATCCACGCTCCACAGTCTAGCACAGGTGCTCTCATGGGGTGTGGGGGGCGGGGAGGAGAGGAGGAGTGGTTGGTTTTGTGTATTAATAAGACTTTGGATTTCTAGAAAGTATTTAGGAGTACTCAGTGGGTGATGGTTAGAGTGTTCATAATTTACTTGTAGATTTAGGTACATGTTCTGTGTACATATTTCACAAAGTCAAGTGTTCAGGTGGCCCCTCTGGTTCTTTATTTTTTCTCATGCACCTGGACAATCAGGGAGGGAATAAGCTGGACTAGACAGGAATCAAGACTCAAGGGTGAGGGGCAGTCAGATCTATTCTACCTCATCAGTGTGTTGTCTTCTGTGGGTAAGTACATGCTGGGATAAATCTTGCAAAAACTAATACATGATTAAGATGAACATCAAAGGAAGGATTATCACCTGAGTTTCAATGTTTTGAGGTAAATGAAGAAGAGGCTTCAAAATATGGACCTTCTGGACACTGTCAGTTACCCATATTGAAAATACAGAATATGACTCATCTTTCGGCTCCTGGAAACAGTACTCCTCAGTGTAAATTCCCTAGTCAACACCATGCAAGCATGCGTGTTTTTCTGAGGTATGACTCAACAGCTTTCAACAGATTTTCAAAGACTTTCTTGACCCAAGGAAGTTAAGAACTAGCTGGGTGTGGTGGCTCTGGCCAGTAGGCCCAGACACTCAGGAGGCTGAGGTGGAAGGATCACTTGAGCTGGTGAGTTCAAGACCAGCTTGGGCAACACAGTGAGCCTCTGTCTCTGAGAGGAAGAAAAAGGCCACTGAAGAAGGAACCTAAAAAACAATTGAGGTCATGAAGTGAATTCTTATCCACTTGCAGAGAAGAGGGAAAGAATCACTTGTGTGTTGTGGTTTCATATACCAGAGTTGCTTAACTAAAGGCTATTTTGCCCCCTCCCACCCATGACAATATTAAGAGACATTCTTGGTTTTCACATCTGGAAGAATGTTACTGAGATCTATTGGGTAGAGGTCAGGGGTGCTTCTAAACATCCAATAGTGGAGTTCATCATCCTGCTAAGGTTTTGTGTATGATTCAACTTTTACATTTACTAATAATTTCCCACCTGTATTAAATATACTCATCTTTCCATATATTTGTATGTGTGTATGTATTTCTTACAAATAGCACGTTGTGGTTGAATATATAACTCAGCTCCACTGAAACAGAGATAAATGTTTATTTTAAAGTAGATTCTGAGTATGCCTACATTATATATCCTTACACATACTTTCAAGGTCCAGTTAAAATGCCATCTTTTCCATCAACATTCCTTGATGCTTTCAGTCAGAATTAATATAACCCTTTTTGTGGTTTCTCTTGGCACCTTATCTGATTCTCAAGATGTCTCTCATAATTACCTTAGTATCATATTTGTATTTACCAATAAGTCTTACCTTCCTCATTAAACAAAAACTTCTTGAGGACAAGCAATATATCTCCCTCCAACAATTATTACCTTCTATCATGTTCTCTTAACAGACTTACTTATAGCCCAAACATGTTTTTTAAAACTAAAAATTATATTACATGTTTGTCTACATTTTGTTTTTCAGGTAAGATTATGATATAGGTAAGTACATGTGGATTTTTCTAGCCTGGGCCAATGGCTATCTAGGATTCCAGAATATCAACTCATATATACAACTTCACAGAAAATCACCTAGATGATTCAAGCCTTTCTTTAATTTAGGGGAATTCTGTACAAACATAAAGACAACCATATATTTATTTTAGTCTGGTCCAGTCAGTCCTCTGAGCCACTTTGCTTCAGGACTTGGCAATGGTTTGGTGGTGATAGTGATTCAGAGGATTAAGGAGTGAGATAGAGATGGCAGAAGGACAGAGGAGAAAACAGACTATCAAATAACACCAGGAGTGAACAGTGTTAATTCTCTTGACGAATAAACAGAATTTTTGGAAAGGCAAATGTATAAGAATTCCATTCAGTAATCACTATATGTCCTGCATGTAAATGGATGAAGATATTGCTTCTTTTTTCTATTAAATACTTTTACTATAGCAGAAATAAATAGTGCATGAACAGAATAGCATTTCCATTACAAAATTCTATAAGAGGATAAAACTTCTTTTCTCATAGGTAAGAGTCTGTGAAGTTGGCTTTATTTTAAAAACAGAGAAGAGTAGGAGGTGATAACAGTTTTCTCTCCTCACACAATTTACTTGTTATATTAAACACATAAGATTACTCACTTGGGCTTTACAAATCAAGCTTCACCTATTTTACATAGAGGTGGGTGGTTCTTATTTATCAGAATTTAATCATATCCAGGATTCTTTCCAAGAGATAGATGTGTCACTTCAAAATAAATGTCAGACAATAATACTGCTACTTTAGATTTTTAATTAGCAGATAATGATGATTTAAAATGTATATTCTGATTTATCATATCATTTTGGGTGTTAGATATACACATTCATTCTTTCGTTCACTCAAGGGTTTATTAAAAATTTTTTTGTTGGTCATGGATAGAATGTTGAACAAAGTCATGCACCTAGCCTCATTTGTGGATGTAGCAGATACTTACCAAATGGTCACAACAAATATATACTATTTCAATGATTTTAAAAATGCATATTTTCTACAATTTATCAGGATTCATCTTACAATTGATGATGTGCAATGGTTCAATTGGCAACATTTTTTTCTCTCTTAGTCAAAAATAATTTTGAGCTTTATAATCAATGGCATCCTAAAACTAATGAAATATATATTTCTATACTTTCATAGTATATCTATGCCTTTAAGTGACTATTTGTGCTACAAGAATGATTAGATTCCTTTGTTTATTTAAGTGCAGCTTAATTTGGTTACATTTTCCTTATCTAAACAGGAATATAGTGAAAATTTTTTTTCATTTTCACAACATAAGAAGTTCTGTAATCAAGAATTGCAGAAGAAACATTCAAATAATGCCCAAAATGCTATTTTAAAAAGCAACCTAGAGATTGATTTTTATTATTTTCTACATTTGAAGTGTGATGTATAAAGCCTATTTATTATTTTTTATGTGAAGTTGAATCATTTTTGCTGGGAGGCAGTGTTTGGAATTCTAGGGATGAAAACCAGGGCCTCCTACATGATAGGCAAGCACTCTACCATTGAGCTATATCCCCAGCCCGTTATCCACACTTAAAACTGAAACCCTGCTCACATTGCAGATTGGCATTCATGGTCAATAGAAAACCCCAAAAATCAGTAGGGAAAGAGGTAATTTTCCCCCAGGAAAATTTAACCCTAATTTTGATCTTTTATTTTTATTATGGTTGTTAAGTTTCTTCTCTCAATTTTCCTGACTTCTCCTGCTCTGAACAATTTTCTGAGCTTATTGTCAATAACCATACAGTTTTGCCCTCAATTGTTTTGTTTCCTGCATGTTACTTTAAAAAAAAACAATATCTTTATTTATTATTTTTATGTGATTGGAGCTGAGGATCGAATCCAGGGCCTCACATGTTCTAGGCGAGTGTTCTACCGCTGAGCCACAACCTCAGCCCAGTGCGTGTTACTGTTTTTTCCTCTCTCCAGTTATAAGATATGCTCCTTAAGGATATAAATAACATATATCTTTTATGGTATGAAAAAATAAGATGTGTCTATAGTAGAAAATTTGGGAGGGCTGGGGTTGTGGCTCAGTGGTAGAGCGCTCATCTAGCATGTGCGAGGCCCTGGGTTCAATCCTCAGCATCAAGTAAAAATAAATAAAGGTATTTAAAAAAAGAAAAGAAAATTTAGGAAATATATTAAATTAAAATTAAAAATGGCAATCACTTCTTATCACATTGCTCACATAATAACAGTTATGAATTTTGCTTATTTCCTTTGTCTTTTTTCCTCTGTGCATACAAAGGTGTTCCCTCCCTCCCTCCCTCCCTCCCTCTTCTTTTCTTTCTCTCTCTCTCTTTCCCTCCTTCCCCCCTTTCTCTCCCTCCCTCCCTCTCTCTTTCCTTCTTTCTTTCCCAGTGGCACTTGACCACTGAGCCACATCCCCAGCCCAATTTTGTATTTTATTTGGAGACAGAGTCTCACCAAGTTGCTTAGTCCCTCACTCCTCCTGCCTCAGCCTCCTGAGGTGCTGGGATTGCAGGCATGCACCACCGCTCCCAGCAAAGGCGTGCATTTTAATTAAGATTATAATGTTAGGGGCTAGGGCTGTGGCTCAGTAGTAGCATGCTTGCCTAGCATGTGTGAGGCACTGGGTTCGATTCTCAGCACCATATATAAATAAATAAATGAATAAAGGTCCATCAATAACTAATAACGATTAAAAAATATTATAATGTTAGCCTGTTTTGTTTCCTACCTTGGCAAATTATGATAATATAATAGGAACTGGATAAATACTTGCTTGATTGATTGGCTGATGATAGAATGTTAAGTAATCACTAGATAGGAATAAAAGTAATTTTATTTTAAATGTTTTTAAGAGACAGAATCTCATTATGTTGTTCCAGCTGATCCTGAACCCCTGATCTCAAGTGATCCTCCTTCCTTAGCCTCCTAGGTAACTGGGAGTAGAGGTGTATGCCACCATGCCCAGATTCAAATTAAACTAACTTTAAAAGGTGAGAATCCACCCTTTGAAAAAAATTCTTTGTAATCCTTATCTGGCAATCTTTGCAGTTTAAAGCAAATTTAGTGTGACTAAAATTACAATTCAATAAATTTCTCAGGCTATAGGGGAGATCCTGCTTTTTGGGGGGAGGGTAATGAAAATTTAACCCCAGGGGCACTTTACTACTGAGCTAAATCCCCAGCCCTTTTTATTTTTTATTTTTAGACAACATTTCCCTAAATCGCCTAGGGCCTCACTAAGTTGCTGAGGCTGGCTTTGAATTTGTGATCCTCCTGCCTCAGCCTCCCGAGTTGCTGGTATTACATTCTTACATTCTTTAATATGAATCCAAACTTAAATTTACTGCTATTAAAAATATTCTAAGATACATTAATAGAAAAAAATAAACAAGTTACAATATAAAAGAAATCTAAATTTAATATGTAGTTTAGTAGATTTGTCTCTTCCTACCATAAAACAATGGGATAGTTATTCCTTTTTTTTTTCAATGTGGTGCTAGGGAGTGAACCCAGAGAGTTCTTCGGTGGTCTTCCTGCACTTAAAACTTACTTTCCAAGTGACCAAAAAGAGTTTTAGAAATGCATATCTGGTCAGGTGCATCTATCCTTAATTTAAAACCTTTCAAAATGGCTCTCCATTGTCATTAGTCTCCTCCTTCTATGAACTCATAGTACTAAGCTCTCTTTTATCTCTGGATTTGGTGACCTGCTTCTTTCTTAGTTTAGTTATCCCTTTTGATAATGGCTTTCATAATAGGCAAAGGTAAAGTTAGATGTTCTTCCTATACATGTCCTTAGCACTCTTACTGTGTGCACTTCCCACACTGAATCCAGTATTTTCTAAAACCAGTATTAGGCCTTAAATTCCTTGAGAGTAAACACTATTTAGAATGTTGTGGAGTCTGACTGAGTTTCAATCTAGGCTCTATAGTTTTTTACCTGTGTGACCTTGAGGAAGTTATTTGGTTTTCCCTGGACTCAATTGCATCAATTTTAAAATAAGACTATGTGAGAATAGTATTATCTCATAATGTTGGAGTATTAAATGCCCATGCCTGGCACATAGTAAGCATTTGATAAATGTTAGCTATTATACTTGAGTTTCAGAGCCCTAGAGAGCCATTTAAGTTAGATCTTGGTGTATTTTGAGCTTCATTCCAGAAAAAGGTACATGGGTGTATGTATACGTTATTTAATGTTGCCAGGAATAGCTAATTTTATCTGTCAAAAATTTCTTTTTAGCACGCTCTTTTGAGTCATGGATTTTGGCTTTTAAGTAAGCTAAAGGTTGTTAATTGGGAAAAGGGCCAGAAGAACTTATCCACAGCTTTGGAATCACATGTTGAACAAATCTGGCATCACAAGCGTCAAGCTGCCTTCTGTTTCTAATCGTTTTTCTTTCTAATTTAGTTTCTCCCACTCAAAGGGATTATAATTTATTTTCATTGCAGAGTCCATGAAGATGTCACAAGATGTGAAGGCAATCATTTTCAAGTAGATGAAACCCATATTTGCTGAACATCATAGTTGGCTTTATCCCAAGTGCTAAGCAGTAGCAATACTTCCCCGGATTGAGAAAACATGTTACTGATCTACAGAGCCTGGCAAGGATCCTTAGCTGACATCTCATCTATACCTCTGAAAAAAAAAATGTATATATACAATATATACATGTATATAAATTTTACATATACAAAGCAAGTGGCAGCATCTAATTTTTGAAAGTGTGTAAGAGTAGGTCAGCAGAGTCTGGGCTACGAAAGCTTTGAACCTGTCATATTTCAAAATCTTCTCCCAGGGAATTTCACTTTTCTTCCCTTTCCTCTCTCCATTTTCCAATAGCTAGCATGCCACCCTTTACTTTAACTTAACAGAACAACCTCCTTCTTCATGTCCCATATTCTGCTCTATCACCCACATGCATTTTCTACACATAGGCTCTGAAATTCCTATAAAACGAGGTGACTGGAAATGCTTTTTGTCAGTCCCAAAGGCCTTAGGTCACAAACTCTTTTTCCCTCCAGGAAGTCCCACCAGCATCTCCTTTGTACTGAACACACTTTCCTTGGAGATCTTTCTGTTTTATTTCTACTACAGATTTGACATCATCTTTTGCCAGTTCCTTCTGTGTTTGTGGAAACCCTCCAGTATAAAGAAATGTTTCTGGAGGGTTTAAAGCTTAATTCTGTGACCTTGAACAAGTTCCCAAACCTCCTTCACAAGTATAATGAAGTAACAGTCATTCATTACATTGTCATGGTAATTAAATACAATGACAAACTTGCTGGACCATAGTAAAATGCTCAATGAAGTTAATCCTCTTCCCTTTTTTCCTAGTTTTTTTGTTTCCTTCATAGTGCCTCACTGGCCAGTGGGAGGTAACCCTGAACGCTGATTCACAGTATGGGTTCTGGGTTTGATTTTCTGCTTAGCCACTCCCTAAGGAATTAAGGAAACATAATCTCTTTATACCTAATTTTCCTTGTCTGCAATTTGGGGATAATACTAGCATTTACTTCGGAGGGTTAGCTGCAATGATTAAATGACAGAGAGAGGTGTAGCACATGGTGAGTACTCAAGGAATGCCTGCTGACACTATCACAATGCGCAGTGATAGTAGGTGCCTAAAAATGCAATGAATTGAGAAAAAAAATCAGAATAGATTAACTGAGATAATATTGGTTGCTGTTCTCTACCCAATGGTTGTCTTCTTTTCTATTTAGTTTGCCCAATGCATTTTATACCTGGATTTTACAAAAGATTTACTGGGCTGGTTCAAACTGTATTCAAGTCATAAAAATCATAAAAATATATATATTTTTTGTACTGGAGATTGAAGCCAGGGGCACTTTACCACTGAGCTATATCCCAATCCTCTTAATTTTTTATTTTGACACAGGGTCTTGCTAAGTTGCTGAGACTGGCCTGGAACTTGTAATCCTCCTTCTTCAGTCTCCTGATTAACTGGGAGTACAGGTATATACCATAGAAAAATAAAAAAAATTGGAAGACAAAAGCCAGAAGGAATCGTTAAGTAGAATCATAACAAAGTAGGAAAGATGTTTTATGAGGGTGAATGAGCAATTTCTAGGGTTATACATGTTATTATTTAAATTTAGCTGATGTAATGTTAATATAATTATATTAGGAACATTAAACTAAGAACATCAGAAGTATAAATAAGCTTTTTATTCCTCCCTCTAACAGGCTAATAATGTATTATAAACATCTCATTAATCTGCAGTGTTTCTAGAAAAGTAAGGTATTTAATTCAGAAATATTGCTTTTTTAAAAAAGTGTTAATTTCATCAGTCTTATAATTTAAGGAATCAACTATTTCTACAAGGACAAATACCAAAAATTACAGTCCTCAGCCTCCTTCTCTCAGTTCCCCTCCCTAAAGTAACCACATTCAAATTCATTACCTGAGTCTTAGATATGTATGTCCCTATCTCTAAATAATATTCATGTATATGTTTTTCTTATTTTGTGAGATAAAGATTTAGCTCTCTTTCCTGTATTCTCACCACCACCAAAGCTCTGTGAATTCGTCATTGCCTCATCCTCCCAATACAGCATCATAAATTTGGTTAGATCAACAGTTAGTATTTATATTGTTAATACTTCTGTTTTCTGTATAGAGTAGAGCTATGTGGAAAATCACTATTAACTTTTTATTTCCTGGACTGCTTGTGTTTCCTTGCATTCTAATTGTCTTGCTTTTTTGTTTCCTCATTTTGTGTTACTTGCTTTGTTTTCTATGACCACTAACACTTATCACTATTTAACCCTAAACTGACTTCCAGCTTCTACATGGCTCAGTATGGTTATTCATACCAGCTATCTGATCAACTTCATCTTCTAGAAAAATTCTTTCTCGGAGTTGTCTGAGCTGCTTTGTAACTAGCTAACAATCTCTCTTAACCAACATCCTGGGGATTTTCTCTGCTTCTTCCCTGTATGGATCTCCTTTTTCCTGGTTACAATCTTCCTTTTTCTTGGTTTACTCATCCTTTAGGTGGAGTATATCCTCCCTCTAGTAGCTTCTTAAGGATAGATGTGTAGGAGGTAAATTTTTTTGGAGAACTTGCAAGCCTAAAAAATGTCCTCACTCATATTTGGCTTATAACGTGACTATAGAGTACTAGGTTGGATATATTTTTTTTAGTCAGAATTTTGAAAACATTGCTCTCTTGTTTTCTATTTTCCTAAGTTTCTTTTGAGAAACCTGAATTTATCCAGATGCATAATCTTTGTGTTTTTCTGGATACCTGTAGAATCTTCTTTTTGTACTCAGTTCACTGGTTTGAATGTTTCCCCACCAAAATTCAGTTGAAATTTGATGGCCAATGTGGTATTAAGGAGTGGAGTCTTTAAGGAGTGATTATGTGATAACCTCTCATGAATGGGATTTGATGCCTTTATATAAGGGCTTAATTGAGGAAATTCATCACTTCTTGCCTGTGTGTCTTCTGCCACATGAGGACACAGACTCTTTCCCCTCTGGAGAATACTGCATGAAGGTCCCATCTTAGAAGCAGACAATAGCCTTCACCAGACCTGAATCTGTTGCTGCCTTGATCTTGAGCATTTCCATCTCCAGGACCATGGGGAATAAATTTTGTTTTTTATATATTAGTCTCAGCTATTTTGCTATGGTAACTCAAACAGAATAAGAGCTGATTTTTAGGCATTGTGTTGATATTTTAAGTGGGCCCCTCATTTTTCTTCCAATAGCTCTTTTTTATTTTCCAAAAAAAATTTTTAAAAAGTTTCCAATTCTGATTTTATGAGTGCATTGAGATAAGAATCCATGGCGTCTCTGAAGACATTGAGAGCTTTGCTGTTATTCTTCCTATACACTTTCTGTTTTCATCACATTAAAAAATTCTTTTCAGGCTTTTCTCAGACCTCTTCATGCTTGATTGCCTGCTCATACTGAGGGCCTCAAGAGCTGCCTGTAAGCTTTAAATGAGTGGGTGAGGTTTGTTCATGAGGAGATTTCCTGTAGGGTGAGTTATTACCCTGTGTCTGTGGTTGGGGAACCTTTGATGTCAACATCCATGTCTCTTTGGGCCCTTCCTCTTGGGTCTGATGAATTCCCACCAAGGAAATACACTTTGGTTTCCTGCAGGTAAAGGACTTGATTGCCATCATTCTGGGGTGAGGAAGAAACTCAGCACTTAGTATGCAGGCATCATTTACCTAATTCTCCCATTTTCTCTGTTTATGAAAACAGACCTCTGTTTTACTTTCTTCAGAGAGGAAACCTGTCTTCTGCTGGTCCGGGGAGGGGAGCCATCCAGCATTCTGGAGAAAGAGGGGCATCCAGGGATCAGATTGTTCAGACAGCTTCCGACCAACATGCTCCTCTTTTCAGGGAGTAGTAGTGTCAACACCTGAGCCTTCATTATTTGGTGGTTTAAATTGACCTGATTCTTGGCTTTCTCTAAGACCTAAGATATTCAATTTGATTTTTCATCAGTACCATTTGTTCATCTGCTTGGTAGCTGTTTCTTTTCATGTTCACTTTATCCTTGTACCTTTATGCCTTAAAAAATCCCTTTATAATTTGGCCAATATCACTATACTGATCTCCTTTTGATTTTCATGAGATCCTTTCCCCCCTCCCAACTTTCTTTTCCTTTTTCCTCTCTAGCTTCCCCATTTAAGAGAAACTGTACAACCCTTGACCTTTTAAGTCTGGCTTATTTCAAGTGCAGTTTAAAAGAAAGTAAAAGTGTATTTTCAATTAGCCATCCTTTGCAAGTTTGCTTTCCCTAGGTGAAAAATCCTACACTGGATATTTTCTAGTGTTTGGAGAGTTTTACAATTGCCTGCACTTAAAAAAAACCACAGGCAGCAGACTCTGGGCATGCTTTGCTGGGAGGAACTCCTCTTTAAACCCAAAATGTAGGAGTTTGTTTGCTTCTCTTACCAGTTAAAAATAAAAATTCTCCAAATCAAGAACCAAGAAAAAGTTATGGGAATCTGATTGCAAAAAGCATTTTCAAAAGTATAAGCATTCTCTCTAGGTGTCCATTGACAGATGAATGGCTAAAGAAAATATGGTATATATATACAATGGAATTTGATTCAGCCATAAAGATGAAAATTATGTCATCTGTAGGAAAACAGAACCAACATTATTCACTTAACATTATGTTAAGTGAAATAAGCCAGACTTAGAAGATCAAGGGTTGTACAGTTTCTCTCAATGGGGAAGCTAGAGAGGAAAAAGTCAAAAGAAAGGTGGGAGTGGGGCAGGAACTGTATGAAAATCAAAAGGAGATCAGTAGGGAAAGGACTAGAGGGTATGAGGTGGGGAGAAAGAGGGGAAGTGTTGGGGAGTGATATTGGCCAAGTTATAATTATATTGTATGTATATATGTAACAACAAATCCCATCATTATGTAACTATAATGCATCAATAAAAACTGTGAAAAGAGAGGAAAAAAAGAAAAAGGTATTTAGCATTATCAAAAAGCTGTGGGATTTTAAAGCTTTTACCAAAGAAGTTTGAGTAAATATGTTTTAACTAATTTAAACATTATACAACGTACACACATATCCATTACAAGGTGTCCCATTAGTATGTACAATTTTATGTTTTTATCAGTTAAAAATAAATTCAATTAAAAAGAAGTGAAGGGGCTGGGGATGTGGCTCAAGTGGTAGTGCACTCACCTAGAATGCGTGAGGCACTGGGTTTGATTCTCAGCACCACATAAAAATAAATAAAGATATTGTGTCCACCTAAAACTAAAAAAATAAATATTAAAAAAAGAAGTGAAGACAAAAGTTAAAAAATAAAAAAACCCAAAGTGCCCTTTTAAAAACATATTTAGTATTCAAATAACTTACTCATTGTGGTAGAAAGAATAATGGCCTCTCAAATATTTCTACATCCTAATTCTTGGAACCTATGACTGTGTTGAGTTACATAGCAAAGGGAAATTAAGGTGGCTAATCAGTTAAATTATATAGATTGTCTACATGAACCTAATGTAATCACGAGGATTCTTAATGTGGAAGAAGGAAGCAGAAGGGTCTGTGTCAGAATATGATGTTAGAAAGATATGACCAACCATTGCTAGCTTAGAAGAGGGAAAGGGCCATAAGCCAATAAATATGGTCAACCTCTAGAAGCTGGAAAAGGAAAGAAAACATTCTCCTCCAGAGCCTCCTGAAGGAGCTCTGCTAGAAAAGGAAAGATTCTCCTTCAGAGCCTCCTGAAAGAGCTGGAATGACATTTTGCCTTTAGCCCAATAAGCCTAATTTTGGACTTCTGACCTTCAGAACAGTAAGATAATAAATTTGTGTTGTTTTGAACCATTAAGCTTTCTCATAATAGGTAACAGCACCAATAGGAAATGAATATACTCACTACAATTTTTTTTAAAGTGAGTCATACTTTAAGGTTTCAGCAAGTTAATTCCATTCCTTACCTAGAGGCAGACTAACTTGGAAGTAATGAAGTTTAAGCTTCAGGGCTCTGGATACAGAGATCCCTTTGAATACTGGAGTTGAAGAGTATCCTAGGTAGAAAGGAGAAACCACGTTGCAACTAGGAAGCATTCCTGATAAAAACGCCCTAAGAGAGCTTAGAAGATAGATCAAAATCTCTACAGCTACATGATTTGTGATTTCTGTTCTTATTCTGAGTAAATTATTGCATTCATACCTAACTTTATTTTGGTATTTTTGTATTTATTTTTATATAGAGAACTCCCTACTCTAGGCCTTCAGAAAAATTAGATCTGCCCACTCTTGCCTTTTAAAAAGTCAAAAATGTTATATATATTGTATAGACATAATTATATGTAATTATTATTTTTAACTATTGGGAAAGGGAAAAAATGCTGTTAAGGCTGAAGTGGCTAATAAATGCCCCCAACCCAGGCCCTTCCACAATATCAAATCTGCCAATGAGATTTTAAGGGAAATACATCAGTTCCTAGAATACATAGGGAATTATTAATATTTTAAGATGGTTAAAATTGTATCTGATCATGTAATAATCTTACTATAAGAGGGCACACTCTAAAGACAGGGAATGGGAAGTCACTTGAAAAGAATCAGATGCACTAGAACTGAACTGAATACAACCCCCAAAATGATTATTTATTGCATATGGAAGCACATTGGGTACTGTGCTTTGTTTGGGGTGGGAAAAGAGGACACCAGAGGGCATTTTTATTACATAGAAATAGGGGGTCCTCCTTCTACCTTTCCCCCCATTGTTTTTGTATTGTGGTAAAATAAGCAAAACAAAATTTTCTATCCTAAATCTTTTATGAGTGTAGTTAATTAGTATTGTCTACATTCACATTGTTGTGCAATCACCACTGACTTATCTCCAGAACATTTTACTTTTCAGACCTATTCATACATTTCTATCAGATTTTTAAACAATGGGGACAATTCACCATTTGAACATTAGTGTATAACAGAGTAACTTACCACCAGATACTACTTTACATGTATTAACTCAATGAATTCTGTTAAGAAGTGCATGGAATAGAGCTCTAACCACCTTGAGGATGAAGAAAGTGAAAGTCATAATATAAATGGGAACTGAACCTAGGTAGTTTATGCATGTAACCACTATGCCCTATGGTTTCCCCAGATCATTTTCTGCCAATAAATATTCTCATGAAAAGTCAACATCAGGGGATAGGTTAAATACACTATGCCATAGGAAGTCTTAGTCCCCTTCTTCGCTCCCAGTGGTGATGGGCTCGGTTTCATTGCTAACGATGGTTACTTGGCTCAGTAATTGTCAATGGGGGCAGTGGTGAATAGGGCTTATGAAAAACTACTGGCCCCTCAGATGATGTTTATATGACCTGTTATAGGTAAGTTGTACACTCTTTTCATAGAATATTTTATTGACATGAGGGGAAAAGCAGGTTATGGTGGAGTATGTATCAAAATGATATTGTTTTTGTAAATATTTGTGTGGATGTATACATATAAGAAAATTAACCAAACTGTTAACTAATTTTTTCTGAAATTTTTACATTCCCTACATATTGATTTGATTGATTGAGTTGGGGGCAGGGGGAGAAACACTTTCATGAAGTAAAGCTTCATGGAAGGTTATGCCAAGAAGCCCTTAGCTAAAAGTGATATTCTATGCCTCTTTGTACTCCAGGAAATTGGCAGTTTTTAGAAGAGAAGGAAATTTTTACCACAGGTGGTGCTTCTCACAGAACAAGGTTTTTAAAGGCACACTAGAGAGAGACCTAGCATAACCAAGAAGACGCCTGGTTTGAGAGTCAAAGCCAAAACTTCAAATACATTTTTTGCTCAAATCTAGGAAGAGGGATGATTACCAAGATCACCACCCTATAAGAAACTTGCTTCTCCTAATTTATTAGGCTTACACATCAAGCTTTTATATGCTACCTTTTAATATGTGATGTAGCTGGATGTTTTTGTGCTTGTAGTGCAGGCTCTCCTTATGGTGTACATCATGCTAATGACAAGACATGGAAGAAGAGACCATGGTCTATTCTCTTGTAAACTCTTATAGTGTGAAATGTATAGGCACTGAATGATGTTGACGGACTCGTAATAGTTAAATATAACATACTTAATATGCAGAGACAGTAGGGATGTAATTTTTAATTTAAGATCCCAACACAGAAGGCAGGGTACAGAGGCTAATGGCTTTGTGCCACGTAGGAGACATTTATGGCTTTTTATTCATGTTTAGGATGTTAAGAGATACAACATATCAAAGATATCTAGTGTCATTCATTTATTCAAGAACTTATGGGAAGTAATTCAGGACAGGAGTGGTACTATGTTATCGGGGGAATAGTTTTCTTCTCTCTTGTTTCTCCACTTTGCATGGCCTCAAACTCTTGATCTAAGAGAACAGTGTCTGCTTCAGGAAGAAGGGAAGAGGAAGAAAAAAATAAATTGCCACCACATGACATTCCTATTTCCACTTATTAGAAGGACGTGGAAAATGTTTTTATGCTTGGTAACTATATGAAATAAAATCTGGGTGTCTGTACCACAGTTAAATAAAATAATTAGAAGATGGCAATTAGTATCCTCTGCCATAAGCACCAATTTAACCTTGGTGATGTGGATGTTTTGGGTCAGACTAATTCTGTTGTGGGTATCCTGTGCATTATAGAGTGGGATTAGCAGCATCCCTGGCTTGTGTCCACTAGTAGCATCCTGATTGTGATTACCAAAAATATCTCTATGTACTGCCAAATATTCTTTGAGGAGGTCCTTTCCACTCCTTGTTGTGAACCATTGATTTACTGTGTGTAGGAACTGTGTTAGTCACTGGGAAGAAGACAAAAACAAACCATAAGTGAGACAGTTTCCAACAGTGGTAAATGTTCAGATGAAAATAAAATAGGGTAAAAAGTCAAGATAAGGTCTTGGCACTGTGATGCATGCCTGTAATCCCAGCGTATCAGGAGGTAGTGAAAGGAGGATCCCAAGTTTGAGGCCAGCCTCTGGAATTTAGTGTGATCCTGTCACAAGATAAAAAAAATTAAAAGGGCTGGGGATATATCTCAGTGGTAGAGAGCCCCTGGGTTCAATGCTCAGTCCTGAGGGGGGAAAAAAAAAACAAAAGCCAGTTGAGTGAGATGTAGGGAAGGTGGACTGACAGGATGCTGGACATTAGGTGGGAGTCTGATGAAATCTTGGGGGTTTCAGGTGATTTCAGGTGCAATTGAAAATATTTGGAAAACTTTAAACAGGGAATGACATAATGACATGATCTTTGATCTTTTTAAAAATTAAAAAAAAATCAGGTAGTTGCTGAGAATGTGTATGAAAGGGTTAGGAGAAGATCCAGGGAGATTAGAAAAAGTTTGTCATAATAGTTCAAGTGAGAGTTGATGGTGGCTTGCAATTTTGAGTGGCAGAGGAATAGAGAAATAAAATTCAAGGAGAAAAAATTAACAAAAACAGGAGATGGCTAAGGCAATCTTTGATTTGTCCAAATGGCTAACAGGCAGCCTAAGTAGTGGTTTTCCACACATTTTGAAATTCAGTCCAGGCCTGTATAGATTAGTCTTGTCTATTTCTGTATTAGCTTCCCCTAGCAGCTGTAACAAGTCACCATAAACTTGGTAGCTTGAATCATCATATTTATTCTCATAGTCCTGGAGGCTAGAAGTTCACTATCAGTTTCACAGAAAGGTATGCAGTGTCATGATCCAGCACAGACTCTAAGGGAGAATTTGCTCCTTGCCTCTTCCAGTTTTTGGTGGCTACTGGCATTCCTTCACTGTGGATATCACTCTAATCACTGCCTCTGTGGTCATACTGCCACTTCCTTTAATGCTTGGTGGTATCTTCCTTTATTGCTCTAATAAGGATAATTGTGATTATAGTTAGGACTTAGCCAGTTCTCAGATTATATAACCTCTCCATCTCAAGAGCCTTCATTTAATCACATATTTTATCTTCTGCCATAGAAGAAAATACTTCCAGAATCCAGGGATTAAGACATGGATATTTCCTGGGAGGCTGGAATTCAGTCTGTCACACACAATTCCTTAAGTATTTGAAATCACTTTTGGCTAGAGAAAGAGGGACTGAAAGTCACATGTTTCTTTAGAGATCAAAGTGAAAAGCAACACTGTGAGACAATAATAAATAAAATGCTCTTCAGTAAACAAACAGAAAAATCTTAAGAAAAATAAATTTTCATAAGTGGATTTTCAAGATTTCTAGGAAACAGGATGAGTGATTTAAAAAAATATAGACATGCTTCATAGACTTTAGACAGTCATTCTAGACTAGACACTAAAAAGCCAATGCTTGAAAGAATTTCTATATTTATACATTTGGTAATGGACACTCAAATGCATGATACATCACATGTCTGGAGGGCTTGGCTGGGCCATTCAGTTGTGGTGGTACCCAGATTAGAGAGACACTGAGAAGGCAATAGACACCAAAAAGAAAATGAGAAGGCAGAACTAGGCTAATCCACAGAGGCAGGGCAAGATAACAGGCACAAATAACTTGGCAGCTGTGGTTGGGAGCTCTAGATTGGGGTTCAGGGACAGGACTTTGTCACTGGAAAGGGATCCTAGTTCCGAACATAGTATAATAAGTAACTAGGAGAGGAATTTAGGCCTTAGGGAACAAGTGATTGGGCTGGGGACTTAGTTCAATGGCAGGGAATTTGCCTAATATATGTGAGGTCTTAGGTTTGAGCCCTAGCACTGCAAAGAAAAAAAAAGGAACAAGGAAATTACAAGTATTGGAGTTCAACATTGAGCTGTATAAGCAACAAAGATGACTCCTGTGGAATTCTAGAATGCTCAGCTAGAAGATAAGTGCTACTTCCTAGAGACCAAAAACTCAGGCAGATGTTTAAGTAGGAAGTCTGACAAACCTATGTAATTCTGATGGAAAAAGGGAAAAATAACAGTCCTGTGTATGAATTTATAATGCCGTTCAAGACATAAAGAAGTCATTACTGATAATGAGAAGAAAAACAATTTAATATGCAGTGTAACTAAATTCATGTAATACATATTTCCTCACATGACAGAAATTGCTAAGTACCTAAAGAGAGTTAGGAAGAACTAACAAATACGATGTGTGAGACAGTTTGGTACAGTGGTAAAGCATACAGATTCTGTAGCCAGACTCCCTGGTTCAAACACTGGCAAAACATGGCAATGTTTTCAATTTAGCAAATTACAGTCAGTTGTGAATGAATATCTAGGGAAACTAGATACATGAATTCTAGACTCAAATCCTTATCCTCAAATCCTTTCCTTGGGACAAAGGATCAAACTTTCAAAGTCTCTAGTTGAAGATCTGCAAAATTGAGTGTTGAGGTTTAAGATCCCCTATATGTAAACATTAAAAAGTTTTGCAAATCCTCATGCTTGTCAAAAAGTACCCAGACTCCTTACTATACAGTTTGAACAACTTTGAGAATCACTGTGTAATCTTAGTTTGTATAGCAATCCTTATCAAATTTTATTATTCCCATTTTGGAGATGAAAATGGAGGCCTAGCAAATTTGAAAAACTTAGAAATCACATGGCTACATACATGATGACGTTGGGATTTTGGTTCTTCCAGTTCTAAAGATGTGTACTTTTCTCCATTTTTTTGCATGTTATTCTGACTTTAGACTTGATTTTTGTAGACTAGGCCAAGATCACACACATTCAATATCTATGTATTTACCCATATAGATCTCACTTTGATATTTCTATGTCTCTACTTTGAGCTGTCATTTGTTCATTTCTCTCCTATTTCAGCACTCCCTTTCCTTGTTATTTATGGTGTTGTTAGACCATATGGGCTAACTCCTATTTCTTACTCCTGTTAAATGTCTCCTTCATATCTGTTTTCTAGCAGTAACACTTGACTTTTACTTGAAATGATATTATACACCTTACAATAAAAAGTCAAATACACACAAAATTAAAATACACATTAAAATTACAATGAACAACAGCTGGGTGCTGTGGTGTACGCCTGTGACCTCAGCAACTTGGGACACTGAGGCAGGAGGACTGCAAATTTGATGCAGCCTGGACAACTTAGTGAGTCCTGTCTAAGATTAAAATTAAAAAGAGTGGGCTAGAGAGTACCTGCTTAGCATGCAAGAAGGCCCTGGGTTCAATCCCAAGTACTAAAAAAAAAAAAAAAAAACAACCAAAAAAAGAGGATGAGGGCTGGGGATGTGGCTCAAGCCACATGTTTGCCTGGGTTCGATCCTCAGCACCACATACAAATAAAATAAAGATGTTGTGTCCGCCGAAAACTAAACAATAAATATTTTTAAAAAATATCTCTCTCTTTTAAAAAAAAAGGGAGTATCATGTATATTCAATAGCAAAATAGTTTCCACAAATAGATACTAATTTAAGCTCTTTTTGAGTTAATGGTTATTCATTTGTTTTAAATGTTCATCAAACATTTAAACAGTTATTTTTCATTTTCTTTTATATTTAGGTCTTTATGAGACAAGGAAATAAATTTTCATGTCTAAACACTGAAACCTAAATCGTTAACTAAATTGTTACTCTTACAATCACTATCTCTAAATGAATATTTGAAAGGAAAGCAGCATTTAATATTTAGCTTCTAGAATACAGAAATGTCTCAGAAACTGTGGACACCAGTGTATGAATATTTGAGGTAATATCTGTGTAATTTGTAGCTCTCACAAACATAAAAACCACTGCTTTTTGGATATGTTATACATTAACTTTTTAAGTCAATAATTCCACATTGTAAAATAAGTTCAGTCCAATGCTATGATAGTTAATGCAAACAGTTGTAATTGTAATCTCTATTAATAGATGATCTTGAAAAGGTAGAATTCTTTTTTTTTTTTTTTTTTTGAACCAGGGATTGAACCTAGGGGCACTTAACCACTGAGCCACAATCCCAGCCCTTTTTTATATTTTATTTAGATACAGGGTCTCACTGAGTTGCTTAGGGCCTTGCTAAATTACTGAGATTGACCTTGAACTCATGCTCCTCTAGCCTCAGCCTCCAGAGCTGGGATTACAGGCGTATGCCATGATGCTGAGTGAAAAGGTGGAATTCGTAACAATTTTTGTGTTACTAACACAAATGTCAATTAAAAAACAGTATGACAGGTGTAAAAGTGCAATAACAAAAATATATCAATAGTCTTATTTGAGTAAACCATAGTAAGATCAAGCTTAAAAAAAAACATTGTCATTGTTTTCACTGTTGTTGGTGACTCTTCTCTATAAATACAGTGGTTAATATTTATCATTTATCCTTATTTAAATTTCCTATGAATAAATTTTCCAATACTGAATACTATTTTCAAACACATCATTATCAGCAACTGATTAAATAGATTATTACTGAAAACTCATCAAAGCTTTCAAGGCTATTAATAGTTTCATGCAACTTTAAAACGTCTAAATTTGGAAGTAACTGGCTAATCAATGAACCTTTTATTGGTAAAGAGCCACCATTGCACCAATGTCTATCAATATGTAAATATGGGTTTTAACATGCTTATATATTTTTTAAAGAGCTGGAATATACTCTTTGTAATATATTTGAAACATTATCAAATATTTTGAAAATTTCACTACTACCTAGTC
Organism: Spermophilus citellus; assembly: GCF_964194105.1. Classification (NCBI taxonomy): domain Eukaryota; kingdom Metazoa; phylum Chordata; class Mammalia; order Rodentia; family Sciuridae; genus Spermophilus; species Spermophilus citellus. Next base: position 176,543,675 of record NC_138184.1, on the reverse strand, counting down.
TATGTGTGGCATTAAAAAACACTATTAGCCAGTCATAGTACATTTTTCTAAATTGAATTTTAAATTTTCTAGTGGCTACCATGATAACAAATTTATTATCTTGACACGGTGTATCAGAATCTTCTTCCATTAAGTTCACAGATCTTTCTTATTGTCTCTTTCTAAACGATTCTATAAGAAAAAAGATAACATATAGTAAAGAGAAACAGATTCACAGACAAAAATATCTAAAAAAACTCTTCTGTGTATAACAATTAATTATACAACTAATCATGTGTGAAAAATGAATTAGGAAAGTCTCAAATTATAAAAACTATAAAATTTGAGTTTTGCTTGAAAAAACCTTACAGGGCCAAAATAATACCCTTGTATAAGTTCATTTTTTTTTCCATTTCTTAATCTATTTTGCTTTTGTTTCACAGGTGATCCAGGAAAACAAAATTTTTAAAATTCCCCTACAGTAAACCCAATTAAGATTTTTTGGCAAGGAAAGAATGAAGGGAAGCAAAAACCCAGTTGGAATGGCTTTTCTTTTTTGTCTTTTTCAAATTAGAACTGGCTTCACAAATTATGCTTTCCTGATCATGTTATAAAGATGACTATAATATGTCACTTAAAACTGAAGGAAAATTGCAGAGAAATTAACCTTAAGAGATCACTTGAACTAAGAAATCTCTTAAGAGGAACTGCAGAGTATTATTACTTGTACACAAAACTCTTGTTCAGTTTGAGCATTAATGCTTTCAGAGCAACTTAAATAACATTAACAATCAAAAAGACAATGGGATTAGAGGAGGTATCTTGAATAATAACATACCACTTTTACACAGTTATTTATACCTAACCAATTTAGGTAAAAAATCACAGCTTTAATGGAACTATTAAGGACAAGTCCTTTAAGCAAATGGTGATTTTTCCAAAATGAAATTTAAAAACTGTCAAGTGCTAATGGGTTTGTGCTGCCAAAAATCCCTAATCAGTTCTTTTTCTTTTCTAAGAAGAAAGTCAGGGCAAATAAGGAAAGTAAAGATTACATGTTTTGAAGGAACTGTATTCTAATATTTACTTAGTGCCTATATAAGGGACAGGAACCAGATGGGAAAATCCAAATGGATTTAAAAGATGCAAAATGAGATTTGACTGTGGAAAAGAAACCAGGTTTCCCTTATTTTTATTTTGTTTCTTTAATATTTTAATTATCCTTTATAATAGCTTGTTTTATTTGAACACCTCAATAATGTAAAATTAAGAAACTCATAAGTTTTCCAGAGAATCTTGGAATATAATTCAATTACTAAGGTTGGTTTTTGACAACAGAAAATATTCATGAGGTTAAACTCATAAGGTATAGTTCTTATTTAAGTAATGGAGTTAGTTGAGGTACATGGATGTCTGATAATTCACCTGAGGGTCATAGAAGCTGGGATTTTTTTTCCCAACCCTTTGAACAGAGATATTTATTATTGGGAGCTGGTTTCACATGTGATGAGAATAGTTGTACCAAATATTGAGGTAAGGCACTTCAAGGATTAGCAACAGCAAAAATCCACCACTACTCCTTGGGCTGAAGAGACAAAGGAGGTTATAGTTAAGGGGCTCAAGACTGAGGGCCAGCAGGTAGAACTGGAACTATTGCCCAGTGGGGAACTAGAACCATGTAGGGAGGGAATTAGAGCCATGAAGGAGATGATACCCAAAGGAAGTGGGTAGGGGGAGGAGTTCTTGGTTTTCTTTTTCCTCTTGCTTTTAGCCTGGGAAATTATGTCTCTGAGACATGGAGTAGAGCAGCAATGGGAAGAGAATGGATCAAGAACACATAGTCTAATCAATGACCAGCAAAGGCCAAAGAACCTGGTTAATAATGAAAGTTCTAGAGAAAGATTTTCTGACTTTGAATCCCAACATTAAATCTATCACCTTCTCGTTTACTTTGGGTGAATTATATAACACTTCTGGTTCTTGTTTGTCCACAAAAATGTGGATATTAATATATTTTAACTTACTGAGTTGCCATGGGGGAGTAAGCATATATGAAGCCAAGTGTTATGTCTATTGCACATTCTCAGTAAATGTAATCTATTAAGAATTTTAAAAAGTAGAAATTAGATTAAGGCCTAAAGATGCTATCAAACAAGGCCCAACTTCCAGACTGGTACTTGGTATATCTAGGAAGGGGTCCTTTTCCAAAGAAATGGATATTAACTATTTTCTGGGGAAAGAATTACTCAGAAAAGCTGTCTACATATTTTGCCAAGAATATAGAAGTTCCAAGCTGAAGGTACTTTTTTTTTTTTGTAGGGGGGGCACGGGGTGGGAAGGGAGGTGGACAGGTTGGGGAAATCTTACTGTTATATATTCTTTAGGGATTAAGAGAGTTGCCCTTTGCTATTGCTGTTACTACAATGGAGACATTGAGCAATGAATGCTGTTTATAAGAAATTGAGGGTATGTCCTGTTTTTCTTTTCTCCATTCAATGGTCTAAGCATTTTTCAGACCCTGGTCAAGTCCACAGATATTGAAATATCCTGGTTGAGGACACCTTGAATTCACAGGAGGAAAAAAAAATGTAGGTACAAGGCCTTTGAAATGACTTCTCCACTTCCCATGGTGGATCTTGATTTCATGGAGTAATTCTTATCATGCCCTGAGGAGGTAAGCAATTTCACAAACTGTACTATACTGAGGGGAAGGGCAGTCTTGATGGAAATCTGTCTACTCCAAACCTATTGGAACTGAGCCCTTAGTGTCCTGGGACTGGGACACATAGGATATCTATCCTTCTCTAGGCTGCCCAGTCTTCTTATTGTTCTTGTCAAAATAGGCTAGTTGAATCAAACATGCAAACCAACTGGGAATGCTGGATTACAAATATGCTTTGGAATGCTTCTTAACTAACCCAAGACCAAAGTGTATGGCTGAGAATAAGATATTCTTCAGTAAAAAGAAAGTGAATCTCAGAGAGATAATATAATCTCCAAAAATCGAAAAGCTAATATAATACTAAGATATTCTAGGTATTATTTTTTATATATACATAAAAATAATATATAGGTATTCCAGGTCTTTGACTCCAAAGTCTATTAAGTATAATGTCTCTGGAGTGGTCTCTTTCACATATGATCAAAGTATGGTTAGGAAATCACTTCAGGTTATTGCATGGCAACTAAAGAGAGGGACAAAGATAAGCCCAATATGGATGAATGTTTGGAAATAACTCTATAAAGGGGCATAATGTCTGCAAGAAGAGTAGAGATGGAAAACCTATGGCTCAGAACTGACTATGACTTTAACAACAGAGAGATGTTTTTTCCTCCTATTTCCATTGTTCGAATCAACTGTACAGGCAAATCATGTTATGTATTTTGAATGCCACAGTCTTTTGTCCTAAGGTATCTAGAATACCTGGGACATTTGGCCTCACTTTGGCACAAATACTGCAAACATTCCACAGTGAAACTCCAGATTTTCCAGAGCCAGTATATTTTCAATGCCGAATTTTTTTTGCCTCAATTCTTTCACCTAACATTTCATCCAAATTGAGATATTAAGTTACATGTCAACATTCTTTATGTGATGACTACCTTGTATTTTGCTGCAATGTCCTAATCTTCACCCTCTAGGTAAATCTGCCTTCTTCAATCATTTAATAAAGCCAGGATTAAGTATCTCATTTTAAATTTAGAAGGACAAATATTGATTACTATTTCAAAAAATTTAGGTGAGGTGTATGTTACCCACCTGAAGTTCTGAGTGCTCTTTCAGGAGTTGATCATATTCTTTTGAAAGTCTCTCTGACTGTGTCTTCATTGTCATCACATCACTCTGTGCCTTATAAAGGGCTAGAAAATATCAAATAGAATTTTATTGTAAAAGAATTTGAAATTTACAGAAGTGCTGCAAGACTTATATAGAATTTGTATAGTCTTTACTCAAATTTACCAATTGTTAATGTTGTACTACATAGGTTATCATTTTCTCTCTTTCTCTTTCTTTTTTTTTTTTTTTTTGATGGTAGTGGGAATTGAATCCAGGGGTGCTTTACTACTAAGCCACAACCCAAGTAGTTTTTTTTTTTTGTTTTTTTTTTTTTGAGCTACGCTCTTGCTACTATGCTGAGGCTGGCTTCAAACTTGAGATCCTCCTGCTTCAGTCAGGATCCCGAGTCTCTGGGATTATAGGTGTGCACCATCATACTAGGTGAGCACACTGTTACACATGATTATTTTCTTCAATCACTTGACAGTAAATTGCAGACATCATGCCTCTTTACTCTTTAAAATTTTACTGTGTATTTCCTAAGAATATTCTCTAACATAATCATAGTATAGTTACTAAATTTAGGAAATTTAACATCAATGCAATACCTTTAATTTACCACCCATATTCTGGCAACTATCCCAATTATCCCAAGTATGCCCCTTTTAGCTTTTTATTTTCTTCCTATTTCTAGTCCAGGATAGTCTTGGATAACATACTACATTTAGTTGTTGGGTGTCTTTAGTTTTCTTTATTCTGGAATAGTTCCTCAATCTTCCTCCAGCCCTTCTATCTCCATCTTTTGTGACACTGGCATTTTAAAAAATATAGCCCACTTTTGGGAGCTCAGTGGTACAGTGTTTGCATGGCATGCATGAGGCCCTTGGATCAATCCCAGCACTGTTTTTTTTAAAAAAGAGTGAGTTTTAAAATAGAACAGTTCATTTTGGTTTGGTTTTAAAATAGAACATTCATTTTGGTTTGGTTTTGACTGACTTTTCTCATGATTAAGTTCAGGTCATGCATCCCACTTACTTATGAACATAAGAAATGTTTAATTTATTAGGATATTTAGAGGCTTATCACATCTAAAGATCCTTTGCCCCTCACTGCTTTTTCCGTTTTAAAGTTGATACTTTTCCCCTTGTAACTAAAGCAGCAATATATGGGAAGATAATTTCAATAATGTAAACATATTGCTCCTCTTAAAATATCTCCCCTATATCCCACTGATAATTCTTGCCTAAATCAATCCTCATTATGTCAGTTGCAAAATGGTGATTTTACCTACTTCACCATCCCATGCACATTAATGTCAGCATTCTACTGTAAGGAAGAATCTTTTTTTTTGCTCTCCACCCATTTATTTGTCAATTCCATCCATCTGTATGAACTTGTAGCTTTATATTTTTTCAATGACTTACAATTAATTTCTATATTTAATTATTTTGATGCTCAAACTTCCCTAGAATTTTTCAGTGTGAACTTCTTCATGCTGGCTCCTAGTTCCATTGACATGTCTCCACTTAATTTATTTATTTAGATTATTTGGGTACTTTCTGGCACAACATGTCTAAGGCTCTCCTAAATCTTCCCTAGCTCAGCATTATAGAAGAAGTATCAGAAGGGTCTGCTTCCAAAAACATGGATAGAAAAACTATTTTATCATTCTTGCTAAGAGATGGACAACTATATCTCACAAAGTTAAAAGTATGGGGTATATAATTAATGCTTAAAAGGTTTTAACTGAAGATAATGACACACAAAATGGCTATATATGGGCCTCTGTTGACCAAGAAACTACAGTTATAAGTCATCACATTAAAGTCCTTAGAAAAAACAAAACAAAACAAAGCAAAAAAACTAAATATATAATAACACAGTTTGGAGAAGATAATGAGCAAAACATACAGAAGAGAAGAGTAGCCTAAATAGGCAATTGACAAATTAAAATTGACATACTTGAAATTTTCTCTTAATGTTTTTAGAAATTAGTTTTCCAAAATCTGGGAATACTGAAGAAGTTCTCTATATAATACTATATAAGTAGTCTTTGGAAGTTCTGCATTTGTTAATCTTTTAGGGTAAGAGTTTTAGGGAAGAATGTGGGATTTATAAGTTTAAAATTACTTTATTGTCACAATGAAATTGTCTTATTATAAACAATCTAAATGCCTTCTTGAGAAATCATTTTGTGGACATTTTTACATAAACATATAAGCCATTATCAATTAAAATGCTTTATGTCTTAGTACTTTGTTAGTTGTCAATACGGAAGTAATTACCTAAAGTAATTACCTATGCACAGCTAGGGTGTGCTTTAAATGCAGCCAGTACAATTAAGGAAGAATTCAATTTTAATTTTATTTTTCATTAAATTTCAATTTATTTATTTATTTTTTTTAAAGAGAGAGTGAGAGAGGGAGAGAGAGAAAGAGAGAATTTTAATATTTATTTTTTAGTTATTGGCGGACACAACATCTTTGTTTGTATGTGGTGCTGAGAATCGAACCCGGGCCGCACGCATGCCAGGCGCTTGAGCCACATCCCCAGCCCCAAATTTCAATTTAAATAGCCAAATGTGCCTAGTGGCTAGCCATATTAAATAGCACAACTCCATAATTTCTTTTTTATTCTTTTATAAAGTCACAATTCCAAATTAGGTATTAAAACTGATTTTGACAAACTTAATGTAATATTACTTGGTAAAGGTAAACAGATTTTTTTGGTGGTAGTTAGATTTCATTAGGACAGCTACAATATAGAGTTACATATTAATTTTCAATTTGGATTCTATCAGAAAGGCATTTCCAGAGGCTACCTGAAAATAAGAAACATGGGGTAGGGAGGGGGAGCATGGGAAGAATAGAAGAATTCTATATAGGGAAGAGGGGTGGGAGGGAAAGGGAGGGGGCAGGAGATTAGCAAAGATGGTGGAATGTGATGGACATCATTATCTAAAGTACATGTATGAAGACACAAATTGGGTGTCAACATACTTTATATACAAATAGATATATGAAAAATTGTGGTATATATGTGTAATAAGAATTGTAATGCAAAAAACCACAAAGTACATGTACAAAGACATGAAATGGCATGAATATACTTATATACAAAGACATGAAAAACTGTGCTCTATATGTGTAATAAAAATTGCAATGCATTTTGCTGTTATTTAAAAAAATAAAATCAATTAAAAAAAAGAAAATAAGAAATATGGTTGGTGTTATCTTTAGGACTTAATAAAAATGCTTAAGAGCCCATATTTCTGGTATTTAAAAAGCAAAGTAGATTTCACAATCTAATAATGCCTGACTAGCCTTCGTAGGTTTTAAGGATGTTGATGTAACAATCTAAATGTTTCTTTGCTCCTAAAAGTCATATGTGAAACTTAACCACAATGTCATGGTATGAAGAGGTGGGGCTGGGAAGTGATTAGGTCATGAAGGTGAAGCCCTCATGAATAAGATTAGTGCCTAAAGGTCATAGAGAGCAGTCGTCTCTCTTCCCTCATTTGAAGACAGGTGAGAGGACTCCATTTATAAACCAAAAAAACAGGAACTCACCAGACACTGAATCTGTACTGCCTTGATCTTGAACTTCCCAGCCCACAGAACTATTCGAAAGAAATTTAAGTTGTTTGTCAGCTAATATGGGTCTTTGTTATAGCATACCAAACAGACTAAGACAGTTGGTCAGGAGCTTGCATTGAACAGGGGGTTTGGTCTTAAGGTTAAAAATAATTTAAATTTCTGACAAGAATAAATTACTTAGGAAATTTAAGACATCTAAGAAGCTATAATCTACTCAAGAGTTTCCTCAGGTTATTACTGGTATAAAGCTATAATAAAACAACAATGTGTAAATGTTGTTTCTCTGCCACGTCAAGCCAAGGTATGAACTGTGTTTTTGTTTTTGTGTTTCAGTGGATATCAATAAGCTTAATGATTACTCTCCTACTGAATTCACTCCAATTAGGGAAGATTATTACTGTCTATAAGCCTCTTGGACTGTTTCCTAGTTCTTTTCTACCTCTAATTTTATAAAAATTACAATACTGTGTTTTGGATGCTTTCCACCCCCTTCTGGAACTGCATCTGTAACTAAGGGATTATATAAACTTGCCATCTGACATGTGAGTATGCTTGTTTTATTTTGAGCCATATTATTTTGGAAACAGCATATATAGGAAAAACATAATTGGACAAGGAGGTTCGAGGTGACAAATCTAAACTGCTGTATCAATTTTTGTATCTGCAAAAATGGATTGCTATCACTTGCCAGTAGCTTTGCAGAAATGCTGAGGTATTTCATGAGAATCTGGCAGATTAAACTAGAGACTAGGTTTGGAGTCACTAGGAACTTAAGGCACATACATCATTTATTAATATAGAAAATAACCACAATAAATATTACAGTGATGTATATTAAGCCAATATTTTGTGCAAAATGACATATAAACAGGTCAAAAATATATGTGGTCTTTCCAAGTGCTAAACTACTACATTTTTGAGGCTACTGGCACAGTGGGAGGAGCTAGTGATACTAACCTACTGTGTAAATGTATTATATTACTATGATTTCTACCAGAGATAACAGAGACAGTTAAGTCTTGCCAGGAAATGAAAGAGAATAATTTTTAGAGGCATTGGCATGGTATATAAAGTTGGGCTACTATACAATAGCTGGAAGGATTGAGCCAGAGGAAAACATATCTTATTTGAAAATTTTCCATATGTCTAGTGTTGTTTTCTTTTCACTTAATTTGGTTCTGTTTTTGAGAACTCAAGAGTGCAATACATTGGAGTTATCCAGTAGTTAGGCTTTGTATGTACTATTCTTTTTCCCTTTATCTATTACTGTACATTAAACCACTGTAATGCTTCCAAGATGCTTAGAGAATAGACACACAAACTTTTGTTCACTAAGGAACATAAACTGTAACTTTAATTATATTAATTTATATATATGCCTATAGTGTCAGATCCATGTATATAAGGTCTATGTTGTATTAACCATTTCATTGATTACCTACTGTCTCTCTTTTGATACTGGGGATTGAATCCAGGGCTTTGCATGTGCTGATAGGCAAGCACTCTACCACTCAGCTACATTCCCAACCCTTTCTAAAACTTATTTTGAGACAGGGTCTTGCTAAGTTGCCAAGGCCGGCTTTGAACTTGAGATCCTCCTGCCTCCCCAGTAGCTGGGGTTACCATGCCCAGTTGGTATTTAGTTCCCTCTTTTTTGGGGAGGAGGGGGAATATCAGGGGCTGAACTCAGGGGCACTCAACCACTGAGCCATATCCCCAGTCCTTTTTTGTATTTTATTAGAGACAGGGTTTCATTGAGTTGCTTAGGGTCTCAGTAAGTTCCTGAGGCTGGCTTTGAATTTGGGATCCTCCTGATTTAGCCTCCCTAGCTGCTGGGATCACAGGCAATGTGCCAGAACCCAGCTCAGATCTCTTAATCTCACATTCATCTGCTAATTAGGTTTGTTGATTGTATTTTATTTATATCCATTCCACCTCTGTACATTCTTTTCATCTCTAACTTAGATTACTCAATCTTAGATTCCTCACCTAGTTGTTCAGCTCCTCTAATTCACTGTCACAATGCTGACAAAGTGATTGCTCTCATGCTTAACAACCACCCTGCAATAGTGTCTCCAAAATGTTAACATATAAACATGACTGACATATGAGGTGATTCAAGATAATTCTTATGCCTGCTGCTCAACTTTCTGCCTTATTTTATGCTGCAGTTGCAATGGGCTTCTTATAGTACCTTCAAAATGCCATACTCATTCAGTTATGTGCTGCTCATTTGGTTAAAACATCTGTCCATCTCCCTTTATCTCCCTGCTTCACTCATTCTCTCACATTTCATTTGGCTCATTAACATCATCCTTCAAAACACTGAGGAATTGTCTTGTTCTCCAGTGTGGGCTTCAAATGCATCTCAAGCTTACCATCATCACAGCACTTGTCATGCTGAAGGACAACTATGTCCTCACTAGACGAGGGACTATTACTCAAGAAACAGAGCTGTGACTTGTGTCTCTCTCTGAACATGCAGCACACTGCCTACCACATGGCAGGTGCTTAAAATATGTTCACTGAAGGAAAGAAAAAAGTTAAATGTAAAGTGTAAGCTTTAAGCATTTGAAAAATTCTGTGAAATCAGTTCATTTTCTACAGATGAGATGTCACTTTAGTTACTTAAAGGGAATCTTAGTTGCAACAAGATAAAAACAACTATCTCTTCAATCAAAAAACAAAATATTCAACATAGCTGGAGAGCCACAAAATAAACATATGAAATATATATTTTATGAAAATATACTCATGTTACAAATATTTCATGCTACTCCAGAATTAAAACAAAATGCAAATAAATAGTATATCAGAATACAATTCAGTTAATTAAAAAAATCTATAATAATGAAAATCCACAATAATGGGGATATATCCAAGGGACACAAGAGCCAACCAAGAGTCCTCAGTGGTTGAAGTTGGGCAACCTGGGCAACAAAACGTAAGTAATATTAAAGCATAACCCAAAGTTTAAGATAAATATTTATGAGTTCATACTGATGTAAAATAAACAAATGGTAGAGAAATGACAAATTTGTGCAGAATAATTCCCAATAATATACACAGATACTCTGTTCTAAGGAGGTAGAGTATGATTCCCCATTTCTTAAGTGTGGACTATGAACATGACTTCCTTCCAAAGATAGAGGGGGAAAAAGTAACTTTACAGTACAGAAACCTGACAAACATAATTTCTTTCAGGTGATCAAGTTATCATCAATAGTGATAATCATGTTAATAGTATATACTAGAAATAATGTGATGAAAATGTCACTTTACCCCTATATTTAAACTGTAGTTATATATTCCAATGATAAGAAAAACAAAAGATAAATCCAATTGAGGCTCGTTTTATAAAATAAAAGATCAGTGCTTTTCAAAAATGTCAAGGTTAAGAATAAGGAAAATCTGAAAAACTATTCTTGTCAAAAGGAGCCTAGGGGTGATAGGATTACTAAATGTAATATGATATCCTCAGTGAGATCGTAGGATAGAAGAAAGACATTAAGTAAAAACTAAATCTGAATAAATCATGGACTTCAGTCAAAAATATTATGTGAATATTGGTTTAATAATTATATGTATGTACCAGATTAATGTAAGGCATTAATAATGGGAAAACTGGGTGTGGGAAATATGGAAATTCTCTATATTATCTTTAACTAACTAGATATTAGTTAAAATATCTGAACTGTTTTAACATAAGAAGTTTATCTGAAAAACACAATGGGAAAAAACCCCCAAAATACTATGTATCTAGGACCAGATACAATAAAATTCACTAAGTCTATCCAAGTTTCTAAGAGTCTATTGAAATGACCTTCAAGGACAAGATATGATTCAAGGGTAAAACAAGGAGATACCCAAGCCAGGGTATCTCCTTAAAATTTTTGTTCTAAAAATGCACATTAATCGCTTCTCGGCCTTTTGGCTAAGATCAAGTGTAAAAATGCACATTAAAATGACAAAAATATGTATATGTTCATATAGATTTACTGTCCACTAAGCAGAACCAAAACTGGACTAAAAACTAAGTATCTCTTGGGTTAAACACTAAAGTCTGGGGTTTATTTGTTCCAGAAATTTTTTTTTATGTAAGTAGTGTACTATGGATATTTTTAGTCATGTTAAAAGCAGCATGCAGAAACATATTCTTTGGAATAAAATTTATAGTAGTGAAACATCAGAAATCATAAGAGTTTAGTAAATAAATATGCATAAAATTGATGTCTTATTACTCATTGAAAATTATAGTTGAAAAATGACATAAAAGGGCTGAGGTTGTAGCTCAGTGGTAGAGCACTTACTTGGCACATGTACGGCATCAAGTTAAATCCTCAGCACCATATGAAATAAATAAAATAAAGGTACTGTGTCCATCTACAACTAAAAATATATTTTTAAAAAATGACATAAAAGGTTTTAATATTAACTGTAACAAATTTAAGAACTAAAAAAATCCCAAATGGCCTTCTAAATTCATTTAAATAGATAAAATGTTAATTAAAAATTGTACAAAATTTTCCGATGTTTTGAAATTATGTGGTATAGTGTTACAGTATATATTTTTAAAAAACTGGAATCAAATGGTAATATTAAGAAAGATCAGTGAGTGGGCAGTGAGAAGATGGACATGAGAAAAGCAGATTGAATGCATTTCAAAAATGTCAAAGTATAGGGAACAACTTCTATGAACACATCTTATATAAGAGAAGGGTTGAGAGGCAATATAGTTATAAATATCTTAAAATATATTTTAAAAAATTCATAAAAAAGTTTTTATGAAATCATACATTATGGTAAAAAAGTGCAACACACATAGAAGGGCTGTGAAAATGAAAATCCTTAGTAAGAGCAATGATAAGTCTTTACTGTTTTAAGAATATGAGAAGGGCAGTTTTTCTCCTGGACTCTAAGAACTGTTACTCCATAAGTACATACCAAAAGTTTCCCTTTCTGTTCAACAACTTCTGAAATGCCTACTTTCATTCATTTTCTAAATGTGGAGCATACTGCGAAAAGATAGCTAGGGTCTTTGCTCTCATTTTCTATGAGGGGAAAGAGATATACAAACAAAGAAACCGAACAGTGATAGTGATAAGTGCCACACAGAAAGGTAAAACAGGGTAAATGGGCTAGAGAATGACTATGTAACTTTCTCAAATAGAGTAGTAACAAAGTTTCTGTACAGAGAAGAAATTTAAGCTAAAATCCTTTTGTCTGTTTAGAGGGCTGAGAAAGAATGATACTCCAGTAGCACTGAGCACATGTAGGATCTGCATCTTATTTTCTAAATGCCATTCTTTACTTAAAGGCCAATTCAAGGACTGGGAAAAGGGGCTGGGGATATGGCTCAAGCGGTAGCGCGCTCGCCTGGCATGCGTGTGGCCCGGGTTCGATCCTCAGCACCACATACAAACAAGGATGTTGTGTCCGCCGAAAACTAAAAAAAAAAAAATATTAAAAAAAAGGACTGGGAAAAGTGCTAAGATGAACCTGGAACATCTTTCTTGCTATACCAGAAAACTTACAATAGAATGACATCTAATAAAAGGGGGAGGAATGAGGGAATTAGAAAATCACCACTGGAAAATATCAAAATAATAAGTGAGAAAAATACGGAGAGAGAAAATGTTAAAATGAAGGGTATAGGAGAAATTGTTTTTTATTATTCTTGTGCCTTTTCTGTGAGATTAATATTATGTCTGAACAAGAATTTAAAAGAAAAAATTAGAAAATTTTCTAAGTAGAGCAGAGAATTGGGGTAGTTGCTGGGCATGGTGGGGGGTGGGATGAAGGAATTTTTTTTTTTTTTTTTTTTGGCATAGGAGATCCCAGAGAATGTTTGTAGGGAAGTAAAGGAGTTTAGGGAGAAATAAAGTCCTTGAGAAGGTTAGTGAGGTTGGGATTCAAAGTACCAGAGAAAAGACTGAAACTTCATTCAAGGGCAGCGAGAGGGTGACACTAGCTATGGGGGATTGAGAGGTGGAATAGTGGTTTTGGTGGTGGGAAGATAAAAGTTGTTTTTGTGTGATTCATTCTGTGTCCAATGAAACAGGGTATATTTAGAAGTTTGAAGTTGACACAAGATCTAAACAGTTTTGGAAAATGAAAAAGTAAAGAGTTAAGAGTTCAATGGGATTATCACACAGTGTTGAGGGCAAATTTAAATGTAATGACTATTTATTTAATATAGCCAGGTCTTTCTGAAACCTATGGAGGGAAGAAGGAGAAGCAAGAGAGCGGGGAAAGAGAGCAGATAATAAGTTTTCAAGAACATAACTATGATGAATCATGAAATCCTAAACTGGATAAGGAGAGAAGAGAAATCAATGTTTGTGGGTGAGATTTATCAATATGTTATTATATGCCAGATCAGGAACAGTAGTGAATGCTGGAGACACACAGATGTCTTAGAAGCAGTATTTGCCTTCATAGCACTTACCGTCTAGTATGAAAGTCAAGGAAATAAAAAAATAATTTCTGTGGCATACTCAATAAGTAAGTAGGGCATTCTAGACAGGCAAACCTGTAGTACTACACAAAGGTGAAAAATAATGAAACACCACTATTACAACTACCAACTATGATAATTAATAAAGTAGGAGTGTAAAATTTAAATTGGACAAGGTTGGAGATGACATTGGGGGCCAGATCACAGAGGGCCACATCTGTAACCTTGGGGAGCTATAAAGGTAACAGAAGCCAATAAAGAATTTTTTAAAAAATATTTTTTTAGTTATACATGGATACAATATGTTTTTTTATTTTTATGTGGTGCTGAGGATTGAACCCAGTGCCTCACATGTACAAGGCAAGCGTTCTGCCACTGAGCCACAACTCCAGCCCCCAATAAAGAATTTTAAATAGTGCAAAGGTATAAGTGTGGTTTTAGAAACTGTTCTAGTCTGGAATGGCAGCACCTGCCTTTAATCAGATTGCAAGTTCAAAGCCAGCCTCAGCAACTTAGTGAGGCCCTGTTTCTTAAAAAAAAAAAAAAAAAAAAAAAAAAAAAAAGTTGGGGATGTTGCTGAGTAGTTAAGGTGCCCCTAGGTTCAATCCCCCAAACTAAAACAAAACAAACAACAACAAAACTACTCTAATGGCAATATGAAGAGGCCAAACTAATGATTAACAGAGATTAAACTGGGACATATATTAGGAGACTGCTTGCTCAGCAAGAGGAGTCAGACATTTTTGGAGTAGAAAATAAAGCTGCATAATTACATTACAGAACAAACATTAATGAATAAAGCCAAATATAATTCTCTTTTTATATGCAAGGAACAAAGGGGACAAGGAACAAAATTCCTTTTATTTTTCTTTCCTTTTTTCCATTGTCTCAATCTCTCAAACTTCTGGACTTTGGAAAATATATAAGGTGCATGGGCAAAGTGGCAAAGTACTTCTGGGTTTTAGAAAAGAAATGAGTTAAGGCATGCTGACACTTAAACTGATGATTGGTACTCTGGGCCAGGGAAATGATAAACAAGCTTTCTAATTTAATAAATAAAATATTCACTATTGGTAAAAGAAACATGATAAACACATGATGAAGACTTCATTAATCTTAGGTTAAAGTAATGTGTTTAAGAAAATAATTCTGTATGTATTACTGAGCAAAAATATTATAAACTGTATTAATGTGCTAGACCTTAAAAATAAAGATGTACTTTTTAGGCAAAGCACTAGGTAATTACAGATTATAGGAGATGCTTTGAAAAGAGAACACTTTTTTTAAAAAATCATTTTTTAGTTGTAGTTGGACACAATGCCTTTATTTTATTTACTTATTTTTACGTGGTGCTGAGGATCAAACCCAGGGCCTTGCACGTGCTAGGTGAGCGCTTTACCCCTGAGCCACGACCCTAGCCCTGAAAAGAGAACACATTTATAAAGCAATTTTATGTGTATACAGAATTGATGTGAAATCTATAATTACCAACCCATCATATATGAAAACTGAAGGTAAATCTGCTTTGTCTATAAGCACATATAATTTCTAAAATTATCTCATCAATATTGATTCGGCAAGCACTTAAGTGCACAGCAGATTTTATAACATTATTAGTGGCAGAAACCAATCTTTTCAGCATATTCTCATTTATAGTAAAAAGATACTTTCTTTATCTGAAGACTCTAATGGCCAATATTTCTGCAAAGGGCCAGAAAGTAGGTATATTTAGTTTTCCAGGTCATATAATCTCTCCAATTACTAAACTCTGCAGCCATAGAAATCATGTAAAAAAATGGGCACAGCTTTGTTCCAATAAAATTTAATTTATAAAAAAAGGCAGCAGGTTGAATTTAGTTCATGGGAAATAATTTGGTAACCCCTGTCCTAAAACAACATTTGCAAGCTTTGTCATTTTATCATAGATTATAAGTTTACTCAAAAGACCCATAAAATAATGTCAGAACATGAGAGAGAATGGTCCAAATTATACTGCAAAATATTAAGAAAACTACTATAAAGTCTTTTTTTTTTA
The DNA here is from genome assembly GCF_964194105.1 of Spermophilus citellus. NCBI lineage: Eukaryota > Metazoa > Chordata > Mammalia > Rodentia > Sciuridae > Spermophilus > Spermophilus citellus. The sequence continues at coordinate 176,527,830 of NC_138184.1, read as the reverse complement.
ATCTCAATTTTCCTTATAGAAAAAATAAAGGCTACACAGGGGATGTTGTAATGGGATTTACTTTTAGAAAGAAAGTGTTTTTTTACTCCTGTAATTTTTTTCAGCTGAACTTTTTCGTAGCTGATTGTTTCTTTTGACTGAATCAGGAACCAAAAGTGAGGATATTTGAAGGGGAAGGAGAATATAAGTTAATATGAGACTGTGCCTAGATTTTCACATGGTATTGCTCTCATCAGGTGACTCTAATGCCAAAACTCACACTCTAAAATAAAAACTAACTCATTTTATTTGTGTTCATCACTTTTAAATACTGGGTGATTAATACACTGGTGCCTAATTAATCTATTCCCAAGACCCTAATTATACAAAACAGTACTATTATTATTATTTGAGTTTATAAACCAACCCCAGATTTAATTAGCAAATGAACAACTCAAACATCTAACATTGCCTGTTTCATTACTGATCAAGTTTTGAGAGGTCTTCTCTTTCAATGAAGAAAGCCTGTAAAAGATTTTGTATTAAATCCCACTACATCCTCACTAGGCTACAGGAGAAAGGCAATATTAAAAAAATTAACCCTAAACTTGAGAAAAATATTTTAGTTATGATAATTTTTTTTCTAAGTTGACAGTTAAAAGCTAAACTTTTCTTTTTATTTCAGTCATTTCCTATTAACTTGGAAAAGTTTTATAATAGAAATAATAATAATAATGATAATAGTCTTAAGGTTTTTTTTTTAGTTGTAGGTGGACACAATATCTTCATTTTAAAAAATTTATTTTTATGTGGTGCTGAAGATCAATCCCAGTCTCTCACGAGGCAAGCACTCTTGTCACTGAGTCACAATCCCAGCCCAGTTAGTGAGTCTTAACACTGAATTATGTGCTCTGTATTCATGACAACTCCATGAAGAACTACTAACTTCCTCAAGGCCAAAATTCTGTTGCTGTTTCTGTACTTTCACGAGAATACATTTTTGACTCTAAACATGGTACTCAAGCACTCCCACATCTTGTCTGTTTTCTTGCCAGCCTCATCATTCCCATTCTATTCTACCATCAGCTTCAAGCTTTGCCACAATGGCTTTTCATTCTTGGTTTGTGTGTATTCTTAAGACTAGGGGAATACACTCAATGCTCATTTTTGCTTCTGAAAGAAATACCACTGAAGCCTGCAGCTCAGTTGAAATGATACCTCTTCACTAATTTCCCAAGTGTTTCAGTAAGAAAATCATGAGCTCCTTTGTATTATAACTTTACTTTGACTTTTATGACCCCTCACCTTACATTTTTAGTATCAATGAATTTGTCTATCTTCCTCATCATACATTCTTGAAGACTGGGATGACTATGTATTTATTCATCTTGGTGTCCTTATAGAATCCAACAAAATAAGTTGCAGATGGGCAGATACAATTACAAGTTTAAAAACAGAACTGAGCAAAGTTATATATTGCTTATGTTCCTTTACTTGCAATCCTTTGACCATTTGCAGTATTTCAAGTCCCAGGAGCTGATACTACAAAAACTGTTACGGAATACTTGGTTCAAAACAGTTGTAGCCACATTCTACGAAGCAGAAGAATATGCTATTGATTCAGTGTATAAGTCAAAGAAAATCAATTTATGAGAAGGTTTACTGAAATGAAATACCAATTTTCACATACGGTGGGTACAAAAATTTTACCTGACAGCAATATTTTAACATTTAAGAAAGCAAAGCAAGATGGAAAGAGAGGAAATGAGGAAAATGCTGTCAAGCTCTGAAGAAAATACCAAGTCATGGAAGTAGTCCAAGGGAGAGGGGAGGGGGTTCAGAGAGCAATGACATTTGCTTTCCAATTTCAGTTTCTTCATAAATCCTAATCTCTCTTCTCAATTATCTTCTTTGTCAATCCTATCAACATTCTAGGACTACCTTTCTTCTGAATTTTCAAATTTTCATTTCCAATTATTCTTTAGGCATTTTCACTCGAATATCCAAACATAGTATATTTATAACCAAACTCATTATTTCTACCTCCCCCTCATGAATAAAATAAAGCACCCCACTACTCCTCTGGTTCTTATCCCTGTTAAAAGCATTATCTAGTCAACCAAACTAGAAAACTGGAGTCAACTTGAACTTTTATTCTCTCTTATACAAAAAATCCTGTTGAAATCATCTTCTTTATATTTCTCAAGGTGAGATTTTACATCCCCAAGGACAGAAAAAAGATTACACAAGCTTCCTGAAGGCAAAACAAGACAAAGCAGGAGCTCAGGATGTAGCTCAATGGTATAGTATGTGCCTTCCATGCAGAGGCCCTAGGTTTAGTCTCTAGCACTATAAAACAAAAGACAACAACAAACAGACCACATACATACAGAAAGTAAAATGACTCTGACCATGCTCAACAGAAACAATGGATGCCAGAGATAATGGAACATCATCTTCAAATTTCTGAGGTTAAACAGTTTTTAATCAAGTGTAAAAGGAAAGTAATATTTTGAGACATTCAGGCTTTAAATTGTTTATTACTCATCTATATTTTTCCTCCAGGAGCCACTGTATGATATGCTTTACCAAAAAGGAGAATAAACAAAGAGTATAAAACATGGAATCTAAGAAAGGCAAAGGGAACTAGTCAATAACACAATGTAATAAAAATTATGATATGCTTATATTAAAGGATGGAGGGGGATAGATGAGGAAATTGTATAAGGAGTTGGGTGAAATAACAGATGTAAGGCCTTTTCTTTCATATAAGAAAGTCAAAGATAATATTCCACACTGTAAGGCAAATATCAGAATAGTCCAATGAATTGAATATATTTGCTTCTGGGCAGAGGTGCCTCATAAGAACTCCTCAGGAAGAACATCAGGAGACTGTTATTGTTCACTATAAGTCTCATATTACTATTTATCCTTTCAAATTATGTATATGTAAAATTTTGATAGAGTAAAAAAATATAAAGGTACTCTATTCCCTTTACATGGCACTACAGTGACTACTTAGAGTTATATTTCTATAAGTAAAGGCTCTCAGAGCTGGAAAGATCTCTAGAGATTTAGTCTTTTTTTTAAAAATATTTTTTAGTTGCAGATAAACATACAATACCTTTATTTATTTTTATGTGGTGCTGAGGATCAAACCCAGTGTCTCATGCATGTGAGGCAAGTACTTTACCATTGGGCTACAGCCCCAGCCCGTAGAGTCTTATTTTTAATAATGAAAAAAAAAAAAAAACCATGCTGATTTCTTTTTTCAAAATCACTTCTCTTTTCCTGTGAAGGTTTACTATTCCATATCAACAGATCCAAAAGATGTTCTAAACAACCAACCATATTCTTAACACTAATGAGAAATTGTTATGTTAGCACATGCCCTCTTTTTCTTCCCAATGTTCCACCCAAGAGAGTTAAATATTCAAGATTGTGAGCTAACAGATGGATAAAACATGCCAGGTCCTGTCTTAATGACAGCACGAGACATCTTTCTGAAGTGAAGAATATGATTTAATTAACCACCTGCTGAACTTAAGTTTGAGGGAAAGGGAAGTTACTGTGTAAAGTTCTCTCTCATGAAAAATAAACATAATTTAAGAATCAAAAAGCCAACAGTGAAAATAGTTCTTGATGGTCATTTATGCTTCTTGATTATGCTATTGGGGGGTGATATAAAAATTACAACTAGTTATTCCCTTGTTTAATGGAAAACTGTTGCCAAAAATGGTTAATGACTGGACCAAAGTTATTCAGTGTATTCTCACAGACTTTGAAAAGTAAAATTCATATAATAGAAGTTTAACTACTTCTCATATTTAGGGTCCACTCTCAAAGTACAATTGGGAATAGTCCATTAATTAGGTAATTCAAGCAAAACATCTACTGCCTCACAACTACCAGGATATTTGGAAGAGAGGTTAAAAAAAACAATAAAAATCTTTCTCATTATATATATGTATTATACATGTATTATAGAAAACAATTTAAAATCCAGAAAAGTCATTTATTATACATTCCAAAGATGACCATTTGTATATTAATAGTTTGGTGTATGTTTTTCCTAAGTGTTTTTATACTAGATTTGCCCAGTTTAATTTCTGTACCTCATTTGGCAATAAACATAAATTGCTAAAAGCTCATACATTTATTATAAAAGTACTTTATAATAAATGTATATAAAAATGTATATAAAAGGTCTAGTGAACATGCACAGCTAGGCAGGAAACAGGCAGGAAGAAAGAATACCAAGGTATTCAAATTAATCATCCTCCTTTAGGAGATCCATCAATCGACTCCTCAACTTTACAGCATTATCGTTTATTGCTTCCTAGTGTGACCATCAACTTCTAACTGACCAGTCTGCTATATATATTGCTCCTCTTACTCAGAAGAGTAAAGCCATTTCACTCAATTTTCTGCCATTCTAAGTTCATCAAAACATTTAGAGAACTGTGATTTTTATCCTTATTCCCTGGAGCATTCCTATATTCTGTATGCATTTAGCACTCTCCACTCATATTTTTGTGATATACTAATCTATGTATCCTATGTATGTATGTTTAATCCACACATCTGGACTACAAACACTTCAGGAAACAATCTACTTTCTCTTGCTTTAATGTCTACTTTGTAAAGATTATAATAGCTTTTCCTTAGGACAGATTATCAGTTTTGCTTGCTGGGATTGTTAATAACACATAAGGTATCCTTGAATTTCTGTCTTAATATCTTCTCCACAGCTTTTCCTCCCATTCATGGAAGACAAATAGTTTCAGGCTTTGGGAATAGATAAAAAGCTCACAAAAAAGGAAAATAATTACAACTAAATGGTAATGTAATAAGGAACCATATAGAATAAAATATCAACATTGCGTATTCATTTCAGGAAAGTAATTCTATAGAAAGCAAGACTCTTTTTGCTGTTTAACAATAACATTAACTGTAAGAGGAGATAATACAGTTAAGTAATAAAAACTAATAAATCCTTTATTTACTTAACTAAAAGGCTTGGTCATAGATTTTGCTTTAAAAATTAATATACTACAAATTACATATTGCCTACTGCTATATCCATCCAATAAATATACAAAGGCTTCACACACGGTACGCAAGTACTCTACCACTGAGGTATACCTCTAACCCTATGGTATTCCTTTTTTTGTGGGGGTGGATATTGGGGATTGAAATCAGGGGCACTGGACCACTGAGCCACATCCCCAGCCCTATTTTGTATTTTATTTAGAGACAGGGTCTCACTGAATTGCTTAGTGTTTCATTTTTGCTGAGGCTGGCTTTGAACTTAAATTCTCCTGCTTCAGCCTTCCGAGCTGCAGGGAGTGTGGCAAAGCCACAGGTATGTGGCAAAGGATGATTATTTTTAGCTCCAATATATTCAAGGTAGTAAAAGGAAATTTTATTTATTTTCAAGGCAGGTCAAGGTGATATGAAGGTATTTATTTAGGAAGATAGTTGAATTAACAGTATTTCAAATAGGGGACTAAAATATTTTGTTTCTTGGTTCAAATGTAAGGTCCCTGTTATATTCTGCCAATACTTAGGCATACTTAATACACTTTTATATTCACCTTAAATTGTGTTTGCATACAATTTTTTTAGAAAACTGACTTAAAATTTGCTTTTTCCTCAACAGATACACTTTTTAAGGAAAATATTAGTTATGCTTCATGTCCAATTATTTTGTAATGAATGAATTATTGAAAATTTATTTTAAAAATTGTTGATAATTTATTTTGGTTATATATATATATATATATATATATATTTTTTTTTTTTTTTTTTTTTTTTTTTGTGGTGCTGGGGATCAAACCCAGAGCCTTATACATGCAAGGCAAGCACTCTACCAACTGAGCTATATCCCCAGCTCAAGTTCACAATAGCTAAATTGTGGAACCAACCTAGATGCCCTTCAATAGATGAATGGATAAAAAAATGTGGCATATATACACAATGGAAAATTACTCAGCAATAAAAGAGAATAAAAATAATGGCATTTGCAGGTAAATGGATGGAGTTGAGAATATCATGCTAAGCAAAATAAGCCAATCCCAAAAAACCAAATGCCAAATGTTTTCTCTGATATAAGGAGGCTGATTCATAGTGGGATAGGGAGAGGGAGCATGGGAGGAATAGACGGACTCTAGATAGGGCAGAGGGGTTGGAGGGGAAGGGAGGGGACATGGGGTTATTAATGATGGTGGAATGTGATGATCATTATTATCCAAAGTACAGGTATGAAGACACGAATTGGTGTGAAAATACTATATATACAACCAGAGATATGAAAAATTCTGCTCTGTATGTGTAATAAGAGTGGTAATGCATTCTGCTGTCACATATAAATCAAAATAAATAAATAAAAAATTTGTTGATGAAAGAAAGGCAGGAATGCAGGCAGAGTCAAGGAATTTGCCTTAGTCACTTTGCTTTTTGTAGGAGATATACACTACTATACAACCTATACATCCTTTATTATAAGATTGGCAGCCCTAAAAATTCCTTTTTTAAAAAAATATTTATTTTTAGTTGTAGTTGGACACAATGCCTTTATTTACTTATTTTTATGTGGTGCTGAGGATCGAACCCAGGGCCTTACACTTGCTAGGCGAGCACTCTACTGCTGACCCACAACCCCAGGCCAAGAATTCCTTTTTTAACATAGCATGTGATAGATGTATTCCTGTCCCTGAAGGAATGAGGGGCAGATATTTCTATAAGCAGCTCAATCACTATTTAATCATATTTACCCTTTCCTAGATGCATGCAATGATTGAGTGTTGCATGTTTCCTTAAGTTTCAAGAATAAATACTGGGAAAATATTTATTTATAAGAACAAGTAACAACAGTTTTCCTGGATGTGTCCTTTGAAGTCAATCTCCTTGGACGATAGGTTTTTTATAAAGTTCTATTTCTGTTATAAAAGCTTATGAGACAGACTGTAAATTCCTTAAAACTTAGGCTATCATTTTTCATGGCAGTGCTCTTTCTCAAATACTCCACACTCTGGGATATCAGAGTCATTGTTAAATGGATTATTAAAATGACAGACGAGGTCCTTACACATGACTAAGTAGTCCTGAGTATAAATTAGGTGCTTTGGGATATGTATGCTCTCTTTCATATCTCTAGAGTGATATTACTACATTGAAGTACAGGAATAGTTTACTAACTGGTCAAATCTAAGCTGGTAACTAAAAACTGATGAAGTTTGGCACTACGATAGAACATTTTTAATAACTGCCTTCAGAATGCCACTTTTCTAATTTGGAGCTTATCAATTTACATAAAACTTTGTATTTACAATTCCACTAATATACTTGGGAGAAAATGTTTCACTTAAATTTAAGAAACACCAAAGGCAAGAAAATTCATATGGAAAATATCTTTGCCTCTCTCAACATTTGCAAATATAAAAGTCTTTACTGAAAACTTTTCAAACACTTTTCACCTTAATATCCTAAATTTTTAGGAATCAATGAATATTTTTGAGTGATATTATATATAAAATATATTGCTGCATGAATCTAAATCCACAATTCTAATTGACACAATTTCTTTATTCTTGCTTTCATGAATCTTACTGGTTGAAGAGAACATGGTAAAAAAAAATGCCTTCTTTAGAAATGGGACCTTTGAGTTTTTCAAGGTTATTAAGAATATTAAAAAAGTAACTTTGGGTAAATAAGACGTTTTCATAAAATATCACATATCTTGCAGGAACCAAACCAGGCATACTCAAACAGGTAAAATCCGCTTTTATCTCAATACTTTCTCACTTTGAAAGGAGTTATGTAGTCTACATTTCAAACACGGAAGTTGGTGTTTCTTGTTATCAGATTACAAATACAAAAATGCCTATATTATCAAAGAGTTCATTTTCTCCAAACACCAAATTTGTCTTTTAAAGAAATACTCATATAGTGTTAAGTTGATTTTTATGTCAGACTTAGGAAACTAATTAAAGCTTCCTGAGAGGGGTCAAGAGAGGCATACAAAGCCTACAGCTTATTCTTGTCTTATTTTTGTACCACCTGTTTATAAGAAAAGGAATCAATAACCTTCCTATATTCATATATAAATACATGACTATTAGAACTCCACAGCATGTACAATCACAAAAATGGAAAGTCATACTCCATGCACATTTGATATGTCAAAATACATTCTACTGTCATATATAACTAAAAAGAACAAATAAAAAAAGAGATCCTTGGCTGATATAAAAGAAAGTAAGATTTTGAAACAATTTTCTTCCTTCTTTTCCTTTTCTTTTTACTCATTTAAGGTGGCTTGGAAATGGCTCCATGAATTCTCTAAACGTATTAGCAATAACATTTTATGGTAAGTAAAAAAAAATGAATACTACTCTCTTTTCTGAAATGACTACTGCAGAGGGTAGGTGACTACTGAATTTTTATGTAAATGTTAAAATTTTTTTTATCATGTCCAGACTTTTTGTAACTGTAGAATATTTATCACTACCAACTATATGATTCCTCAAATTTGAGCTATACCATACCAACCAAATATTCCACTTTGTCTAGAAGGGTAATTTATTTATTTATTTACTTAAATTTTTTTTTTAAACTTCAGTTTATTTATTTATTTTATGTGGTGCTGAGAATCAAACCTTTACCAATGAGCCACACCACCAGCCTAGGTAATTTATTTTAACTTACTGCCTCTAAACTGTCCTTTTTAAAAAAACTTTAAATAACAGAAAAAAATATGCTTAAAGAATTTTTGCATCATAAAATATCCTGTGAATTTTCATATTATTTATAGAATTAGCTTTTATCTTTGGGCTTTCAATTTAAAATTCAAATTTATCTTGATGCAGTAAATCTCATCCAAAGAATGTAAACAGATGTTTAACAATAACATGTTATATTTCAAGGAACTTTTATTGTACTGAGACCTACTAAAAGGAAACCTAAACTTACAAATGGCAGAAAATAGGTAAATTCAGTCACCAAATATTCTCCAACTTATCTCCAATTTAAAGTAGAAGTGATTTGAAATTGGACATGGTCTATGCATTCATATTACCTTGATCCTGACTGGAAGACAAGTTCCCCAGAATCTAGCTAACAGGTTAGGAACAATTGTTCCTATATGCAGAAATGTGCCAGAGGTTAAGCTATACACTTACAACATGAGTTTTCTATAATGACACTGGATTTGGGATGTCTACTTTTCTGTGCTATGCAGCTGCAGGGAATATTATTTTGTTTTTTGGTTAGGAAGAAAATACTGTTAGAATACTTTTTTTCTTTTAATGTAGAAGAAACAGCTGCCTTCATGGAAATGGAATTGGGGATACTCCAATTCAAGCCTACAGTGCAATGTATTTTGGAATGGAGCACTTGAATTCTCAGCTGCCATCCCAGATTATTGCTTCTGCGTCTATCCATCTCTTTCAAGGAATGCTTTCCTTTTATCTAGTGGGTAGGAAATATTAGAACTTGGGATAAGCAATATATCTTTTTGTAACCAAAACTAACCTTAGTGACTTGTTTCTATGAAATTAGTAATACATGATGATAGAAAAATGGGACTCATTTTACAAAAATGTATTTACAAGCAACTTTTTAGGAACATAGCTCTTCTACTAAGGCACGAACATTTGTATTTACAACACAGATATGAAACACCTACATGTTTCTCTACATAACAGAACATGTTTCTCTTGGCTGATGCAATGTTTTATCTTCATATTTGAGCAGGAATTTATAAATAGGTCATTCTTGGTATTTTGGCCAAAAGGACATTTAGGCATGAGTTTTGTTTTAGGAAAAACATTGAAGTGTAACAGCATAAAATATGCTAGTCTTTTCACTTTTTTACATGCACACAAAGTTACCATCTACAGTCTTCTTTAATTCAGCTTTCAGTTTTTCCTGGTCTTCTACTAGTTTTTTATTTTCTGTTTCCAAAGTGTGTTCTTCATCTGTGGTTTTCAAAATCTATCACAAAAGAGAGGTACAGGAAGAAGTAAGCTTAGATTAAGATAGCTAGATAGATAGCTAGATAGCTTAATTAAAGCTCTACTGAATATATTATATAATCTTAAAATCATGTTTGGGAAATAAGGATTAAAATATATTCTGGAACTAAAGGAGACTCAAAATTTTGAAATTAAAAATAATTTTTTAAAAATCAAGACAAGAGGGGCTGGGGATGTGGCTCAAGCGGTAGCGCGCTCGCCTGGCATGCGTGCAGCCCGGGTTCAATCCTCGGCACCACATACAAACAAAGATGTTGTGTCTGCCGAAAACTAATAAATAAATACATATTTAAAAAAAAAAATCAAGACAAGAAAAAAAATTTATAGGAAGGGAAATAAGTAATCTATCTAAAGCTATTGGTTTTTATTTTATTCTTTGTCCTTTTAGATATTTTATAATTTTCTATAAGGTTACCATTTTCTTTTTTTATAATTTTCTTTTGCTAACAGAAACTTGATAATTGACAAACACAAAAAACATTTCTTTGTATTATGGCTAAAATATCTGAAATGAAAATAAGAATTTCTTGATAAGGTACAATTAGAATTATGTTTTAAAAATTATTCAGGTAAATAACATGAATCTCTCTTCCTCAATTAAGTGCATGGCATAAATCTAAGGAAATAAGAGGTTGATAGTAATTAGAAAACCATTGTGTTCTGGTTGCAAAGCTGTCCACTCAAGACTACTTTTTTATACAGACAAATTTATAAGTATAAAGTTGTCAGGGTGGAGACGGATAAGTGGAAAATGACAGGGCCATATCTATGGCTGGAAAATTCTATCTAATTTTCATTGAGCAGTCCCCAAATTATTTTTACTCAGCAATTAATTCTTTACAATGTTATTTATATTTTGAAATCTATTCTGGCTTTTAGAAAAATTGTAGCTTATCTTTTCTAGGCAGGAAAAATTAAGATCTCAACAGTGAAACAACTGATTAAAATAAAAACATCATGAAGTAAAAAATTCCATAATTTGTATGGATACAAACTATCACTGTTACTAGAACTAGGAAGCTGACTTAAAGAAATATTAAGGAATTTAAGTTACTAATATAAATAAATGAATATTTAAAAACTAAAATATGTAACCTCTAGCATGGGTTAGTGGACTAAATAAAGTGGCAACAACTTAATACTGACAGCTTCCACAGTCTGGTAAAAGAGCAACTCACAAGAATTTTACACAGACTGAGGTTAAGAATTTCAAGGGCAGGGTGATTCATTTTTTAATGTAAGTTGATATGGTCAACAAACAAAACTTACAAATTTCCACTGAGCAATGACTATAGGCAAATATTTTATAATCCAAGGTGCTGTAAGAGAAACATGATTCCTACTCTTAGGTAACTTTAGTAGAAATGAAAAGATGAGCATAAAAACTGTTGCACAAGACCAAATACAGTACTAATGCACTATAACAAAAATTAGGCAGGTCAGAGGAGGAATTAAAGCTCTACTGAATATATCATATAATCTTAAAATCAAGTTTGGGAAATATTCTGGAACTAAAGGAGACTCAAAAGTTTGAAATTAAAAAATAATAATTTAAAAATCAAGACAAGAAAAAAAAATTTCTCCAAACCTTTTAATTTGTTGCTTAGTTCAAGTTCAAAACAATTATAGCTGTTACTTCATTGAATTCAGTTCATAAAATCTCTAGTGATTACTCAAATTGGAAAAGAATCACTGAGTTGCAGGAATGTTTATAGTGACTACTTGAATTATTATGGCAATGATTTGGAAAAGCTGGATTTGTGTTAGTCTTGTAAATAAGCTTTCATTACTGCACCTGTAAAATCATCCAAATTTATTATGTGTAACTTCACCTTGGAGACAGACCAGGGATCCTAGAATCTGAAATTCAATAGCTACCAGCTACATGAACATGAGTATTCTCTGTCCCACTCACCTCATCCCACCTTGGTAAGTGACTGGAACAAAAAGTCTGTGCAAGGTAAAACTCCATTCTGGTTTTTTTTTTTTTTTTTTTAAATTTTAAAGCACTTAAATTAAAAGTGAGTTTTTTTTCTTAGTTTTAGTTTTATTTTTGTAATTATTTCCTTTAACTGAGAGGCAGAACAGAAAAGGCACAAACTTCATTTTTTTAAAACAATTTTTTTTTAGTTGTTGATCAATCTTTATTTTATTCCTTTATTTATATGTGGAGCTGAGAATCGAATCCAGTGCCTCACACATGCAAGGCAAGCACTCTGAGCACAACCTCAGCCCACTACAAGTCATTTTAATAACAGGATAGGAATTGAGGGCAGAAAACAAAGTGGTTTTAAATGTGGATTCTAGTGTCAGGCTGCTTAGTTTCCAATTTTCTGAGTAACAGAAAACTTGATTTTGTGCAAGTTACTTAGCCTTTCTAGGCCTGTTTCTTCATCTATAAAATGCAGATAATAAAATATAAAACTCACAGGATTGTTGTGAGAATTGAGAGAGTTAATACCTTACTGTCTAGCATTTGAAGCAATACTTGACATGTTGTTAACTATTATTTACAGATAAGGAAACTTTAAGACCAGAACACACAGGTAACATCCCAGGTCACATTGCTAATTACTTAATTACTTACTTAATTAATTACTTAATTAATTGCTAATTACTTAATTGCAGGGACTGGTACCCAAGTCTCTTAGATCTCAAGATAATGAGCTTTCTGCTACATAATATGCCTCTGATAGAGAACAAAGAGAAAATTTTATTTTTCCTTAGCTAATATTTCAAAATCCACAAGTACCTGAAATCAAAGCCATCCTTTATATTTTCACCTATGGCTTTTATTTTATTGGTCAATTAGTTACATTCTGAGCACTGAGAGTATTTTGGTCTAGTTCACAGACTTTCGTCCCATTGTATACTAGCCTTAGTCCTGCATTATCTGTGCTTCATCTGATGATCCAGCACCACTGAATAGGTCTCAGCTATGTAGGAAGCAGGGAACCAGGACAGCATGGAACCAAAAGAAAGGAAAATAAAAAAAGAAGAAACTGTGGGAGGTCAAGGAATCAGTGACCATAAAATAGATTTCCTTCCTTTTGGTAACAGACTTGAAAACAATTTCCAAAAGCAAAGCTCCAAAAATATTTTGAGGAAAGTGATTTTTTTTTTTAAATAAGGGAAATTTAAGTACACTAATTATGGTGTACATGGGAAAAGTAACAGTTTCAAAACTTTAAATACTTTACATTTTTGTAGAGTTGAGGAGTAAACAGAAAGACAACTGAAGATGAAAAAGTAAGTGTCCTTACAGTAGTTATAATTCATTACTCTGATATGATGTATATAATTTGCAATCAATATGAGCATCCAAGAAATCTTTTCATAAAAATAAGGCTATGTACTTTTGAATTTAGCCATCATATGTTAATCAAAGCTAAGAGGACTTTGCTTTTGTTTTTTAGTATTGGGAAATGAGATCAAAGGATAAAAAAATGATGCAAGTAACATTAAAGCACAAAATAAAGTGCTTGACTGTGCTGCTGATACATTCCAAAAAAGAAAATGACATATTGCTTGCTTCTGAATACAGAAAATACCAAAGCAAATTTACAAGACTTTGATAGATCAATGACTTTTTGAAATAGAGCAAATCAAAATATAAACTGGTTCTTGTACTCCAAAAGTTTCCTTAAAACATGCTAACAATCTACTCAAAAGAAACACTTTTGAATTCTGTTTCTATGAACAGAGATCTTTCTTTACCTTTTTTGTTACAGTATAAATGATGCAGATATAAAAAATAAAATATGGGCTTTGAAGAGGTGACCATAATAATGGAGAATCATTACAATTTTTTGCAATTAGTTGTTGCCTCATTTAATAGGTTTTAGAAAGCTTTATACTGTATCATGTATAGCTAACTTATTTAGAATTGATGAAAGGGGGTGCTAATTATCCTTTCTGTAAGAGACTGAACATTAGGATTTAGACAAGGACTTTAATTTTCTATTGCTTGACTCAAAATACTTTTTTACCTAACTATAACTTGGTGTAATGATAACGACTGTTTGCATTTCTTTAATTCACAAGAGAAAAATAATTTTGGGATGGGGATGTGGATCAGTGGTAGAGCGCTTGCCTAACATGTGTAAGGCACTGGGTTCCATCCCTGGCACCACAAAAATAAATAAATAAATAAAACAAAGTAAAGGTATTTGTCCATCTACAATTTAAAAAATATTAAAAAAATAATATTATTGCATTATTTTAGGAATGTTTTCTTCAAGAAAATGTGTTTCTCTTCTCTTTTTTCTAAGGAGAATGAGTGACACTAATGGGACTTAATATGAACTGACAACACTGAAGCATTGAAACCTGACTCCTAAATTTTAAATTTCTTTAGAAAAAAAGATATCCAAAGTAATTTTGTATCTTTCATTTTTCCATTTGTTCTTTTTGGTCAGTGGAAAAAACACTAGTACCTAATCCACACTGAATATAAGGGGAAGGATAATATAGGATTCTCAAAGTAGGAATATCAGTAGCATCACCAAAATAAAGATTTAAACTATTATGCACAATCATCAATCTACAATCAATGACCTCTCTCTGCTTTTTATACAACCAATCATACTTTAACTGAAAAAGAAAAGGAAACAGAATCACAAAGATTTAGTTTGGGTAATGAAGTAAGATTAATGGTAATGAAGAAATTAAAATTCATAACCTCAGAATGTTTTCTTTTTGAATCATAAGAAATAGGTCCAAAGATATTAATTTACTATGGACGAGAACGTGAGAACAAGTAAACTAAGAGAATAGTAAAGGTACTTTAGATACAGTCATTCCACAGAACATTATTGTTCAACAACAATATTCATATGAACTGTTACAAAAAAGATTAAATACCCTTTTTAGTTTTTCATTCTCTTCCATGAATCTTTTGGCAGCCTTATTAGTATTTTCTGCTTGACTTTTAAGCACTCCTTTGTTTGATAGTTCTTTTGCCAGCTGAGTTATAAGTGTAACCAGACGTCTCAACACTCTAAGGAAAAAAAATCATAATAATGCATCACTAGATCAATCAGTAACTGTGACTTTAAATCAAAGAGCCATTATCAAATGATTCCCTATAAGGTACACAGGTGTGAGTGGTGGAGAAAGTGATGTTTAAATGGAATATATATATATATATATACACACACACACACACACATACATACATATGTATATTTATTTATATATATATATATTTTTAATATGTATGTATATAAGTACATATATATTTAATCCAAGTCTCTTGGTTAAAACAAGCCTGTGTCTTATTCCTGTGAAATCTCTGTTAGAAGACTAGCATTTAGAAAAGTTTCAGTGGTACTTTTTTCTCTTATTTTGTTTTGCAGTGCTGGAGACAGAACCCAGGGCCTTGTGCATACAGTGATACTTTTCAAATTATTTTTCTAGTACAGCTCTTTAGCATGAATATAAGACAGTACGGCCAGAATGAAAACCCTTTTTTTTCTGACCAGTTCAAAAAATGGTATTTAAAGGCATTGTATACATTTGACAGAGCCTAAAAACTGCTCATTCACATCTGTTCATGGTAACTTCCATTGTTAGAAATTATAATTGATCTCTTCAATTATTCATTCAGTGATATTTACTGAGGAACTGCTAAGTATTAAACACTATGCTAGGCACTCGGGACACAGCAGAAAATGAATTAAGTCCCTGCCTTCAAAGAGTTTAGGTTCTAGTTGGAGGACCAAAATAGTATTTAATTACAATTGTAAATGATACTAGGAACAAAAGTATATACATGTAAGAGAGAATATAACAGAAGACCTACCTACTTTTTGGGGGACTGATGGCCACAGAGGGCTTCTCTGAGAAAGTCTAAAGAATGAGCAAGGGAAAGGAAAACAGGGAAAGGAAAGGGTGTTCTGGTAGAAGAAATAGCTTGTGTGAAGACCCTAACATGGAAAGGAGCTGGCTACACCACAACTCATTTGTTCTAAGAATGAGTGAATAGTGAAGGTGAGTGTGGCTGGAATGTATGGTAAGTATTAGAGAAGAGTAGAAAGAAAGGCTAGACAGAGAGAGACAGGGGCCAGATCAAGCAAGGTCCTATGGAATTAGCAAACCTATAAACAGTAACAATTACTTGCCATTTGGTTATTTCACCTGAGTTCCTTTATGAAGATATTAGTAAAAAAAAAGTCTTCACATATGTGGAAAAAGTGAGAGAGAGAAAGAAACCTAAACAATGTGTTAAAATTGTGATTCAACTTTTTTTTTTTTTTTACTTACAGCCAAAAAAATAATGAAAATCCAGAAATGTAAAGATTTCTTTGAGACCTAAAAAGTTTCATCTGTGTATGTTCATAGGCACCAAGTTTGCTAGTTGAGCTCTTGTCAATGGTATGAATAGAGGAATATTTCCTTACTTCTCTCACAGCATCTATTATAGTAAAAGAGAAAATACTTTGTTTTTAAGAATATAAAATCATTAAAGAAAGAGAAGCAGTTTTAGAGTAACTGATCAAACTTTTTAATAATTGACTTTATGTAGGGGGCTCTCTTTCCTTTTTTAGCACCTGGAGGGTAAGCAAGTAGTGATTGTGATAGATTAGACATTATAGAAATGTCTGTTTAGTTCCTTCATTCATTTTTGAATTGGGTTATCTGGCTTTTCATTTGTCCCCAAGATGTCTTTTGTAGATTTTTTTTTTCAAGCCAAGAATTACATAATGGACATTCATCAAATGATTACATCTCTGTGTTTTGGAATATATAATACTTAAATTGGGTATATTTCTGATTGGATCAGTTCAATAATTTTGGTAGGTTACTATAGCATTAAAAAAAAATCCAGCATGGACTGTCATTGGTCATTGTATTATCTTTCTAGCTATACTACAAACTTTTACCTTTTACTCTATCCTTAAGAATGACGAAAATTTCACCTATTGACAGTAATTTAATGCAATATCCCATTACCATCAACTCCAAGAGACGATCCTATTTTTCTTATAGTATTAGCATTTTTAGTAGCTACTATTACTTTAAATAACGACAATTTTAGAAATATTTAACAGGTTTGTTAAAATGGGATTTGATCTATGGTGGCATATACTATATATCTATATGGTGGCATATACTTCCCTGACCAACAATTGGATTACACCTATTACTGGAAATTTTCAAATAGCTGTTCCTTTGATTTTTTCAGTTCTGACAGGTCTCAGTTCTAGGGGAACTATTTCTTTCTAGTGCAAAATAGATACCAGCACATATGTTTAGTGCATTTTAAAATTAGAATTTCATAGTTATTTAGTTATTCTTTTTTTTAAATTTTTTTTAACACACACACAAACAACTTTATTAAAATATATAAACTGTTATGCAAAGTCTTTAACATATACAAAAAACTCTATTAAAATATATATCTCCTCCAAGAGGTTTTATCAAAAGATGCACCTCACTCACATTGGCTGTTTGTTGATATTTGTCCAAAAAACACTACACTTTGCTCTATAATTATTTTATTTTATTTTTTTTATTGATTGTTCAAAACATTACAGAGCTCATGATATATCATCTTTCATACATTAGACTCAATTGGGTTTTGAACTCCCATTTTTACCCCAAATACAGATTGCAGAATCACAACTGTTACATACTCACATTATTACATAATGGCATATTAGTGACTGTTGTATTCTGCTACCTTTCCTATCCCCTACTATCCCCCCTCCCCTCCCCTTAAAGGGGAGAGAATTTAGTTATTCTTAATCACTGGATTCTTTCGTGTTCTAGAGAAGGCAACCATCTTAAATGTTTTAAAGCCAAAAGAGGTACAAGTTCGAATGCTCCCTTCATGTGACCATTAGCATTCCTGGGGAAGTTGTGCCACATGAGAAAAGAGATTCCAGTTCGAAAATTGAGGCCATTTTGACAATCATTTGAATTTATTTTTTATAACACTTTGAGACAAAATTCACAGTCTGTTTGAACTCAGTTACTTCTAAAAAACATGGTGATTATGAAGACTTACAGAATTTGTTTTGATTAAAAACTTTAAAGCCCTTTTAACTTCTAAAATAAAAATTTCAAACATGATGAAAACTATCACCAGTTAGAGTGTCCTTAATCTGAAATGCTTATATTCAGAAGTATTTGGGATTTACTCATTTTAAATATTTGCATGTACATGTTAAGATATTTTAAAGTCACATGAGATTCATTTAATTTTTATACAAACCTTATGCACATAGCCTGAAGCCAATTACATACAATTTGCTTAGGTTTTAAAATTATTTGTAATAGGCACATTATAATGATACATACTAGTGGGATTTGTTATCTCTCTCTTTATATATGCATATAATTTGATCAATCTCAGTCCTCACCACCTTCCCTTTTCTCTCCTCCCCCAATTTGCTTGCTGTACTGATCTCCCTTCTATTATTATAATGTATTATAATCATATATATAAGTGGGTTCATTGTGGTATATTCGTATGTGAATATAGCATAATTTGACAAATTTCTTCCCCCCCTCTGTCTCCCTCCCTCTGGATCCCCTTCTTATACTCTAATGGTGTTCTTCCTATTTTTGTTTTTCATTTGTGTGTGTGTGTGTGTGTGTGTGTGTGTGTGTGTGTGTGTTTGTGTTTTGACTCCAACACATGAGGTCAGGTGTGGAAGTTTCCACTGTGGTGTCATGTTGGTCTTCAAAGTTCCAGATTTTGGAATGTTTTGGATTTAAAATTTTCAAATTAAGGATGCTCAATCTTTCCAAAAAACATTTATAATCCCATTACATCGATTCAACAATTATTAACAATCTGCCATATCTGTCTTTTAAAAAGTATTTGAAAGTGAAGTTGCAATAATCATGACACTTTACTCCTAAATACTTCAGCATGCATTTCCTCAAATTAAAAACCCATTCCTCCTACATAAATTAGTAATTTTTTAAAATAGAGTTTTGTTTTAGATCTTATCGATACAACTATCCAGCTCTGCAGTTATCTGTGGAAATAGGCATAGATAATATGAGAACAAATAGGAATTGAAATATTTCAATAAAACTTTATTAAGCTGTAAATTGAAATACAAAAATGTTGCTATCATAAATAAAAAAAAAACAAAAAACAAAAACAAAAACAAAACCCCTAACATCTAACAATTACTCTAAGTTCAAATTTTGGCAGTAGTCTCTAAATCTGTGGTGATATCATTTTTTTTTTAAACCGGGATTTAATCAAGATGCACAGTCCACATCTAAGAATCCTTTTGAGAGTTTAAAGATTCTATTTCTTTGTTCCCTAGCAGCTGAGCCCTTGGATGCTTAGGATACCACTTTAACAGAGGAGTGTATAACTGGATGCCATGAGAAACAGTATCTGATAACTCTGAAAAGTGGGATATGCATTATTGCTTTTTAACCTTCAAATAAAGTAAGAGGTTAATAAGAATCCCTGTACTTCCCTGAAATTAATGCCTCTGTATACAGAATATCAAATGTGTATCAAAATATCAATATCTGCTGATCTCCTCTTGATTTTTAGAAATCCACCCCACCTTTTTCTTTTATCCTCTCTAGCTTCCAAATATGAGAAAAATATATGACCCTTGACCTTCTGAGTTTGACTTATTTAGCTTAACAAGTTCCATCCTGCAAATGGCATAATTTCATTTTTCTTTATGGTTGAATAAAATTCCATTGTGTATATATGCCACATTTTCTTTCTTTAGTTATAGATGGACACAATACCTTTATCTTTATTTATTTAATGTGGTGCTGAGAATTGAGCCTGGTGCCTCGCAAATGCCAGGCAATGTCACAATGCCAGGCAATGACCACCAGCCCATGTCACATTTTCTTTAACCACTCATTTGTTGACAGACACCTAGGCTAATTTGGCTATTGTGAATTGTGCTGCTATAAACTTGAGTGTCAAAGAGAGATCAATAGAAGAAAGGGAACAATGGGTGGGAGGAAGTGCTGAGGAGTGACACTGGCCAAATTATATTGTTATACTGTATGTACGAATATGTAACAGCAAATCCCATTATTATGTACAACTGTAGTGGACCAATAAAAATTGTGGCAAAAAATCAATATCTATCAATATAATATATAAATTCAACTACATGCCAATATCAACATCAACATAACTAAAAATCAAGAAATTCATTAAAAAACAACTAGAGTTATGCTTATTCAAAGGAGGGATCAGTACTAGTACTTACCTAGAAACAGAACAATCAATAGGATTATAATGGTAAGAAAAGCCTTGTTCCAAAAAATTGCAATTTTACCCCAAACATTAAATGAAAAAATCTTCTGCCATCTGCAAAGCAATATAATTACATTAGGTATATATTTTTTTTAAAAAAGGCGGTTTTGAAATACTTTCTAAATAAGTAACATTTTATGGTAGTGTGACAAGTAAAAACAAATAGAGGGCTGGGATTGTGGCACAGTGGTACAGTGCTTGCCTAATGTGTGAGGCACTGGGTTCAATCCTCACCACTGCATAGAAATAAATAAATAAAATCAAGGTCCATCAACTGAGTCCAAGGGATACAAATAAAGATAGAAAAAAAGAAATAGAGAAATTTAATATTTATGAAATAGAGAACTCTCTCAAATTTAATAATAATCTGACATTTGATTATCTTCTGTCTGGCAGCTTAAAAAAAAAAGGCTTTGTTTTTTTGGATACAGTAATGCAATGTTGCCCAGGCTGTCCCTAAAATTGAGATCATCTTGCTTCATCCTCCCGAGCAGCTGGGATTATAGGTGTGTACCACCACACCCAATTAAAAAAAGGAATTCTTAACAGTAAAATGTTGTATTGTTGATCAAAGCTATTTATATCATCTTTCCTAGTCAGAGTGATGACTCAGAAATGACAAAAGTCTATTGGTCCAAAAATTAGCACCATTTCAGGAGTAAGAAGTTTCTCTGTATATTTATTTTTATATAGTATACTTTTAATATCTACTCCAAATAAAGATGTTTCTCTATTTTAATCATGAGAGAATTAAAAAAATTGAGGTACTAAATATATAAAAAGTGAAAAAAATCTTATATAGCTTGATAAATTTTTACATATGTTTATATCTATGTAATTTACCTACAACCCAGATCAAGATCTGAACACAGAGGAATGAGATGAGGGAAACAGTCTAGGTGGAATAGGCAGTAGAAGTAAACACAAGAGTTAAGAAGGAATGAGCAATAAATGGCAAAGAGTGACAAAATGATCCATCTTATAATTTGAAAGGTAACAAACTTTGTATAAGAGGATTTTAAATTAAAAAACACATTAACTGAGTCCAAAGGAGACAAATAAAGGTAGGAAGCATTAAATACATTTCAAGCAACTTATAATCTTTAAAAAGAATTTTAATTTAAGATTATGACAAATTATTCACTGGTAAAATTTGTAAACAACTCTAAATATTAATGACTTGAAGTTGATGGGAAAAGGGACTGATAACAGATGGAACAATTTTTGCCTCTATACTTTCTTTTTATTTAATTTTTTATTTGTTCTAAATTAGTTCTAAGAATATACTTCTATACTTAGTTCTATACTTAGAATTAAGTATTTTTATACAGGTGTTATTCAAATTCTATATTACAAAACTTTTATTTTATATTACAAAACTCTTTTAAAACAAGAACATAAGTGGTAATACTTTGATCTATGTCCAAATGTAAATTCACTTAACCTCATCTCAAAGGTCAATACAAGAGGGAATGGAAGTGACTCTCTCTACGGAACAACCAGCAATAGGAAGACTCAATTCAAGAGCACCTAAACCTTGCTATATTATTGGTTCTAAGCAATCCTACACAGCTATCCTACTTAATTAATACAATTACCATATGAGGTATTATCACTTCAGGAGTAAGAGGTCTTATTATATAATATACTTTTATATAATATAATATTATATAATAGACAGTACTATTTCTATTTTATAGAAGGGGAAACTAGCTGGAGAGAGTCAATAACTTACCCAATGTCACACAATTAATAAATAATACCAGAGAACTGGGATACATACCCAGGGAGTGATTTTGAGCCTGTGCCTTTTATGACTGGGTTATATGAGAAAAGACCAAGATTATGAAGATACACATATAAAAGGTCAAAAGATGTGTATACCCAAAGAAAAGGGACATAGTATAAGTTATTTGTGTGTAAATATGCCATATTTTCTTATGTGTATTTGTACATGAGAATATTTATACATCATGTGTCCAAACACCCACATCAATGTAACAGCTTCTTGATCCTGATGGATATAAAAAATATTTGGAAGAAAGAAAAAGGCTGATCTCAAATTATGAATCACTTTGATGGAGACAGATCAACTGAAGCAGCACTGTTTTTTTTTTTTTTTCTTTGCAAATCTTCAAACCTTACTTGTATATTGGATGTTCCTAAACAAGATCTTTCTCTTGTATATATAAATGAAGCAAATTTTGAATATATAGGAATCCATTGCTGCAAATACTAACAAAAATCAAAAGAGGCATTATGGAGGGTTTAAAATGAGAGGCAGTATGATGAAGCAGCAGCACTGGACTGAAAGCAAGATTCTTGTTTGTAATTTACTGCTGACCACGTAGGTGATCTTGGTTAGGTCATTTGCCTTCTCTGGGTCTCAGTATGTGATCTAAGGAATGAGTTGGGTTGGATGAGATAACTGAAGATTCCCTCCCCACTTACGATTTTTCTCTTTAGTAAGGAAAAAAAACCCCAACAATAACAAAACAACAATAGGCAAAGACAGAAGTGAGTTGAACCAGGTAGATAATGAGCAAGTAGAGTTGTGAAAGACTACCTAGATCTCGAGCCATGGTAAAACTTTCTAAAGTTTCATCCAGTCCCATTATTTTACTACAGTGCAGTTTAAGAAGATATTTCTAGGATCTCACTTATGAAATATTTTCTTGTAAGTCATGAGTATAAACAAATATCTTGCAACATTTTATTACAAATCTGTTTTACTATCCATACCATCAAGTTCCTGGACCTAAAACTAACCCCCTAATGAGTAGATTATTAAAGGTAAAGTGTGTTAACGCTTGGGTTGAAATTTCTGTTCTTAAAGATCTTAAAAGGTCCTTTACTAAAGAAATAATGTTAATACATTGTCTGATAGCTTTCACATTTGGCCCTTTTAATACATTGAGTGGAATAAAAAGTAATGAAATGCCATCATTTTACATAGTTTACATAATGCCAAAACTAAAGAACTTACAGGCTTTGGTTTCTAAATTGCCATTCCACTGCCTCAATTTAACATTTTTTAAAATACATGCTGTATTGTAAATATAATTTAAAAAAAATTTTTTTATTCCACTGCTTCAATTCAGGGCAATAAAACAAAGGTTAAAACCTCATGACAAGACAGGGCAAGTATCAAAAGTATGTAATCAACAGAATCACAAGTACTCGCACTCGGCTTGTTTCCTTTGAGAAAGGAGGAAAAAAATTATCATTTGTACACATAATAAAGTTTTATAAATTTTAAATAGATATTGTCATGAAACAGTTCTAACCTGTTAAGTAAGTTTTTAAAAGAATACCCTTTGCACAGCGGGCTCTGAAAACTTTTCAATCTTAAGAAAACCTTTCCGTATCACACTGCAGCCTAAAGGAGCTAATCCAATATTTAGTATTTTTAAGATTTGAAAGTTTCCTACCTCTGAGGAGGAATAAAAGGTAGACAGAAGAGTAAAATGAGTCCTATTTCGGCATAAAGAAAGGTTGCAACTGCCACCCATTGGATTGTCATTTTTTTCTTCACACCTGAACGGAGAAACATTTATTTTACTTCATTTGAAAGAAAACTGGGCTGAAGGCCCCGGGGCACACTGCTTCGTCATAGGGCTGTACCCGCACACACCCCGGAATGGACCGGACAGGAAGAGATGGGACTAGACCGGACGAGACCCGGCCCGGGCGTCTCCACCTCTTTGGCGAGCCGCGCGGAACCCTAGAGGCGGCCAAACGGCGCCAATGACTTCCTCTCTGGCCGGCCGCTGCACCTACAGTCCAACGCCTCTCTCCTCTAACGCTTTGCGGCCCTCCCGCCCCCCGAAAGCCACGGGCCAGCCGGCTCCGCTGGGTTTTTCAGCCCACAGCCTCGCGGCCCGCGGGTCTTGCCCGGCCTTACCGCGCTACGGCCCGCCTGACTCTCCGCGCAGCTCCGCCGCCCCGACGCGCTGGACGTCAGACGCCGCGACGGGGAGGGGGAGGGGGAGAGAAGTGGGGGGCAGGGAAGGGGGAGTGGGGAGCGGCGGGCGAGCCGGCTTCCCCCCGCCTTAGGCTGCCGTCCTGTTAAGGTCACCGGCGGCGAGGCCACGTTTATTGGTAATAATTGTTTCCTAATTGGCGATGCAGTCTAAGACGACTCAGGCTCGGGGCTCGCAAGTGCAACTTCTTCCGGAGGGCGGGCTCGCGTTTCTCCAGCGCGCCACCGCTTTTGGAGGAGCGGCGAAGGCCCAGATCTGGAAACCACTAAAGTGGGCTGCGCAAACCCAGTGTCTGCGGCGAACTCTTTTCCAGTTGGGGCTCTCTCGGAGGTTAAAACTTTCAAGTGTCCAGAATTAAACTGTACAAGAGCCAAGACTGGGTGGTCGTGTAGCATTGTTTTTGAAACCATAGGAGAATCTGTAGCATTACAACATATTCTATCCGTTTTCCCGGTTCTTTTCCATGGTCTAGGAAAAGGCAATACCCTTTGAGGTGTTCTTTGGGGACCCAGAAAAGGTGGCCGTATTTATTCACTATACATTTCCCAGGTTTTCAAGTTGCCTGAAAAACATTCGAGTTATATAAGATTTTTTTTTTCTGTATTGACAACGTATCAGGAATGTAAATAAAGTATCACTTCTCGGAGACAGTTATTTTGGGACCATTAAACAAATGTTGAGAATAATTATACAATGTACAACACATTTAAGTCGGTGCTTCTTCTTAATTACATATAGACTTGACCATATATAAACAGGAAGAAGTGTGTGTGGGGGGAAGGACTTTGAACACAAATTAACCATAGGGAAGTTATTTTTAACCCAATACCTGACTCTTGGAACACTGGTACCTTCCCTATGCTGTGCATCTTAACTCTAGTGGTGCTGCTGTGCTTCAGTTAGTGTAATTCACTCCAAAGTTAATTTACCGACATCAAAATGATATATATCTCCCTGTTTGCTAATATATTATTTCTATTCTATTAAAATTTCAGTAACTGAGAAGTGAAAGCGCAGAAGAAAAAATGTGGCAGTTTAGTGTTCATGTTCAAATTGATTCATTTAATATTCCCAAACTCGAATTAATGAATAAACAGGTTTAGAGAACTCCTTAATTTTTGTGTTGATCATAAAGAATATTTGAGGTATAAATTATTTTCACTGAAATACTTCTGTACTCACATTAACCAATAACAAAATCTATTAGTAACACTCTCAAACCATGGGAATTTAAATTACAATTATCAATTAGAGAGGCATAAAAATAATGTCACTAATAACAAAATATGAAAAGTTGTTTTTAAATTAAAATCTAGCTACTCTTCTCTACTGAATAGTAGAGAAATATATCATTTCTCTGGATAAATACTATTTGGAGATATGTAATCATTAGCTACGAATTCTTTTTTTATAGTTAAGATGTGTGGGGACACAATTACTTTTAATCTTTTTAGATTCAGGTGTGTTTATCGAATTTGCAATCTTCTAAGGATCTAGAAGGCTTAAAATGCACAAAGTCTAATATTAAAGAATTCCATGAAATCTAGGCAAAGGAACTGAACAGGCACTTCACAGAACAAAAAATACGATCAGTCAACAAATATATGAAATAATGTTCAACCTCTCTAGCAATTAGAGAAATACAAATTAAAACTACACTCAGATTTCATCTCACTTCAATCAGAATGGCAATTATCAAGAATATAAGTAACAAAAAATGTTGGCAAGGATATAGGGAAAAAGGTACACTCATATATTGCTGGTAGGACTGAAAATTGGCGCAACCAATCTGGAAAGCAGTATGGAGATTTCCTCAGAAAACTTGGAATGGAACCACCTTTTGACCCAGCTATCCCACTTCTCAGTATAAATCCCAAAAGAATTAAAATCAGCATATTACAGTGAAGCTGCCACATCAATGTTTATAGAAGCTCAATTCACAATAGCTAAGCTACGGAACCAGCTTAGGTGCCTTTGAACAGATGAATGGATTAAAGAAAATGTGGTATATATACATGATGGAATATTACTCAGCCATAAAGAGAAATGAAATTATGACATTTGCCAGTAAATGGATGGAATTGGAGACTATTATGCCAAGTGAAATGAGAGAATCTCAAAAGAACCCAAAGGTCGAATGTTCTGATATGTGGATGCTAACTAACAATGAGGTGGGGGGGAAGAAGGGAAGAATAAAAGTACTTTGGATTAGACAAAGGGAAATGAAGGGAGGGGGAATGAAAAAAGGAAAGCTAGTAGAATGAATTGGACATTACCTTCCAAAGTTCACATCTGACTACATGATCAATTTAATTCCATATCATATACAACCAGAAGAACAGAAGTTGTATGCCACATATGTATATCAAAATACATTCTACTGTCATGTATAACTAAAAATAAAAAATTAGAATTCCATGCAATCTTAGTTCTAAATTCCAGATAACATATCTAATAAATTTTTGTTATGTACAATTTAAAACAAATATCTTGAGGTGTAAAATTCAACTAGGAAGTGTACCAGTTTGACATTCCAATTTTAAGTTTTAATGTTAAGCCCTGAGAATAATTCTATTTAAGAGTTTCTTGTTCATTTTATCTGATGTTAGCTTTTATTCTACCAGAACTCTGCACTTACTTTTATTAAAAATGTACTTCTCGTTAAGGTACAGATATTATATAAGTCATACCTTGTTAGTATTAAAATAAAAAGTTTTTATTTAAAAATGTTAAAAACATTTCCTTTAGAGAAACCCTCCTCCCCCAACCATAACAAGATTCTGAACAGTTTGTCTGTGTTTGGACCTAGAGCCACTGATTTAAAGTAAAAACAAAGATGCAACCTTATATTTTATAAAGATAAAACAGAGTATATATTAATATAATTTAGGAAGTCCAGTCAAATGCCATAATGCTCTGTAAGGTAATCTAAGACTGCTGATGCGCTTGACAGTGCATTAAATACTCTTCTTTCCTGCTTTGAAGTTATCTTTTCCATCATGTACATTAAATGTTGATGGAAACACATGTAAGGAGTTCCAAGTTCAAGAGCGATGTCAACCCAGTCCCAGATGCATTTCAATGGGGTTTTCTCATATCCAGCAAACATGGCTGGGTTTGCTAAGAGTCCTCTTGCAACCATCACACCTACAAATTAAAGCAGACCATGTTTGTCCATACCTTAAGTGCCCATGATTATTAGTTCAAACTCAATGAAACAAACGTAGAATATTAAAAAACAAGTTATGACTAAAGATTTTCACAATGCTCTATTTACATTAGTCTGTTTAATTCAATAATTTAAAATATTTATTTTAGTACCTTTTGAAAATGAATGAAATTAAATGTATTTAACTTCTTCATTTTTTAAGGCTTCTACATTACAAAATTAGTTTTTAGTTTTTCTTTAGGGTAAACCCACAGTGTCATAAATCAGAAGGTTTTCAGTTAAAGTTTATCTGCATTCTCCCCTATGGTAAATTATTACAGTGCTTGGCTTGGTATACCAATAATTTAAAGGATAATGAAACCACATAGGGTTCCTTTGGCTTCTCTGATTACTCCTGAGTTTATTAACTCCATTCTATTCCAGATGCTTTTTTTTTAACTAATAGGTTATTGGGAAATTTCCTAATTAGTCACTAGATATGATGGTGGAAGACAAGTAACTTAATTTATCCCCATTAAAATAATATAGTTTCTAAGCAGGAGAATGAATAGCATTTTAATAGATTGCTTAGCTTAAATCGGTATGATGGGAAAATGTAGCCCAATATTAAAAGAAAATAATGAAAATCAAATTAACATTACTACCTTATCCTTTTTTTTCCTAATTAAAAGATAAACAAAGCACTTTTTTCTTACCATCTGTCCCAGTAATCTGCCACACATTTTCAGCTTCTTTTAAACTCCTGATATCTCCGTTAGCAATTACAGGTATAGACATATTTTCCTTTATTATTTTAATGGCATCATAGTGGACTGGCTGGTGTCTTTCTTCAACAGTTCTTCCATGGACTGTAATCCAGGAAACTCCAGTTGCTTCAGCCTTTCGGCAAAGATCTACGGTTCTGGTAAGGTCATCATGGATCCTATAATTTCAAAATTACACCTATCTGTTCATATCAAACAAATCTTAATACTAAAATTCACTAAAAAATGGTATTTTATATACTACATTGTTTAGTTATGTTATAATGTCATGCCACTATCAGGAAGGATCTTTTCAGGGATTATTCCCAGCCAAGACCTCAAATTTATTTACTTTGCCATTGGCAACAACAGGACAACAAATGAGTTTTATCTTACCTATTGCTTCTCCCTTTTGGCTTTGATAATGAAAGAGTCATCAAAATACTAAGATAGATGAAGTGAAAGATGCTACATTAACCCACTAAGTCCAAAGTTTTCAATTTTATATAGGACTGTGGAACATAATGGGTCAAGATTTGATATGAATGCCCTAATCCCCAAGTGGAAGAACATACTACTTTATCTGTTAAATATGTTTTTAACTTTTCACCAAAAACACATTACTATAGTTTATTTTTATTGTAATATTTTAGTGCAAATATCTTTTCATTTTTATTCTTGGTGCTAGGAATATTTCTTTAGTGTTAATTAAAGAGAACTTGGAAAAAGTTGAGGGAATGGTGAAATCTTTTAATAAAGGGAGGTTTAATTTTTGTTAAAAAAAAGGTGTTCAGGATTATAAACAGAAGGGTATATATTTGTTTACTAAATGTATTGTTTCAAAAATTCCATAAACCAACTACCAATTTATTTAGGACAGATATTCCCAAATCACCAAACAAAAGAAATATTCTTAATCATTAGATTATTTTGTCAACAGACTAAAATATTGACTTTACCTTATTTTAATAGAAACTGAAAATTTGGGGTTTTCCACTTGATTTCTTACTTGTTTCACCATATCTCGAATAAGCTCTGGCTTATTTATTAAGCAAGCTCCATAACCTTCTGCCATTGCCCACCTTCGTAAAACAAAAATAACAACAAATGAATTACAAACAGGTGGAAGAGAAGATAAAAATTTAAAAAGCACTGAAATGTAAATGTATTTGTATATTTCTTTATTTAGTGATCTGGAATGAATCAGATTTTAAAAACTCATAGATCAATAAAATTAGGAAAACAACCTATGGGGAAAAAAAAAGATAATGATAAGGATAAGGAAAACATGTTCCCAGATCAAAACCAAACCAAACAACTCCAGGGAAATAGTTTCCGTTGGCAAATCAGAATACTAAATTAGAATTAGTTCAACCAAAACAGATTAAAATATTTGTAATTAACTGCAATTACTTCAGATATTTTAAATTCCAAATTTGATGCTTATTGTACATAACAAGAGGTTTTATTAAGTTTCAAAATTTTTGGCTTACAGCACTAAATAGCTTCTTTAACTCTTCTAATGAGTATACAATACGTCTAATCTGGTTTGGATTATGATGCACTTAAAAACTTGATTTAATTCTTTGGATGCATTTTGAATTGACAGATAAGCTAGTACAGTAGGGATACTGTTGGCAGCTTACTCAAATCCAGTTACTTAAACCCAACCAAATAACTCTGGCATGAGAAAGGAAAAAAAAAAAAAAGAAAAGAATGATTATAATAAGGTATTTTTTAAAGGAAAATAAGAAGAAAACAGGCAGTTTCTATCAAATCATAGAAACACTTTTTAGAGCAAGAATATATATCACATGATAGTAAAATACATTTTAGGGATTATTGTAGTCGCTACATTTCTCATATAATTTTGGATAAGGTTCAAGCAGACCTACACAAAAATGTTATTGATAAGGGGAGACAAAATACTTTTCAAAGGTCTACACATCATTTCAGTCATCAGATAGATCTTTGAATTTATGTTTCTAAATATTTTTTCCTTCCTTCTTTTGTAGAATCCTGGTAGTTTAATTCTATGTTCTTACTTTTTAATTTTTGGAAAACTAGAAAGAAATTTTACCATGTTCATAAAGTTTTTTCTAATCTTTTTGAAAACTCTTCCAACTTCTTTGAGCTTTACCTCTGAGGGCAACCACAGTTAATGTCTATTCCATTCGCATAAGGACAGACTATACGAGCAGCATCAGATAAAAGTCTTGCATCGTTGGCAGCAAACTGAACAATCAATGGGCAATCACCTGATAAAATGAATAGCTCAACATTAAAATCCATAGGAAAACACACACACACACACACACACAGAGGAAACTCTAATGTTTGTACAGGATAAAATAGCAATAAATATTTTTAGCAGAAGGAACATCTTATTCAAATAAGGTAATATTCAAAAAGATTTATTTAAAATTGAAATAAATTTACACAAATTATTCAAACAGCACAAAATTAGATAAAATTAAAAGTATTCCAGTACTTTTTGACGAAAATACCCACTTCCTAAATATGGGAGTTAGTTTATTATATCTCAGCAATTTTATATGTAAACCTTTTATATGTAAACAAATTAATGTGAACAATTCCACATACGTTGCTATGCCTACCACTCTACTTTTCTTGATCTGGGATATGTACTCAGATGTAATTTCTCTAATATTCCACTGTACAGATGAACCATACACAATTTAGATTGCTTCTTATTTGTGGCTCTTGCAAATACAGCTACAATAGGGATAGTTTTGCATTTATGTTTTTTGTGAAAATATTCATAGAATGGATAAATTACTAGATGTATAACTGCTGAATAGGCATTTAACATTGACAGATATTACAAAATTATCTTGCAAGAGTTTATCAGTACTGATACATAGCAATATGGTTCTTTCTTCACAACTTATCCTACAGTGCATATCTTAACATTTGTATATCTTTGTGAGCTCTTTTCATGTTTGTAAATTTTTCTGTGTAATTTTATTAGTTATTCCTTTTTTACTATCATTTGTAATTTAAAAAATAAATTAGTTTTACTATTAATCAGAGTGTTTTTATTTTTCTAGTTCTTTATCTCTATTTGTATATTTATATATAAAAGTTTAAATTTTAATGTAGCTAAAGATATCATAGCTTTCCTAGGTTTTAAATAACATGATAAACTCTGAATAGATTTAAATTTTTCTGAGGACTACCAATATAAGATTCACTGGGTGTTTATAAAAATTTCTGGACATCGCCATAGTTGTACTGATTCAAGATCTCTAGGGCAATCCACTGACTTGTGATTATGATGGGGTAGAATTTGCTTTTTTATTCATGTGGACATAGGGTGCTATTCCCTTTTCTACTTTGTTATAGAATTTCAACTTAACAACCATTTATTGGGCAAACAGATTTCACATTGTGTTAGTTCTTGAGGACAAACATCAAGCTATGTTTATAGCTTGAGCCCTCAAAGAACCCATCATCTAGTGGGAAAGAGTAGCACAATTAATGAAGATATTATAAAAAATAGGATTAAGTGCAATAAGAGGAGATAGGGCACAAGTGGAGAATGATTAGGAAAGGTTCCCTGGCTACAAACTTTGATTACTGAATTAAGAATCATGAACTGAAATTTGCCTTAGGCTCCCAAGTCACTAACATTACAGGTGCAATATTCTAGGTAGGGAAGTGTGAGAGAACAAGGTATATTCAGACACATAAAATAATGCAGTGTTTTTTTAAAAAAAATATTTTTACTTGTAGATGGACACAATAACTTAAATTGTTTTATTTTTTTATGTGGTGCGGATGATGGAATCCAGTGCCTCATACATATTACACAAGTGCTCTACCAGTGAGTTACAACCCCAACCCTAATGTAGTATTTTTGAAGAATAAAGTTGTGGGCTATGGGAAGAAACTAATGGAAGTTAAGGCTGCAGAAGATTTATTCACAGGCTAGTAGGTCATGAAGGACTTGGCATCTTATCCTCAGGTGCAGAAATTTTAGTCTTTAAGTCAAGGATTCTCAAACTTTGGCAAGTTCAGAATTATTTGAACACTTTTCAAAATAGATTGCAGGACCACATACCCATAGTTTTTGATTCAGTAGGATTGGGGTGAAGCCTAAAAACTTTCATTACCCTTTTTTTTTTTTTTGAGACAAGATCTTACTGTTGTTCATGCTGTCAAATTGACACTTTGACACTTTAGATAGGTCACTTTGAGCAGTATGGAGATAGTTTGGAATGGTACAACACTATAGACTGTAAGACAGAGATCTATTCTGATAGTCCAGGGGAGAGGCTGGACACCTGAAGAAAGGCTGACCATATAATTTGGTAGATCACCAATAATCTATAAAGCTCTCTGTATTATATGTAAAATACTAAAGGCATTTAAAAATGAAAGGATTTTGGGGCTGGGATTGTGGCTTAGTGGTAGAGCACATGCCTAGCATGTGCCAGGTCCTAGGTTCGATCCTCAGCACCACATAAAAATAAGTAAAATAAAGGTATTGTGTCCAAATACAACTAAAAAAAAAAAAAAAAAAAAAAAAAGAAAGGATTTTATCATATAAACTAAGATATGTTGTGTCTGATTAGATAAGTAGCTGAGTTACAAACAAAATTTTTTTTGGTAAGTTTTACAAAGTAAACAAACTATGGGTTTCACATACCTTGGTTTGTGGTAAATTCACTGTCTCTGGCTTTTATAGATCTGACAAAATCAGCGGCAACTATCATTGGTGTATAACACAGATCACAACAGTATTTTCTTACTAGTGTTCTAAAAGCCAACCTGTGAGCATATAAAACTTAAATTATGCATTTAGAAAACACCAATAATCATATCTATTTATAAGTTTAATTTAGTTGATTATTAAATATTTATTAGGGAGAGTTCTGTCCATGAGAAGACAGAGTAGCTGTATTTTTTCCTATTCTTCCTACTAAATATAACTAAAACCCCTTTATATTATATGTAAAATAAACACAGGAAATTCTGAAAAGTTAAAAGAGGCTGCCAGGTTAAAATAAGAGGTGGTAAGCTCCTTCAATTTTATAAACTCAAATACCCCAGCCTTGGGACTGAAGAAGCTGATCTGGAATCACCAGTGGGTGCTGAATAGCCTACGGAAGTCCGTCTAGTTAAAAGACCAGGAAAGGGGAAGCCAAGCATGACACAAAACTTTTTTATGGTAATAGTTCAAATTCAGTCAAACATTACAGAAAAAAGCTATGGCCTCACCTCCACTAGAAAAGGTCAAGCGGGGACTTCTACCCCCCTCCAATGTTGTAACAAGGTGCTCCAACATCCCACAGTGGTGGTGTTCAAGAGGACCTGGTAGGGATCTGAGACTTTCATCCCTATTGACCTGTGAGGGCCCCAATTTTAGTGGTAGTAGTGTAGACCACATGAGGAGCACAGACTTCCATGTTTACTCAGCAGTAATAAGGCACTCTCTTCCTTGGGTGTGTTGTCAGAGACCATGTGGAAAGCCAGGACTTTTAGTATTGCCCAGTAGTTATGAGGCCACCCCCACCAAAAGGAATTGGAACTCTCATGCCTTCCTACAGCAACAAGGAGGCCAAGAACCTAGACTTACTACTGACAGCAAGGAGATGGTGCCCTTCTCCCCACCTTTGCCTGCTAGAGAAGGTTAAATATTCAAAATCCATCAGTATGAACTATCATATTAATATGCTAAAGAAAAAACACATAATTATGAGTTTAGCAGAAAAAGCATTTGACAAGATACACTCATTCGTGATAAAAAAAAATTCTCAGAAAAACAGAAATAGAGGGAAACTCCTTAACTTGAAAAAGAATATTCACAAAAAATTCGATAGAACACTTTCCTCCTAAATAGGAAAAAGGAATGGATGTCTGCTCTCATCACTCACATTCAACATATAGATGGAACTTCTAGATAAGTGCAATGAGTAAGGCATGGGAAAGAAATGAAAGGCACTGACCAAAATAAAGAAATAAAACTAAATCTGTTTGTAGATGACACGGTTGTTTATATAATCCCAAGGAATTTACAAATAGCAAACAAAACAAACTCTCAGAATTAGGAAGAGGGCTCAAGAACTTTGTAGGATATAAGATCAACATACAAAAATTAATTGTATTTCTATATACTACTAGTAATGACCACATGGACACAAAATTAAAAATACAATAATACCATAAACAACAACAATAACAAAACTGGTACCAAGTTTTCCAAAAGATGTACAGAACTTGTATGCTGAAAACCACACAATGCTGATGAAAGAAATCAGAGAAAATCTGTATCAATGAAGAGAAACATCATATTTATGGATTGTGAGATTCAACATAGATAGATGTCAATTCTCTCCAAATTGATATGTAGGTTTCATTCAATTCTTATGGAAATTCCACAAGTTTTTTTTTTTTTTTTTTTTGTAAATACACAAAGATCATTCTAAAATTAAGTGGAAAACAAAGCAACTAGAATCAGGAGGTTATCAGTCCCTTGATTCCAAAACTTATTATATAGCTACAATAAATAATCTACATACTGTGGAAATGGTGAAGGGATAGACACATAAATCAATGAAACAAAATACAAAACACTGATTTTTTTTTTTTTTTAAGTGAAGTAGCAGAAGTAATTCAATCGAGTAAAAATAGACTTCTCAACAAATAGGGCTAGAGTAACTGGACATTTCTAGGAAAAAAAAAGAACTATCTAACTCTCAAACTTACATTAAAATCAATATAATTGAATCATGATCTTAAATGTAAAGCATAAAATTATAAAAAACTTTTAGGAAAAATCTTTGAAGAAAATCTTCAGAATCTGGAGCTACACAAAGATACCTTACACTTGACACCAAAAGCAAAATTTATACAAGGAAAAACTGATAAAATGGACTTCATCATAATAAAAAACTTTTGCTTTGCAAAACACCCTGTAAAGAAAATAAACTATATAATCTGAGAAAATATTTGCAAGCCACATAGTTGACAAAGAAGTCATATCAAGACATCTCAACACTTAATAGTAAACAAAAATATAAATTCGGGGCTGGGATAGTGGCTCAGCGGTGGAGTGCTCGCCTAGCATGGGCGGGGCCTGGGTTCCATCCTGAGCACCACATAAAAATAAAGGCATTGTGTTGTGTCCATCTACACCTAAAAAATAAATATTAAAAAAAAAACCCTATTCAAAAATGGGCAAAACGTTGAATAGATATTTCTACAATGAAGATATACAATTGGCCAATAAGAAAAGATGCTCATGTCACTAACCATTATGGAAATGAAAATCAAAATTACGATGAGATCCACATTATACCCAGTAGGATGGGATAGGATAAGTTTTGAAAATTCCAGAAAATGATGAGTTGGCAAGGGTGTGAAGAAATTAAGGACTCTTGTGTAATGCTGGTGAAAAGGTAACATGGTATGGTTTCTATGGAAAATAGTATGAAGGTTCCTCAAAAAGCATAACACAATTACCATGTGATCCAGCAATTCCACTTCTGAATATATAGTCAAAAAGAATTGAGATATTTGTGCATCCATGTTCATAACAGCATTATTTGCAATAGCTAAAATATGAAAGCAATATTTTATCGATCAATGAATGGACAAAGAAAATGTAGCATTCATGTACAATGGACAGAAGGAGCTGGGCATGGTGACTCATGCCTGTAATCCTAGCAGCTCTAGAGGCTGAGGCAGGAGGATCTTAAATTCAAACCCAGCCTCAGCAAAATCGAGGTGCTAAACAAGTCAGTGAGACCCTGTTTCTAAATAAAATACAAAATAGGGCTGGGGATGTGTCCCAGAATTCAATCCCTGGTATCCTGCGCCCCCCTCCCGTCTTGAAAAAAAAAAAGAAAGGAAAAATCTGGAATCTGGTGTATGTTACAATATGAATGGACATTGAAAATATGCTAAGTAAAAAACAAGTCTCAACCACTATATGATTCCACCTACAGTACTTCAGATAAGTAGAATCATAAGAAAAAGTAGAGAAACAGTAGAATAATGGTTGCCAGGGTTTAGGTGGGGAGAGGAATGGAGTTATTGCTTAAGGGTTTTTTAAGAATAGAGAGTTTCAAAGATCAGATGCATGATATGGAACATAATTAACAGTGCTGAACTTTACACATAAAAATAAATTATAAAAAGATAAATATTAATGTATTTTATAATAATTTAAAAAACCACAAGAGTAAAAGAGCAATATTAGGATATGGGCAAAAAGCATTAAGAAACATTTCCTCAAAACTATACAGTTGCCAAATAAGCATATGAAAAGAAGTTTAACATCACATACAGGACATGTAGAAATTAGAAACACAATGAGATATCACTATATACCATTAAAACAGTTAAGAACAAAAAACCAAAACACTGCCATTATCAAAAGTAGGTTAGAATGAGGAGAAACTGGATTTCTCATATGGTGCTGGGTAGAAGGGTCAAATAGTATTGCTACTCTAGAAAAGTTTGGCAGTTTTTTCAAAAACTAAACATCTTATGATCCAGCAATTACATTCTCATACATTTGTCTCAAGACACATATTCAAACAAAAACCTGTGCATAAATGTTTATATCCATTTAATATCTACTATACCTTATAGATGGGAGTTATAAATGCCACCATTTATAAAAACAAAAAATGTGACACTTGCAGAGATGATTTACTCAGGCACGTGCACACACACATATACTAGGCACCAGGAGTCATTTCTAGATCATGATTCCAAAACTAGGAATTGAAGAGTCCATGTTGTGGTCTTACAGTACTTAAAAAAGGCAGAATGTAAAAGGGAAATTATGCCTCAGTTCATTAACATTTAACAACACTTACTTTGAATATCGAACCATTGGGGCACAGATTTTCACCAGCTGCCCAGAATGAAACATTTCTATTGGATCTTTTTTTCTTTCTTGACATTTTGTAGTTTGTATGGAGTCACACTTCATGAATATAGATTTATTTCAAATCTGAAAAAGACAATCCATTTGCACTTGGAATATCCTTTCTCTAGGTGAATTCTCATCATTCTAAATTTCAATTGCCAATGATATTTATTTTTCATCAGGTTTGTGGGATCAGAATTTGTTTTAGCTTCTTTTCATATTATTAAATAGACTCTCTCTGTCTCTGTCTCTCTCTCTCTCTCTCTCTCTCACACACACACACAATGGGATATTACTCATCCATAAAGAAGAATGAAATTATGGCATTTGTTGGTAAATGGATGGAACTGAAGATGACCATGCTAAACGAAATAAGCCAATCTCCCAAAATCAAAGGTTGAAACTTCTCTCTGATATGCAGAGGCTAACACACAATAAGGTGGTGGTGGTAGGGAAACAAGTTCATTGGATAAGACAGAGGGGAATGAAGGAAAGGGAGGGGGAATGGGAATCGGAAAGAAAGTAGAATGATTCCTAACAACTTTCCTAAATTCACATATGAATACACGAACAGTATAACTCCACATCATGTTCAACCACAAGGATGAGATCCTTAGAAGTAGAAAGTTATATTCCATTATGTATAATATGTCAAAATACATTCTACTGTCATGTATATCTAAAAAGAATAAAAAATAAGATAAATAATAAAAAAGGAATACCACAGAATTCTACTTCTAAGATAAATCAAAGTTGAAAACTACATGACATAGTTGTAGAAAAACAAGATAGAAAAACTACAAGATTTTTTCTAGTATACCATATTTATTATTTTTTTTCCGTTTTATTTTCTTTGGCATTGATAAATCAAGGTATTTGATTTGAATAATTTCCTACAAAATACTGTGTATGTCTGGTACTCTGAAATATCCTGTTTTATTCAGGAAAATTAAATGCCATTATAAGAACAACTCTAAATAGCACGTCAAAACATAACCTGGAATTTTTATTCTTTATGTGCATCATAAGGCAAAAAAAAAAAAAAAAAAAAAAAAGTGCAGTTTGGGACATGCCAAAACACTAGTTTGGTTTTTTATGGATAATGAAACATAATGTGAAACTGAGCACACTGTCCCAGGCAATTCATGGGACCTTCACTCAGAACACTGACCCCATTCGTATAATTGAGATAAAATTATATTAAGGAAAACCCTCTGAAATAAAGTCAAGTCAAAGGATAATGCGCAGTAGCGTGAGACTAGCTCACCTGAGTGGTTACGAGTATTAAATGAATTTAGATTCACAAAATAATTTAGAACACCCTTTAGCAACTTTCGTTCCCAAGCTTTTCCCGCCTGTTTTTATCCCTGGATTGCCAATCAAGGCGTGGGGCAGTTACTAACACCCGCCTGCCTAGAGAGTGCAGTACCAGCGAAGCTCCCAGAAACCTCCACTATTGTCTCTTGCCCTGCGTCGCAAGGCCCGGGTTCTTAGGTTTAATACTTGCTTTATCTTTTCTTTCTAAAGTATGCGCCACGGTCACGTTCCGGCGCCCACCTTCTCCTCAGTCTGAGGAACAACTCCAGCCACTGGGGCAAGGCTCCGAACTGCAAAGCGA
The DNA here is from genome assembly GCF_964194105.1 of Spermophilus citellus. Classification (NCBI taxonomy): domain Eukaryota; kingdom Metazoa; phylum Chordata; class Mammalia; order Rodentia; family Sciuridae; genus Spermophilus; species Spermophilus citellus. The sequence goes on along the minus strand of NC_138184.1, from coordinate 176,489,135 downwards.
GACAGCGAATAAGCCCGGGGCGGACCCGGCTTCCTAGACTGCGTGGCCGAGCACCGGGTCCTCAGCGCACGAGGGCTCCGGTTCCCACACCACTCCCAGCCCGGGTCTGTCAGCCGCGTGAGCAGCGTTGGGATTACCAGGCGGGCCAAGGCCGCGGTCTGTGAAGGCGGGCGGCGCCAGGATTCTGCGTCAACCTGGGCGGGGCCTCCTCTCACTGACGCCATCAACCCGGTACCTGCCAACATGGAAGGTGGCGACAGCGGCGCCACTATGGCTGGTTTTGGGGCTCTGGGTTCTGGAGCGGCTGCAGCGACAGTGCGGGAGCTTTTGCAGGACGGTAAGTAGTCGGGTACTGGCCAGGCTGCAGGGAGGGAGGGAATATCCTGCTCGGTGCCTGGGCCAAGGTGGTGGACTCAACCCTCGCTTTGCCCAAAGTTTTCTGGTCTCGACTTGACCACTCCCCTCCGCCCGGCCCCCTGACGGCCGGGTGCTACCCAAGCCAACTTATTCCCCCTCTTCGTTTCCGGTGTCCTAGGAACTCCTGGTTTTGAGTTGCTCCTCTTCTCAACTCCGACCCCCTTGTGTTTGGGCTTCCCTGAAGTTTTAGGACCTCACACCCAGTGACCCGCCTTGGCAGCCGCGGTACCGCCTGCTGCCGCACTTTTGACGAAAAGATGAAGCATTCTAGCCCATGAAAAGTGTAAGACCTAGAACAGATAACAGACACTTATTGAAAGGAGTTCTTTTTAAAGTAGAGTTGGAAACACCTCCTCCGTTAAATTATTGGGGTATACAGGTGTCCCTTCTTGCAGTCTTGTGTTTCTTTGAGGAGGCAGTTATTCACAATTAGACAAGCAGGAGGGTTTATACTCTTAGTTCAGGCAGGGGTTAGCTATTCGTACAGAAAACAGCAGTCAGATTTATTGGTAGTCAGTTTTGAAGAGAAGTTATCCCCAGTAAGTTTAATATAGTGTAGTTGAAAAGCACATTCAGTTGTAGTCCAGTTAACGTGCTGAGTCTCATCATTCAGAATAAAATTCAGATTTCTGAGGGTAAACATAAGCTTCTTAGTGTTTTCCCTAATGGATATAACGTTCTACCTTGTATTAAAATCATTTGTATACTTACCTTAATCTCTTCTGCTCTATAGTAAACCCCTATGCCCTCTTTTTTTTTTTCTTTCTTTCTTGGTATTGGGGATTGAACCCAGGGGCCCTTTACCACTGAGCACATATACTCAGCCCCCATCCCTTTGTTACTTTTTGAGATGTTGTTTCGCTGAGACTCGAGATCTCTCAAGTCGCCCAGTGTGCACCACCACGCCCTCCGTAAAATCCTTTTTTAACTCCACAATGTTAATAGCCCTATCTTACATACAGTAGGCCCAGAAAGATTTTTTAAAATTGAACATTACTGTAAGTGTATTATAAAAGGTTAAAAGTTTTAAATTGTTTTTTTCTGTTGAGTATTTTTATTGATTTTTCATGACAATCTATATACTTTTTTTTTTTTTGTCAAAATTAAGGGTATTTTCAGGACTAGACTGTTGAATCCTTTAGGTTAGGTTCCCTGTGTAATACATCTTTGTATTTTAATTGAAATTCAATTTAACCAAGTTTTGAACTCTTGTGAGACTGTCTCTATTTTTTTATTCTCAAGTAGCTCACCATCTAGTAGGGGAGAATGGGCTGGGGTTGTGGCTCAGTGGTCCAGCGCTTGCCTAGCACGCATGAGGCACTGGATTCAATCCCCAGCACCACATAAAAAAATGAACAAATAAAATAAAGGTATTGTATCCATCTACAACTAAAAAAAATTTTAAAAAGTTCATAATCTTGTTGAGCTCTAAAAGTAAGTATTATAATAGTGTTGTAATAGTAGCATTAGAACTGTGTACAAAGTAAACCATTAGTTCAGAGGATGATAACTAGAGATTAGGGATTGGTCAGACAGTGTCAAGAAAAACCTTTCTAGGATTAGTTTTTTTTTTTTCCCCAGTGATTACATTTGTTTTATTTTTTAAATCAGACATTGTAATTATACATAGCAGTGAGTTCATTTTGGAAAAAAAACCATACAAGCAAGGAATTTGATTTTAATCCCCATTCTTTCCTCCCTTTGGTCACCCACTTCCTTCCCTATTCTCACTCTTCTACTCAAATGATCTTCCTTTCATTACTTTATTTATTTTTGATTGGTACTTTCTACATATACATAAAGGTGAAATTCCCTTTGGTACATTTAGACATGCATATAACATTATTTTGTTATATTCATTCCTTCTTTTCTATTCCCATAATTTCTCCCTTCTTCTTGTTCTCCTCCTTCTCTTCTAGTGATTTTCCCTATATATTTATGATATCTGAACACCCCCGCCCCCCAATAGCTGTCTTTGCTTTACTTTTTTCTAGTTTCCCTATACCAGAGAAAACATTCCACCTTTGATTTTCTGAGTCTGGCTTATTTCATTTAGTATAATGTTCTCCGTTTCCATCCATTTACTGACAAATGCTATGATTTCATTCTTTTTTATGGATGAGTAAAACTTGATTGTGTGTATATTCCACATTTTCTTCAACAGGCATTTGGGCTGATTCTATAATTTGGCTATTGTGAATGGTGCTGCTATAAATACTGTAGTGACTATATCACTGTAGAATGTTGAATTTAGTTCTTTTGGATAAATATTAAGGAGTGGGTTAGCTGGGTCATATGGTAGTTCCATTCCTGATTTTTTTGAGGAATGTCCATACTACTTTTCAAGTGGTTGTACTAATTTGCAGTCCCACCAGCAATGTATGAGTGTATCTTTCCCCCTACATTTTTGTCAGCTTTTACTATGATTTGTGTTCTTGATCTTTTGTGTTCATGATCCATTCAGATCATTCTTGATCTGAATGGAGTGAGATAAAATCTTTTTGTAGTTTTGGTTTGCATTTCTTTGATTACTACAGATGTTGAACATTTTTTTTTTTTCATATATTGTTGGCCATTTGTGTTTCTTTTGAGAAATTTCTGGCTGGGCATGGTGGTGCATGCCTGTAATCCCATCAACTCAGGAGGCTAGGCAGGAGAATTGCGAGTTTGAGGCCAGTCTCAGCAACTAAGGCCCTGAGCAACTTAGTGAGATGCTGTTTCAAAATAAAAAAGTAAAAAATAAAAATAATGGCCTGGGGATATGGCTTAGTAGTAAAGTGCATCTGGGTTCAAGTCCCGGTACAAAAATTAAAAATAAATAAAAAATAAAAACCAACAAACCCAACCAAACAAACAAAAAGCAAGAGAAAGAGAGTGAGGGAGAGAGAGAATTTCTGTTTAGTTCTTTTGCCCATTTATTGATTGGGTTATTTGGTTTTCTGGAATTGAGTTTTTTTTTTTTTTTTTTTTAGTTCTTTATCTCTTCTGGATATAATCCCCTGTTAGAGGAGTAGCTGGCAAAGATTTTTTCCCATTCCATAGGCTCTCTTTTCTTAATCATTTCCTTTGCTGTGCATAAGCTTTTTAATTTGATGGCATTCTATTTATTGATTCTTGTTTTTATTTCTTGAGCTTTAGGCATCTGGTTAAGGAAGTCAGTGCTTGCCACTTTATGATGGATTGTTGACCCTGTTTTGTTTTTTTTTTTTGAAAAGAGAGAGAGAGAATTTTTTAATATTTATTTTTTCTTTAGTTTTTGGTGGACATAATATCTTTATTTTATTTTTATATGGTGCTGAGGATCCAACCCAGCGACCCATGTATGCCAGGCAAGCGCACTACCGCTTGAGCCACATCCCCAGCCTGACCCTGTGTTTTCATCTAGCAGTTGCATTGTTTCTGGTCTAACTCCTAAGTCTTTGATCTTTCATGTTTCTTTCAAGTCTTTCATGTTTCTCTTCCTTTTTTCCTGAGCATTCTTTAGTCTCTGATTTATATTATTTCCTTTATCCGTCTCTGAATTTTTGGTGCCCCCCCTCCCCTACTGCTTCTAAAGCCTATTTCCCCTATTTCCCTGTTTATTTTTTATTTTTGTGCATTCAAAATTTTTTTCATAAATCATCTACTCTTTTTGTTAGCCATCTTCTGAATTATAGAACTACATTTTCAAATGTGTACTGGAATTTTGTCTTGATATTGAACAAGCAGTACCAGTTCTACATATGAAAACCTACACATAAACAAATAGTACAAATTCTACATACAAAAAAATGAAATAGTTTTTTTTCTTCTACTTCTGTCTCCTAATTTTTTCCTCTGGTAGATTCTGTTTCCATTTATTATATGTAGGTAGGTAAAGCCTGCGTGTTCCTTATGTAGATTATGAATTCCTTGGCGGCTGGTGTTTGTTTATGTTCATCTTTGCATATTTAATACCTAGTGGTCTAGCTTAATGCAAAACTGAATTCCCTATTTCAGTTACTTAATCAAGAAACTTGGAAATCATCCTTGATTTGCTGCAACTAATAGCCCATTTTCAACTTTTCACTAAGTCCTAAACAGTGTGTTTATCTGATTATTTGTTACTCTTATCAATTCCTTGACATTCTTAGTGACACTATCATTCATGCCTTCCTTATGTCACTTGGGCTATTACCATAGTACTGTACTTTACTGTACTTTGTGGCTCTTCTTTATGGGTGGCATATACCGGTTATCTGTTGCAGTAGTAAATCAGCTTTCTGGGAAAATAGAAAAGGTCCTTATTTTATAGTATCTGCCTATTTCCATAGTGTAAATACCCTCCCCCTGGTCAATTTTAAGATATGCACATGTGATGTCAACTGGCTTACAGAATTCCTGAAAATGTAATAGCTTGCTGCCAAAAGGCAACAAGAGCCAATTATAGCAAACTGTTGTGTAACTAATCCCTTTTTAGTCATCCTCCATACCACTGCCAAGATTATTGTTCTAGAACACAAAGCTGACTGTGCTCCTTCTTGTCTTCAAAACCTTAAATGGGATATAATTTGACTATTTTGGGTATCTTAGAGGCCTCTTTTCAAACTGCCTTCCAACTTCATCTCTCATTCTTTACCTTTTCTGCCTAGCAGATACATTCTATGATGTAGACATACCAAAGTTAGTATTTTCCATATTTGTTAAAACATACCATGGTACTTGCTGTTGCTAAGTCTTCCATTTGCTTGAAATGGCCTTTTCCAGTTTGTCTGTCTGACAGGATTATTCTGAGAACCACTGGGCAGATTGGAAGGAAATGTGGTTCTCAGAATTAAGGCCGAAATAGCAGTATTCTTCTTTTACTTCACTTCATTTTGAGAGTAGTCAAGAATATGAGTCTTTGCTTTTAGCAGAATAATACTTTCAGTTGATATACAGATTAATTAACTCAACCAATGCTGCACATGTGACCATGTGTCCCATTTTTTTAGGGCTTGGGGATGTAGTAGGAAACAACACAACGATCTTATCCTCATGGATCATACATTATAGTAGGTGTAAACATGGATCATACATTACAGTAGGTGTAAACAGCTCAAGTGTTATTAAATACTTTGTTTTGCTTGTTGGTTTGTTTTGCTTTATAATGTCTGTCAAGGCAACCCTATCTCTATCTCACATACAGTTAGGAGGCGGTGGTATATATCTACCTTGAGATTATTTTTATGATTTTTTTTTGGTTGGGGGGGTACTGGGAATTAAATTCAGGGGTATTTAACCACTGAGCCACAAGACCTTTTTGTTTTTCATTTTGAGACAGGGTCTAAGTTGCTGAGACTGGCTTCGAACTCACTATCCTGCCTTAGCCTCCCAAGTTGCTGGGATTACAGGCATGTGCTGCTATGCCTAGCTCTGTATATCTACTTTTATCTCTTAATTTTCTCCATTTTTTAATCACTCACAAATTTGTGGGTTCTTTATAGAAAGTTATCTTTTTAACACATAGTATCAGTTCTTTTACCTATTTACTTATTTTGCCTGGAAATCCTAAATTTCAGTAACACTTATAAGTTTCCTTGCCTATTCTCTTAAAATTCAAGATTCACTTTATTATAACAGTATTCATGCACTGATCTAGAAAGATCTGAGGCCATACATATTATATATAAATAGCCAATTTTCCTATTGTGTTCTCCCTGGCAATGACCTTGTTTTCTTGGAAAAAAGACTATGGTTGGTAGTTATGTTTCAATATTTTACTCAGTGTTTTCCTTCCTTTTGATTCATTAAAAAAGTAAGCATTTAACAGTATAGCAGAGCGGTTCAGAACTTGGGCTCTGCACTTAGACTTCCTGGTTTGAAATTGCAGAGAGTAATGTTGGATAAGTTGCAGGCCCTGTCTGTGCTTGTTCCTCATCTGTGAAATGGGGAAAAGGATAGCTCCAACAGGGTAGCGCAAGTATTGAATGAGTTTGTATATGTTAAGTACTTAAATCAGTGCCTGGCATGTAGTGGACTTGAGTATTCTCACTGCTCTTCAGCTGTTGCCTGCTCCACTCCTTCCTCATTATTATAGGGAAGCATTTATTACAGATCCCAGTGTACAGGAAGATGTCAGAATATGTTAGTTATAATTGTTGTGTTTAATAACTGTGCTTTAGGACAGGATATATAAAGAGTTGTCCTGATTTTTTTTCCTCCAGAGTGTTATAGTGACTTTTTAAATGAAGATTTTGATGTGAAGACTTATACTTCCCAATCTATTCATCAAGCTGTAATTGCTGAACAACTAGCAAAACTTGCCCAAGGGATCAGTCAGTTGGATAAAGAACTACACCTACAGGTAATTCAGTTCTATTAGATCATACAGATTATTCAGCCTAATATGATAATTTAGCCTTTTTGTACAATCATTATTGTTAAATTTAAGTGCATGTTTGTATGAATAAATGCATATCTTACCAGTGACTTATTTTTCAAACTACATTTTTGCTTTTTGCAGAGTTTTCCATATATACCTGTCTAAAACATTTTATTTATTCTTACTGTTAACACATAAATTGATGTGCAGTGACTAATGAGCAAAAAAAAAAATTAGAATGTCTTTGATTAAAAATAATAGAAAATGGAATTTTAGAAAGATAATAATGAGAAAAATTGGGATGTTATGTTGTGTTTGTAAACACAAAGGTAAAAAAAAAAAACCTTTACTGAAATTAAAGAAAGTTGATAAATATGATAAATATTGTGGTGGGTAGAATACAACCGGAACAGTTAGGAGATGGGTCTTAATGTCTGATGTGTAGTTAACTGAATTTTATATCATTTATCATCTTTGAGTTTTTTTTTTGTTTGTCTTTTAAATCTATGAAATGGGTTGGAATGACTAAGAGGAGGAGATTGCAGTAGATAATCTTGTAGGTTCCTTCCTCTTGTACAATTCTGTAATTTTTTTTTAGTACCCAGGATTGAACTCAGGGACGCTGGACCATTGAATCACATCCCCAGCCCTATTTTGTATTTTATTTAGAGACGGGGTCTCACTGAGTTGCTTAGTTAGTGCCTCACTTTTGATGAGGCTGGCTTTGAACTTGCGATCCTCCTGCCTCAGCCTCCCGAGCCATTGTGATTACAAGTGTGCACCATTGTACTGGCCAATTCTGTAATTTTCATAGGGTAGTTTTACTATATATTTCTGGTATTGCATTTTGCTTGAATAGGGACTTAATAAATAATTTTTTAGATAATGAAAAAAATATTCAAATAAATGGACCATGTACCATGAGACATGTCTACTTAAACTTTTTGTGTCTTAGTTTCTTAAATAAAATAGCAGGTTAGAGGATTTGTATGACTTTCTAATGTTCCTTTAACTTAAATTTTTTTTATTATATACAGTTCAATATTTATTGTCAAATATTTAGAAGACACTTTTAATTGTCATGTTTTGTGTCAGGCTGTGGGGATAGAGAAACACATTTCCTGACTTTCCAGGGACTCTTAGATCAGTGGCAGACAGACAGAAGTAATGGCGAACAGATGATGCTTATTTTAATTAGAATAGTACAAGGTGTTTGTGAGATAAGGGAGAATGTAGTTAACTATGTATGTAGTTCTAAGGTGTTGGCATTTTGCAAGAGTCATCTGAAATTCTTTCTGCCTGCTTATGCTTATTTTCTCTATTTTTGCACATAATACATTCTCTGTAGGAATCAGTATGAATTTAAAATTTAACATTTCATAGATAGGACAAGTTACACTGTTAAGTTTAGGATGTGAGAGGAAATCTCTGAATTATAGTATGAGATCTGAACATGCTATAAGTGGTGTTTTTACAGAAGCAAAATTGAGATAATACTAATTAATAAAATAAATACAATAAAATTAATTTGTCAGTGAGATGATTAATATTGCAAAAGATTTACTAGTAGTTAGGGCATGAGGAAAATTCAGATGTCTTCTGGTAACCTCAGAGGTTAAATTAGACTAACACTTGGATAAGAGAGGAAGAGACTTGATAGAATGACAGTGATATCTGAAATAGGACAAAGTGGAGGGTGTCAATGAATGAATCTTTGCTGATTAGGAACGTAAGTTTACCAAGATAGCTTTAGTTCTTTGTAGATACGAATAAGAAACTTTTTATTCATTGGAATTAAGTGTAAAAAATGATAAGGATTTTTCATTCTAAAGATTTGCATAATTTCTTAATGTTCTTAGGAATCGCTTGCCAGTGAATTTTAACTTTTTTTTTTTTTTTTTTGGTACCAGGCATTGAATCCAGAGGTGCTCATCCACTGAGCCATGTTCCTCAGCCCTTGTTATATTTTTTTACATTGAGACAGGGCCTCACCACATTGCTTAGGTCCTTGTTAAATTTCCGAGGCTGGCCTTGAACTTGCAATCTTCCTGCTTGAGCCTCCTGAGCTGCTGGGATTATAGGTGTGTGCCACTGTGCCCAGCATGACCTTTAACTCTTAACCTTCTTTACTTTTGTTGTGGTCATCTACACTGCCCTAATTTTCTTATATAAAAATGTCAGTCTTTTGTGAGGAAGAGGATTTGCTGTGACACCAGGAAACTGGAAGCAGGGATATATTTAAGTATAGATAGGCACCAAGCGCCTTATCTGTCCATATTAGGATATAGCTTTGACGGTACTGAATTAAGTTCAAGAACTAAGAAAACCTGATGTTTGAAAACATTCTTTAAAGAGAAAGAAGAATAACCTGTCAAGAACTAGCTGATTTTTCCATTTTTGGTACAACTCCACTTACGTATCTCATTAGGGAAACCAGGGGCTTCCTATGGTCTGAGAGTTCTTATTTCTTTTTCTTTTTTTTTTTTTTTATTTTTGCAAGATTTTCTTTTCTTTTTTTTTTTAAAATTATTTTATTGTTGGTTGTTCAAAACATTACATAGTTCTTAATATACCATATTTCACAGATTGATTCAAGTGGGTTATGAACTCCCATTTTTACCCCGTATACAGATTGCTGTGTCACATCAGTTACATTTCCATTGATTTACAAATTGCCCTTCTGGTGACTGATGTATTCTGCTGTCTATCCCATTCTCCACTGTCCCCCCTCCCCTCCCCTCCCCTCCCCTCCCATCCCCTCCCCTTCTCTCTCTCCATCCCCTCTACTATAAATCGTTTCTTCCACTTATATAATTTTTCTCCTACTCCTCCTTTCCTCTTATATGTAGTTGTGTATAACCCTGAGGCTCACCTTCCAATTCCATGCAATTTCCCTTACCTCTCACTTTCCCTCCCGCCTATCATCCCTGTTTAATGTTAATCTTCTTCTCAAGCTCTTCGTCTCTACCCTGTCCTTGGTTACTCCCCTTATATCAAAGAAGACATTTGGCATTTGTTTTTTAAGGATTGGCTAGCTTCACTTAGCATAATCTGCTCTAATGCCATCCATTTCCCTCCAAATTCTATGATTTTGTCATTTCTTATTGCAGAGTAATACTCCATTGTGTATAAATGCCACATTTTTTTAATCCATTCATCTATTGAGAGTTCTTATTTCTGAAGAATTAATGTAATGTGTTGAAGCTTAATCTCCAATGTAATAACATTAAGAGTTGAGGGAGTTTTGGGAGAGTAGTAGGGCCCTTATTAGTGAGGGCCAGGGGAGCTGTTCAGGTTTCCTACCATTGAAGACACAGAAGGCACTGTTTATAAGGAATGGGTGTTTACTAGACACCCACCACATTTGCCTGCACCTTGATCTTGGACTCAAAGAACTCCAGAACTATGGACAATAAATCTGTGTTTGTGAAATTACCAGTCTGTGGTATTTTGTTTAGCACCCCAAATAGACTAAGACAGAGCTAGTGAAAAGGCAATATCTCCTCCTGTTCTATTAAACTATAAACAGATGTATGTGTTCCCACTAGTAACTCATTTTAAGCACACTTCCACAACCTCATAACCTTTAAGTGTTTGTCCCATTTATACACCAAGAAAGAGCTTCGGTTCTTTATTGTGGTAACCAAGAAAAATACATTATAGAGCAATTGTTGATTATTCATTCTTCATTTTCAGGTTGTTGCAAGACATGAAGATTTACTGGCACAAGCTACAGGGATTGAGTCTTTGGAAGGTACAGTTTATCAGCTACCACAGATTAAGTATGTTCTTGGGGATGTTAAGAACCTTTAAGTGCAGATGGACCTAATATTAGAAATTGAGATGGGATAGAGTGGAGAGGATTATGCTTTTTGATGACGTTGGGGTGGGACAGAAATTAATCTTGGGCATCTTAAATTTAACATAGCAGAGTTCAGGGCTCAAAATTGTATGTGTATGTGTACATAGTTTGCTACAAAGAAAATCAACGTATATATACATATATATGTGCATAATATGTGCATATGTACATAAGTATACACACATATGTATATATCAATATTTTATTGAACAGAGAGTATTTAAACATTGGGATTGAATGAAATCCCCAAAAGATTATAGATGGAATAGAGAAGATTTCTGAGAATCAAGTCTTGGGAGGTACTCCAACATGTAGAGATCTAGCAGAGGAAAGAAGAGTAGGATCGACAAACTCAAGGGTGTGATGACTTGAAGCCTAGAGAAAAATGTATTTTAGGGAGGGAGTGATGAAGTATGTCTGTGACCCTAAAGACAAAATTGACTATTGAATTTGGCAACTTGGAGATTTCAAGTGGCCTTGATAAGATCTATTTCAGTGGAGTATTAATGAAAACTGATTAAGAGTAGATTGTGAAGAGAATAAGATGTAAGGAAATGCTGACAACCAAGACAAGTAGGGGAATGAACCATGAAACCAGCAAAAAGAAAGGAAAAAAAAAAATCCTCAGGTCCTTGTTAGATTCTGTTGGACTGAACTATATTAATGTATCATTGTATGCTGATAGGAATGTTTTATTAGTTCTAATGTTACTTTATTTAGAATATGAAAGGATGTCTATACTTAAATTTATTTAGATTGCTATGTTTTCAAAATGTGACTGTGCCAGTTGAATATAGAAACTGAGTTTTAAGGAGTAGAATTCAAAATAATTGAATCACAATAATGGAAAGCCTAAATAATGAAGTTTAAGTTCTCTCTGAAAACACTAATAATTTTGTAGTTTTTTCATCATGTTGTAAACCTGGATTATAAAGGCAGTAATATACTTGCTGTCCATGTTTATTTGTATAATACATAATTCATTAATTCAAAAAATATTTATCATGGGGCTGGGGATGTGGCTCAAGCGGTAGCATGCTCATCTGGCATGCGTGCGGCCTGGGTTCGATCCTCAGCACCACATACAAACAAAGATGTTGTGTCCGCCAAAAAAAACTAAAAATAAATAAATATTAAAAAAAATTATTTCTCTCCTCTCTCTCTCTCTCTCTCTCTCTCTTAAAAAATATTTATCATGTACCTGCTAATGATTCTGAGTTAGGCTTTGGTTGGAATAAAAAAGATACTTTCCTTAATATCAGGAATTTATATCCTGGCAGGGGAGTAAAACATTAAACATATACAACTAAATATGTAATTACTTAATATAATTGTGCCATAAAGTAAAAATACAATATCTATACAAGTGAATAAAAAAGGGAATCTAAATTAGTAGGGGATCTTGTTAGTAATTGTTTCTGTTAAGCACAAGTCTTGAAGAAATAGTAGGAATTATCTTATAGGAAATTAAGGGCTAGCTAGAGTAAGCACTCTATTTCCAGATAATGTGGGATCTAACAGACCAAGCTATGGACTATAGTTTTAATATAATAGTGAAGAGGAGACCACAGACAGGTTTTAAGCAGAAGAATAGTATGATACAATTTGAACTTTTGAAGATTTCAAGGCTTTGTTTTTATAGTAGTAAAGTACATGTAATAAAATTTACTATTTTAACCATTTTAAAGTATACAAATTAGTGGCATTAAGTACATTTACACTATTCAAGAACTGTACCACTACCTAGTTCAAGAACTGTTTCACCACCCCAAATGAAAACCCAATACTCATTAAGCAGTCATACTCAGGTCCCTCAGATTTCTTTTGTGGGATAAGCATTGAAGGGGGAAGCTAGTTATAGGTTTTCATAACAGTGCAAGTAAAAGATATTGGTTGCTTGGATTAGGGTGGTGGCAGAAAATGTTAAAATTAGATTTGTATATATATTAATTTTATTTAATTAATTTATTTTTACCCAGTGTGAATCCTTGTACTTGTAATGCCAATATAAGTTGTTGTTTTCCCAGGTGTTCTTCAGATGATGCAGACAAGAATTGGGGCTTTACAAGGAGCTGTGGATAGGTACTGTTATTCATTTTATAAATATATGGTATGAAATGATTTGTTTATATTTTGAAAATGATTTTTTTTTTTTTTGTGGTGCTTGGGATTGAACCCAGGTACTTGTGCATGTGAGGCAAGTACTGTACCAACTGAGCTATATTCCCAGCCCTTTGAAGATGATTTTGTTCTTATTTCTCTTTCTCTTTTTTCCTCTCTTAGGATGAAAGCAAAAATTGTGGAGCCATACAATAAAATAGTAGCCCGCACGGCACAATTAGCAAGGCTTCAGGTAGGTTCTCACTTTTATTTTTATAAACTTTATTATTATTATTTATGTTGTTTTTATAAATTTTATTTCTATAAACTTTATTATTATTTATGTTGTTTTTATAAATTTTATTTCTATAAACTTTATTATTATTATTCATGTTGTTTTATAAATGCACTTATTTAAAGAATATATATCCTGCAGAAATAAAAGAATTGGATAGAACATGAGAGAAAAGGGGACGAAGTAATAAATAGCCCTAGAAGATATCCAGTTTAAAAAAACATAAATCCAAATTGTTAAAGTGAATTATTTTAATTCTCATTATTGCTGTTTAATAAATCATTTACTGTTTTATTTTCATCTTCAATTTCTTTCATCATTTTTTATGGTTTTTGTTGTATAGATCTTTTACCTACTTAGTAAATTTGTTCCTAAGTATTTTATTTCATTTTTGTAGCTGTTAAAAATTGGAGTATTTTCTGGATTTATTTTTCATTTTCAGTGTTCAGAAATACTACTGATTTTTTTGAGAATTTTAAAATATTTTTTAGTTTTCGGTGGACACAACATCTTTATTTTATTTTTATGTGGTGCTGAGGATCGAACCCAGCGACCCGCACATGCCAGGCAAGCGCGCTACCGCTTGAGCCACATCCTCAGCCCAGTACTACTTATTTTTGTATGTTGGTTTTTGTATCCTGCAACTTTATCAGATTCATTTTCTGTTTTTGGTGGAATATCAAGGGTTTTCTACATATTAGATCATAGCTGCAAATAGGGATGATTCTTCCTTTTGGGCTTGGATGCTTTTATTTCTCTTTCCTCATATCTCTGGCTAAGACTTTCAGTATTGTGTTGAATAGGAGTGGTAAGAGTAGATATCCTTCCTCTGTTCCTGATCTTAGAGTAAAAGCTTTGAACATTTTACCAGTGAGTACAATGTTACCTTTGGTATTGTATATGTATTATATATGGTGTCTATTGTGTTGAAGCACACTCTTTTGACAGCTAATTTGTTGAGAGTTGTTTTTACATTATGAAAGGATGTTGAATTTTGCCAAATGGCTTTTCTGCACATGTTGACAGGATCATATGTTTTTTTTTCTTCAATGTGTTAATGTGATCAATCACTTTCATTGATTTGTGTATGTTGAACCGTCTTTGTATCCCAAGGATAAATACCCTTTGGTCATTGTAATGATCCTTATAATATGTTGTTGAATTTGATAGTATTTTGTTGAGAATTTTGCATCTATATTGATTAGGGATATTGACCTGTAATTTTCTCTTCTTGTAGTGTCTTTGCTTGGTCTTGGTATCAGGGTATGCTAACCTCAAAAAATGAGTTTAAAAGCATCCCCTCCTCTTCTGTGTTTTGAAAGAGGGAGAACAATTGGTGTTAATCTTTAAATGTTTGTCAGAATTTCATAAGTGAAAGTGTTAAGTTCCTGAACTTTGCTTTGATGGGATACTTTTTATTATAGATTCAATTTTGTTACTTATTATTGGTCTGTTCAGATTTTGTTTCCTCATGATTTAGTCTTGGTAGGTTGTATATGTCTAGGAATTTATTCAATTTGTTGCTCTATAATTTTTCATAAATTATGATCCTTGTATTTCTGAGGTATCAATTGTAATTTGAGCCCTTTTTTTTCCTTAGTCTAATTAAAGTTTTTTTGAATTTGTGTATCTTTTCAAAACATCAGTTCTTAGTTTTGTTGATTTGAGGGGCAGTTCTGGGGATTGAACTCAAGGCCTCATGCATTGCTAGGTGTGAACTGAACTATACCTTAGTTGATCTTTCCTATTCTTTTTTTTTCCTTATACATTTATTTATTTATTTATTTATATTTATTTTTTAGGTGTAGATGGACACAACACAATGTCTTTATTTTTTTTATGAGGTGCTGAGGATCAAACCCGGGTCCTGCCTGTGCTAGGGGGGCGCTCTACTGCTGAGCCACAATCCCAGCACCTATTTATTTATTTTATTGGGTTTATTTTATTTTATTTTAAGGTTTGAACCCAGTGCCTCACACGTGCTAGGCAAGTACTCTACCACTGAGCCACAACCCCAGCGCCTCCTATTATGTTTTTAATCTTTTATTTCTTCTATTTCTGCTTTGATCTGTATTATTTTCTTTCATCTAATAACTTTAGGCTTAGTTTTTTTTTTTTCCTAGTTCTTGAGATTTAATGTTACTAGCTCATTTGAGATTTTCTATTTTGATGTGGGTGTTTATTGCTATAGAATTCCATCTCAGAATTACTTTTGCTTTATCCCATAAGTTTTGGTATGTTGTGTATTGTCCATTTTTGTTTTTCTAGAGATATTTTAAAATTTCCCTTTTAATTTCTTTTTTTGATCCATGGTTGTTTGGGATCATGCTGTTTAATTTCCACATTTGTAAATTTTCCAGAATTTAACCTGTTATTGATTTCTAGTTTCATATCATTGTGATCAGAAGAGATACTTGGTATAATTTTAGTTTTCTTCTATTTTTTAAGACTTGTTTTGTGGCCTAACATATGATCTATCTTGAGGAGTGTTCCTTTGAAGTTGAGAAGAATATATATTCTGCTGCTCTTGGATGGAATGTTCTATAAATGTCTGTTAGATCCATTTGGTGTACAGTGTGGTTCAGGTCTGCTATTTCCTTACTTCTTGGTGATCTGTACATTGCTTAAGGTGGGGTATTGAAGTCCCCTATTATTTGGCATTTCTCTCTCTCTCTTGCTCACTCAATTGATAGATTGGTATTAGCTTTAAATATTAAGGTACCTCTATGTATTGTGCATATATAATTATGGTTTTTATGTCATCTTACTGAATTGACCTCCTTTATCTTTATAAAATGATTTGTCTCTTTTTACGGTTTTTGGCCTATAGCCTGTTTTATCAATGTAGCTGTAGCTAGCTCTTGTCTCTTTAGTTTCCATTTTTATTTTCTACTTCTTCATGTTCCTCACGTTCAGTCTGTGTATATTCCTAAAAGTGAAATGAGTGTCTTAGGGAATGCATAGTTGGGTCTTTTGTTTTTATAAAAAATTTATTCAGTCACTGTGTCTTTTGACTGTGATAGTTGACTGTGATACTGTTGTTACTTTGTTGATTGTTTTCTGTTTCTTTTGTGGGTCCTTTACTCCTTTCTTGCTGTCTTTCTTTATGATAAGGTGATTTTAAAATTTTTGAGATACTTTGATTTCTTTTCATTTATTTTTTGGGACTCTAGGGATTGAACCCAGGGCCTTTTGAATGCTAAACCCATGTTGTACCACCGAGCTACATCCCAAATCCTCTTATTTTTTATTCTTTTAATGTATCTATGAACAGATCTTGATGATTATCATGAGACTTTTTCGTAAAACACCCTATAGTTATAACAAGTTATTTTACACTGATCACAATTGAACTTTGCACAAAACCTTTTTATTTACTCCACCCTGTATTTTATATTTTGATGTACCCATTTATATCTTATTATTGCATATTTCTTAAAAATTATTGTAGCCATGATTTAATTTTTTTTTTCTTTTAACCTTCCTGCTAAAGATACATGTGACTTGCATACCACCATTACAATATTAACGTACAGTAGTTCTCCATCTATTGTTTGGATTTCTGTGGTTTCACTTGTCGGTGATCAACTATGGTCCAAACATATTAATTGGAAATTTTCAGAAATAAACAATTTATGTTTTAAGTTGCACATTGTTTTAAGTAGCAGGATTAAATCTTGTACTATTCTGCTCCATTCTGTGCAGGATATGAATTATCTCTTTGTCTAGTATATCCATAGTGTATATGCTATACACACCTTTTAGTTACTTAGTCTCATCAGATTGACTATTATGACATTGCAGTACTTGTATTTGGGGTACATTTCATCTGTGGATTAAGGCATTCAACAGGAATTCTCAGACTGTATTTCTCATGGATAATGGGACTGACTACGTGTTCT
This sequence comes from Spermophilus citellus, assembly GCF_964194105.1. Lineage (NCBI taxonomy): Eukaryota > Metazoa > Chordata > Mammalia > Rodentia > Sciuridae > Spermophilus > Spermophilus citellus. The sequence continues at coordinate 176,472,237 of NC_138184.1, read as the reverse complement.
GAATTTGAATGTGTACTTGCTTTTATCAGTGCTTTCTACTTTCATATATTTTCATGTCACTAATTATCATCTTTTGTTGAAAAACTCCCTTTAGCATTTCTTGTAAGGCAGTCTAGTGGTGATGAACTTTCTCAGCTTTTGTTAGGGAAAGCTAATTTTTTTCCTTAATTTCTGAAGGATAGTTTTGCTGATAAAAGTATTTTTAGTTGGCAGTATTTTTCTTTTAGCATGTTGAATTGATCTCTCCTGGCCTGTATGGCTTCTGCTGGAAAATCTGCTTTTTAGTTGTATTGAAATTCCTTTGTATACAATATGCCTCTTTGCTCTTGCTGCTTTCAAGATCTTGGTTTTATCTTTGATTTTTAAAGTTTATTTTGCTCTGGTGAAATTGGGGATCTTTTAGAGATTCCTGTCCTTGGATTTTTGTCTTTCCTAGAATTGGTAAGCTTGTCATCTTTTCTGCCCATTTCTCTGCCTCTTCTGGCCTACATTGGTGTGTTTGATGGTAACTACTATAAGCTTTTTTTGCTTTTTAAAATTCTTTTATCTTTATATTTGTCTGATTCAGTAGTTAAACCTGTCTCTGAGGTCACTGATTCTTTCCTTTGCATGATCAAGTCAGCTGTTGAAATGTATGGATATTTTCTCATTATTGTGTTCTTTTTTATAGTTTCAATTAATTGTTGAAATTCTCATTTTGTTTTTTTGTCCTTTCTCTCATTCCATTTAGCTGTGTTTTTTGGTTGCTTTCTGAGCTGCTTTAAGGTGATTATTTTGAATTCTTTGGAAGTATGTAAATCTCTATTCCTTAATGGTTGGTTATTGGTGCTTTATTTTGTTTTCTTTGATGGTTTCCCTGATTATTAGTGATCCTTGTTGCCTTGTGTTGGTATCTGCACATTTAAAGAATTAGGACTTATTCCTGTCTATGCAGACTATATTTGACTGGGAACGCCTTTCCGCATTGAGCCTGTTCAGAGATTGTGGGTAGAGCATCTGGTGTGGTTCAGGTGCAGGCTTGTTGCTGGGGTCCTTGGGGTAGGCTGTTTTGGTACCTGATCATCAGTTGGACAAGTTTGGCTTCAGGGCCCAAAGCATTGGATCTGGAGCCTATGTCCAATGAGGAAGGTCTTTGAGATCTTTTCAGATTTTGGAGATCTTTGAGATTCCTGTCCTTGGATATTTGTCTTTCCTAGAATTGGCAAGCTGTTGTCATAAATTTTCTGCCCCTGTTTCTCTGCTTTTTCTGGCCTACATTGGTGTGTTTGATGGTGTTTCATTACTACTCTAAGTTTTTTGTTTTTGATGAAAGAACAAACAAGGCTTGTCGTTGGAGCAAATGCCTGTTTATTGAGGAACAGCTCTGCATATTTATAGAGCCAGGGGTGGTTTGACAGTTGGCATGGGGTGCTTTTTGATTGGAGGGTAAGGATCAGGTGAGTCAGCAGGGCTAGTCTGATTGGTGGGTAGGATCAGGTGAGCCAGCAGGGCTCTGATTGGTGGGTAAGGATCATGTGAGCCAGCAGGGCTCACCATTGGACGGCTCTTCTTGGGGGATGGGGGAAGTTAGTCTTTGGAGCCGGTGCAACTCCCAACAGTTTGTAAATTTGTATCAGCTTGGGTCTGCTGGTTTAGGCCTTCATCCTGGGTCCGTAGTGCTAGGTTAGCTCCCACTGTGGTGGATCTGTTGACTTAGCTTTACTCTTACGTGACTGGAGCCTGTATTTGTGAGGGCCAGCCTGAAACCTATTTCCTTGGACACTGATCTGATACTGGGACTGACTCAGAGCCTGAATCTGCAAGATGAAGCTAAGTGCTAGAACATTCTGGTACCCAGATCCTCTGGGACAGATTTGAAACCTGAATCCATGGGTGTGGCCTGGATTTGTGGTGAGTCTGGGTTGTAAGTCTGTGGGTTGGGTCTTTGTCCTGAGTCTACTAGGGGTAGCCTGGGGCATGAATGAATCTATAGGGGAGTTTCTGGACCTCTTTTATATATAGTATTGGCCTGGAATGTAGGTCTGTGAGGGTTGGCCTGGAGCTTGGGTAATAAGGACAGGTCTAAGTTATGGTTTTGTGACTCGGTGTTGTGTTCTACTGGCATGGGCCTAGACACTTGGTCTGCTGGAGCAGACTGGGATGCTGGGTTTGCTGAAAAGTGGGGCCACAGTGGCAGATCTGGAGTTTTTCTCTGGTGTCTGGCTTTGTCTGAGGCTATAGATGCCTATATGGTATTGTGGTGGGCCTGAACTGGGGCCACGTGATCTGGTTTGGGGCATGATGCTGCGGGGGCTTGCCTGATTCTAGTGTCTCTGGGTGCTAAGCTGATGCAGAGGGCAGACTTGAAGCCTAGCTAGGTCTGTGGTGCTGTCTGGTGCTGAATTAGTCCTGGAGATAAGTCTGTAATGCTAACCTGGAGTCTGGGCCACAGGGTTGGCTTATTGCTTGAATAGACCCAAAATATGGGGCTACTCAGAGACTGTGTTTTTGGGGTATTAACCTGGTGGTGGGATGGGTCAGGAGGTCTGGTCTGCAAGTGCTGGCACAGAATGTGGGATATTAGGGTTTGTCTGATACTGGCTTTCACTGTTGAATGCTTGCTGTTAGGGTCCAAGCCAAAATCCAGTGCTCATTTCTTTCTCTGTCCCTCTCCCAGAAGGTATTTTTGTGCCAAGGTGCCTGGGGTGGGGAAAGGGTACATGGCCATTTCTATTAATGTGTCATTTCTTATTTCTGTGCTATACTCAGATTCTGTAATGTCTCACCTGCTTTTCTTTGATCTTGTGAAGGTATTTTTGTGCTTGGAAAAATTATGCAAATTATTGTGGCTGCAAGCAGAAATGCTGGAAATTATGTTATCTTGCTGACATAATTCTTCAACATCTCGTGTTGATTTTTTTTGTTTTTTTATGTTATCTAAAACTGCAGTACCCAACTTTTTGAAAATAGTATGCCTTTAAAAAATGATTCTCCATGTTGATTGTTTAGTTGCTTAATTTTTATTGCTGTAGAATATTCTGCCGATTTCATATAAATGGATCATACATCTGAGGCATTTTATGTTTGGCTTCCTTCATTTGGCATAGTATTTTCAAGATTTATTCATTTTGCAGGATAGATCATTCATCCTTTATTTTAAAGACTAATAGTATTTCATTGTGTGAGTATGCCACTTTTTGTTTATCTATTGGTTGATGGACATTTTTTCTGCTTTTTAGCAATTATAAATTAAGGCTGCTATGAACAAGTTTTGTGTCTAATTTTTTTGTGTGGACATATTTAAACAAATTCTCTTGGATATGTTTATTCCTAAGAATATCTATGACAGGTCATATAACTCTATGTGTAACATTTTGAGGGATGCCAAACTGTTTACAAGGCATCTGTACTATTTTCTATTCCCATCAGGAATGTGTGAAGGTTCTAAGTTTTCTATTTCTTTCCAATGTTTTTCTTTTTAATAGAGCAGTTGTATTGGATGTGGAAAAAGTATCTCAATCCAGGTATAGATATTCATGCCTGTAATCCCAGTGTCTTGGGAGGCTGAGGCAGGAGGATTGTGAGTTCGAGGCCAGTCTCAGTAACTTATAGAGGCTCTAAGCAACTCAGCAAGATCCTGTCTCTAATAGAATACAAAAAGGGGCTAAGGATGTAGCTCAGTGGTAAAGCACCTCTGGGTTCAATCCCCAGTACCTAAAACAAAACAAAACAGAAACTCATTGTCATTTTAATTTACATTTCCCTAATAACTAATGATATTGACTGTGTCTTATTGTGCCTATTGACCACTTATATATGTTCTTTAGAGGAATGTCTATTCAAACCCTTTGCCCATTTTTAAATTGGGTATCTGTCCCTCTTCCCTTTGTGTTAGCTTTCTGTTACTGTAAGAAAACTCTAAGAAGTCAGATTTTAAAGAGAAAAAGTTTATTTTTATATTTGATCATAGTTTTGGGGGTATCACCGTGACTGGTTGGCCTCATTGCTTTGGGCCTGTGGGGACACAGCACATAATGGTGGGAGTGTATGATAGAGGTCATTCACCTCTTGGTGGGGAAGTGAAGAAGGGAGAGAAAGACACCAGAGTTGTATAGCCCCCTTGAAGGCATGTCCCCACTGACTTAAGATCTCCTACGAAGTCCTACCTCTTGAAGTTTTCTACCACCTTTCAATAGCACCAACTTGAGAACTCACTGAACAGGCTCTGGGGGACACTCCACAACCACACTATATCACTCTTCCATTCTTCCTTATAGAATTAATTCTTATTAGTTTTTTTCATGTAGAAGATATCATCCCATTGTATTCTGGCTTCTAAATGAGTTATGAGAAATTGTCAGGACTATGATTTGCTGTTTCCTTTGGCTGCTGCTGCTGCTGCTGCTGCTGCTGCCGCCTTTTTTTTTTTTGGTACTAGGGATTGAATTTAGGGGCACTGTACCACTGAGCTATGGATGTGCTCAGTGTTAAAGCACCTCAGCCTTTTTATTTTGTATTTTTTTTTTTAAAGAGAGAGAGGATTTTTTTTAATATTTATTTTTTAGTTTTAGAGGACACGACATCTTTGTTTGTATGTGATGCTGAGGATTGAACCCGGGCCACACGCATGCCAGGCAAGCGCGCTACCGCTTGAGCCACCTCCCCAGCCCCTTTATTTTGTATTTTGAAATAGGGTCTTGCTAAATTGTTGAAACTGGCCTCAAATTTTCGATCCTCTTGTCCAGCTCTCAAAGTCACTGACATTACAGTCATGTGCCATCGTACTCGGCTCCTTTGGCATCTTTTAAGATTTTCTTCCTTTTTGATTCCTCTCAGTATCAGAAAGCGGTTTCTTTTACTCATCTCATTTGCAATTCGTTTTCTATGTTCATTGTATGAATTTGTCTCCTTTATTTCTTTTTTTTTCAAGAAATGTCAACATTTTAATTTTTTTTCTCTTTTTTATTTATTTATTTATTTATTTTTTAATTGGTTGTTCACAACATTACAAAGCTCTTGACATATCATATTTCATACATTAGATTGAAGTGGGTTATGAACTCCCAATTTTACCCCAAATGCAGATTGCAGAATCACGTCGTGATATAATGAGAGCAACTATGAACAGAGTAGGGAGGAAGAGCAGGAAGAAAAGATTAACTTTAAACAGAGACATGAGATGGGAGGGAAAGAGAGAGAAAAGGGAAATTGCATGGAAATGAAGGGAGACCCTCATTGCTATACAAAATTACATATAAGAGGTTGTGAGGGGAATGGGAAAATAAACAAGGAGAGAAATGAATTACAGCAGATGGGGTAGAGAGAGAAGATATGAGGGAAGGGGAGGGGGATAGTAGAGGATAGGAAAGGTAGCAGAATACAACAATTACTAATAGGGCGTTATGTAAAATTGTGGATGTGTAACCGACGTGATTCTCCTTTATTTCTAACCTGTGATTTCTTCAAGTCTACACTGTTCTGTTTCTTGAGATTGTGATTAAATTTACGCTCAAGGGCTGGGGGTTTGTCTCAAGCAGTAGCACGCTCGCCTGGCATGTGCGGGGCGCTGGGTTCAATCCTCAGCACCACATAAAAATAAAATAAAGATGTTGTGTCCACCGGAAACTAAAAATAAATATTAAAAAATTCTCTCTCTTTTTCTCTCTTTTAAAAAAATTTACACTCAATTATTGTTATAAGTTCTTTACCCCCTTTATTTTATATTTTTGTTTCTCCCTGCTGTTTTCTGAAGTGTTTTTTTTCCTTCCCTCTAAATTAGATGATCTTCCATTCTATTAATTTTTTCTTTAGCAACTGATAGATTGTGGATAAGCTAATCTAAGTAATACTATTTTGCTAAATCTTGGTCATTATTTAATTTTTATTTATTTATTTTTCTTCATTGTGTAATTTTTTAGAAGTTTGATTTTTTTCTTTTCCTAAAATGCTGCATCAACTCTCATATTTCCTGTTTCTTGAACATATTCTATTGAGGTTTTTTGTTATCTGAATTCAGTAGGACAGTGTTATTGGTTTTTACAAATTTATCTTAGTGTTGTTTGTTAGCTCTGTCTACTGTAAGTCCAGTTTCCCTATTTGCCTGGTTGTGTTTTGCTATGGGTTGGATATTTTACTTGAGAGATCTTTTTTTTTTTTTTTTAATATCTGAGTCTTTCAGAGAGGATTTATTTCTCTTAAAATAAGCATTAAACTCAGTTTTAGCCCCTGTCCCCTACTTTGCCTCAGAGGCTATCAAGATTCATCTGGAATTAGCAAGTATTTTAAGATTACAAGTGCATTTGCTTCTTTATTCTTTGGGTTCACTTCTTTTGCTTCACATTTGGTCTGATATTTGTGTTATCATTTCATTGCTCTTTTGAAATGTCTTTATGTTTGAGAAAACATTTTTAGTTGTTTTCCGTGGGAAGCAAATACCTAGCCTGCCTTTACTGAAAATAGGAAAACTGCATACTTCATCTTTCTAAAACCACATCAGGTTGTTTTTTTCCACTTGATATAATTATTCAGTTGTTTCTCATTAAGAAATAGAATGAAGGCCCTTGTCTTTAATGGGCATGAGCCACTTCATGATGTGGCCTCTTTTTAACTTTATCAACTTTGCCTTTTGTCATTCTAAAAATATTTACCATGGATACTATTTAATTCTAAACTACTTATTATTTCTGAGTGTGCAAGAGATTCTCACATTTATTCATTTGCACATTTTCTCTTTCCTAACTCAGAATGTTCTTGATACTTAACATATTTCATTGGGTATGTCAGCTCTTGTGAGTTCTGTTCTCCTTACTCTGGCAAAGCGTAATATTTATTTTTCATTATTTGATTCCTTTAATAGTCACATAAATATTTTCATATAGCTCTTTCTGCATAACTTTGCCTTTCTTTAAACTCTTCCATAAGACTGAATTCCTTGAAGGTTATGATAATACATTAATATTTGAATCACAACCTTAGCAGAGTATTATGTACCAAGCACTTATACTTATTAAAAAAATGAATAAAATGGCTGGGTGCAGTTGTGCATCCCTGTAATCTGAGAGACTCAGAAAACTGAGGCAGGAGGATCACAAGTTCAAGGCCATCCACAGCAACTTAGTAAGACCTTCAGCAGCTTAGTGAGAACTGTCTTAAAGCAAAAAATAAAATAAAGTGGTGATGCAGTTCAGTGGTTACTGGGTTCAATCCCTATTACCAAAAAAAAAAAAAAAAAAAAAAGGACTACAATAATTTTTTTCCATAGCACATTTGTGTTTTTTTCAAACATGTGGCATGTGATTAAAACAAAACATGTTATTTTTAATGTATTTGTACTTGTCTCGTATTACAGTTTGAGAAATAGAGCATGCAAGAAGAGTTTGAATGTCTTTTTCAGATGGTGGAGATGAGATATTTTCAAATTATTTTGGGGACAGCCAGCCAGCAATAGATACATTTTTGGTCAGTGAGAATGCAGAGGAACCTTTCTCATAGGTATAATGGAGAGTGGAACATTGTTCAATCTGTAATATCAACCTAGCACCTGTTCTTAAACCTCAGTTCCTGAATTTTTGCTTCTTTTTCTGTTACTGTGGGCTTTTTCTTACTTGTGCTGTGGATTAAGCGTCAGTCTTTTCACTTGCTCATTTTTCTGTTTACTCATTCTTGTATCTCAAAGCTTCTGCTTATTGCTGCCTCAGGCTCTACCTTTTCTTGTATTCATACTTTTATAAAAAGAATAGCATGTACAATCAATTCACAGTCTGGGAGGTTCTTATGGTAGGTAATGGAATTGGTAACTAGTGACAGACTTTGTATGGCTTCCTTTAAGCTAGCATTGTTTCCCTGATTTAATCAATTTTGGCTTGGGTTGCAAGGTCATATGGCTTGGAATATGGTGAACCTCTAAAGAAATGCTCAAACTATTTTTCTGATAAGGTTCATGCACTCTTAAGTGCTCAGAGCATTGGAAGAGTTCTCTCTAGGGAGCTAGTGTTTTACTTTTATGTTAAAATACATATCAAAACAATACTCCCCGTAGTTAAACTGAAATGTAAATGTTGCTTTTTAGGATTTTTTGGATACCTTTCTCATTTTATTTTAAAAACATGGCATTAAATTTCATTGGAAGTCATTTTCTTACTGAAAGAATGGATTAACATGCAAATATGGTGTTTTTAATTAAGAAAAATTATTGTGTTTATGTGTTTACAAACTTGCCCTAATAAAGTTAATTTTTCTTTCTTTCTTTTTTTTTTTTTTTGATATTGGGGATTAAACCTAGATCTTCATACATTCTAACCATGCACTTTATTGCTGAGATGTACAGTAGCCCTAAAATGAAATTCTGTTCTTTTGGAAAAAGAATGGAAGTTAACTTTGACTTAGTATACTTTAAAATATTTTTTGCATATGAAGACATAGGCCTATTTTTTTTTTTTAGTGCACTTGTCCGAGACTTGTCTTCATTATATTATATTGTTATTTTGATTTGCAGCTCATTGTTTAATTTTGGTGAAACAGTTGAAATTAATTTAATTAAAATTTAATTTCAATTAACTTCTTTGCACTCTAACACCAGATCTTAAACATGCTAGAACCATGCATTTATTTTTTCTCTCCTTTGTTGAATCTTTTGAAAGTAATTTTCAAGAATCTTCCTTATTATTGTAACTATTATTATTTTTTTGGTACCAGGGATTAAACCCAGAGTTGCCTTACCACTGAGCCACATCCCCATTCCTTTTTAAAATTTTAAATTTTGTTTTAAATTTTGAGACAGGATCTTGCTTAGTAGCTTAGGGCCTCACTAAGTTGCTGTAGCTGGCCTTGAACTTGCAATCCTCCTGCCTCAGCCTCAGTTGCTGGGATTACAAGTATACACCATGTCTGGCTAAGAATCTTTCTTATTTTTGCCACCTATCTGGTTATTAGTGATTTAAAAAAAAATCATGGTTATTTAGGACTTAGCAGTTTATAAGACATTTCAAAATGTTCTAAATCACTAAACTTTTATAATTATATTTGAAAATTACTTTATGGGTGAGTCATCTTTTATGGGTCAACAAGTGGAAATTCTGAAAGTTATGTGCTGAAGTTCATATAGCTGCTCTGCAGCAGAGTTAAGACTGTGCTCTGCAGCAGAGTTAAGACTGTGAGAGTGTTTCTTTCTTTGTTTTGATTCAGTGAAATATATTTTTAAAAGGGAAAAAAAGCAGAAAATATGATTCCTGTTATTTTTTTCCAAAGTTTGCTGTACTTAAAGAAAGCAAAACCAGGGGCCTGGGTTGTAGCTCAGTGGTAAAGTACTTGCCTAGCACATGTGAGGCACTGGGTTCAATCCTCAGCACCACATAAAAATAAATAAATAAAACAAAGGCATTGTGTTCATCTATAACTTTAAAAAAAAGAAGAAGAAAGAAAAAAGAAAAGCAAAAATCAAAAGCAGGTTCACAAAGAAAAGATGAAGCATTGTATCTTCAAAGAGCACTACAGCTCTCAATCCCTCTAACTAGCTGCATGAAAAGGAACAAACTTGAGTATCATTTTTTATAGTGAAAGTTCAAACTGGATCTGTGTTCTTTTCTAGCTGTAAAATGCTATGATTCTATGAAGTTGTGATAGCTTATTTTATTAATTTTTGAAGATGTTTATGCAAGAATGAGAGGTCAGGATTGTTCATTTTAAGATTAACATTTTATTTATTTTTTATTGTTTTTTCTTAGTTATACATGACAGAATCCATTTTGATAGAATTATACAAGCATAGATTATATCTTATTCTAATTGGGACCACATTCTTGTTGGTGGGCATGATGGTAGGATTCATTTAGGTATTTTCATATGTGTACATAATAGGTAAATTATGTTAGATTTATTCTACTCTTTTCTATTCCTATCCCCCTCCTTCCTTTCGTTCCCTTTTGTCTAATCTACTGAACTTCTCTTCTTCCCTTGTCCTCCTTTATTGTGATTTAGCTTCTACATATCAGTGAAAACATTTGACCTTTGTTTTTTTGGGATTGGCTCATTTCACTTAGAACAATATTCTCCAGATCTATCCATTTACTGGCAAATATCATAAAGTCATTCTTCTTTCATGGCTGAATAATATTCCATTTGTGTGTGTGTGTGTGTGTGTGTGTGTGTGTGTATGTATCACAATTTCTTTATCCATTCATCTGATGACCATCTAGGTTGGTTCCATAGCTTAGCTATTGTGAATTGTGCTGCTATGTGTGTAATGTGGTTGTGTCACTGTAGTATGCTGATTTTTAAATCCTTTGGATATATGCCTAGGAGTTAAATGGTGGTTCCATTTTTAGTGAGTGAGATTTGCATTTCCCTGATAGCTAGAGATGTTGAACATTTTTTCTTATATTTGTTGATCATTCATAGTTATTCTTTTGAGAAGAGTTTGTTCAGTTTCTTTGCCCATTTATTGATTGGGTTATTACTATTATTATTGGCATTACGCTTTTTGAGTTATTTGTATATCCTGGAAATTAACACCCTGAGTTGTGGGGGTGGCACAGATTTTCTCTCCTCCTGTAGGTTCTCTCTTCATGTTCTTGATTGTTTCTTTCTTTTTAAAAAAATGTTTTTGGAGTTGTAATTGGACAGTGTGCCTTTATTTTATTTGTTTATTTTTATGTTTTTTTAAAGATTTTTTTATTCTAATTTGTTATATATGACAGCAGAATGCTGCCTCACACATGCTAGGCACATGCTCTGCCACTGAGCTACAATTCCATCCCTCTTGATTGTTTCTTTTGGTGTAAGAAACAATTATTTTTATTGTTAAATATTAATCCTCATTTTCTATACTACTTTGTTGTTTAAAAAAAAGAAGACACCATAAAGATAGCTGAGTAGAGGGGCTGGGGTTGTAGCTCAGTGGTTGAGTGCTTGCCTCACATGTGTGAGGCACTGAGTTCAATCCTCAGCACCACATACTTAAATAAAATAAAGATATTTAAAAAAAAGATAGCTGAGTTGAATAAATTTGGTCAAGTTATTCCAAAGTTAAGAAAGAAAGGAAGGAAGAGAAAAGAAAAATGTACTCAGGTACATTTTAATATCTTTATTTCCAGTACAGTATTTAAATTTTCCTGGTTCAACTTATACTCAGTTTTAACTTAGAAGGAAGTTTGTTTTAGAAACTTGTTGCCTTTCGAACAGGTCCTACAGCTCTTTGGAATCTCACTTGTGTTTCAGTCTCTGGTTTTCTGTTCACTTTGTCAGCCATTTCCATTATAAACATTGAGGAATTTTAATGTTTTTGTTTAATCTATTTCTTATTTGAGCTCCTGATTAATGATAGATAAAGGCAAGAAAGAAATAGTTATGAAGGATGTTTTTTCCTTGAACATAAACTTGCTAAGATACTATCTCCAATTAGAAGAAAGGATTTTTATACCTATTCTTCTTCTTTTTTTTTAATCCCCATTTTACTCTCTTCTCCGAAAGCCTTTTCTTCCTGAAGCAGAAGCTTCTGGCTTCATTTATATCCATCACCCCAAAGATTATGTCTGTCTTCATTCATTTTAGTAATATTGTTTGCTTATGAATTGTGTTTTCCAGAAAAAATTTTGAAAAGCTTATTTTCCTTTAAACAGAACATTTACATTTAAAAAATTTTAAACGATCAAAGAATAATTGAGTTAACTTTCAAGTTCTATAAGTTTTTAACTCTTAATTATGTTTTAAATATATAATCAATTTATTGAGATGTAATTCACATAAGTTTTCTTTTTATCTTTAAAGTCATAAGTAATAGGGCTGGGGTTGTGGCTCGGTGGTAGAATGCTCACCTAGCATGCGTGGGGTACTGGGTTTGATTCTCAGCACCACATAAAAATAAAGATATTGTGTCCACCTAAAACTAAAAAAATAAATATAAAAAAATCATAAGTAAGAGAGTTTGTGAAAGTTTGGAATGAAAGAAGAAATCATCCATGAAACCTTTTCTCATTTTTATACATATAATTATATATATATGTTTTTCATTATGTAACTTTGTAGGGTTTTAAAAAATTTTTCGGTTGTTGTATCAAATAATTTAATGTACCTTTTAATGAAATACAAACCTATTTTACTTGCTTTATAATTATCCTTTGAACAAGTAAATGTATCAGGAAGGAAAGAAGAAGCAAGATGGTAACAGTAACATAAAAATGCCAGTGAATTTAAACCCTATAAAAACAGAGCAACTAGGATAGCAAAACACTAAAAACCCATACTGATGGAAGTGATGCTGCTTTAGTTTGAGGCCTAGCCTTTAAGGAACTTTTATTTCTCCTCTGCAAAAACCTGTGTCCATGTAAGAAGTCCAGCTACCTATTACCACCATGCTATGAAGAAAGCTATATGAATCTGATGAGTGAGAAGCACCCAGTGAAGCCTTCTTGGTCCAGATCAGCTTAGTTGTTAGCCGAATGAAGCACAGCGAGTAGTTCCAAGTGAGACCACCTGGAGTACTGGGACCCTTCCTAAACTTTTAACCCATGGAGTATGAAATAGTTTTCAGCCACGAAATTTTAGGCTGGTTTCTTGTGCAGCAGCAGAGAATTGATAGACCAACCAAAGTGATTTTCATTTATAGACTCCTATCAACCTATGTCAATGCAGGGAATATTGTTTTTATAAACTTTTCTTAGGAAACTAGTAGTGTTTTTCAGATACCAAAATGATTAGAGAAATACCAGTGTAAAGACTTTCGGTGAGCATTAGAACTAAGATAAATAGGGCCGGAAAGGAATGTATAGTAGGTGATAACTGTATGCTTTGATAAAGAAATAGAATCCAGAAAAAATTTAGATCATTTTCAACAATCATAGTTTTATTATGGTGTTGGTTTTGTTAGATACTGTTTTCTGTGTATTGTGCAGTTAAGCAAATAAATTATTTTAAGTTATCACCCGTATCCTTAAGAAACAAGAGTCTCAGCATGGAAATAATGATATACTGATATAATATAGAAGGTTAAATAAATAAATAGCCTGTTCTTTTGATCTTTAATTGGAAGTTATCCTTAGGAACTTGAGATATTTTAATTTTATTTTAAAAGAGTGCAAAATTATATATTTCTCTGTATATATTTATACATATGTATATGTATAATGTTAATCTGAGAAGTCTATATTGTAGATTAAAGCAAATGAATATTTATGCTATATTTTAATCATGACATTTCCTAGCTATATCTATGGAAAATTCTCAGAAATGAACAAAACTAGTTCCGAGAATGTGGTCTTGAAATGCTATTTCTTCCTAAAAGAAACAAGGGCTTCTTTGAGAACTCTTTGATTCCAGGTCTGGGACATGAAATATATAAAATGATTTTGAAACATTTTTTATACCAGATACCAAAGAAGATATTGGTGACTACTATGTCTATGACAAAAGAAATCAGAAGCCAATTTAAAGATGCCCGAGGTTGCTCAACTATCTCACTTTCAGCCCTAAAAATCCTAAATTTGGGAGATTTTAGTCTCAGACAGTGTGGTACAGTTGATCACTCTGAGGCTCCCACTAGCCACAATGGGTCAATTTGAGTACCAATAAGGATAATAGCTCACAACAAATTGACATATTATGTTTACATTTATGAATTCATTTATAATGGAAATAAAAACAAACTAAGAACAAATTCTTGTTGTTTGTTCATCATTAGTGGATATTAGGAAACCCTTCCTTTTGGAAATACAAGCTGAGAGGAAGATAAGTATTTATGCTTACTTTCCCGTATGAGCTGTACCCTTAAGGATAGACAAATATACTTAAGGTAAAAAAATTTTCATAGAGAAATTTTTATGTGCTAGCAAACAAAGATTAAATAATTATACATCATTTTGCATTTACTCAGGTTTTAATGAATTTTGATGTTTAATATCAGTGGTTGCTAATAATAAAAGAAAATCGAACGTATGACTTTATTATTGGTTGCTAATAACACAAGAGAAAATCATACATGTGATTTATTACCACTTAATGATAACTTGCCAGAAATGATAAACCTAAATCTGAAGAACCTGTCTACATCCTGTTTGTAGGAAATGTAGAAGATTGAGGAATTTCTTAAACTACACTATGGGAATAGAGTCAACAAAACCCATTCTGTGGAAACTGTAGTTGAGATGATCCAATATATTCAATATATTACAAAGAATAAAAGGTGGTGAGGAAACCCACAGATCAAAAAAGGGTGACATTGCAACACTTTAGGTATATATGTTTCTGTAATAAAAATATGGAAGTGATTCCCATAGAAGTGAGAATAGTAATTTCTCTTGGGCGGGGTGATAGACAGTGACATGATTGGGAGGGAGCGTAAGAGGGGCTTCTGTGCTAGCTCACACAATTCTGTTTCCTTTCTGTGGGTGGTTCCCAGTTCATTGTACTAATGCAAGTAAAATAGCAATAGTCATGCAGTAGGACAGTCAGTAAAACTTGGTGACAGATTAAGTATGATTGTGAAAAATAAAAACATTAAAAATAAACTCAAAGATGTTATTATTTTTCACAATCATACTTAATCTGTCACCTGTGGTTATTAAATAAACTGATGCTTGATTATCACCCCTAGAGATGTCCAGATCTTTAATTTCTGGAGAGAAATTCTGATTTTGTAATCTTTATTGTTTTAAGTACCTCATACTGTAGTTAACTCTGAGAACCAGTCAAGTAAACATGTTTAATACTCCGGTGTCTATGACTTGCGTATGTTTGTAAACATTATATGTTTTTGTGCATGTATGTGTAGCTTGTGGGTGCATGAATATGGCTGAGTGTGGCTCTTATATATTATGTGTTTCATCCATGAAAGAAAACTTACAGCTGGAGGCTCAGGATTCTCATTTTCCTGGATCTTTTAATTCTTTACTGCCACCATTTAGGATTTTCTTCTTTAGGCAGAGATCATGTCTTTGCTTTTCAACTAGCTTTGGCACTGCTCAAAGATTGTGGTGATGAGCAGCATAGACTGTTTCTTTTTTCTTTGTTATTACTAAGGCTAAAGATCACTATATATTCTTTATTTCTATGGACTCCCTTCATCTCACTCTGGCAACTGTTCTGGATCCAATTTCTGTAACAGAGTGTCCTGAAATATACGAATCTTTCTTAATTAGCCTGATGGTAGGAGATAGACATGAGCAGTGGGGACATGGAGATTAAGTGGTTACATCTATGCAATCCTTTGGATAGGTAATAAGCCTTTAGATAGGTTAAGACTTACTATTAGATCTAGGAGAGAAAAGGGAATAGGAGGTGATGAGAAATTATGTGAGAGTTTTTCTTTCTTTTTTTTTAGGTAACTATTTTTTTTTTTTTTTTTTTAGTGATAAAAACCATTAGGGAAATCCAAGTGGGGTATATTTATTCTTTATGGCTGGTGAAATTGGGAGAAGTTTGAAGACTGTTCAGATAGGCACCTAGAAAAGAGAAACCAGGGTTGGAGAGAGTTAAGCAGTAGGAAGCCTAGCACAGTGGCTGTCCACTTTGGCTGCTGTGGGTATTAAATAAACCTATGGATAGTAAATAAACTGATGCTTGATTATCACCCCTAGAGATTCTGATGTAATTGTCAGGGATACCACCTGTCAGTGTTGAATATCATTGATTTAGAGCAGAAAACTGGTCTAAGACTACAAAAAATCTTTGGCTTGCACAGTGTCTCAATCCCAGATTAATTCTATCTGGGATAAATTGGAGTTTATTGTGAAGGGTAACTATGGTACAGTGGGTTGCTCCCTAGAAGATTTGATATTTTTTTAAGATTTGTATTTATTTAGAGAAGTAAGGCATGAATGAGTCTTTAGCATCTGGAAAGAATGGACAGATTAAGGGCTGGGGTTGTGGCTCAGTGGTAAAGCGCTTGCCTAGCATGTGTGAGGCACTGGGTTTGATTCTCAGCACCGCATATAAAGAAATAAAATAAAGGTCCATTGACATTAAAAAAAAAAGAATGGACAAATAACATATTATTAGTAATTACAATGAAACTTGATTGGATCTGCTACACATATTTAACATTGTGATATTTGCACAGGTTGCCTGTGATTTGCTTCGGAGAATTATTCGCATCTTGTATCTCAGTAAGAGACTCCAAGGACAACTGCAAGGGGGAAGTAGAGAGATAACAAAAGCTGCTCAGAGTCTCAATGAACTTGGTAAGTCCTTTTCTGATTATTTAAATAGAGGTTTAAAGATTTTAAGTTTTAGATTTATTGATATTTATTATTACCGTTAACAAATATTATTGAGCAAGTTTTTGAAAAGTTGGCTGTAGATAGCATTGTCACATTTTTCAGAATTGGTTAGTAAAATAATTTGCTTTCTTGAATGTCTGTTACTTTTAAAATTATATCATAAATTGGTCCTTTTTCATATATAGATCTGTAGATTTTGACATTTGTGGATTCATGTAACCACCACCACAGTCATGATATAGAATAGTTCCTTTATTGCCCCAAATTTGCTCATCAACACTTGATAATCACATACAGACCATCTGCCTCTAATGCAGGCAACCACTGATCTTTATTGTTGTGTTTCATCTTTTTAAGAAAGTCAAGTAAATGAAATTATAAAGTATGTAATCTTTTGAGGTTGGCTTCTTTTACTTGGCATAACACCTCTGAGATTTATCCAAGTTGTTGTGTGTACCACTGGTTTGTTACTTTATATTTGTTGGACTATCATTCTGTGGATGTGCTGTGGGTTGTTTATTGATTCACTAATTGGACATTTGTGTTCTTTCCAGTTTTTGGTGATTATAAGTAGAACTGCCATAAATCCTTGTGTTTTCATGAGAGCTTAATTTTTCATTTCTCTAGGGGAAATGTCAAAGAGAAATGCTGTTTCTAGGTGACAATTCCTATGTTCATATTTTGCCTACATTCCTTATTTGTTCATTCTATACTCAGACATTTATAGCAGGCCCTTAGCATTCAGGGGTTTAGTGTTCATGGTTCTGACTGCTAACAAGCTTTAAGGTCCATTATATAGCAATTCATAATTTTTCTGGGAAAATTTTTTAATAGTGAATACACATAGAAATGCTCACACCTGTGGTTTATTTTTATTTTTATTTTTGTTTATTTATGACAGTGGAACACATTACAATTCTTATTACACATATATATGGTTGTATATAAAGTATGTTGACACCCAATTTGAGTCTTCATATATGTACTTTGGATAATAATGATCATCACATTTCCACCATCCTTGTTAATCCCCTGCCCCCTCCTTTTCCCTCCCATCCCTCTTCCCTATCTAGAATTCAACTAATACTCCCATGCTTTCCCTCCCTACCCCACTATGAATCAGCCTTCTTGTATCAGAGAAAACATTCGGCATTTGTTTTTTTGGGATTGGCTAACTTCACTTAGCATTATCTTCTCTAACTCCATCCATTTACCTGCAAATGACATGATTTTATTCTCTTTTAATGCTGAGTAAAATTCCATTGTGTGTATATGCCACATTTATTTTATTCATTCATCCACTGAAGGGCATGTAGGTTGGCTCCACTAAACTATAGTTTAGCTATTGTGAATTGTGCTGCTATATACATTGATGTGGCTGTGTCCCTGTAGTATGCTGTTTTTAAGTCCTTTGGGTATAGGAGAGGGATAGCTGGGTCAAATGGTAGTTCCTTTCCCAGATTTCCAAGGAATCTCCATACTGCTTTCCATATTGGCTGTGCTAATTTGCAGTCCTACCAGCAGTGTATGAGTGTACCTGTTCCCCCACATTCTCGCCCAAACTTGTTGTTTGTCTTCACCATAGCTGCCATTCTGACTGGAGTGAGATGATATCTTAAAGTAGTTTTGATTTGCATTTCTCTGATTGCTAGAGATGATGAGCATTTTTTTAAAATATATTTGTTGATTGATTGTATATCCTTTCCTGAGAAGTGTTTGTTCAGGTCCTTGGCTCATTTATTGATTGGTTATTTGTTTTTTTGGTGCTTAGCTTTTTGAGTTCTTTATATATCCTAGAGATTAGTGCTCTATCTGATGTGTAAGGGATAAAAATTTGCTCCCAGGATGTAGGCTCTCTGTTCACCTGACATATTTTTTTTTTTTTCTGAGAAGAAACTTTTTTGTTTGATTCCATCCCATTTATTGATTCTTGGTTTTAATTCTTGTGCTATAGAAGTCTTATTAAGGTAATTAGGGCCTAATTCCATATGATGAGATTAGGGACTACTTTTTATTCTATTAGATGCAGAGTCTCTGTTTTAATTCCTAGGTCCTTGATCCATTTTGAGTTAAGTTTTGTCCATGGTGAGAGATAGGGGTTGGTTTAATTTCATTTTGTTGCATATGAATTTCCAGTTTTCCCAGGACCATTTGTTGAAGATATTATCTTTTCTCTGTGCATGTTTTTGGCAACTTTGTCTAATATAAGATAATTGTAATTTTGTAGGTTAGTCTCTGTGTCCTCTATTCTGTACCAGTTTGTTTTGGTCTACCAGTCTGTTTTGGTTACTATTTGGTTACTATGCTGTTTTTGTTATTATTGCTCTATAATATAGTTTAAGGTCTGGTATCGTGATGCTACCTGCTTCACTCTTCCTTCTAAGGATTGCTTTAGCTATTCTGGGTCTCTTATTTTTCCAGATGAATTTCATGATTTCTTTTTCTCTTTCTATGAGGAATGCCATTGGGATTTTGATCAGAATTGCATTAAATCTTTATAGTGCTTTTGGTAGTATGGTCATTTTGATACTATTAATTCTGCCTATCCAAGAGCAAGGTAGATCTTTCCATCTTCTAAAGACGGTTTTCTTTGATTTCTCTCTTTAGGGTTCTATAGTTTTTATTGTATAGATCTTTCACCTTTTTAGTTGGTTTAAGTGGTACCTTGTGGTTTTCTTTGGAGCACTCATGTAAAAGAAACAAACAAAATAACACTTGAAGGGATGTTAGCAGTCATTTAAAGGGGTAGCAGATTATTTCCTTGCAAGCATGTGTGGTTGTTCTTAAAAGTTTTTGCCTAGCAGCTAATACTTAGAGTAAAACAAGTACAGTAGTAATACCTATATTATAATTCACACTCCTAAAATTAAGTTAAAAGTGATCTGCCAACCATATGACGTTTTGAATTAGTGTGACTAGACAAAATACATTGACAAATAGAAATGAAGTATATTCTGAGGGATTAAGGATGTGTCAAGTGATTACTGTTGGATACAACTTTCTTTTTTGGGGTTATGAAAATGTTCTGAAATTAGTATTGTATAGAGTTGTCTATGTACTATAAACTGTTGATGTGAACACTTTGAAGGAATGAATTTTAAGTTATATAAGATATATATGTACTTTGAGCATCCATAATTGAAAAACCCAGAATTCAAAATGCTTCAAAATCAAACTTTTGAACACTGATATAACACTACAAGTGGAAAATGGCACATTTGACCTCTTGTGATGGGTCACAGTCAAAATGTAGGTATACCACATACATTTGTATAAAATTGTCTATAGGCTATGTGTATAAATGATATATGAAATATGAACAAATTTTGTGTTAGACTTGGTCACATGACCAAGATATCTCATTACATAAGTTAAAATGTTCCAAAATCCTAAACCCAAAACACTTCTGGTTTCAAGCATTTTGGATAAGCAATTCAGCTGTATTAATTTAAAACACATATTTTGAATATCTAGTGATAATTATACTCTCCCTTTCTTTCATCTTTCCTTCCTTCCTTCTGTGACATAATAAACTCATATATTGAAAATACGTAATTTTGACATGTGGCATCACGAATAACAAGACAGTGAACATAGTATCACTCTCCAGAGTTTCCTCTTGACTCCTGGTATTCTCTCTTCAAGTGTTTACTGATTTATTTTCTGTATATAGATTAGTTTCCACTTGTATGCTTTGTATGTGTTTTTTCCAAGCTTCTTTCGGTTGTCATAATTATTGTGAAATGCATCAGTATTATGTGTATCAATATATTATTTTATTTATTTGTTTTTTGGAACTGGGGCTTGAATTCAGGGGCACTTAACCACTAAGCCACATCCTCAGCCCTTTTTGTATTTTATTTAGAGCAGGGTCTCCCTGAGTTGCTTAGGGCCTTGCTAAGTTGCTGAGGATGGAATTGAACTGACAATCCTCCTGCCTTAGCCTCCCAGCTGCTGGGATTACGGGCTTGCCCCACGATTCCAGGCTAATAATTTATCTCTTTTTATTGCAAAGTAATGTTCCTTTGATAGATCCCAGTTGTTTTTATCCATTCATCTGTTGGTGGACATTTGGGTTATTCCTAATTTTTGGATATTAAAAATCAAGTGTTATGAACTTTTATGTACAGATCTTTGTATCTTCATTTCTTGTTAATTACCTAGGAGCGGAGGGTTTGCATCATTTGGTAGGTGTGTGTTTAACTTTTAAAAAAATTATTGAAGTGTTTTCAAAGTAGTTGTAATACTTTACATTCTTATCATTACTGTGTTTATATTCTACTTCCCCTACATCCTTGCCAACATTTATTGTTTTCTTAAATTGAGCCTTTCAAATTAGTTATATTTGAAAACACATTTCACCAGAGAATATTTTAAATGGCACATATGTATATGAAAATATGCTCAACATTTTTATAATTTAGGAAAATTAAGATTAAAATTAAAATCATACCATTATCAAATTGACAAGAATTATTTTAGTGTAGACTTGTACTTTTTTAATCAGGTTGTTATTGTGTATTGATTTAAAAAAATAAAACTACATAGTGTGTTTTGCAAAATTACATTTTATCATTTTTTATTTCTAATTTTTCTTTAAAAACAGCCCCTTTTAGGGGAGGGTTCTTGGATTGAGCTCAAGGTCTTGTGCATGCTAGACAAGCACTCTATCCTTGAGCCTGATCTCTAGCTCAAGAAGTTTTGAGACTAGACAAAATGTATGTGGCTCATACTACAAAACAATAACATTTTTAAAACACTAGTAAGATAAAATACTTGGGAAAATGTTTATTTTATCATACTACTACTTTTTCCAGCTATTATTAACCCATTTGAGCAGAATTTCTACATAATTTTAAATTTAAAAGTTTTCAGAATATTTTTGAATAGCTGGATAAACTATCATTGTAAGCCCAGAGGATGGCAACTTTTTAAATTCAATGAGTGTCTCAAAACACTTAACATGAGGGCTGGGGATGTGGCTCAAGGGGTAGCGTACTCGCCTGGCATGCGTGCGGCCCGGGTTCGATCCTCAACACCACATACAAAAAAACAAAGATGTTGTGTCCGCTGATAACTAAAAAATAAATATTTAAATTCTCTCTCTCTCTCTCTCTCTCTCTCTCTCTCTCTCTCTCTCTCTCTCTGTCTCACACTCTCTCTTAAAAACAAAACAAAAAAAATGAAAAAAAAAAACACTTAACATGATTCTGGGTCAGGTTGAGTAACAGATTTGCTTGTTCCATGAAATGCATTCCTGCTTTATCCATGTTGAATTGAAGAAGCTGCATTGTTAAAAGGAGAATGTGCTATATTTCTATAATCAACATTAGCACTTTCTGATTTTTCCTTTGTGGTGTTATTAGGTATTCCACCTATAATACAGCCATTGGTGAACAATTGGATGTAGTCTTTGGTTCAGTATTATCAATGCTAAATTTGGCTGGGTATTGTTGATCTGAATATTTAAATATAGAGAAAATGAAAGATATAAATCTACTATTTGGAATTTGGCCAGATGATTCTTTTCTTGTATACTGATTGCCATGAATTTTAGAGAAATTCATTTTGTACTTAGTTCTTCACTATCTGTGACTTCTTTCTTTTGATTAATTGTACATGTTTATGGGATATTTGTTATAATTTGGTACATGTGTACAGTGTAATGAGATCTAATTGTGGTAATTAGCATTTCAGTCTCTCTAAATATTTATTATTTCTTTATGTTGGGAACCTCTGAACCCAACTCTTCTAATTCTTTATAAAAATATTATTAGTTGTAAACCATAGGCACCCTACTGTGCTGTACAAAGTACTAGAACCCTGAACTTTTTATTCCTCCTCACTATGTTTCAGTATCCATTTTCTGACCTTTCTGTATATCCTTTCTCCCCTACTCTTCTAGTTTCTAGTGATTACTATTTCACTTTCTACTTCTGTGAAATTAACTTTTTTGGCTTCCATATATGAGTAAGACTATGTCTATTTGCCTTTCTGTGTCTGACTTCCTTCATTTATGTCCTATAGTTTCATCTGT
This sequence comes from Spermophilus citellus, assembly GCF_964194105.1. Classification (NCBI taxonomy): domain Eukaryota; kingdom Metazoa; phylum Chordata; class Mammalia; order Rodentia; family Sciuridae; genus Spermophilus; species Spermophilus citellus. The sequence continues at coordinate 176,450,013 of NC_138184.1, read as the reverse complement.
ATTGCCACAAATGACAGGATTTTATTCTTTTTATGGCTGACTAATATTTTATTGTGTGTATGTGTATATATACATATATATATATATATATATATATATATGTATATATACACATATCAATCACAATTTCTTTATTCGGTCCTTCATCAGTGGACACCGCTTAATTCCATATCGTGGCTTATTGTGGATAGTGCTGCAATAAGCCTCATTGTGCAAGTATCTGATAAACTGATTTAATTTTCTTTGGATATATACCTCGTAGTGCAATAGCTGTATCATATTTTACTTTTTTGAATGTTTTCCATAATGGTTGTACATTGCCTCCAACAGTGTATAAGTGTTCCTTTTTCTCCATAGCCTTACTAGCATTTGGGGTGTGTGTCTGAGTGTGTGAGTGTGTGTGTGTGTGTGTGTGTGTGTGATTTTTGATCATAGCACTTGTTAAGTGGGGTGAGATAATCTCTCATTGTGATTTTGATTTACATTTCCCTGATGATGAGTGTTGCTGAACATTTTCCATATAGTTGCCATTTATAGATCTTCTTTTGAGAAATGTCTCTTCAAATCATTCATTCATTTTAAAAATCAGATTATTAATTTCTTTTTTGGTTGTTGAATTTTGAGTTTATAATATATTCTGAAAATTAATCCCTTGCCTGATGAATAGTTTCCACGTTTCCTCCCATTCCTTAGATTGTCTCTTCACTTTGTTTGTTGTTTCTGTTGCTGGTGAGAAGGTTTGTGTTTTATATCTCATTTGTCTGTTTTTGTTCCTGTTGCTTGTGCTTCTGAAGTCTTATTAAAAAAAAAAAAATTGTGTGCTGGGGTTGTGGCTCAGCGGTAGAGCCCTCGCCTAGCACAAGTGAGGCCCTGGGTTCAATCTTCAGGACCACATAAAAATAAATATAATAAAAGCATTGTGTTCAACTACAACTTAAAAATAAATTAAAAAAATTGCCTATACCAATGATTTAAAATGTTTGTTTCTCCTATATTTCCTTCCAATAGTTTCAGGTTTTACATTAAAATCTGTATCCATTTCAAATTGATTTTTATGTATGATGAGAGAGACAGGTCTAGTTTCAGTCTTTACTATGGATATCCAGTTTTCCCAACACCATTTATGGAAGAGATTGTCCTTTTTCCAATGTACGTTTTGGGTACCTTTGTTGAAGATCAGGTAGCTGTAGATGGGTGTATTTATTTCTGGGTTCTTCATTCTTATTTATTGGTCTATGTGTCTGTTTTTATGCCAGTATCAAGTGTTTTGGGTAACTATAGTTTAGTAGTATATTTTGAAATCAGATATTGTGATGTCTGCCTATGATATTTTTCAATTACTTTCCTTTTATTTCTCCATATTTATATTAGAAAGATATTTAAAAAGTTAATCTTTTTATTAGTGTCTTAACATTTAGAAGATATTTTTGAAATTCATGACTGTGTGTTCATCATAACTGAGGATCTGTTTCTGGTTCAGAAGTTTTATTTTACTGACACCAAAACTTAATTTAATAGATGTTTATGGATATTTTATTGCCTTGTTCTAAAGAAGGCATTAATTTGACTCAGTTATTCATAAGAACTAACAACATATCAAAAAGAATGGAAAAGCCTAGCAACAAAAGCAAATGAGGGATTGTTTGCAGGGGATTCACATAAGCAGCCCATCTTTTAGATTGAAGTCCTTAATTGAGGTAGGAGGATTCATTTATTGTCCTTTCTCCCTCCTTTTAGTGGGTATTATTTTCACTCTACTTTTGAGGGGAAATAGAATATGGGATTAATAGACAGGATGGCTGGTTCTCCATATACTATAAAGATAACTCATTCTTCTAAAATTTTCCCAATTCTGTACAAACCAATTTCATAAGAGAAGGATTTATAATCTAGAGCACTAATAATTCATTAACTTGCATTGAGGCGCATGCTATCCTTTGACTGAAAACAGTATGATTTTTCTTTCTGCACAGATGAAATGGAAACATATTCATAATTAGCAACTTGTTTGGTAAAATTTGAGTTAAAGCTGGGGAAGATCATTGTGTGATGTCATGTGATTAACAATATATATACTTTACCTGGAATACTAAATAAAAATCTTGGGTCATGGAGAGCTCTCTGATTATTGCTAATCTCTTTATATGTAGTTTTTATTTATTCTTAATGCTGTTGACTATCCTCTTTTGGTCTACAGTTTTCTCCAATTAGAATAGAACAAAATTGATTAGGTTTCTGCTTCTGGTTAAAATTATATTTCAGAGCTTATATTCCTGACATGAATTGGAATTTTGAATGTTTCCTAAATTTCAGTCATGCATTTTATCTCTTGACTGTTAAACTGAGTGATTTGCTATTAATACCACTTGCTAAAACAAATGTTAGTATTTGAAATTTACAGATCAATGTGATAAACTTTGGATCTTTTTATAATATTGATGCTTTTGCAACTGAAATGTCTTTTCACTTTTAAAATATCCTTTTATATCTTTAAAGGTTTTCATTTAAAGTTTCTTTTTTATTAAAAATAATATATTGGGAGCTGGGGCTTGGGCTGTGGTAGAGCGCTTGCCTAGCATGCCTGAGGCACTGGGTTCGATCCTCAGCACTACATAAAAAACTAAATAAACAAAATGAAGGTATTAAAAATTAATTAAAAAAACCCCAGATCATACTTTTTGCTTCTGATACTCTGATCTGTTTATGAAAATCATGATTTATAATTTATTTATCAAATATTAGGTTTCAACATCTGTAATCCCTGTACATTGTTAGGAACCTGATATAAAATGAATGAATACTTGTAACTTTATTTGAACAGAGAAGTTCAGGCTCTGTTCTTTTATTTCTTTAAGCATAAAACTCACACAACAGCAACAATAACAATAATAATGATGATATCCATGGGGAAAAACCCTGTCCTCCAGTTTTTGCATTGGGACTCATCTGTATTTTCCTTGAAGTAATATGAAAAGAACTTCCTTGAGTCCTCTTACTGTATGACTTAGATAAATTTATTCATTTATTCTGCAAGTAATATATTGAATACCTACTGTGTGTGCCATGTACTGTCCTGGACATTGAAGCTACATTACTGAACAAAACAAAATCCCCTACTCTTTTTATAGCTTATATTTCCATAGATCTTAAGGTCACATATCTAATGTATCTGTAAAAATCTGATTGTAGATATCTTAAACCACTAATGCTGTATTCTTTCCTTAAATTCTGTGGCAGCATTTAATTGGTTTGCAAAGGAGATTGTTGCCATTGTTAGAAGTCCCAATATCTCTTTTTTTAAAGGAGAAAATTCACATATTCTACTGTATATGTATACCTTGAATATAAAAGTAGTATAAAATTAGATGAAAATGATAAAATGACCTCTAAGTATGATAGCCTCATATTTAAAGCCAAAAATAAAATATTTTAATATTTATATGAATGATATAAAGATATTATATAATAAAGATATCTAATGAAGCAACTGTGGATTGACTTAATATTCTATATTAAAGATACTGAATTAAAGATCCTTTTTTTTAAATATAATTAAGCAGTAAAAAATAATGAAGTAATTGCATATATTGGAAAGTATTCCCTCCAATAATTTTTATTACTTATGTTCTATCTTCTGAGTTTTACATTTTTTATTCCTAATCTATGATATATTATTATGAGAGAATATTCTTTGCCGCAGTCTGGCTGGGCACAAAATCACGAGCCACTCACACCTTGTAGATTCAAACAGCAACTCTTTATTCTCGAACTGTCACCGGCACTTTACACACACGTTCTGGGCAAAATCCATGTTCTGGGCAAAATTCATGTACTCCACCATGTTCTGGGCAAAATTCACTACTCCACCAGGCTCTGAATCCCAAATACTTTCTGAATCCCGTGAGAACTCAACGGGAACTCAAGGAGCAGGCGGGGCTTCAGGCAGCAGGATACGCCCTATTCCCAGCAGGGTACACCTTAAACCTGGAATCACCCTAAACCCAAGGAGCAGGATACTCCCTAATCCCAGCAGGATACACCCTAAACCTGGATCTGCCCTGGTCCTTGAGCAAGGTCACCTTACTCAAGCATACATGCAATGTCACTGCAAATGACCTGGGTCCAAAGGCAAGCCCATTTCCACAATGGAGAGTCCTTCCTCTAAGCAACATGGAGTAGACTGACAAAGAAATTGCCATGCGTCATTCCTACTTGGCAATGGCTCTCAGCAATTCTTAAAATATTCTCTTATATTTTTAAAATATTCTTTTATATTCATAAAAGTATTTATGATATATACAGTCTCATCCATTAGTGCTCTTATTGTAGCTGTGGTATTTTCTTAATTTGATAAAATAATGCATTTATTGGCAAACATTTCTGATTCATGCACAGGTGAGAAAAGTAAGATTTATATTATTTTTGGTATCCAATAGTTACTACACAAATTAATGTTATAAGATATTTTAGTTGGTGAAAATTTTAGAAACTTTTATTTCAGGCCTATTAAAAATTGTGTATTGATAGATTATAAATATGCCATGAAACTGTTTCTAGTATTAAATTAGTTTCTTTCTTATAGGTCTTAGGTGATTTGTTTCTTAAATGCATTGAATAGTGTGTGTGTGTGTGTGTGTGTGTGTGTGTGTGTGTGATAGAGAGAGAGAGAGAGAGAGAGAGAGAGAGAGAGAGAGAGAACTTTGTTATAAGGAATTCAATTTGCATTTAAAAATCTACAATGTAATGACATATAGACATTTGCAGTAAGTATGTTTGAATTAGATTTTTATGTCTCTAAATTATTTACTTATGTGACTGGGTTTAGCTACCACCAGGTGGGGGTGATGTTGTGCTCAGATCCAAATGGTCAGAAAGGTCTACCTTTAGATGTGAGTTTGCCTGTTAGAGGTAAATATGCAATTACACACTCACACAAAATTCTCTTCTTTTTTTAAACTTACTGAATTTATTGTTACTAAAATTTATATTGGATAGATAATACCCATGTAGCATTAATCATATTTTATTAGTTTTATCTTTCCTCATACAGTGTCAAAAATTCAGGATAATGTTTATACAACAACAAGTGGAGTACTTATTAGAAACTTTAGTCCGTTGTTTTTCATACATTTAAAAGTTATGGTAGCATTTCTATGTTTTATTCCATATGGTTGGTTAGGAATGCTAATGGAAAGCTATATATTTTACCTACTGTCACCCATTGCTGGAACATTTATCACTGTTTAATTTATTTAGTGAAGGTTTTTGTTTTGTGTGTGTGTGTATGAGTGTGTAGTGGTGGGTATTGAACCCAGGTGCTCTACCATTGAACTATGTCCCCCACTCCTAGTGTAAGGTTCTTTAAACTAGTAATTATAAAACTATTTCAGTTTGCTGGTTCTAAAGGATTTTCTATTTGAACGCTGAAGCCAGTAGTGTTCAACGTCTTTTCCATTTTAGCATATATCATTATAATATTAATTTTTGAAAATTAAAATGTGTCTTAAATATACACAAACATTGCCTCTGACTCTAGGCTTATTTTGTTGACTGTTCCTTTTAAAATGGTGTTAGTTTTCTTCTTAATGAAATGCAACTTAGAGTCTCTAAGTCAAATATTGTACAGGAACCCTAGGAAAGTTGTTGTACTTTTTATTGCCACAATTATAATTCATTACTCTGTGAATAGAAAATCTAAGAACAATAGGAAATAATTTAAAAATACTCTTTGGTCTGATAATTTTAAATTAGCAATGGGTTAAGTTAGAAAGACTCAATGTAAATTTGTAATTATAGATATATTTACAGAATTCTACATTTTAGTACTGGGTAAACAATAGGGTAGGCAGGTATGACCTTCTGAGAGACATATTCAGTAAGATTGAATCTAGTTTTATTCATTCGTTTTAATTTCTGTGTTAGAGACTTGACCTTTTGATTGTTGGAAATATGTTCTTTTGTTATATATAAATGGAAAATAATGCTGATAATATAGTTTAGGGTTAGTGTTAGGTTTAGGGTTAGGGTTAGGGTTAGTGTTAGGGTTAGAGTTAATAATGCTGATAATATAGTTTTATCATCACAACTAGGAATATATTCAGTGGTTGGGGTGATGATCTAGATTGATGTTTCTGTATTGATTATGGTAAAATAAACATAAACACTTCACTTTGAAAAATAATTTCTCAAACTCATTATATCTGACAAACCATTTTCTAACATCTGAAGTTTGTACCATGTTAGCTCAAAATGGCCAAATTAGTTATCTAGGGATATAAATCTTGTGGCTAATTTATTCTAGTGGGTACATCAAGAAGGCATGATGCTCAGAATGAGGTAGTTCATAAAAATTTATGAAGGTTTTTCTGTGGTAGTTGCTTTGAAGTATCTGTATCTAAATTAAATGGTTTGTATCTTGGGTAATTTAATTGTTTACTTCTCAGGTTTATCCAGAGCTACTTCTTGAGGAAAATGCTGACATTGCCAGCCAGTATTCTTGAATACCTTCTTCATATGTTCTAGAACATAGTACATTTGGTAGTATTTTTATTTTTCAATATAGAGTGCTCTCACATTCTCAATGGGTTTCCAAAACATATTCATCTATACTTATTGTGGATCTACACACTGATTGGCTTCTGCAGTGTTTTGAATATGGATTGTTCCATTCTGAAATTCATGTAGGAATTTTATTTCCATTATGGCAGAGTTGGGAGGTTAGGTTTCTAAGAGGTAATTAGGTCATTAAGAGGATTAAGGCAGTTCTTGGGAGCCTGAGTTAGTGTTGCCTTTTTTTTTTTTTTTTTTTTTTTTGCATATACCCACATGTCTTTCTGCCTTTCCATTAAGAGTTTCCATTAAAAGTTGAAGCAGCCTAAGTTTCTTACTAGATGCTATTGCCATGTTCTTGCCCATTCCAAGGGCAATATCTGTTGACTATCTATTTTTTTTTGTCCCCATGAATCTGATCACATTTTTTGCATATAAAGTAAAGTTTGGTTGAAAACTAAACATTATATAGATAGTACATTCTAGTGATTTTAAATTCTGTTTTGAGAATTGTTCTGTTGTTTTTGTTCTAACTTGTGGGTAACCTGGTCTCAAACTGTATATTTTTTCCTTTGCCTTGTGCAGTTGCTGTTTTTGCTCAGTTCTTTTTTAAGTTATAAATGCTATATTTGTAGTGTGGTACTCTATGGATTCCCCCATACCCAAATAGTTTGCTATTACTAAGAATTTTGGCAGAATTGATAAATGATTATGGCTTTCACCTGTTTTTTTTTTTTTCTTTTCCCTTTTCAGTGTTTCTGCTTAGTTTTCCAACTGTACTGATAGCTATGAGTTATCTTCTGATATCTCAACTTAGTAAGAACCAAGCTTTCTGCTACGTGAGCTGTGTGTTATCACTCAGGGAAAATTGTCACTTTGTAAAAGGAGCAAATTCACCTTCTTTCAAGGGTAGGCTTTTCTCTGACTTTTGCTTGCTTTTTTCCTCCTGAATCAACCCTACCCTTCTTGTCTCTTCTCAACTTTTTCTTCTTTTCCTTTCTCTTCTTCCTTCCATACTAGGGATGGCACCCAGGGGTGTTCTACCATTGAGCTATATCCTCAGCCCTTTTTAATTTTGAGACAGGGTCTTAGTTGCTAAAGCTGACCTCAAACTTGGAATTCTTCTACTAGGTTGCTGGGATTATAGGTGTGCACCACTGACTGTAAACCTGTATGTGTGTGTGTGTATGTATATTTGATATATAAAATATACTTATATTACATATATGTATATTTTTTTTTCTGTAAAATCTGTGGGGATTAAGATGGAACTGTTGGTAGGAGTTATGGTAGTAAATGCCATAAGGCAAAAAGACACTAATCTTGGAATTCTTATCCATTGAAACTTCTCTAATTCAAAGGTAAATCTTCCTCTAGTATATTCTTGCCTGTGTTTATTTTCCAGTTCCTTCAAATAGTGTATTTTTAAAAAGCTTTATCTAGATTTGAAATTATCTGCAGGAAACTATACCTGACTAGTTCACTGTGCCATTAATGGAATTTCCACTAACTTAATTTTTATTTGCCTGTTTCTTATGTACACTCAAAGTCTGTGAAATTGAATGAGTGTTGTAAATTTGAATCACTATCTGTATATATTGAGAATTCATGCATTGCTTTGTAAATACAATTAGAAGTAATACTTAATGGAGACTGACATTTTTTGCATATAAAAGTTCTGTATTCCCAAAGAATGAATAGATATAAGAATGTTTCATATAGCCTAAGTACCTTTCAAACTTAGGACAGTAAAGTTGCCAAGTCATTTTACTTTGACTTTCAGAGTCTGGTACTATTAAAAGGTTTGAAAATATGAAATGCTTAATGGAAATATTTAAAAAATCTGAAAATAGTTTCATGTGATCATTTTCCTCCTATTTAATAACAGCCTGTTTTTCTATGGCAGAGAAGAGCAGCAGAAACATTATACCCATAGAAGTTATTCTTTTTGTCAAAACTAATTTGAAGTAGTAACACTTTCCATTGTTTTCAGACATTTAATATGGGGATTCTAAAAGATCTGGATATTGTGAATTATACTCATGAATCTTGTTATCATTTGACTAAATTTGCTTTCTATCACATGAAGCATAGTGTTGTTTTTCCAGATCCCATTAAACCTGTGTATCTTCTATTATGACTTGGTGGGAAGATTATTTCAGAGTAAAGATTTGTGGGTTGTAGAGACAGTGAAGCAGAGAGAGAGAGGAGTCTAAAGGTAGAAACAAGTGCTATTTTATAGTAAGAAGTTTAATTTATTCAGCTTTGAATAAGTTATGTTTAGATGTGTTTTAGTTAACTTTTTTATCACTGTGACCAAAATACCTAATAAGAACAATTTAAAGGAAGAAAATTTCTTTGGGGTTGATAGTTTCAGAGGCTTCCATTCGTAGATGGCTGACTCCATTGCTGTGATGAGCTCAAGGTGAGGTACCACATCATGGGGGAAAGGCACAGCAGAGGAAAACTGCTCAGCTCATGGCAGAGTTAGGAAGGAAAGTGAGCGAGTGAGGGGAGGTGGAAGAAGGGGCCACAGGGAAATTGTACCCTTTTAGGGCATACCCTCAGTGACCTACCTTTTCTAGCCTTGCTCCACCTGCCTGAAGTTACCACCCAGTCAGTCCATTCAAACCTGTATGGACTAATTAGGGTACAGCTCTCCTAATCTAATCATTTTACCTCTGAATATTTCTACATGAAGAGGAACTTTTGGGGGATACCTCATATCTAAATCATATTGGATATTTAAAAAGAAGTAAAAATGTAGTGATAATATCAATCAAAAAGACGGAATTTTTAAAGGTAGTATTTAATGAAGCAATTACTCAGCATTTTGAATGCCAATGCTTCTGATACTAACAACTTTTGCGGCTAAAATAGTGTTGTATTAGCCAGTTTTTAATTGCTGTGACCCAAGTACTGGGCATAAACAATGTAGAGGAGGAAACATTTCTTTTGGCTCATCAGAGTGGTTTCAGTCCATGATCGGATAATTTCATTTCTTTTGCCTAAGATGAGATAGACTATCATGGAGAAAGATAGCTAGCTACTCAGCTCATGGCAGCCAGAAAGGTGTGGGAGAGGGAGAAGTTGGAGGGATAGGGACAAGATATGATCCTAAGCACATGCCCCCAGTGACATACTTCCTCCATACATAACCCATCGGCCTACAGTTTCCTCTTCCTTCTCCCAGTAGTCCATTTAAATTATTAATCCACTAATGGATTAATCCACTGTCATTAGACCACTCATAATCCAATCATTTCCTAAAAGCCCTGCTTCTGGACATTGCTGCATTGGGGACCAAGTCTTCAACAGCTGAGCCTTTACAGAGCCATTCCAGATCCAAACTGTAACAAGTGTTTTAGTTCATTTTGTGCTGCTATCATAGAATACAACAGAGTGAATGATTTATAAAGAACTCACAGTTCTGGAGGCTGCAAAATCAAAGATCAAGGCACTGGCATATGATGAGGGCTACTTGCTGAGTCATCACATGCTTTAAGGGTCAGTAAGATGAACTCTTTGTCTTCACATGGTGGAAGAACAAAAGAGAGAGAACCCACTCCCAGAGTCTTTTTTATAGTATTATTAATCCATTCACAAGGGCACAGCCCTCATAACCTAACCATCTTCCAAGAGACTTTACCTCCCAACACTGTTTAATTGGAGAGTAAGTTTCCAATATATACATTTTGAGGGACATATTTTACCATAGGAGATAGTGACATGCTTTGTGGTTTTGTTCCAGACTTCAAATCAGTGTAACTCAATAAGTATGGCATGACAGCAGAATAATGTTCCCCCCAAAGATGTTCATGTTCTAACCCACAGAACCAATGAATTTGTTACTTTGCATGACAAAAAGGACTTTGCTGTTTTGATTAAGGCTGTAAGTTTTAAGATTGGACCCATTCTCAATACATCAGTTCTTTTTTTTTCCTGTATTTTTTTAGTGATTTTATTTTTTAAATACATGACAGTGGAATGCATTACAATTCTTATTACACATACAGAGCACAATTTTTCATATCTGTTTGTTTATAAAGTATATTCACACCAATTCATACATGTACTTTGGATAATGATGTCCATCACATTCCACCATCTTTGCTAACCCCTTGACCCCTCCCTTCCCACCCCTCTGCCCTATCTAGAATTCATCTATTCCTCCCATGCTCCCCCTCCCTACCCCATTATGGGTCAGTCACCTTATATCAGAGAAAACATCAGTTCTTGAAAGTGGAAGAGGAAGGTAACAAAATGAGTCAGAGGATAGAAGCGGAGACTGGGATCTGAAGAATGAGAAGTGCCCTATCTGCCATTGTTGGTTTTCAAGATTAAGGAAAAGGTTTATGATTCACAGCATGGAGATGTCCTTTAGAAGCTGGGAACTGCCTTCAGCTCATAGCCAGAAAGGAAATGGGATCTCAATCCTAAAACCACAGGGAACTCTGAATTCTGTAAATGAGCAAGGAAAGATTCTGCCTTAGAGCTTCCAGAAGGGAACTCAGCCACATTGATTTTAGCCCATTGATACCTATTTAGTCCTCATGGAATAAGAAAGTGCCAGAGTTAATATGACTTTTACTGACAGAACTAGACATTTTTTAAATTTAAAGATATGAAACATTAACTGACAATCAACAAGTAAACAAATGCAATGTTTTAGTCAGCTTTCTTCGCTGCTGTGACTAAAGGACCCAGCTGGAACAAGGAAAAGTTTATTTGAGTGTTCACAGGTTCAGAGGTCTTAGTCCATAGAAGACTGGCTCCATTCCTTGGGGCTCACAGTGAGGCTGAACAATCATGGTGGAAGAGCATGGCAGATAGAAGCAGCTCACATCTGATCAAGAACCAGAGAGAGAATTCACTTTCCAGATACAAGTATATACCATAAAGCCATGCCCAATTCCCACCTCCTCCAGTCACACCCTACCACTTTAGTTAGTACTTGGTTAATCCCTCTCAGGGGATTAAATCACTGATTGGGTTAAGGCTCTCGTAACCCAATCATTTCTTCTGTACCTTCTTGCATTGTCTTGCTTTGGGGGGACACCTCACATCCAAACCACAACATAATGAGATATTGCTTATGAAACATATTCTTTTGGTATCTTGGCAAGTATTGCACAATAATACCCCACCCCCATTACTCTTAAAGAACAGAAGCAAAAACAAATAATGACACATTAAAGATTTTTAGAAAAAATTGAAGAAATTGAAAATTGAAGAAAATGGCTTTTTATTCTAACCAGACTTACACGTTCAATTCTATGCTGATCATATGTTTTAAATCCAGTCTTTTTTAATGTGCTCATCTGTTTATGTGTCTGTTTGTTTTATAGTTTACATAAATAAATTAATAAAGCCCATTCTTGATCTTTGGGACATCTGTAGGATATTATCTCAGGTATGGATACTGGTATAGAGTGAGTCTGGTTATGAGTCATAGTTACTTAATAATACAAATAAAATATTTAGTCAGGATTTCATTACAGTGAGTGGGAAATTTTTCATGAAGTTTCCTTTATAGGCTACTAATTTAAAATCATGTTTGTTTCACACTGTGTTCTGCAGAATCCTTGTGATTTGAAGAGAATGTTGAGGTATTTAACTCTGGTCCCCTAATTTTATTTCATTGAAAGTACTGTGCTTCAAAAAAGAAAGAAAAAAAGAAAGAAGTCTGCTTTTATTTTGCTTATAAATTTGGCTGTTTTATTTGAAAGTTCTCTTACTAGAAAAAGTTTGAAAATGAAAGTCATTGTTTCTTAAAAATATAGTAAAACATTGAGGCCATTACAGGATCTAAGTCTTCATTAAGGAAGAAAGAGTCTTGGGGAACTTGAATTTTTGGACAAGTTACTCTTCAAGGATAGAAGAGTACCTAGAGATTGCCCTGTCATTTTCCATTTATCCATCTCCACTTGAAAACTTTGTATTCTTCAAAATTCGTCTGTATAAAAAATAGAATAGAGGACACAGAGACTAATCCACAAAGTTACAACTATCTTATATTTGATAAAGGGGCTAAAAGCATGCAATGGAGGAAGGACAGCATCTTCAACAAATGGTGTTGGGAAAACTGGAAATCCATATGCAACAAAATGAAACTGAATCCCTTTCTCTCGCCATGCACAAAAGTTAACTCAAAATGGATCAAGGAGCTTGATATCAAATCAGAGACTCTGCGTCTGATAGAAGAAAAAGTTGGCTCTGATCTACATATTGTGGGGTCGGGCTCCAAATTCCTTAATAGGACACCCATAGCACAAGAGTTAATAACAAGAATCAACAAATGGGACTTACTTAAACTAAAAAGTTTTTTCTCAGCAAGAGAAACAATAAGAGAGGTAAATAGGGAGCCTACATCCTGGGAACAAATTTTTACTCCTCACACTTCAGATAGAGCCCTAATATCCAGAGTATACAAAGAACTCAAAAAATTAGACAATAAGATAACAAATAACCCAATCAACAAATGGGCCAAGGACCTGAACAGACACTTCTCAGAGGAGGACATACAATCAATCAACAAGTACATGAAAAAATGCTCACCATCTCTAGCAGTCAGAGAAATGCAAATCAAAACCACCCTAAGATACCATCTCACTCCAGTGAGATTGGCAGCCACTATGAAGTCAAACAACAACAAGTGCTGGCGAGGATGTGGAGAAAAGGGTACACTTGTACATTGCTGGTGGGACTGCAAATTGGTGCGGCCAATTTGGAAAGCAGTTTGGAGATTCCTGGGAAAGCTGGGAATGGAATCACCATTTGACCCTGCTATTGCCCTTCTCGGACTATTCCCTGAAGACCTTAAAAGAGCATGCTACAGGGATACTGCCACATGGATGTTCATAGCAGCACAATTCACAATAGCTAGACTGTGGAACCAACCCAGATGCCCTTCAATAGATGAATGGATAAAAAAAAATGTGGCATCTATACACAATGGAGTACTATGCAGCAATAAAAAATGACAAAATCATAGAATTTGCAGGGAAATGGATGGCACTAGAGCAGATTATGTTTAGTGAAGCTAGCCAATCCCTAAAAAATAAATACCAAATGTCTTCTTTGATATAATGAGAGCAACTATGAACAGAGCAGGGAGGAAGAGTAGGAAGAAAAGTTTAACATTAAACAGAGACATGAGATGGGAGGGAAAGGGAGAGAAAAGGGAAATTGCATGGAAATGAAGGGAGACCCTCATTGCTATACAAAATTACATATAAGAGGTTGTGAGGGAGAGAAATGAATTACAGTAGATGGGGTAGAGAGAGAAGATGGGAGGGGAGGGGAGGGGGGATAGTAGGGGATAGGAAAGGTAGCAGAATACAACAATTACCAATAGGGCATTATGTAAAATTGTGGATGTGTAACCGACATGATTCTGCAATATGCATTTGGGGTAAAATTGGGGGTTCATAACCCACTTCAATCTAATGTATGAAATATGATATGTCAAGAGCTTTGTAACGTTGTGAACAACCAATAAAAAAAATAAAATAAAAAAAGAAAATTATTAGACTCAAATGAAAATAGTGGTACAACATACTGGATCCTCTGGGACACTATGAAGCTAATTCTAAGAGGCGAGTTTATAGCTATGAGTGCCTAAATAAGAAAATCAGAAAAAAAGTCCCAATAAACAATCTAATGTTGCATCTCAAGGTCTTTGAAAAAGAAGAACAAATCAGTCCTAAAACCAGAAGACAGAAGTAAATAATTAATATCAGAGACAAAGTAAATGAAATTGAGAATAAAAAAATACAAAGATCAAATATGGCAGGGAATGAGTATTTTGTACAGAAATAAAAAACATAAAACTAAAGATGAGAGCAGAGAAGACCTGGATATTGATAACTCAGACTAAAGTTTGACAGTACCTTTGTGATAAAAATCTTTTTTTTCTAAATATTATATCCATGTGACTGATTAACTTGACCTTCATAGGCTCAATTTTTCTTATATATATTTCTTTAATAATATGACTTTATACTCATATTTGGTGAGCATGAGGAAGATCCTAAATGTAGCTGAGAAAGGGATTTTTATAAGGCCTGCTATATGCTGTGTATCTTTTTTTATTAAATGAATTCAGAATAGTTATCTCATTTCTGTTATTTACAGAATTAAATATGATATTCTTCTCAGTGGTTTAATAAAATGTTTTTATAAGCCTTTTAAATTTGTAGCTATATTAAAAATATGTGTTCATTGTGAAAGTTAGAAAATTGATGTATATTGCTAAAAACTAAAAAATCAGGTGTTACCTAGAATCACTATCAGTATTTTGGTTATATAAACTCCCAGTGTTTGGCTTATACATTGCTGTTTATTGTACATATTATTTTGTGTTTAATATTACATTATGGACATGTTTCTATGTTAATAAACATAAATCTGTCTACATTTTAGTGGCTGGTGCTATGGTTTGAATATGGTTTGTCCCTTACTAAATTTGTTGAAATTTAATTGCCATTGTGGCTATGTTGTGAAGTGGGACCTTTAAGAATTGATTATTCTTTCTTAAGAGTAATTAATGTCTTCATTGTGAGAGTGTTTTTCATAAAGTGAGGCCATGCCTCATGTTTGATCCGTTTTCTACAAGTTCTCTTCCTCTTTCACCTTTTTGCCGTGTATGTGATGCAGTACAAGGCTCTCATCAGTTGTAGCCACTTGATCTTGGACTTGTAGCCTCTGCAACTGTGGGCAAATAAACTTCCTTGCTTTGTAAATTATCCATCTCAGGTATTCTGTTATAACAATAGAAAATGGACCATGTGAATTGGCTAATATTTAGTTGAAAATGATCCAATAATTTATATAAATAATCTATTATTACCTATTTTGGTCATTTATCTTTTTTTACTGGTGTAATCAGTGTTTTGATAACCATAAAAATTCAAGCTATCCTTGAATATGGATCCTTGCACAACTGTTTTATTGCTTTCTTAGAATACATTTTATAAGTTAATTCTTGGTCATTGGTTGGTTTAATGTTTCAAAATGAAAAATATTACTAATAGTAATGTGAAATAGTATAACCAAATTAGTAGTTACCGTCATTTAAAAATTATTTGTCAGTCTTATATGTGAAAATTGGTATGGTTGTTTTAAAATTTATTCTAATTTGCATGCTTTTGCTGTCTGTCTTAAACAGTCTTATGCTTGTCATTTGATTTTCATCGGTGAGTTACCTGTTTGTGTCCTTTTGCCATGTTGGCTTGTAACTATTCTTTACGAAACAAAGGTGCATTTGCTTTATTTTGTAGGCTGGAAATATGTTCTGAGTTTTATTTCATTCTTTGATTCTTTTAAATGTCTAATTTAAAAAGTTTCTAATCTCACGTGTTAATCTTATACTTAATAAGTTACTTTAGTTCTTTACCCATAATATTAGAAGTATTCACCTCTATAATATTCTTCAAATATTTTAGTTTTATTTTTATTAGTATGTAATTTATTTCGATATAACTTGTGTACATAGCAACCACATCTCACATCTTCCAGGCAGTACCATTTATTGTCACCTAGAATATAATGTGAAGTACATACAACCCAAACATTTTATGAAATGTTCAAATTAGGCGTGAGGGCTAAGTGCAGCCGAAATGAATCATTTAGAAGTACTTTTATAATTTTTTTTTTGTTTTTAGTGCTTACAAGATAACAGACCTGTATGTTCTAGTAACTAGGATTTATGATTGATGATACAATTTTGTTAGTGCTTACAAGATAATAGACTTGTATACTATAGTAACTAGGATTTATGATTACTGCTGTTTGACAGTACTGAGCATTTTATGAATCTGCCTACCAGATCCTGTGACATGTGTTATTAAGAAACATTCATGTTGAGACATTATGTTGTAAAACCAATAAGCATTTTTGTTAATGTAGATGGTACTGATAAAGGAATGCTCTATTTAAAAATAAGAGTGTCTTATATCTTATTAACTGTATTTAAACAGTGATAAAATATTTATATGGTGTCATTATGTAGCTGAGAACATGGTTCTTTTTTTTCCCTCTTTTTTTTAGGTCTTATTGTATCTACTGTAATTGTATCTTTGAATCATCAGTAGAATGATATTTTAATGAGAACCAGAAGTGTCAAGCAAAATAGATTTTTCTTTTAAGTTAATGAAAATTGAATTTTTTAACTTGTCATTTCAGAATTTGGTAACAGCCAGCTTTGCCAAAGAACAAGGTGGCTTTCTAGGGGTTTTAATCTTTCTCTAAACTCAGGTGGCTATTCTGATTTATAGTGTGTGCTTAATCATTTCTCTGCTGATCAATTTCTTCAAAGTTTTGTTGTAAAAGCATATTTCTGGGCAGTTTTTCTGAAGGCTCATCTGTCATGCATTTCTCCTAGTGAATTTCTGAAGTTGGTAGGTGTAAGGGAGAGAGAAAGGAGGAGTATGTACATTAGAATCACCTGTAGACCATTTTTGTTTTAAAAATACCTGTCTTCTTTTTAGTTGAAAGTACTGTTGTTCCTTTTCTCTCAGGTTTGATTGACCCCTTAAACGTGTTACAAAATGGTTGAGATTCACTACTTTAATATTGTACAATGTATCCTTGGATTAAACTAGCATTACTGGAAAAAAAAAAACTAGCATTACTGAAGGTTTTATATCTGGACAACATAATATTTATTCCCATGTAATTATTTTTATCAGTTTTTTCTGTAGTTGATATTATTAAACAAAGATGAAAATTATAATCATCAGTCTTAGGAAACTTCTCTTTACTTTTTCTGTAAGAGTGTTTGGGCCATTTGAATACATTGAGGGATATAAGAAATAATCATATAAGACTTACATTATCTTTATAGTTTTAGAAAACATTCTTTTTTTTTTTAAAGAGAGAGTGAGAGAGGAGAGAGAGAGAGTTCTCGGCGGACACAACATCTTTGTTGGTATGTGGTGCTGAGGATCCAACCCGGGCCGCACGCATGCCAGGCGAGCGCACTACCACTTGAGCCACATCCCCAGCCCCAGAAAACATTCTTTACACATTATGTATTTTAAAAAAATTTGGGGGGGGTTGTGTATAGACACAATACCTTTATTTATTTATATGTGGTGCTGAGGATTGGACCCAGTGCCCCACACGTGCAAGGCGAGTGCTCTACCACTAAGCCAAAATCCCACCCCCTACATCATGTATTTTTGGAGAAGACCAGTGAGAAGACAGTGCTCTCTGGTCTTAGTACCAATAGTTTGCATTTCTACTGAGCAGCTAGATGATTTTTATCTTTCAATTCTGAGCCATGTAATCAGTTCCTTTTTCCTCCTTAAATGACCTAGTATTAAGCACAGGGAACAATTTATGGCTCACCTCTTGCAGAACTTAATAAGTTATCATAAGTGAAGTTCATTTCATAAAGGTTTTTTAAATTTTTTTTTAATTTTTGTCATCTTCTTTGCTCTGATTTTATTAATTATTATCCCACTTTGTTGAACTGTATCTAATATTCTTTTTTTTAAATGTATATATTGTTTTACAGTGCTGATAACGTCAAGGTCGCGGGTTCGTTCCCCATATGGGCACCAAATGCTGCAGTCTGTCTGGGCACAATTCAGGAGCCACTTGTCAAAAGAAACGAACTTTATTTTTAGAACCACACATGCCAAACCACACAGCTCCTCAGGAAAAACCTTCAGAGCCCAACTGCCACCACAGGCTTCCCACAAGCCTCTCAACCTCCTCCACTCCTGCTGCTCTTGAGGCTGATTGGCTGGGTTGCCTGGGCAGAGCCAAAAAAAGTCCCCCAATGAGCAGCTCCCTGGTCTGAAAGGGCGGGGAAACAGCCCAATGAACATCACCACAGAGGAGCCAATCAGTTGGCAGCTAGAAGTTTGCTGGGGCTGCTGTGAGCCAATCATCAGCTGGCAGCTGGAAGTTTGCTGGCAGGTGGAAGTTTGCTGGGGCCCCTTGGGCTGTGGCTCTCAACATCTTGTAGAGGGACACACAATATCGTTGTTTATTAATTTATTTTTTAGTGGTGCTGAGGATCAAACCAGTGCCTTCACACATTCTAGGCAAGCACCCTGCCATTGAGCTACAACCCCAGTCCCTGTATCTAATAACTTTTTGAAGTTGTCTTATGTAGATGCTTCTCAACCTAAAATGATGTTACATTCTGGTTACCCATTTTAAGTTTAAAATATCTTAAGTCAAACATGAATTTAATCCACCTAACCTACTGAATATTTTAGCTTAGCCTAGCCTACTTGAAACATGTTCAGAATGTTAACATTAGCCTCCAATTAGGCAAAGTCATCTAACAAAAAGCCTACTTTATAATTGTGTGGGGTATCTCATGTCATTTATTGAATACCTGTATTTGGCAACAGAGTACAGTGTAGAGTGTCAGTTGTTGTGTATAACATTTATCAATTTTGTTTACCTACTTTCTTCCTAATAGCTATGATAAAATTTGTTTTAGTTTTGGATTATACAGCTAGTTTTGTATTGTATTATATTGACTGAATTTGTAAATCTTTTCTCCAATATACATATACAAATCTATGTCATTTTGATTCCAGTTGCAGGGGATTTACAGACCTCCAGGAAATCCTGTAGCAGTCATTGTTTATCAAGGATATATTATTTGGCAAATGCTTTTCTATAAGGTAGCCATATCCAATGCCTGAACTCTTGTCTTTTTATTTTTAAATTATATTCCCTAGAAGCACATTTTCAACAATAGTAAGCTGTTATAGATTGGTTCTATGCTTCAGTTAATGAAAATGTTAAAAATCAAAAGAATTATAACAGAAGATAATGTCAGTGTTAGAAAAAAATTCAGCAAAAGAGTTAATGAGAAGTGTTCATAGGGTAGTGTTTCTGTAACATTTCATATATTATCAAGTATCAGTGTTACTTAAACTATTTTGAAAGAATAGAAAATTCAGGAATGTCACAAAATTATCATTGAATATGTGATGAATACTTTGTAAATTTTGTTGAGGCTACAAAGGAAATAATAACAAAGGAAAACTGTTTAATTTCAGACTTCCTAACTTGAGTGACAGCTGTTTAAAATATACACATTTTATAGTTTTTCAATATTTTCATTGCAGATTTATTTTAGAAGTAATTCTTATCCTCTGTGTCCAGTATTATATTTTAATATATGTTTGTATTGAAATGAACAGATATACACAAGATAGTACTTAACGTATGGTCAGAAAAAGAAAATATAATGACAAACATTAGCCATGAAATTATATGAGTAACTATTTTGGTTGAGTGAAATAAAAGTGTATAGTAGTTTATGGTATCATGTTTCATTTTTTGTACAATTTTGTCTTCTGAGAGTATATGGTTTTTAAAGTAAAACTTTTGGGTTGGGAGTATAGATAAGAGGCACATGCACTAGGTGCTGGGTTTCATCCCCAACACTGGAGGTGGGGAAATGAGGGAACCAACTAGAAGATTTTTTGATAATTTCTTAAAAACAACTACAACATTGTTTTCATCTTTAGGAATCTTATGACCTACTAGATTATAGTATGTATAATCCAATGAAAATTTAATTAGTTAAAATGAATTGTTAAATTTTTTTTCTCTTTTGAAAGGCACTATGATTTGAATTATTTTCAGTGCTGTGTGTGTATAATTTTATTTATTAGCTGCCTGAATGTACGTAGTCTATCTATCCAAAGTATTGCTTCTTTTGGAGTTGGGTCTTGCTGTGTTTCCTAGGAGGACCTTGAACTCATGGGTTCAAGTGATATTCCTGCCTCCGCTTCCTGACTGGGAGGTAGCTGGAACTACAAGTATGAGCCACAAAGACTGGCTTTTAAAGAAGTGGTTCTTAAACTGTAGCATGAAAATCACCAGAAAGTACTATTTAACACAGATTTTTCAGGGTTGCAACTCTAGAGATTCTAATTCAGTAAGTTAGAGATAGGGCCTTTGTGATTGGTATTTTAAACAAGCTCTATAGAGGGCTCTGATATAGGTGAATTGCATTTTGAAAACACCATTCTAAACAAGATGCAACAGTAAGTTGAGAAACTTAAAATTTATTTACTTTCAATTCTACTAATACTTACTCTGATCAGTTAGTGTGAATCAGGGACTTTTGGGGGAAAGCACTACATCATAGTTAGTATAGCTGTTATTATAGTGTATGGAATAGACAGTTTTATAGTGTTAGGTAGCCTATAGTTTATTAATATTTTTTTCAATAGCAAAAGAAAAGACAATTTTTTTTTTAAGAATTGGGATGAAAACACTGTAGAGTATGTAAGTTTGATTTTCTTTACATTTTTCATTTGATCTAAGGTATTATCAATATTATAGTGAAATACATATCTTTTAGTTGTTCTCTCTTTAATCTATGTACAACACCACATACCCAATCAAAATAACCGGTCTATAGTAAAAGATATGGATCATGTGTAATATTACTGACTTGAATATATGTATCTAATCTCATGACAGTCCCAAGTGTATTTCTTATTCCTGCAGTCTATATTTAATGTGGCCAAAGCCCTCATTTGTTAGCATAAACATTGAAACATTTTTATATTAAATTAAAAAAATTAATTTTCTATCTGTTGCATTATACATCCACAGCTGTCTGAAGGGAAAACAGTTTCTTTATATCCTGTCATCCTGTCTGCTGCTTTTTGTTTTCATCCTGAAAAACTGGTGGAGGTGCTTTGGTAGTTTGCCTTGTTTAATACCTCTTAGAAAAATATGACATATCACTTTCATGGAAACAGAGTAAGGAAAATGACCTTAATTCCAGACAGACTCAGCTCTCCTGCTTTATCGTACTTGATGCTTCAGGGTTTGATAGTGGCAGAGAGCTGATGTTGGTGGCAGTGACAGGAATGACAGCCCTTTTTACCACTTGCTGGTGGAAGTACAAAGCTGTCATGCTTGAAAGCCATGGATACAGCTTATTGGGATCTGTAAACAATGTGTGGCTAGAATGGTAGAGATATGGGTATTGTCACATGTTATTTTATCATGAGCAAGAGGAGAAATATTATTGTAGTTTGCTTAACTCTTTTTCTTCTGCAAAATGGATATTCCTTATATGATGATAGCTTTTATATTAGTACTAAGCCCATTTTCTATTTCTATATCTCAGTACCACTGTGTTCCAAACACCTACGAATTGTTTGGTAATATTTTTATATTTATTCTGTTTATGAGGTAGTATGTGTTATTAGATTTTTAATATGTACAGACTGTCAACTGGAGTGTCTTTGCATTATTTTTAATTGAATTTTGAATTATTGCTCTTTAGCAAAAAAAAAAAAAAAAAAGAAAAAGAAAGAAAAAGAAATAAAAAGCCCAGAAGAAAACTTAATTTGAAGACTAACCTATGATTCTGTGTTCTATTTGTATTTTTCTAGTAGCTGAACACCTATTTTTACGTCTTTTTCAGTTTTATCTGGGTTTTATTATCTCCTGAATTTTCTCTTATATGATTCTATCTGTGATCCCTTTTTTCTCCCTAATATTTACACAAGTCAACTCATCTTTAATTTCCTTGAAGTTCATGTGCTTCCTGAGGGGACTTGCTTTCAAAGAATGTACAGAGAGTACAAAGAAGTGTCCATCTCTAAAATGTAAAGAAAATAGTCTCCAAAAATTACCATATTTCTCATTTTATTTGGAGGAAAGGAACACAGTATTTTGTACCTTTTCCTTGCTTTTTTGCCTCCATCCAAAAAAAATGACCTGCTTTATTTGCAAAGAAATATAAACCTTCCTTATATTTTCTAAGGAATCTTGAAGTATAGTTTGAAGCCACTGATTATAATATAAACAGGTTGCATTACTATCTTTTAGATATTATTTATGTATTTAAACTTTTTAAATTTAGAAATTATCTTTTTCTCACCTTTAACAAAGAATTTGGAAGATATGTTTATAATAAAGTAAGTGGATGTTCATAATTAATTATTAGGGGGGAATACAAAGGATAATATTTGTATTTTTCCCTGTGTATATGTTGGCATTTTTTCACTGTTTATAATTTCTTTAAAATTAAAATTACTGAAAAAGATATGTTTAATGGGAAAATGGAATAAACCAATTGCACAATGTTAAGTATACAACTTAAAATATTCATTTTAAAATTTCATTTTGAAATGAAATCTAGTAACTAAGAACATTCTTTAACAATATTATTTGTTTTACTTTATTACATTTTTCTTCTTTTAAGTTTTCTTCTGAGCTTCTTTATTAAATTTTCTTCTTTTTTTTTTGGCCCTGTTATGTACTTTATGCAAAGCATAATTAAATAGTTCTTCCATCATTGAGGATAATCTAGTTTCTTATGATCTTCCTTGTGGCTATTATTTTCAGTTTCTTATACCACTTGGCTTTCTAGTCAGTTGGCACACCTTGTTGATTCTGTCTTCATTTGTCTCTCACACAACTAACTGTACACTTGTTTGCCAGTTTGCCATCATTAGTTTTTCTTCTTCTTTTTCTTTTCTTTCTTTCTTTTTTTTTTTTTTTTTTTTTTTTTTTTTAGTACTAGAGATTTAAATCAGGAGTGCTTTACCACTGAACCATGTTCCCAGCCTTTTTGTTTTTTATTTTGAAATAGGATCTCACTAAGTTGCTTAGGCTGCAGTTCTCCTCTCAGCCTCCAGAGTTGCTAGGATTACAGATGTATGCCAAGAGGTCTGGCTATTGTCATCATTTTTTAGCCTACATATCCAGGTGATGGCAATAACTTTCTGTCTTCTGTGTCTTACATAATCAGCTGTCTCTACATATTGCATTCAAGTTCTTTTGGAAGCTCATTCTCATTTTGTTATATCTCCTGTTCAGATATCTCTGCTGGCATTTTGGGCCTATGCTTATGGCCCCAAGTTAACATTTTAGATAACTTCTCACTTCTGCTTTACTTTCCTTCCAAACAACATTTTGCTCTTATCAAAATATGCTTTAGTAGTTTTTCTCAACAATACTTTTGTTTATATTTTTCTTAAATTCAGTACAATCCTCTTCTTATTAAGAAATTGAATATTCTTTTTATAGCATTTACCACATTCTGTTTCTTCTTTCAGGTGTTTTTATACTTTATAATATGGCTTTGAGCTTCCCCAGCCTAAAATTCCAAAATGCTCCAAAATCCAAAGCTTGTTGACCATAAACATGACACTTCAAGGGAAAAATTCTGCTACTTGCTCTCATGTGATGGATTTTAGTTGAAATGCAAGTGGACCGAAAGTATTGTGTAAAATTATCGTAAGGCTATGTGTGTAAAATTTATATGAAACATAAATGAATTTTGTGTTTAGGCTTGGGTTCCTCCCACAAGATATGTCTTATACATATACAAATATTACAAATCTGATAAAAATCTGAAGTTTGCATTTCATGTAAGGGATACTTGACCTGAACTTTGATTATAGATTTCAAGCTTTTGAGGGTAATAACTCTATTTATGTAATCCAATATTCTGTCATAATACTGCCTTCTATATGTAAGAATTCAAAGTTTAGTTGGATTACAATGCTTACTTAAATTTATAATTATAAAATGTAATAAAATAAAAATATTATTGACTTTGGAAAATAGTCTTGAAATTATTGTAGTTAAATAAAGCCTTACCTTATAAAGGGTCTATTACTTATAATTTTAGATTTTCATCCTTAAGTCTAACAGCATTTAAATGAGGAATCTGATTTTTAATGCCTAGAGAAGTGAGATTTTGCTATAATATTTAGGGAATGAAAAAACAGACCACATGTGTAAAAAATTGACTTACCATGGTTGCAAAACCAAAATGATTGTGAATGGCATTTTTTTAAAAAAAGCATAATTGTAAATAATTTAATTATCATAATAAGTTTGAACATCATTTCTAGGTAGTAGTTGGTAGAATAATAACCTCCTTAAATGAGCAAACAGAACTAAGAAGGCAGTGAAATTTTCCAAACCTCTTGGAACTCAGGTTAGTTTTTAAGGAAAGAATTCCAATTCTTATCTTTTTGAAAAATTGACTCAATTTGCATATGGAAATTCATATTTGTGTTTCTGATTTATAGCACATGGATATAAAATTAGTTTTAAGAAGTGTATCAAGTTTACTGTTGTCTATATTGCATTTGCTTTTAGAACTTATATTCTAACAGGAAAAAGTTAGCAAAACAAAAAAATGCTTTTTTGGGGGGTAAAATTATTAGTAATAAGGTGAAATTTTTACATACTGGTACAGTGGCCATCCTCAAGAAAGTGAAGTTTCATCTTTTCATAGAATTAACATTTAATAAAAAATAAAAGTTGTCTAAGCTTATTTTCTCATTTATCTCTGTATTTGAAAACATTTGTGACTTGTTTTTGAAAGCTGAATTTTTGATACGTAAGTATTATCTACATTCACATATTATGGACTCTTTATTACGTTAAAAAGCTATTAGCGGTTGTCTGATAGGTATGACTTTTCTTTGTTGTAAATCAGTGGGTGCACTTTGTATATTTGAAACATCTCTACAGGTGGGCAAAATGCTTGTGAACTGTTTACTCCAATGTCAAGTGCAGAAATAGTAGCTTTTAGGGCAAAGCTATAACATCGTCATTTATTTTTTATTTTGTTATTACAGAAGATGAGAATGCATGAAAGCTATTAGGCTAATATATTAGAAATCTGTTTTTATACTTTTTTTTGGCATGCTTATAAACATGAAGATTAAAAGTATTTAAAACACAAAGAGTTTTTTCTTAACATGAAGACTTTAAATATAGTTTTAATTTTTATTAAAAGTATAAAATTAAATATTAAAAGTTTTATTTATACTTGGAAGTTTAAGTATAAAATGCATTTTACATTTACAAATGAAGATATCAGGAGATATTGTGGCAAATATATTTATTGAATAAAGCTTTCCTTAATACTTGTGTCCACGATGTTAGTTTCTCTTCAGGGTTTCAAAAAATAAGTCTTACTTGCTTATGCTACATTTCATCAAATTGAAGCATTTCTTTAATTCCATAAAACGGTAGAAAATACAGCAGAAGGAAACTGGGCCTTTGCCAAGATTTGACATTATGTTAGCATTATTATCAGAAATAAATTGCTATTTAATTTGCTAGTAATCTCAGTGAATTCAAACTATTGCATGGTTCTCATTTCCCAGGGATTAGGGTATTTAGTAAACTAGATTGAATGAACCCCATTTATTTATATAAAAGTGATATATTATTGAATCTATATTTTTAAATGTAAAAATGAATTATTACTTGATTTAGTGGATACAGTGTTAAAAAATAGAATAACCATTGTTTAGCTAACCAATTACAGTATAGCAGGTACTTGCCTATTTTGTATAACCTATTGCTAACTTTCTCATAGTGATATTACTTCTCATTGCCAGATTATTACATTACACCAGTTGGAAAATATGTTTGATATGAAATTTCCAATCCTTATCATCTGTAGTTAGAATTGGTAATTTCATATCTTCCTTACATGAATTCAGGATTGGAGAGAAAAATTCATAAAGTTAAATTATGTGTGATGGAGTAGAAAAAGTGAGATTTGTTGTTCCTTAACGATTTTCATTGTGGAAACAATGATATTTTGAAGAGCTAGGAGCTATGATTGTTTAAGAACATTGTGTAAATTTGTATTGCTCTAAAGTTGCTATGTATCTAAAGTTAGAAACAGGTGGCTTTGTTAGGCTTTCCTACAATGATATAAAAGTCTTTTTTTCTCTTCCTAATAGTTAGATTTGTATAATTAACTTGTTATGCAAACAGAATTGAGTTGAATAAAGTTCAAAAGTAACTTTATTTTAATGCACTGTTTTTCACCAGTATTCTGTGTTTACCTAGAACATTTGGCTTAGAATCAAGCAAAGTGAAGAAGGAAGCTTTGTAGCTTTTTCTTCCTTCCCTTTGTTGTCAGTTCATTTGTACTTTATAGGTATAGTATCCTTGATCTAGGAAATCAGTCTTTTCTTTTTAATAGTAAACTTGAATTTTAAAATTTCCATATGTTGGTGTGCATATATGGGGATGTTTGGTTTTTGGTGTATGAATTTTAAAATACTAATAAATCCTATGATTTTCTACATTCAAAAGAAAGAATGAAGTTTTAACCACACTTCATTATTTTGGATGCATCAAACATTATAGCAAGTATACTCTATCAGGAAATATAACCTAGAAAATCTTGAATTGTTTTGAGCCTATAATTTTTGTTTTTATGTTAAATGCTATTCCAGTTGTCATCATATAAATATATCTTTATAGTTTGTGGCTTAGAAACAATACGCTTCATATATTTTTTTAAAAAGTAAATACCTGTGTCAGTTACTTTTTAAAGTTATACACTGTTTTAAGGCTATGTATTTATTCTTTAGAAAATATGACTTACATGAATATCTTCTGATGGACATAATATTGACAAAATATACACATGATATTTACTTTAACAAACTGCCATGCAACAAATACATTAAGTAATGAAGAAATTGAATATATATGAGCTAATCTAATTGACATTCACATTGAAAATTTACAACATAACCGTTACTTAAAATGTTTTTTTTTTTTATATTTGGCAGTAAGATCATTTTTTTTTTTTTAACAATTCAAATCTAAAACTCCTCTGAATGTGGATTTGGTGAAAATTAGACTTTTCCCTAGTCTGTGACAACCTGAGGTACTAAACATTTCTCTCTTATTTCACTATCTTCATATGTAATCTTTCTATTTCTTTTAGGATCTATCCAAGAGTTGTGTATTACAGCATTATTAGGCATGGGATCAGCTTCCACAATGGAAACAACTCTTTTTTTCATTTTACTTTTCAAGACTTTTTGAAATTTTTGTCTAGTGAATGCATATAGTAGAGGATGAAATATAGTAGTTCCATAAGCCATGACTAGAAAACACAATCTTAATTTTACTAAAAGGTCACTTGGGCCTAAACATAAAATAGTGGTATTTAAAACAGAAATTGGTGTCCAACAGAGAAGAAATGTAGAAATAATCAGTAATGACATTCTGAAGACTCTTTTCTGCCTTTCTCGCCGTTCACGGTGTCGTTTCACAGCTCGCCGGAGGGCAATTATTACAGAAACTGAAGTTCTTACACCAAAGACTACATTTCTCCCACCACTGCTTTGTGACATGTCTGTAGTCTCATGTTGTGTTGTTAGAGAAATCGTCTTTTTCTTTCTTGCTTTCTTCTTCTGCCCTGTTGAAAATCTTGTGCCTATTCGAATATTAAGAGCCTGAAGTATCTTGGTGTATGTGATTAACATTACTATAACTGTGAAAAAGAATATTGGGATCTGTACTAGAAGGTGATAATACATTCCAAGTTCAGTGTAGTATTCATTTGTACTGACACACAAAAGTGTCTTGTTTTCCCATGTATTTCCACTTTGAAGACTGAAAAAATTTACTTCCATAAAGGGAATTAAGAATGAGAAAAAAGAAAAAATCCAAATGGATATCATTAACATTACAGCTCTGCCCATCGTCAGAATTCGGTTTGCAGGTTTTACAGAGATGTCATATCTGTCCAAGGTGATAGCAAAAACGTTGATTGCTGTTGAGACACTTGCAAAAGAAACACAAGCCTCATGGAAACAGCAGATGAGAGCTGTGTTACTCTCCAGTGAAAGCAGAAGGATAACTATAGTTAGAGGAATACATCCCACACAAATTATTACATCAAGTACATGAAGATTCATTGTAATAATGTTACTGACAGAGTTGATTAAGTTGGATTTCATGCAGTAAAGTACCAATACGGTGAGGTTGCTGCCAAGTCCCAGCACAATTTCTAACATAAGAAATCCTGTGAGAGACACTTGAAAGCTTAGTGGATATGATAGTGCTTGGTACATATTGGTATTGATGTCATCAATGTCATCTCGCACTGTAATGTTAGATTCAGACTGCATGTTGATTTCCAGAATGGGAGAAAAACACATTCTTTTGGAGCAGTTGGCTTTTTCCCTAGAAAGTGAAATAAAATAAACTCTTTGATATTTGGCAACTTAAATGACGTATAAAACATGTATTCTTTGTAATCAAAAAACCTTTATTGTGTATTTAGTTTAATTTTTATGTTTGTATGCTATTAATGGAAAATGTACAATTAAGAAACCATCAAGACTGCATTGCTTTGTTATAAAAGGAAATTGTATTCTCCTTTCAGAGGAATACTTTATGGGGATTATTCCCCTATAGTGCAAAATTACTTAATGTACTAAAAGGGTTTTCCTCCTTTGGAAATAAATGAGACATTTATTCTTGAGAGAAGGCATATTTTTTGTATATTAAACTATCCAGTATGCAAAACTAAGTTTAGCCTATTTTAAAATTTCATTTTAAAATGTTTTGAATAGATAGAAAATATATGCTATTTTAATATGCTCTAGCATGATTAGTGTTGTGTAATTATTCCTGTGAGATTTTAAACGAACAGGGAAAGTGTTCATTTAAAAGGGCTAATGGTACAGAGCACTGATTTGTTTCAAACTGTCATATCTATTGCTTTTGATAGTCAAAAGTTAACAGTGTGCTAGGGGATATTCGGAGTAATTTACCACAAAAATAGGCAAGTGGCAAGTATTTTACATATCACGGTGAATATGCTCACTGAATTTTTTCAGTATGCAAACTTAAAAAATTAGAAGACAAGGGAGATTAGCCAAAGCAAAAAGCCACAAAGCTTGATAAAAGAGTACTAATCATTCCTATGAATGATTTATTTTGTGACCACACCCTCTTGTATCTTATAGAAAGAGAAAATTGAAATTTAATACATATTAAGAAATAGCCATTTTTGAAGTGGTTTAAAAGAATATATTAGTTGAGTTTATTTGTTTAAACAGCTTTTAAAGTAAAAAATTAAATTCTAAGGAAAAGGAGTATGTAAAACCCATTTTTTGAGGAAGCTTTTAAAGTTGCACATTACCTCTGAAACCTTTTTTTATGTATCACCCAGTGTTTAATTTTGAAGAAAATTTTGAAAATAAACAAGTTCTTTTGCTAAAATTCATGCAGATCTATATTTTAATATATAGGGGTTTAGAGTAATTTATAAAAATAATACCTGATTTTTCTAGGCTGAAAAGTCTAATCAACGTATTCAAATTGTTATTAAAGTTAAAATTGGATATCATAAAACCACTTATAACATTTCAGGTACATCCCTAAAATTACATTTCAAACATAAAATTATAAAAGTTATTTTCAGAATTTATGTTACCCTTTTACTTGGTTTACTTTGACAAGTTTTAGAATATAATTTTATTTCTGCATGTTATTTTGGGATAATGTTCCAGAAACAAATGATAATATTAATTTCTTTTGAGTGGTATGAGTATTAATAGAAGCATATTCACGTAAATGAAGATCTTCGCTAACACTGAAATCTTATGAAAATGGAAAATTCTAAGTGTGCCAAGTTTTTTGAACTGACAAATTAAACATCAGGTCTTTGTCACATGAGTTATGTTTACAATTAAATAAAACAGAAATGTTAAAGTTTGATGATAATTAAGAAAAATTATCTAATTTCTTTTGTAAATGTTAACCAGTGTGGTGGGGTGCATGCATTTTCTGACCTACCTGTTTGCTGATGCCTTATGGGCCTTTTGGTTCACTATGGCAAATTTTCACAATTTGATACATGATATCATTGACAGATTTTGACATGAATTTTTACCTGACAGCAGTGAAGTAGCTGTGTTTTATTTCATGTCTTGTAGGAATTCTTTCATTTTCTCTCCAGTACTTCAACTGCATAAATTATGAAATTTAGTTAGCTGATGGATTTCTAAAGAACAGTACATAATATTTGTGTTAGTTTTGCCTTAGAAAGTCACGACCAAGAGAAACTTCCTCAAATGATAGAAATTTTCCTTTGAGGGAATATATGATAGTGTCCCTTTATTTTCCAGAATATGTGAAAACAAAAAAGGAAATGTAAGTTTTCTAGCTTCTAAAATGTATTTAGACATCCTTTTGTTACATTTGTAAATCTTTTTATATACCAGTCCTCATGGTTTTGAAATTACTTCTTGATCACATAATTTCTTTATATTAAAATCCAGTCCAGGTTGTTTTGATGAAAACCATGTGCTATTTAATTTGGTTTGTTTTCATTAGAAGAGGATACATAATTGGTCATAAAGCTCAGATGGAAAAATCCATTAGTCACATCAATTGATATGAATAGCTGAATAGTGTAGAAAACATAAGGTTCATTTTGCTTGTTGGTGAAATTAGTCATTCTGTTTTTTGAAACTCATGTTTCATTGTTTCTTCAGGAATCCATAGCTTCCACAATTCTGGTGTGTTAAACTCCCCCTTTAAAAATGCTCACCATTTTCACCCCAGGCTTTTGTAATCATATTGTGTTTCCTTTTGTGGTTATTATTTGTAGCATCTTCTTAGTATACTGTAGATTTGTTATATTCCAGCAGTAATATAGAGCTATTCCCTGGTTTTAACTCCTTAGTTTCTTAGGAGAAATATCTTGTAGTTTGCGGTTCAGAGAGCTAGGGAGATTCTCAGTCAGTTGCAATCTTCAGATTGTTGGTTGTAAATACTGAATTAGCTGCTATGGGCCCTTGTGAAAAGGAAAACAAATGGTTAAGAAATAGGGTTCTTAACAATTTCTAATTACTTGAAAGTTACTTCAGTTTTTTTTTAAATTTAAAGCCATATAGTATTTGTTCTCTAAGTAAGGAAACTGTATTGCTAGAGCCATAGCTATATGCATACAATTAAATTTCTTGAAATAAAATACTCCCTTGTCCTGGCAGAAATTGTATTACTTAATGGTAGAGTTAAGCATTATAAATATAACCTGAGAGAAAGGCTGTATTTTAAAAGTATTTCTGCTCTCTTCTTAGACGTTAACTAGTATTTTCAGATTATAAACAGTTGTATACTCTAAACATACTGCCATTCCCTTGTCTTTATAATAAATTTAACATATACAGCTGTAAAAAGGTAGCTTGCTTAATTATTAGCACATGGTGTGAATTATAACTCATTAAGATAGATTCTATGATAAGACACTCTAAATTTCCATTGATAAATTACTCATGTGGTTGAAATATAAAAGGCAATACCAAAATGTAACTGCAAATTAGATAATTTTCAATGTCCATGCCCAATAATAATGTTAACATAAAATTGAGTAATAAATAACAATTAAATGGTAAACATGGTTCTTATAAGAAATATAAGCACTTTTTGGACACTTAAGAGAAACTGTACTGATCACATTAAGAATATTTAGTATGTCTGAGGTGATTTAAAAGCTGATGTCTTTGTAGGTAATTAACAGACCATTCTTCAATTTAACAGTACATCCTAAAAATTGCATTTAAATATATATCATGTCTTAAATGAAATAGATCTAAAAATTACAAATCTAGCATTGAGTAGAAATAAACACATAAACTTTAAATTTAGACTGAAAAATTTCAAAACAATTTTACCCCACTATGCCAATTTCAAAAGCAGCTGTATATTATAAGAAGGAACACATCTTACCTTTGCTAAGGATTTGATAAATTCTTGATGTAGTTGAAGCATTTCCAGTTTTGATTGATTCATTTTGTTCACTTGTTTGTAGAGAACTGGGGGAAGAGGGTTATAAACACCTCTTCAGAAATGACCTTAATGAAAATATGTGTCTGTACTGTGCCATTGTTTCAGCAGTACTGCTAATGTATGGAACGTGTAAGGCTGCTTAGAGGCTGCTGCAGTCTCTCACTCTTCCTACTGTGGAATCAATAAGCATCCGAAAATACATAATAAAGTCATTTAACATACTGAAGGCTTCTTGTCTCCAGAGACAACGTTTAGATTCAGTCTTTATAAAAAGGAACCGCACTGCTTTTCAGAGGAAAGCCTGTTCTGAGCAGCTTTTGCAGAATGACAGCCTACCTTGTCGCTTCTCTTCACTGCAGAGAGATGCAGTGCATTCACTAATTTTGATTGGTCAGTTGTATCGAGCTTAAACTGTGCTTCATATGTATAGCCGGGATTCCCTCCCCCCCCCCACTGTTTTATGTAAGGATGTTTTTTAAAAAGACTGAATTTATAAGTGATTGCATGTTGTTCTTAAATAGAACATGAGTAAATTAGTCTTTTAAAATCTGTATTCTATTCTGGTTTGTTGGTCACTTATGCCAAACATTAGAAAATGCAGGGAGGCGTGGGTGGATGGGTAGAGGGGAGATTTACATAGTAAAAAAATATTGTATTCTTTTTAAAGCCTTGATAATTGTACTTGTGAATATTTTAGTAGTTATATATGTTTTTGGTTGAGGTTCTTTGTTCTACAAATAGAAACCCACTGCATCTCGACACTGAACCACATTGAATTTCAACTAGTTTGTATTTAAGTCGTCTCTGTATATTCCAAATTGTTGTGAACATCTCAAGGTGTTATATGTTGTCACAATTTCAGTATTCATTCAGCTATTTCTTCGTTTCATTCATTCAAAATATTAATTGGGTTGATCTAGGGTGATTTTCCCCTAAGATTTTTTTTAAACATTCCATTGCTAATGGCACAGTTTTAGTGATTAAAACTTGAGTTATTTACTTTCACCTTTCATAACTCTTTTACTTAGTAGATATATACTGATCATTTGTTATTAATATTTTATTTCAGTTGGCTAGTTTTTATTTTTTGATGGGGGTATATTTATTAGTGGATTGCAGTTTTGTAAATATTTTATGTAGCTATATGTTAATGTTGGTAAATATATGGGCAAAGGAAGGAGGAAGCTACATGTCCTCATAAATTATAAAACGAAATTATTTTTAGATATGCTTTCAAAATAATAAAACAGTGGTATGAGTATTGAACCAAAATACTAAAATTAAATTTTTATTAATTTTAGAATACATTTCTATTCTCAGTCATGTGGAGGATAAGTATTCTTTTAGACATGAGTTTATATAGAAGCTGGATTCTATATTGACAAAATTGAAGGCATTGCCAATGGTTGAGTTATTGGAATATTAATTGTTACCTATTTCCTTCATTTTAAGAATATTATTATTATTATTTTTTTGTTGGTCATTCAAAACATTACATAGTTCTTGATATATCATATTTCACATTCTGCTGTCGTGTATTTAAAAAATAAAAGCAATTTAAAAAAAAAGAATATTAGTGATCTTTACCTTTCAAAATATTTTATCCTAAGTTTTTAATTTGTCATTAGAATTATGCTCTTACAGTTTTGAAAAGCAATGTGCATTTTTATAATTGTTCAGACTGTGGTTTTTAAAGGGGAATAGCTGATGAGCACATGAATTTTACATTGCATTCCTACAGAAATTGAGAATAATGTGAAAAATTTTGTTGTGAGTTTCTAAAATTTTCCCCACCCAAAGCTTTGGGTGACAAGGCTTTGGTAATAATAAAAATGAAAATGTTGTATTACTGTTTATGCATTTTGAAAGTTGGGGAAAAGGATCTTTCTACAATGCCAGCCACATTAAAAGATAGCTGATAATCACAAAATATTATTTTAAGCTTAAAACTAAAATCATAGAAAGCATGATAGTATAAGGTGTAGTATAAGGTGAAATTTGTATTGGGAACAAAGAAATTTATTAGTATAATGAAAATATAGATATTTTTCTGCCAGAGTTAAGTATTTGGTTAGGTTTATTGTCAGAATATCCCCGTGAAATAGAAGAAAATAAGGTACAGAGAAATTTGTTGACTTGAAAAAGTCTAGATAAGTTAACTATTAGAGTCAGTGTTAGAACTCTGCAAACCCCACCCTACTAGGTAGCTAGCTCTCTCTTTGGAAAATTATGAAAGTATTGGACTTAAAATTGGATAATCTAGGTTCAGTCACTGATTATTCGTTATATAACATTTGGTGAATCAAGCTTTCTTTGGATCATAGAGTAGCTTTGATTCTTTTTGTTGGAAACATATTTCTTTGCTTTGCTTATCTCTTTGTGAGACAGTGTTTCCACATTATATTCAAATTATTTCTAAGAAACAAAATCTGAGGTTTCTGTAAGCAGTAATGGTAGCAAAAAATGCTAAGGCCCGGATATTGCTGTTTATCCTGTGTATAGGTGACTGTGGCTAAAGATGCATAAGATTTCACAAACAATAATTTTAAAAAATGAATTCAATGCTTAGTCTTATTTTATTTCTTTTCAAAAATCAGAAATTTATTTGGTGCTTACAAGTTACTCATATGTTCACAGAATATTCCTAACATTCCCTGTTTTTAACAAATATGCTATTAGATTGAGAATCAGATTATGTTACTTTCATGAAGAAATTATTCAAATTACATATCAGAATTTATAGATTCTTGTTTCCATAGTAACACATTTTCCAAACTTGTGCATTTAGTATGTTTTATATTCATATAGGTAACTGATTTTGAAGAATGCTACAATTGGTTATTTGAATGAAATCTTATATTATAAATAATTTTGTAGATTAATTTTTTACTTAATAAGCTGGGAAAGCACTTTGGCTTTCCCAGTGATAATTGAAAAAAAAAAACAACAAATGTGTATCTAATCTCAAAACATAGCTCACTTAAATCCTTTTTCAAAAGTTATGCTTTTAGTTTTAAATATTTTGATTGCTTATCTCTTTTAATTCTAAAAAGTCCTGATATAGGGTCTTTGACTTTTAATTTTATACATTTGTCTTCTTAAATTTGGACAACTGCCACTGTTTATATTGCATTATTCATATCAAAACATTCTTGTCCAGCTTGTGGGTCATTCTGATTCTCTTGAGTGTCTAAGTAAAAAACTCAACTTGATGATATATTGGAATTAACTAAAAGTGCTTTCAAACTGTTTACAAAGTATATAAACAAAAGTAGGGTTTAATTGTGGAAAATCAGTTTTTAAACTGTATTGTTTTAGAAAGGGTGCTTTTTCAATGAATACTTAATATAGTTAACTCTGAACTCTCTGATACTGGAACCTAGGGAAAATCAATTTAAAAATTTCATTTGGCTTCTCAACTTTAAATTTCTTTCACAATGAATGTTTTATCAGAAAGATAGAAATGGACCATCTGCTGAAACCTTCTTCAAGTGGGGCAAAGCCAAGGTAGTAGAGAGTCAATAACAGTGATGATTCATTATCTATAAGAGAATAATTGAAAACTAATCAAATTGGATAAAGTGCATGCATCAGAATTGAATATTTTTAGGAGATAGAAAATGCCACAAGCTTTTCTTTCCTCTTCTTCCTTACCCCAACTAAGTGGAACAATTAAAATTTTTAATTTTTATTTTTACAATATTTATTTGTAGTTGTGTCTTTTGCTAGCATGGCATACATTACAAAAATAAATATCTGGCATTTCTTTCTGTTTTTTTCATTTGAACCTAGATTTTGGATACTGTGACTATTACTATAGTCTATCCT
Source organism: Spermophilus citellus (assembly GCF_964194105.1). Classification (NCBI taxonomy): domain Eukaryota; kingdom Metazoa; phylum Chordata; class Mammalia; order Rodentia; family Sciuridae; genus Spermophilus; species Spermophilus citellus. Next base: position 176,414,043 of record NC_138184.1, on the reverse strand, counting down.
CCCTCTGTTATATTACTGTTGGCATGTCTGGGGCTTTGTCCAAATTATTACTTCACCCCCAATTTTATGGATTACTGTTTTGACTGCTTTTTATCTGTCTTTGCATCCTCTAAATATTAAGCATTTTGCTGAAGTTTCTCCTCTTTTATTTTAATCAAAGAATTATACAAACAGCCATGTTTGTGCTTCTGCTCCCACTGTTTTTTTTCTGTTGTTTCCTTTTCTTTGCATAATTCTTCTCTTAATTTCTTTGTTTTGAGGCCAAATCATTTATGAGCTGGATTATATATTTAACAAAGCTATGTCAATTCCCCTCTTCTGGGCTGAGTCTTATGCTTGATGAGAGACACAGTTGAATGGCTGACTGTAATCTTGTGGATTCAGTAACATCCGTTGTACAACTTGGTTATTCATTTGGGAGAATGAATGTATTTTAAGAGTTTACTATTAACCTCTAATGAATGTCATCCCAGGTGACTTTCTGCTAGTTATATTCAGCAATATATCTTCAGTTACTACTACCTTCTAGTTTCCATTTTAGGGCCATGCTACCTACAAAAAATCATGTTATTTTGATTTTACAGAATTTAGCTACAGATGGATTTTGGGAAAACTGTCAACATTATTGAGTCTTCCAACTTATGGACACAATCTCTTTCTTTTTTTTAATGTTATATATTTGATTTCTTTTATCCATGTTATTTAGGTCTTTTGCTATACATCTTGCATATATTTTGTTAGATTTGTTTCTACTTAATTTCTTTATTGAAAATAACACCTAACTTTAAAAATCCAATTGTTTGTTGTTAGTAAATATAATTTCAATTGGTTTTTGTATGTTGACCTTGTAGCCTGCAACTTTGCTAAATTTTTTTTATTAATCTAAAAACTTTTAATAATGAATTCCAGAGGGTGCGATTGGTGTACACCTGTAATCCCAATGGCTTAGGAGGTTGAGATAGGAGGATTTAGAGTTCAAAGCCAGCCTCAGCAAAAGTGAGGCACTAAGCAACTCAGTGAGCCCCCCCCCCCCATCTCTATAAAATATAAAATAGGGGTAGGGATGTGGCTCAGTGGTCATATGAACTCTGAGTTCAATCTCTGGTACCAAAAAAAAAAAAAAAAAAGAATTCTACGATCTTTTTGATGTAAATAATTAATGTTGTGTGTAAATAAAGGTAGTTTGCTTCTTGAAATGTAACACATTATATTTTTGCTCTGGGGTTAGATTGAATAGGATTGTGTTGGGTGATTTAGTCTTCCATGAGCCCTAAGCATCCCTGAAAAAGTTTGTACTGGGTATGCCAGGAATGCAGACCTGGCTACTATGTTTGTTGTTAGCACCTTTGAGAGATGATGTAATAACTCCTCAGAAAAAAGAGCAGATAAAAAACCTTCTTCTGTTTATTATAAAAAATGATAATTTCCCCAAGCTTATTGTTCTTCAGCTGTGATGGAAACCCACCTAGTAATAGAGTGTCCACTAATGCATGCATCTCTGTCAGGAGAACTTAAAGAGGAAGGTGAACTGTCACTGACATGATGCTCATAACTGTTTGCTATATTATGGATAATAAAGTCTTTTGACCCAGCATCTTATATCTTCTATTTTTGTCCATGAAACAGTAACAGGCTAACTAGCTTCATAGCTTGTAAGTAGGGTAAAATCCCAGACCCTTAGCAATTTTTGATATTTTTGGTGACAAGGATGTGATGTTGAAGACATGGGGCTTCCTGCAAGAAAAAGTATAGGGCTCCTGAGGGCTGGTCTAGGGGATAAGAGATAAATAGTAGCAAATGTTCTTTTTTAATTTGGTGGAGCAGTATTAAGAATTAAATGAAATAGCTGGATTGATGCTTTGTCTGTTGCTCACTTTCTAGGCTGGAGGAGGAAGGAATATTATCACATCAATGAGGCAGCAAGCTTCAGGGCAATAGGCAAAAGGCAGTGTTGTAGCTATTGAATCAGGGGTTTCCAAGAGCTAACATAAAAGCTGTCAGCAATGAGGATGCTGAACTTTGGATAGACTAAACACATTATAGGTTCATTTGTTGAGTCTGAGTGGGCTACCACTTGAAATTGAATGTAAATGCAGAGCCTTTTTGATACAGTGCTACTGTACTGATTCTTTCTCTCTCCCCTTTGTCTAATCTCAAGTGCTTAAGATAAAACCCAAGTAAGGTAGAGAACCTCAAGGAGGAAAAAGAACATAACTTTTCTAGTTCTGTTGGACAGAGCTGCTCAAGTCATCATCCTACCAGTCCTGTGGTGAAAAGCACAGTAGGTAGAAAGGGAGGCTGAAGGCACTGAGCACTGTAGGGTGGAGCTGCAGTGGCATGCACAGGGGCAAACTAGAGATTCTGAGGCTCAGGCCCTTGCAGGAACTTGGGGTAGAAGAGGGAGGAAGTGAGGAACCCTGGAGTGAGGAGCCAAATCAAAACAAAACCCTTCTCACTGCCACAGATCTTCCCTGCAGGCTGGCTCCCCCTTCTCCATCATGCCCCACACTTCTGAACAGGAAATAATGTAGTCTCCTGACAGCTATGCCTGGAGTTGCTTTTGTGTGTCTGTTAAGTTCTTTGATTTCTGTTCCTGCAGGTGGTGGGTAAACACTCAAATACAAAGAGTTGAAGTGTGGGTGGAGACCCTGGGCCTATTCACTGTACTGTTCTGGCTTCCTTTGCTAAATGTCTTATTGGTATTGATGTTTTCACGTTTTTATACTAAGAATGCTTATAGATTTAAAACAGATTCTCCCATTCACTGCATTCGTTGCTCTATGTAGCCAGGTGATCCAACAAAAACAATAATATATCATACTAGAAGGAAAGAAAAGAAATCACAGTTTTAGTTAGGGCTTGGTGGCTGCTGGAGGACTTAGACCATTTCCCAGTACAGCAGTGCCACCTGCCTGACCCAGTTACCAAATGCACCCTTAATCTTGAGGCAGGGTCTTCCTCTATTGCCCAGATTGGCCTCAAACACCTAGCATGCCTGGCTAAAGGTGTGTGTGTGTATGTGTGTGTGTGTGTGTGTGTGTGTGTGTGTGTGTGTGTGTTTTGCTGGAGATTAAACTCAGGCCTCAGGAATGCTGGACAAACCCTTTACTGTTGATCCCTACTACATCCCTACCAAGTGTACTTTTTTTGAAAAGTGGATAGTTCTTTGCCAATTACCAATAACTTTGCTCTTGTTAAGACCCAAGGATGCTTTGAGTTGTCTGGTGTAATGTTTCTTTTAGAGCATAAGTTAATGTGGTCTTCATGGTTAACAAAGAAAAAGCCCAGTGGATCTTATTTATCGAATGAAAATAGTTTTTGCAAGGATACACTGGTCTGGACTTAATGTCATTTTGGCTTTTCATGAAGGGGTGGAAGCTACCCCTTTTGGAGAAAAACTTACCTTTCACTTCAACATTTGAAGCAAAGCCACTGGCCCATTGGGACTGGGCCAGGTTACTGATGGTTCAGCTAAGTTGAGAGCTGATGCCATTGTGCTGTGTCAATGCCAGCTACAGAAAACAGACTGGATGGGATCACTCTATTCTCATAGTTCTTTTGAGTATTTCCTTTGTTTGATTTTGTTATTGACTTCTGATCTATTGGCAATAACTTAACTTCAGGTCTGTGTGTTAGAAGATGGGCAGACAAAACTTCTTTCTTTGGGACTTAAAACTATGAAAACAAATTATATCTGCCACTTATTCACTCTGGCTTACTCATGCTTGCACTTCACAGATTTCCATTTCTACCCAGATCCATTATTGTACTGGATATTGCAACATTACTAATAGATAGGTAACCACTATGTGCTAGGTTTTGGAAATGGATACTTCTCAGTGTTCCTGTCAGCTTCCATGTATAAGAATTCCTTTTCCATAGTCAGGGCTAGAGGATTTTCCCCCTCTTGTTTCTTTTCCTAGCTCAAATGGATTTTCAGCAATGTCCAGAGTGAGAGGAATTCTTACCCTTTCCTCATTGGTTTTAAGACCACGCCCACCTCTCCTGGTCCCTTGCCTTATTAATGTTGGTAGAAAGGATCCAGGCTGGACTCCATGCTTTTCTCTTAGTGGCTGCTCTGTCAAGTCTGTACTATGACGGAGGTTTTCTTGGGCTTTTCACTTTATATGTTTTCTTAGTGAACTTTTAGTGAGGTTTGTGAAGAAGAACCCTTGAATGGACATGAATTCCCTTTGTTCATGTTCTCTCCATGGGTTCTGTATTATCTTGCTAGTGCACACTTGGCCTTCAGCAATTCATTAACAATTTTAGTTAGTCTTCTGGGTGTCCTGTAGACTTTCTCCAGTACTCAAGTGTTCATGCCCAACATGTTCTTCTAGACAACCATCTTTCCTCAGAGTTTGGGTTTCCTTAGCTTTCTGATGATTTCAAATAAAGTTTATATTTGTAGATTTTTTTTTCTTGTTCTTTTGTTGTCAGAGTGTAAACTATGTTCTTTAGAGCTTTCCACATTCCATGTGGAAACCAGAAAAATAACCTGCTGAGATATTGTTTGGCATTGCATTGAATCTATAGATCTGTTGGTGAATATTCACATCTTTATGTTGAGTCTTCTGATCTACAAGCATGGTATATCTGCATTTGCTGAGATTGTCTTTAATTTCTCTAATGTAATAAATGTAGCTTTCAGCGTAGTAATCTCATGCATGTTGTGTCAAATTTGACAGTGCTGGACTCATAATATTTTTTGATGCTATTATAAACATTACTATTTTAAAGTATTTAATATTTTTGATTTGAACTGTATGCAAATACTGTTGAATTTTTAAAAAATTGTTTTTAGTTGTAGATGAACACACAGTATCTTTATTTATTTTTATGTGGTGCTGAGGATCAAACCCAGTGCCTCACACATGCAAGGCAAGCACTTTACCACTGATCTCTAGCTCCAGCCCACTGTTGAATTTTTTTTTTTTTATATTGGACTTAAACCTCATGATCTTGCCAGCCTATTTATTAGTTTATTTTATTGATTTCTTATGCTTTTCTTCTTCCCAGTAATTAAATTTGAATAAATAGAGGTTTATAACATCCTTTTCAATCTTTACACTTTGTTTTTTTTTTTTTTGGCTTGTTTTATTGCCATAGTTAAGATCACAAGTAAAGTGTTTGGTGAGAATGGGCATCATTGTTTTTCTCAAGATCTTTGGGTAAAAAGCATTCAATCTTTCTCTGTTAGAGTTGACTTTATATACAGATTTTTCATAGATGTCATATTTCATGAGAAGTTTCCCCTTTTTTTCTTAATTTGTTGAGAATTTTTATCAGGACTGCTTATTTAAAATGTTAAATGATTTTTTTTTGCATTTACTGGAAGTTCATATGGTTTTTCTTATTTAATCCACTAATTTAGCAAATTATGTTGGTTTGGGGATGTTAAATTAGCTTTGCATTTTGGAAGTAAACTCCATTTGGTCATAACAAATTACCCTTTTAAATATTGCATAATTTCATTTGAAATTATTCTGATAAAATTTTTTTTGCCTATGTGTTCATGATGGCTATTGGTATATCATTTTTCTTTTATTGTAAGGTTTTTGATCTGTATTTAGAAAATGAGTTGAAAAATGTTCCTCTTTCCCTAACTCCTGAAAAAGTTTGTGGAAGAGTAGCATAAGTCCTTCTTTAAATGTTTCATAGAATTCTTGAAAGAAGACATTTGAGCCAGGAGGTTTTATATTGGTGCAAGTTTATAATTTCCACTGGTTCCTTCCATCTTTTGTGCTGATTTTTCTTTTACTTACATACTTCATAATACATTGTTGTTATGTTAGTTTTAAATATCCAATTCTCTTTTATTTTATTTATATATATATTTATTTTTAAAATATTATTATTATTATTATTATTTTAGTTTTAGGTGGACACAATATCTTTATTTTATTTTTATGTGGTGCTGAGGATCGAACCCAGTGCCTTGCACATGCCAGGCGAGTGCACAACTACTTGAGCCACATCCCCAGCCCCTCCAATTCTCTTTTAAATAAGCCTTAAATATAAAAACTTATTTATTTATTTACTGAGTGCCGGGTTTCAGTTCTTGGGACTAAAAGGCTCAGGGGTCACTCCAGGTAAACTGGGTTAACTGGGCTGTGCAAAATAACCACACAAGAGACACAAATACCTTTTTCTTTGGGGTCGCTGTGACGGCTCCTCTGACCTTAAGGGTCCACAGGAAGAGAGAAGAGAGAGAGAGAGAGAGAGAGAGAGAGAGAGAGAGAGAGAGAGAGCCCATGCCAGCATGTACTGACCCTTTTTATTGAGGAGAAGCTATTCAAATGAGGCAAGGGGTCAAGTTTCAGGGTCTTGAGTCTATCTTCATGATGTCCACTGTCAGCAGGTTGACTGACATCTGGGTAGGCTACACCCAAGGGCACAGGGCAAGGGGTTATATTACAAAGGAACAGGTGAGCATAGTTCCACCCATGGTGCTGTAGCAAGACACACCCATGCAGGAGACACTGACCCTCAAACCCAAGAAGGATGGGGAAATCTCTGCCACATTTCTGTAACTGAGCGCCTCAGCACCCAGCCAGGGAGTGTGACTCAGTCACGTGTAAAGTTGGTCTCCCACAACTGGGCACCAGGGATTGAACTCAGGGGTACACTCCTGAGCCACATCCCTATCTCTTTTTAATATTTTATTTGGAGACAGGCTCTCTCTGAGTTGCTTAGGGCCTCGCTAAGTTGCTGAGGCTGGCTTTAAACTCGAGATCCTCATGCCTCAGTCGCCTGAAGCACTGGGATTACAGGCATGTTCCACTGTACCTGGCTTTCTTATGCATTTATTTGTAATTTCTTGTCCTTTCATTTCTTCTTGTACATCAGATTTATCCTGGTATTATTTTCTGTCAGTCTGAATAATTTCCTGTGACTGTTTTTTCTATGAAGGATTGTTGGGAACAAATTCTTTCTGCTTTTGTTATCAGAAATGTACTCATAGGTTCTTCATTTTTTATGCACTTTCACTTGATGTAGAGTTACTTATTATTTCTCTTTAAAATATTTTGTTATTTTCTGCCATTTGTAGTTTCTGACAAGGAATCTAGTCATTATTCTTTATTCCTCAGCTATATATTATGTCTTTTTTTTTCTTTGACTCCTTTTAAGAGTTCCTTTTTGTTTCATTGTTTCATTGTGTTGTGATTTGCTATGACCTCTTTGTTTTTTTTTTTTTTTAAAGAGAGAGTGAGAGAGGAGAGAGAGAGAGAGAGAATTTTTAATATTTATTTTTTAGTTCTCGGCGGACACAACATCTTTTGTTGGTATGTGGTGCTGAGGATCGAACCTGGGCCGCACGCATGCCAGGCGAGCGCGCTACCGCTTGAGCCACATCCCCAGCTATGACCTCTTTGTATTTGTTATCTTTCCTTGCTGGGGGTTCACTAATATTCTTGAATCTGAGTTTTTGTTTTGGTTATTCTTGCTGATGCTCCTGCTGTTTGTATTTGAAAAAATTCCATCGTATATTCAAATGTTTTTTTTTGTTTTCTTTTGCATTTACTTATATTTGCTATTTCCCTAATTTTATATATTATTTAGAAATAAAGGTAAGACATCTTATTATTTCACTCATAAATAGAAAAGTAGGACAATATTATTATCGTGCAAATAACAGTGAATTTTTTTTTTCAGTATTGGCATCAAATGTATTTTCTTTATCACAACTTTCATCTCCTTTTTGGACTGTTAACATATATTTTGGTATTATCTCACATGTCATTAAGATTTAGTCTGGGTGGTTTTACTTGCTCTGATTCTAAGTTAACCAGTCTTTTCTTTCATTGTGTTTAAGGTGGTCTTAAATCCTTCTAAAAATTATTTAATTTTAATTGTGTTTCATTCCTAGAAATTTTATTTGCTCAGTTTTTAAAATTTTAATTTGTTATACATGACAGCAGAATGCATTTCAATTCATATTACACATATAGAGCACAACTTTTAATGTCTCTGTACACAAAGTAGAGTCATCATACCATTTGTGTCTTCATAAATGTACTTAGGGTAATGATGTCCATCTTATTTGCTCAATTTTTATAGTATGATTTCTCCCTTAATTGTGTTCATGTTTTTCTTTAAATCTGTGAATATAGTTGTAATAGACATTTTGATATCTTTGTCTCCTAATTCCATTATCCTTTTGCATCTTGTTACTTCTAATAATTTTTTTCTATTGGATACTGGCCTTTGTATTTGAACATTGTGAGTGAATTTTTATCTTCCTTTATTAACTGTTGCACTTTGTTTTGTCAGTCAAGTTACTTGTGGATCAACTTAATACCCTCATGCTTGTTTTTAAGCTGTATTAGGCAGCTTTAGAGGAAGCTTTATTAAGACTGGTTAGCCTGGTTATTAAAATAAAACTTTTTATAAATCATATAAAATATTCCTGAGTTCTGTGACATCTCCCCATTTGGCTTTCAAAGCTAGAATACTTTGCAGCATACTGTGAGTACAAGAATTTATCAGTATGCAGGCTTTCTGGTGTTAGTTCTTTCTGTAGCCTTTCTGAGTCTCGTTGTACTCATTTATAACTTAGTATTCCTTTGAATATTCAATGGACCCTGTATAGAAATTGATGAAACTATTTTTCTGTTCAACCTTTTTCTGCAAAAGGGCCTATATAGAATTTTGTGGAAATTTCTCTGTTTAGCTTTCTCTTTTTTTCTTCCTCTTCTTCTGTTATTCTGGCCTGAGAATTCTTCTTCAGTCTTCTCTAACTCAAATTTGTTGCTTCAACCCATTGAATTCTGCTGTTTTTTTTTTCTTTTCTTTTTTTTTTTTAAGGTTTATTTTATTTTATTTTTTAAAGAGAGAGTGAGAGAGGAGAGAGAGAGAGAGAGAGAGAGAGAGAGAGAGAGAGAATTTTTAACATTTATTTTATTTTTTAGTTCTCGGCGGACACAACATCTTTGTTGGTATGTGGTGCTGAGGATCGAACCCGGGACGCACGCATGCCAGGCGAGCGCGCTACCGCTTGAGCCACATCCCCAGCCCTTTTTTTTCTTTTCTTACACAGTAGGAAAAGATATACTTAGCTCACTTTATTTATAGGGATTACAGTGCTGCATTGCCTATTGTCCAGTGTCGGAAAATAGTAGTTCCATAAATTTTGTTCAGTTTTCTAGTTGCTAGGGTAAATCCAATATCAGTCACTGTTAGGTTGGAAGCAGAAGTTCCAAATCTATACTTAAAACTTAATTATCATGGATCTTATTTTAGTAGTTAATTATGATCTATCTGGTGGCATTTCTTACACTGCTATCTTAAAGTTAATTCTTAAAGTCATTAAAATCTTTGTTGTTTTACTTCTTATGCTTTTATTTCTTATGTTAGAGCCTAATAAATAGACTAATAATCTGTATCATATAATTCAAACTCTTGGTCTTTAAAATACCTTCTGTGGACAATTTTCTTTCATAAATGTTTTCATTATTTTTTCCTTTTGGAAAAAAGATCACACTAACAGAGAAAAGATCATACTGCTCAATACATTGATGACTTTTCAGATTTATTTCTTCAGATCTCTAGTAATTTTTCTCTGCTTCACAGGTGATATTATTTAGACCCAGGGTCATCAAATTTTTTCTTTAAAGGAGCAGATAGTAAATATTTTACACTTTGTGGGCCATATATAGTCTGTATCATATTCTTCTCTTGTTTTTCCCCCCAAACCCTTAAAAACGTTGGCTTGAGATGCAATTATCCCTTTTTAATCATATATACTGTAGCTTGACAGTTGCTTTGTATCTTGAATATTAATCGCTTGTTTTTGTCTTATTTGATTCTATATAGGCCCTTTTGCAGAAAAAGGTTAAACATTTGACCCATAGGTCTTAAGTTTGGTGACTCTTGATGTATTATATCACTACTTCATTAAAAGACCCCCCCCCTTCCCATTTTTACTAAAAGATTTCACTTTTTACTTATTTGAAAAAACTGGAGGATTGAATTTTATGAATTTCTTGCTTCCTATGTGTTTTTCCCTAAAAATGTATTTATATCTTTAGTTATTTGTTCATTTTTCATTCTTGTGTGAAGCAAAAATGTATGCGTTTCCTTTCATTTAAGGCTACTATGTGCATTTGTGCTTTGGTTCTCTTCCAAATGCATTCACACTTTGTTCCATTTTGCTCTCATATGTATTACCTTCCCTGACTCTTCCAATTGTATTCTTTCAACCTGTATAGTTCTCACTACTCCTGCTTCTTTTTATTTTGTACCTATGCCATCTCAAACTGTTGATTTTCAGGAAGAAGCAAAACCAGCACAACAGTTTATCTGAAGTATTTTTATATGAGTTTAAATTGCGAATGGAAAGAAAATGTTTTTAAGCTGTAATAACATACACAGGTGTAAGGTGGTTTTATGATGAATACTCATTTCTGAGTCATTCTTGGCCATGTTTTTCTTTTTCATAAATTAATGCCTCCCTACACCATATTAAAGCCAATTAATTAGAGCATCTAAAGCAAAAATATTTTTTTGGTGGGGAGGGAATACAGCACTCTAAAAGTCAAAACATCAAGAACAGAATTTTTTTTCTTTAATTTTAGGAATTAGATCAGATCTAGGCATTTTTGTGTCGCAGGCATCACCTCACAAATCTACCATTGTATGTGCTTTATGAGTTCCAACACAGCTGCTATCCTAACCACTCTCTTTTCCTTTTCTCCTTGGTACTGGTTTATATTGGTGTTTTGGTTTAGGTTGGGGAAGAAAGCAAACATTAAAAAATCCCTTCCTCATTATTTTTATAATATTAAGGGTTTAAAAGAAACTGTAAATGGGTTAAGTAGCAGAGGATTTTGAAGAATAATTCTTATCCTAAGAAACATGATGGGCATTAGGTCTTTTAAATATAGATGAATCTATTTATATTAAAAAAACTCTAAAGAATAAGATTACTTGTAAAGAATAAAGATACATAAAAAAAACTACATGTTCTTACAACAATTTGTTCTATTCTCTTTTTCCTATAACACAGTTATTCCACCCCCGCTCCCCACACAACAGATTTGTAGTGTAAGAATAGAATCATGGTGCAGCCTGTAACTCCCAGAGGTAAAACACACAGTACTAAATTTCCATCTGTAGATTTTACTTTTCAGATTTCATGTCTTTTTCTTTTTTCAGAGTTAAACTCAAATTGAAATAATTTTTTAAGCTTTCAAGAACCGAATTTATGTTAGGTTGTTTTCTTAAATGGTTTCATCATATGCTAGTTATTTATATTCTGTATTTAGATTAAATATTTTGTTAGGTGCAATTATTCCTTTTTAATCATACATACTGTAGCTTGGCAGTTGCTTTGTATCTTGAATTTTAATCGCTTGTTTTTGTCTTATTTGATTAGTTTTGAAATGGTCTTTTCTCTTGAATTTTGCATATTTTGGGACAGACTTACAATAGCATCATTAAAGGGTATCTAATCTATTTGAGAAAATTTCTAAAATTAGTTTTGATTTGGATATTTTAGATATGTCAGTATAACTAAATTGAATAAAATAGTTTGAATGACCTGGATGAATTACTAATACAGTTATATAATATTTTTAAACACATGCCACTTATTAAACTTGGATGTGAGAGTATTTAGCCCAGAGTAATGAAAAGTTATTACTGATATCAAAATAGCTGTGTCAATTATTTGAATCTGTTGAATCACAGAGGAAGTCTGATACTAGTAGAATCAAAATTGCCATATTGCCCTCTCTTTTTGAACATGTGATGTAATGAAGATATTTCAGATAAGTTAAAAATACAAGTGTATTATTAGCTTTACAAAGGAGAATATGTATTATTACATTCATTTGTTATCTGGTATTTTATTCCATGAAACATGAGGTGATTTAACATTTGAAGTTTAGTTTCTTATTTGTTTGGAAGATCCTTGGTTTGTAGTAATTTATTTGCTGAGGCAAGAGTACAAAACACATGTTGGTGTAGCTGATGTTCAGGAAGGGAGTCACTGAGCTAATGTGTCAGCTTAATCTGATATCTCAATCTCTTAGTTTTCTATATTCCGCAGATGATGATGATGATGATGATGATTCTTATTATTATTATTTAGTTGTTGAGGGTCTTTAATTTAATTTAATTTAATTTATATATGGTGTGAGAATTGAATCCAAAGCCCCATACATGCTTGGCCAATATTCTACCCCTGAGCTACAATCTTAGCCGAGATTCCCATTATTGCATATGTAGTAACTCTGAAGAGTCATATTTAAAAACTGGGAAATTCTTGAAGTTCCTATCATTTATATGTACTGACATATTACTATGAGAGATTTGACTCTTGTACTTAGATCTGTAATTCTTTTATGTTGTGGTGATGTGACTTGTTCAGGATATGGATATCAAAATCACTATGGTAATGTTTGATTGCTTGGTTAGACATTTAAGAGCTATTTAGTACATTCTTTGAGACACATGCTTTCTGTCACAAATAAATGTGCCATAACAGTATACAGTAAGCGCAATATTAAGGGTTAAGTATAAGATGCTAAGAAATCGCATAGGAAAGGCACTAATTTAGAGGGACGTGAGGGATATGACCAAGAAAATTCTTTCAGAGGAAATAGATAGGCTGAGATATGAATTATATACAAGTATTAGGTAGATCAAGGAGATAGGTGTTAGTTGAGATTGGTAAAAGTGTACCAGGCATCCTTTCTCTGAAGAAATTTGAGGTGGGGAAGATAAGAGAAGTGCAGAGAAGTATTGATAGGAAGAGAAGACAGATAGGAAATGGTTGTGCAAGCCATTTTAGAAAATTACAGGAGAGCTGTAATGACTCCATTAATGAGAGTAATGAAATCAGGCTTAAATTTTAGAAAGATGACTCTGATAGCAATGTCAAATGGATTGGAATATGGGAGCATAATTAGAGATAGGGAATCTCAGTTTGCTACTTAGCATTTGATGCTGGTAAGAATTAAAGGAGAAGCATCGAGGATGGAAAAAGTAGTGGATTCATTTTAAGAGGATATGGAAGCAGTGAGGTTTGAGAGAAGCAGGATTGACTTGTCAAATTAAGTGGCTGGAGGAGCTTCTCACTGAGTGACAGCTTTTAGGAGGAATGGTTTTGTGACAGATATTTGTAAGTAATAGAACATGTTGAATTTGAGGTCTTCTTGGACTCCCAAGTATAGATACTCCAGATGTGGATTTGGAGTCCAGGAGAAAGAAAGGAACAGAAGATACAGATTTGAGAGCTGCCACATACAAAAGGCAATTGAATATGAAAAAGTATGGAGTTGTATCCGCCCTAAAATGGTGAAAATAAAGCCCTTGAGTTACTCTAATATAGAGCAGATGAGCATAGGAGAAGACGATGATAAAAGTGGCTAAGAGGCAGTGGCAAGTGAGGTGGGATGATATGAGTAGATGGAAGCCAAGAAAAGATGGTAGTCAATCTGCTATCTGTTCTGAGACTTCAGATAAGATGAATTGAAAAGTGGGCTTAGGATTTAGGAAAAAGGAATTGATAACCTCAGGAAAATAGCATTGGGAATATGCTACTCATCTAAGCATTGGGATGAAGGTGAATACTAGTGTAATTGCATTTTCCATATGACCCTTTCAGTGAACAAGTGATTTCAGTTTTCAAGTTCAGCAATAAAATATTTCATGTTTATTTGAAGACAAAGGTATCAATAAGAATAAAATAAATTTGTGGAAACCTACTTTTGAAGACATTAAAATTAGAATAAAAATCTAATTCTTAAAATGTCATAACTTGAAACTTTATAAGAGAAAAAGAGAAGTAGGTGTTGAGAGCCACAGTCGAAGGGGCCCCAGCAAACTTCCAGCTGCCGCCTGATGATTGGCTCACAGCGGCCCCAGCAACATCTAGCTGATTGGCTCCTCTGTGGTGATGCTCATTGGAGATGCTCATTGAGCTGTTTCCCCGCCCTTTCAGACTGCCAGCTGATGATTGGCTCACAGCGGCCCCAGCAACATCTTGTTGATTGGCTCCTCTGCGGTGATGCTCATTGGGCTGTTTCCCTGCCCTTTCAGACCACGGAGCTGCTCATTGGGGGACTTTTTTGGCTCCGCCCACGTGACCCAGCCAATCGGCCTCAAGAGCAGGAGGATTGTGGGAGGGGGAGAGACTTGTGGGAAGCCGGTGGTGGCAGTTGGGCTCTGAAGGTTTTCCTGAGGAGCTGTTTTGTTTGGCGTGTGTGGTTCTAAAAATAAAGTTCGTTTCTTTTGACAAGTGGCTCCTAAATTGTGCCCAGCCAGACTGTGGCATTTGGTGGCTCGCATGGGGAAGACTGAGGGTAAGTGATAAGGTAAACTGCTCGCCCCTGAGGGCAGGGCGAGAGGATGGGTAGCCATTTTAAGATTCCTCTTTTGTTTTGCTTCACTTTTGTTTTAAGTTGCCTGTCCCTGGAGATGTGTAAGATGGAAGAAAAACCGCTCACATCTGAGGAACAGATAGAGAGAAAGGACCGATGGACATTTCAGGAGGATAGAAAGGCTATAATGATTTTCTGTTGTTCCAATTTTGTTTCACTCTGTTTCAGTTTTGTTTGGCGTTATCTTCTTGGGTTGTATTATAGTTATAGTAGAAATATTCAAGTAAAAGAGAAGGTTTCTCGAGCTAGTTAGACAGAGAAAAAATTCAAGTAAAAAAGAAGGTCTCTCGAGCTAGTCAGATAGAGAAAGAAAGTGTAAAGCAGAAAAAGCCATCAGGGGGAAAGTTACAACAGGAGACTACTACTAACACCTTTCTATCACCAGAGGGTGTAAGTGTCCAACCAACAGCACCACCTCTGCAGGATACTGCTACTAACACCTTTCTATCACCAGAGGACGTAAGTGTCCAACTAACAAGGCCACCTCCATATGCTGGGAGGCTCCCAACCCCCGCAGTTGATAGTTGGGATCCTGAGACAGGATCTCAAATATTAACATGCCCTGTATTTGAGGCAGGAGGGCAGCGAATTCACCATGCTTTAAATTTCAAAACAGTGAAGCAGCTAAAAGAGGCTGTAACAACCTATGGTCCTCAAGCACCCTTCACTGTAAGCTTGGTCAAATCCATTAACAACTTGAACATGACGCCAGCAGATTGGGCTAATATGTGTAAAGCTGTGCGAAATGGAGGTCAATACCTGTTATGGAAGGTTGCCAATGAGGAATTTTGCAAGGAGATGGCTAGGCGAAATGCAGCAGCTGGTTATCCTCAGAGAAATCTAGATATGTTGTTAGGAAAGGGACCTTATGAGGATCAGCAGCAACAAATTGCATATGATCCTGGCGTATACGCACAAATTGCTGCAGAGGCGGTTAGGGCATGGAAGACTTTGCAAGGACATGGAGGTTTACAAGGTCAATTATCTAAGATAATACAAGGAGCTAATGAATCTTACGCTGAATTTGTAGATAGGCTTATTCAAACAGCTGTTTGGCGTGTGTGGTTCTAAAAATAAAGTTCGTTTCTTTTGACAAGTGGCTCCTTAATTGTGCCCAGCCAGACTGCGGCAAGTAGGTATCATAAATGTAGCTTCAATTTGAAATAACTGGGATTTACTCTAAACTCTACCAATGACTAGGAGTTTTATCTTGTAAATAATAATATATGGTTATTGATAAAATTTACAAGATACCATATAAGAAAATGCTTAGCATAATACCTGTCAGGTATGTGTATGTATGTATGAAATATGTGACATTTTGTACACCTTATATGTAACTCTATGTGTTTATAATTTAAGGTATTTTTCTCTTGGTATGTGTATTAGTATCTGTTACTGTGTAACAAATGAAAAAGTTTAAAGCAACAAGGATTTATTAAATCACGCTGTTCCTTAAGGTATGGTAGGGAGAATAATGTCCTTCTAAAATGTTCATGTCCTATTTCCCAAAACCTGTGGGCAAAGAGACTTTAAAAATATTATTATGATGATTATAGACCCTGAGATGAGGAGATGATCCTGGATCATCTGTGTGGGTGCAGTCTAGTATGTAAGACCTTAAATATGGGGAATTTTTCCTAGTAGAAATCAGAGAGATGAAGCATTTGACGTTCAAAGTGTGAAATGTGAAATGGAGGTAGGGGGCAATGCACCAAGGAATGTGAGTGGTCACTGGAAGCTGAGAATATCCCTAGTTGACAGCTAGTCAAGAAAGTTTTTTTCCTTACAACTACATGGGATGAATTCTGCCAGAACCCTGAATGAACAGATTTTCTCTCCCAGGGCCTCAAGTAAGTAAAGGAGTTAGCCAACACCTTGATTTTAGGCTGTGACACCCAGAGCAGAGAAAGCAAGTTGAGCCTACTGGACTTCTACAGAACTGTGAGATAGTAAATTATATTGTTTAAAACCACTAGTTACAATTTGTCATGGCAGGAATAGTTAGAGGTTAGGGATCCAGAAGCATTGACTGGGTGGTTATGGCTCAGGGTTTCTCATGAGGTTGCAGTGAAGCTAGAAGCCAAGGTTTTAATCACCTGGAGGCTTGACTGGAGCTAGAGGATATACTTTCAAGCTCATTCATGTGGTTATTGGTAAGCCTCAGTTCCTTATCATGAGGGCTCACAACATGGCAGATGACTTCTCCCACTTTGAGGTGGGCAGGTAGAGAATAAATGGGTACCTAGTATAGAAGCCATGATGCCCTTTATAGTCAAATCTCAAATGTTATGTACTATCATGTGTGCCGTATTCTGTTATACCAATTCTAGTTTGAGTTACAAAGAAAAATGTGATTACCTGGAGGCAGGAATTATTAGGGGATCATGTTGGAGGTAGACTATCATAGGTTATATGTCTAAGATGACAAACTTTTAGTTCCATATTATCTCATTAGATGTATATTGTTTCGGGTCTGCAGTATAACTTTAAGCAACTTATTTGGCCTTTTTAAAACTGAAATTATTCATTCAGAATTGAAATTAGCTTGATATATCAGCATTAGAAATCAACTTAAGCAAGTTTAAGCAAGTAAAGTTTATCATATAGGCCCTAGCATTTACCATTTTTGAATGTGCTGTTTTATTTCTTTATTTTTTATTTTTATATGACAGTGGAATGCATTACAACTCTTATTACACATATAGAGTACAATTTTTCATATCTCCGGTTGTATACATAGTATATTTATACCAATTCCTTTCCTCATATATGTACTTTGGATAATAATGATCATCCCATTTTCACCATCATTAATAACCCCATGCTCCCTCCCTTCCCCTCCAACCCCTCTGCCCTATCTAGAGTTCGTCTATTCCTCCCACGCTCCCGTCCCTATCCCTCTATGAATCATCCTCCTTATATCAAAGAAAACATTTGGCATTTAGTTTTTTGGGATTGGCTAACTTCACTTAGCATTATGTTCTCCAACTCCATCCATTTACCTGAAAATGCCATGATTTTGTTCTCTTTTATTGCTGAGTAATATTCCATTGTTTATATATGCCACTTTTTTTTATCCATTCATCTATTGAAGGGCATCTAGGTTGGTTCCACAGTTTAGCTATTGTGAATTGTGCTGCTATAAACATTGGTGTGGCTGTGTCCCTGTAGTATGCTGTTTTTAAGTCCTTTGGGTATAGTCCGAGGAGAGGGATAGCTGGGTCAAATGGTGGTTTCATTCTCAATTTTCCAAGAAGTCTCCATACTGCTTTCCATAATGTCTGCACCATTGCAGTCCCACCAGAATGTATAAGTGAACCTTTTCCTCCATATCCTCGCCAACACTTATTGTTGTTTGTCTTCATAATAGCTGCCATTCTGACTGGAGTGAGATGAAATATTAGGGTGGTTTTGATTTGCATTTCTCTAGTGATGATGAACATTTTTTTTTTAAAAAGAGAGAGAGAGAGAGAGAGAGAGAGAGAGAGAGAGAGAGAGAGAATTTTTTTTAATATTTATTTTTTAGTTATTGGCGGACACAACATCTTTGTTGGTATGTGGTGCTGAGGATCGAACCCGGGCCGCACGCGTGCCAGGCGAGCGTGCTACCGCTTGAGCCACATCCCCAGCCCGATGATGAACATTTTTTCATGTATTTGTTGATTGATTGTATATCATCTTCTGAGAAGTGTCTGTTCAGGTCCTTGGCCCATTTATTGATTGGGCTATTTATTTATTTATTTTTTGGTGTTTAACTTTTTTAGTTCTTTATATACCCTACAGATTAGTGCTCTATCTGATGTGTGAGAGGTAAAGATTTGCTCCCAGAATGTTGGCTCTCTATTCACCTCACAGATTGTTTCTTTTGCTGAGAAGAAACTTTTTAGTTTGAGTCGATCCCATTTATTGATTTTTGATTTTAATTCTTGCGCCACAGGAGTCTTATTAAGGAAGTTGGGGCCTAATGGCTTATGATGGAGATTAGGGCCTATTTTTTCTTCTATTAGACACAGGGTTTCTGGTTGTATTCCTAAGTCCTTGATCCATTTTGAGTTGAGTTTTGTGCATGGTGAGAGATAGGGCTTTAATCTCATTCTGTTGCATATGGATTTCCAGTTTTCCCAGCACCATTTGTTGAAGAGGCTATCTTTTCTCCAGTGCATGTTCTTGACACTTTTGTCTAATATAAGATAATTGTAGTTTTGTGGGTTAGTCTCTATATCCTCTATTCTGTACCATTGGTCTGCCAGTCTGTTTTGGTGCCAATACTATACTGTTTTTGTTACTATTGCTCAGTAGTACCGTTTAAGTTCTGGTATAGTGATGAATTTATTTACTAGTTTTAGAAGTTTTCTTATGGAATTTTTGGGTCTTCTAGGTATAGAGTCGTATCGTCCTCAAATAGTGCTAATTTGAGTTCTTATTTACCTACCCATATCCCTTTAATTTCTTTCATCTAATTGTTCTGGTCAGTGTTTCAAGAACCATGTTAAATAGAAGTGGTGAAAGAAGGCATCCTGTCTTGCTTCAGTTTTTAGAGGGAATGCCTGTAATTTTTTCTCCATTTAGAATGATGTTGGCCTGGGCTTAGCATAGAAACCCTTTATGATGTTGAACTATGTTCCTGTTATCCCTAGTTTTTCTAGTGTTTTGAACATAATGGGGTGCTATATGTTGTCAAATGCTTTTTCTGCGTCTATTGAGATGATCATATGATTCTTATGTTTAAGTCTATTGATGTGAATGTGCTGTTTTAAATAAGAGTCTTTAGTTACTTTTTTCTTTCTTGTTTTTCTTTTTCTTTTTCTGTGTGTGTGTATGTGCGTCCTCGCGCGCGTGCATGCATGCATGCTCGTGCGCTGGGGATTGAACTCATGACCTTGTGCATTTGAGATTTTTTTCTGACAAATTAAAGAAGTGTTTGAAGATAGAACACTATCACTTAGATGATAATTTGTTGCTCCTTGCAACAAAGGCAAGTGGGAGACATGCAGGACCAGCCTGTTGTCTCTGAGGGGCTGAGCGAGAGGGTAAGTGTGTGACCCGGCCCGCCACCCAGCCTGGCCAAGAATCACACTGAGTCTGGAGTTGAGTCAACCATAGAGGTGCAGCAATCTCAACTTTATTGTGTCAGGGACAAGATTATATAGTGATAGGAGGGGGTAAGAAGAGACAGTATCGAGAACCAATAAGGGGCAGTTAAGTCACTATCACTAAGGGGCCTAGGCAGATTTCAGATTAAACCATTAGGCAGGGCTTCGGTCAAAAAAGCCTGCATGTGCCAATCCAGCCAGGTCACATATATATGGAAAATGCTCTGGAAGAACCCTTTAGGCCACCTCAGCCAACACCCAATAATGGCTGCGGTCCCAAAGGAGGTAAAAGGTTCCAACAATAATTCTTGAAGTAGTACAGTTTGATCCTATTTTATGATCATGTCATTGCCCTTTGAATTATATGGATTGCAGGGCAGTTTCCTAGAAGGGTTCCTCAATGGTGCCACTATTGTAAGGGCCCTATTTTCAATGTTATGCATATGAGCAACACATGTAAAGTTGTGCAGTGGAGTCTGTATTGGAATCTGTAGATATACATGGTGGTTCTGTCGTCATGTACTTTTTAGTTTTAGGACTTGAGCCAATGGATACAAGCATCTCTATTTTCATTTTTGTGTGTTGTAGCATGGTGCCTTATACAATATTGCACAGTAAACATTTTTAGGTGTATGAATGAGTGAATGGTTGATTTAGCAGTATAACCACCATTCTAGTATTTAAATGTTTATTAGCATATACTGTAATGATAATATTGTAGTGATAGTATTGTTGATTTATACCCTATGTAATGATATGGAGAAGATTTTCTTTGTTATTAAAAAATTGATGGAAACAATCAAAATTATAAAGAGACAGCCTATAGAATACAAGAAAATATTTATAAACTACTTCTGACCAGGGGTTAATGTCCAGAGTATATAAAGAACTCAATAGTAAAAACACAGAAACAAAAACAAAACAAAATCTATTAATAACCGGTAATAGACCCAAACAGACATTTCTCAAAAAAAGATATACTATGGCCAACAGGTACATGAAAAAAAAGCTCAATGTCACTAATATCAGGGAAATGCATATCAAACAACAATGAGATATCATCTTACTCCAGTTAGAATGGCTGTTATAAGAAAGACAAAATGTAAAAAGTATTGCTGAGAATACAGAAAAGGAAACTCTGTACACAGTTGGTTGAAATGTAATTTAATTAAAACTTTTTGGAAAACAATATGGTGTTTTTTCAAAAAATTAAGAATATATAGAATTGCAATGTGATACTGAAGTGCCACTGTTGGGTATATATCCAAAGGAAATAAAATTATATGTTGAAGAGACAACTGCAGCTGTATGTTTATTTTAGCACTACACCCAATAGCCAAGAAATATAATTACCTCATGTATCCATCAATTGATGAATAAATAGAGAAGCTGTGGAACATAATTAATACAATGGAATACCATTTGGCCATAAAAAAGAATGAAATCCTTTGTTGTAGCAACATGAATGGACTGGAGGTCATCATGTTACATGAAATAAGCCAGACACAGAAAGAAAAATACTGCATGATCTTATACAGAATCTAAGAGTGTGAAA
The DNA here is from genome assembly GCF_964194105.1 of Spermophilus citellus. NCBI lineage: Eukaryota > Metazoa > Chordata > Mammalia > Rodentia > Sciuridae > Spermophilus > Spermophilus citellus. The sequence continues at coordinate 176,393,005 of NC_138184.1, read as the reverse complement.
TAGTGGTCACCAGAAGCTGGGCAAAGGAGGGTGGCCAGGGTAAGCAAACATTGATTAATTATTACTAACTTAACATTAGATAGGAGAAAGAAATTCTGCTGGTATCTTGCATAGTAGGGTAGCTATACATAATGATAATGATAATGTCATATATTTTTTATAAACTAGAAGGATTTTTTAAGTTTCAATATAAAGAAATGATAAGGGTTGGAGGAGATTGGTATGTTTGCCTTGATTTAAACATTACATACTGTAGATAGGTAACTCCATAAATATATATAATTTTTATCTATTAGTTGAAAACAAAATAATATAGATAGGTAACTCCATAAAAAACAAAATAATATAAATAGGTAACTCCATAAATATATATAATTTTTATCTATTAGTTGAAAACAAAATAATACAGTATTTTTAAATTACAAAAAGGATGGAACAGTTTATGAAATATTTAAATTAGTGAAGGTATAATTTTGACTAAAGGAAATCTTCCAATTTATCTTTCAACATTCAAGTTCAAAATGGAGTTAGCAGTAAACCCATTTTCAAATAGCTGTGTATATAAGCTCATCATAAATTCTGAAAAGTTTAATAATCTTAAATATTTTATTTTTAGCATGTAAACAAGTAAGTTTTATCTTAAGGAATAATGCTATTGTCTCACAGCTACATTTTTGGTAGTATATATGGTTTAAACAGTAATTTAACAAAAACTTACCAAGCATTTTATGGTTTTTGTTTTGTTTTTTGATTTAATCTCACAGATATTTATTAGTTTTATTTCTACTGATTAGTGTCAGAGTTCTAAGTATGAATGTCAGAAGTCAAAGAAAGTTTAAGTATTGGTTACTGGTACTCTTTTAAATTGTATTTTTAGTTGTCCAGGAGAGTCATTTTATTCTATTCAGTTCAGTATAATATCGATATGTTCTCTATGTGGAAATTGTTATCCCACTATTATAGTTTTAAAACTATTATGCTATTATATGTAATATAATATATGCTATATGTTCTGTTACAGATTATATTATATATTATACTATGATGATGATGATGATATGTTCTGTTACAGATTATATTATATATTATACTATGATGATGATGATGATGATACAGATTATATTATATATTATACTATGATGATGATGATGATGATGATAATAATAATAATAAGCAGCTGTGGAAAGAGACCATCTGGTTTGAAAGTTCTAAATAGGTTTTATTAAATAGGAAGGAGGTAAGAAAGAACAGGCACAATTTTGAAAAATATAATTGGGGTAAATGGAGAAAATTTAGGTAAAGTGCAGATACTTTGAGCTTGTGGTATTAAAATCCTGAACTGTTTGGGCTGTGTTACTTTACCTGGATGATTTCTTTTAATTGCTAAGAATGAATGATGATGAGATGAACTTGAATAATTTATACTTTGGAAAAATAAACCTGAATAATTTAGACTCTATTTTAAAAATAAATTTTATTATTAATGTACTGCCATAGCATGCAACCAACTAGTTAATTAAGAAAAGGAGAATTGTTTGCAGTGTTGACTAGACTGGAGGATGGCGTAAAATACACAAACTAATATAATTGGAAAGGACAAAAGAGACAACTTAGTTTACGTCATTTTGAAAATACAGAACCAGGAACAGAAAGATGAAAAGGCCGGGTTTTCTACACACTTTTACCATGATTGAGTTGGTCCCATATAGGTTCATGTCTTGTAACAGTAGTCCATTAGGATTGTTTGAAACAGGCCTCTAATTTATTTGTTGAGGTAACTGAACATGAAATATTTAATTTGTAGGAATCTGTAGAGCCCACAAACAAATTGGTCCAGATCTCCCCCTGCTTTCTGCCTCTCTTTTCTAGAGGCCTTAATTTTCTTTTTCTTAGAAGACAGTAAAGGATATGTGAAATAGTGTTAATTTGTCAGTAAAAGAGACTGTGAATAAGATGGGTAGGAATATAATAATGCCAGTTGGCATATGTTCTTTATGATACATAAATATAGGGGAAATCCTAGACTTCCCTGAAATAGGAAGATATGGAATCTACCATAAACTAAAACTAGGATTTCTAACAAAACAAAACAAAAAGTTGAGGAATATCAGTAAAGTCATTCAGATTTTAAGGTTTTTTTTTCTTTATTGGCATGATACTTTTAGATCTTTTCCCCACATTCTTGCTAACATTTATTATTTTCTGTATTCTTGGTAACTGCCATTCTGACTAGTGTGAGATGAAATCTTAAGAATAGTTTTGATTTGCATTTATCTAATTACTAGAGATGGTGAACATTTTTTCATATATTTCTTAATCAAATGTATAGCTTCTTCTGAGAAATGTCTGTTCAGCTCCTTAGCCCATTTTTTAAAAATTTATTTTTTATTCTAATTTGTTATATATGACAGCAGAATGCATTACAATTCATATTCATATTGAACACAAATTTTTATCTCTGGTTTTACACAAAGTATAGTCACACCATTCATGTCTTTATACATGTATTTAGGCCACTGATGTCTATCTCATTCCAGAGTCTTTTGTACCCCATGCCTTCTCCCTTCTCCTCCTACCCCTTTACCATATCTAGAGTTTATCTAATCCTCTCATGCTCCACCCCCCAATCCCATTATGAATCAGCATTCTTATTTCAAAGCAAACATTTGGCATTTGGTTTTTGGGGATTGGCTAACTTCACTTAGCATTATATTCTCCAACACAAGCCATTTACCTGCAAATGCTGTGATTTTATTCTTTTTTATTGCTGAGTAATATTCCATTGTGTATATATGCCACATGGGCCTCTATCTTGGTTCCACAGTTTAGCTATTGTGAATTGTGCTGCTATAAACATGTGGCTGTGTCCCTGTAGTATGCTGTTTTTAAGACCTTTGTGTATAGAGGAGTGGGATAGCTGGGTCAAATACTTAGTCCATTTATTGATAAAATGGTTTGGATTTTTTTGGTGTTAAGTTTTTTGAGTTCTTTTATATCCTGGAAATCTGATGTGTGCATGGCAAAAATTTGCTCCCAAAATGTAGGCTCTCTATTCACCTCATTGATTGTTTCTTTTGCTGAGAGGAAACTTTTCAATTTGAATCCATCCATTTATTGATTCTTGATTTTATTTCTTGCACTATAGGAGTCTTGTTAAGGAAGTTGGGGCCTAATCCGACATGATGAAGATTTTGGCCTGCTTTTTCCTCTATTAGGCACAGGGTGTCTGGACTAATTCCTAGATCCTTGATCCACTTTGAGTTGAGTTTTGTGCATGGTGAGAGTTAGGGGTTTATTTTCGTTTTGCTGCAAATGGATTTCCAGTTCTCCCAGCATTTGTTAAAGAGGCTTACTTTTCTCCATTGTATGTTTTTGGCACCTTTGTCTAGTATGTATAATTGTATTTATGTGGGTTTGTCTCTGTGTCCTCTATTTTGTACCATTGGTCTCCATGTCTATTTTGGTGCCAATACCATGCCATTTTTGTTCCTATAACTTTGTAGTATCGTTTAACGTCTGGTGTTGTATTGCCTCCTGCTTCACTCTTCTTGCTAAGGATAATCTATGTCTCTTATTTTTCCAAATGAATTTCATGATTGCCTTTTCTATTTGTATAAGGAATGACATTGGGATTTTAATTGGAATCACATTGAATCTCTATAGTGCTTTGGGTAGTATGGCCATTTTGAGAATATTAATTTTGCCTTTCCAAGAGCATGGGAGATCTTTCCATCTTCAATTTCTTTGTTTAGTGTTTTGTAGTTTTCATTGTGGAAGTCTTTGATCTCTTTTGTTGATTCCCAAGTACTTTATTTTATTTTTTGAGGCTATTTTGAATGGGGTAATTTTCCACTGATTTTTAATCCTTTACGTATATACCAAGGAGTGGGATAGCTGGGTCATATGGTGGATCCATTCCTAGTTTTTTGGAATCGCCATACCAAGTGGTTATCAAGTGGTTACACTAATTTGCAGTCCTACCAACAATGTGCCTTTCCCCCTATATCCTCACCAACATTTGTTATTTGTATTCTTGATAATTGTTATTCTGACTGGAATGAAATCTCAATGTAGTTTTAATTTGCATTTTCCTAATTGCTAGAGACATGGAAAATTTTTCCATATATTTGTTGACCATTTGTATTTTTTGAGAACTGTCTTTTTAGTTCCTTAGCCCATTTATTGATTGGATTGTTTTTTGGTATTAAGTTTTTAAGAAATGTTCTTTGCATATCCTGGATATTAATGCTATATCTGAGGATTAGTTGGCAAAGGTTTTCTCACATTCTGGTATCTCTTCGTGCTCCTGTTCTCCCCCCCCCCCATAGATGCTTTTTAATTTGATGCCATAAAATCACTACTTAGTGATTTTATCTCTTGTGCTTTAGGAGTCTTGTTAAGGAAGTTATTTCCTGAGCCAATATGTTGGATGGAGTTTTGGGCTTAATTTTCTTCTAGTAGGTTCAGGGTTTCTGGTATAATTCTCAGGTCTTTGATCCACTTTGAGTTTTGTGCAAGGTGAGAGATGGGGTTAAATTTTACACATGGATTTCCATTTTACCCATCACCATTTTTTAAAATGGCTCTTTTTTTTTTCAGTGTGTGTTTTTGGCTTCTTTGTATTAGTATGAAGTAATTTTGTTTATGTGGATTATTCTCTGTGTCCTCTGTTTTCTTCCATTGGTCTTCATATTTGTTTTGGTGCTACCATGCTGTTTTTGTTTCCATAACTCTGTAAGATAATTTGAGTTCCAGTATTGTGATGTCTCCTGCTTCTCTTTTCTTCCTAAGGGTTGCTTTGGCTATTCTGGGCCTCTTATTTGTCCTAATGAATTTTATAACTCCTTTTTCTAGTTCTGTGAAGAACATCATTGAAATTTTGATGGGAATTGCATTGAATTTGTATAGTACTTTTGGTGTTATGGTCATTTTGACAATGTAAATTCTGTCTATCCAAGAACATGGGAGGTCTTCCCATCTTCTAAGGCTTTTTCAATTTCTTTCTTTATTGTTGTGTAGTTTTCACTGTAGAGATCTTTCACCTCTTGTTAGATTGATTTCCAAATATCTTATTTTTTTAGGATATTATGAATAGGATAATTCTCCTAATTTCTCCTGTAGTTGATTCATCACTGATATGTAGGAATGCAGTTGATTTATGGGTGTTAATTTTATGTCCTCAACTTTGCTGAATTCACTTATGAGTTCTAGAAGTTTTCTAGTGTAGTTTTTTTTTTTTTTTTTTGGTCTTCTAAATTTAGAATCATGTTGTTCCCAAAGAGGGATAGTTTGAGCTCTTCTTTTCTTATTCGTTTCCCTTTAGTTTCTTTTGTCTGTCTAATTTCATTGGCTAGAGTTTACAGTACTATGTTGAATAGAAGTGGTAAAAAGTGGCATCCGTGTCTTATTCCAGTATTTAGAGGGAATGTTTTTAATTTTTCTCCTTTTAGAATGATGGTGACCTTGAATTTAACATAGATAGCTTTTACAATGTTAAGGTATATTTCTACTTTCCCTAGTTTTTCTAGTGTTTTGAACATGAATGGATGCTGTATTTTGTCAAATGTGTTTTCTACATGTATTGAGATAATCATGTGATTTTTGTCTCTTAGTCTCTTGACATGATGATGAATTATGTTTATTGATTTTCAAGTGTTGAACCAGCTTTACATCAATAGGATGAACCCCACTTGATCATGATGCACTATCTTTTTCGTATGTTTTTATAAATGATTGCCGAACTTTTCTTGAGGATTTTTGCATTTGCGTTCATCAAGGATATTGGCCTGAAGTTTTCTTTGTTTTATGTGTCTTTGTGTGGTTGTGGTATGAGGGTGAATACTAGCTCCATAGAATGAGTATGAAAGGGTTTCCTCCTTTTCTGTTTCATGGAATAATTTGAGGAGTATTAATTCTCTAAAGGTCTTGTGGAATTCAGCTTAGAATCCATCTGGTCCTGGGCTTTTCTTAGTTGGTAGGCTTTTCATGGCATCTTCAGTTTCATTGCTTGAAATTGATCTGTTTAAATTTTCTGTGTCCTGATTCAATTTGGGTAGGCTGTATGTCTCTAGAATTTTGTCGATGTCTTCAAGATTTTTTATTGTGTTAGAATATAAATTTTTAAAATAGTCTCTGTTTATGTTCTGTATTTCAGTAGTATCTGTTGTGATATTTTTTTTTCATCATGAATTTTAGTAATTTGTGTTTTCTCTCTCTTTGTTAATGTGGCTAAGGCTTTATCAATTTATTTATTTATTTTTTCAAAAAACAACTTTTTTTTTCATCTTGCTTTGAATTTTTTTGTTCTTGTTTCAATTTCATTGATTTCAGCTCTGATTCTAATTATTTTCTGTCTGTACTGCTTTTGGTGTTAACTTGTTTTTCTTTTTCTCAGGCTTTGGGATGTAAACTTAGGATATTTATTTGTTGACTTTCTATTCTTTTAGTGAATAAACTCAGTGGAGTGAACTTTCTTCTTAGAACTGCCTTTATAGTGTCTCAGTGGTTTTGATATGTTGTATCACTATTCTCATTTACCTCTAAGTGTTTTTTTTTGTTTTATCCTGATTTCTTCTGCTATTCATTAGTCATTCAATAGCATATTATTTAGTAGCTTCTATTTTTAATTTTCTCATTGATTTTAGATTTCATTACAGTATGATTTGATTGAATGCAAGGTATTATAGCTATTTTTTCTTTTGTATTTGCTAGGAGTTGCTTTGTGGCCTAAGGTATGGTTTATTTTAGAGAAGAATCCGTGTGCTGCTGAGAAGAAAGCATATTCAGTTATTGATTGATGAAATATTCTATATATGTCTTTAAAATCTAAAGTCTAAAAGTAAATTGTATTTTTTATTTTTATAGCTTCTTTATTTAGTCTTTGTTTGGAGCATCTATTCAGTGGTGAGAGAGAGAGAGATGTTAAAATCATCCAGTATTATTATTATTGTTGTAGTTTGTTTGACTCTTTTTTTTTTGTTTGACTCTTGAAATTGAGAAGGGTATGTTTGATGTATGTAAATGCTCCATTGTTTGGGGCACAAATATTTATGATTGTTATGTCTTGTTGATGTACAGTTACCTTAAGCAGTATGAAATGTCCTTCTTTTTCCCTTTTTATTAATTTTGGCTTGAAGTCCACTTTATCTGATATGAGGCTAGAAACCCCTGCTCTTTTACAGAATCTGAATGAATGATAAGTTTTTTTCCCCCCAGTCTGTGGATTTCTTTGCCTATGAGTCAAGTCTCTTGGAGATAGCACATTATTGGCTCTTGTTTTTTAATCCAATCTGGCAGTCTGTGTTTTGATTGATGAGTTCAGGCCATTTACATTCAGTGTTGTTACTGAGAAATGATTTTTATTCCCTGAAATTTTGATTTATTTCTGATTTTTATTTGAATTAATTTCTCCTTTCATTGACTATTCTTGCAATGTAGTTCCTCCCTTTGCTGGTTTTCACTTTTATTTTTCATTACTTCTTCATGAAATATTTTATTGAGTATTTTTTGCAGTGCAGGCTTTCTAGTTATGAATTCCTTTTTTAAATGTTTTTATTTAGTTGTAGATGGACACAACACTTTTATTTTTATGTGATACTAAGGATTGAACCCAGTGCCTCACATGTGCTAAGCAAGTACTCTACCACTGCACCACAGCCCCAGTCTAGTTGTGAATTCTTTTTTTTTAAAATTTGTTTTAATTAGTTACACATGACAGTACAATGATCTTGACATATCATACATATGAATCAGATGGGATATAATTTCTCATTTTTCTGAGTGTTCAGGTTGCAGAATTACATTGGTCATGCAGTCACATATAGACCCACAGCACCTTTTTTTAAATTTATTTTTTACTTGTAGATGGACACAATATCTTTATTTAATTATTTTTATGTGGTTTTGAGGATTGAACCCAGTGTCTCATGCTTGTGAGGCAAGCGCTCTACCACTAAGCTTAAAATCACAGCCCAAGTTGTGAATTCTTTTAACTTTTGTTCATCAGGGAAACTTTTCATTTCATTATCAGTTCTGAAGCTTAATTTTGCTGGGTATATTATTCTTGGCTGGCATCTATTGACTTTCAAAGCTTGGTATATAATATTCTAAGACTTAGCTTTGAGGGTCTGACTTGAGTAATCAGCTGAGATCCAGATGGATTCCCTCTGTATGTGACCTAATGTTTTGCCTGGCAGCCTTTTTCTGTATGTTAGTCATTTTCATAATAATGTGCCTTCATCTATGCCTGTTGTAATAATTTTGTATATTTGGGGTCCTGTAAGCTTCCTGTATCTGACTTTTTGTCTCATTCTTTATTTTTGGGAACTTTCTGATATGATTTCATTGAAAAGATTGTGCATTCCTTTGGTTTGTTTCTTGATCCTTTGTCTATCTTGATAAATCTAATATTTGGTCTTTTCACGTTATCCCATATTCAAGTTCTGTTCACGGTTTCTTAACATCTTTTATGTATGGTCGACTTTATTTTCAAAATTATATTCTTTGTCTTTGAGGATTGAAAATCATCTTTAGAGTGGTGTAATCTATTAATAATGCTTGCCACTGAATTTTTCATTTGGTTTATTGATTCTTTCATTCCAAGGATTTCTGTTTGTTTCTTTTTCAGATTTATATCTCTTTATTGAAATAATTTTTCATTTTCTGTATTTGCTCTCTGATTTTACTCTTTCCATCTTCTTTTCATTCATAGAAAAATTTAACTATGAACTTTCTAAATCCTTCTCTGACATTGCCTCAACTGTAGTTTCAATTAAGTCTGTTGTTGTAGCATGATGGCCTGTTTAGGATAGTTTGTTTTCTTGCTTTTTCACATTGTCTGTATGTCTACCCATGTATAGGTATAGCCTGTCTTCTTATTTTAAGCAAAGGACTATTTTGTGAACTTCTTTCTCTTAAGACCCCTGGGTTGGGTGAATCTCCAGATAATAATATTTTAAGTCAGTGTGGGACCTCTTCATCAGCACTACTTGAAGAGAGATACCACTGAACCCTATTTACTATAATCACTTTACAACCAAGCCTTGTTCTTCATCATAATAAAAAATAAAAACGTGGGCTGGGGTTATAGCTCAGTGGAAGAGCACTTGCCTAGTACGTGACACATCTGGTTCGATGCTCAGCACCACATGTAAATAAATAAATAAAAAATAAAGGTCCATAAACAACTAAAAAAAATATTTAAAAAATATTTATATTTTAGCTGTAGTTGGATACAATACCTTTATTTTATTTATTTATTTTCATGTGGTGCTAAGGATTGAACCTAGGGCCTCAAATGTGAGGCAAGCAGTCTACCGCTGAGCCACAACTCCAGCCCACTAAGAAATATTTTAATAAAAGAAATAAAAATGTGTTAGTATTGTTCTTCATGGTTTCTCAAATCTAGTTATAAATATGTAATAAGGTTCTGAAATAGGTTAAAAATTGGTTATTAAGTTCAGTAATCTTACTATAAACTTATATGAGGGCTAAAAGTGGGGACAGGAAGAGAGATTGGGAAAAAAGAGGAAAAAAGAGAGTCTGAAAGAAGAAACGAAACAAAAAGGAGTAAAAGACTAATTCATACCAAGGTAAAAAGGAGAAATAGATGAATGCATGGTATTTGAGGTAGTAGCTGATAATGGAAGAGGTTGAGTAGCAGACAAGAGGAGGGGAAAACAAGGATTATTGATTCCAATTAGTGCTTTATGTCATTAGATGACATGCATTCAAATCAGTGAAGGTACTGTGTTTGCTGTTGGGGTAACAATTATTATTCAAGTTAAAGAGTTATTGATATGATCAAAGTTGATGTTAGAGTTTATAGTAAACCATGTCAAGGTGAAAATAATTCTGTTGAATCTTGGGTTTGGGTTTCATTGGGGGTTGGACATATAGCAGATATCCATTAGTCTTTGGCTTTGGATCTCTCCAGTTACAGGGATAAAGGAGCCAGTTCCTAATTACTATGAATCTCCTACCAGCTGCTTCTGGTTTGTCAGCTCAGGGGCCTGCAACTGATTGTTTGGAGGGTGCTCTGTTGTCCTTTGGTTGTTTCTATTGTGTGCTGTAGTTCAGGATGCAGGCTCTGCATTGTCCCTGTGATTTCTGTGGGTCACCATATATATGCTCCCCTCTATAAGATCCTTTTCATTGTGGTGTAGATCCTGGTAGCTGTCTGTGAGCATAGGATCTCTGGTTGTGGATTTTCTGCAGGTGTTCTGTGATGCAAAAGTATTTCCCTGGCTGATGCCACTCTCAGGAGTACCTATTGAAGGTGGTTCACCTAGACTGTAGTTTCTCTTACATGAGGTTTTTAATAGCTGGCATTGATTCCACGTGTTTACTATGTCTGATGTGACGTCTTGTCAATATCCAAACTGTTCTTTCTTTACTTGCCAGTTGTGATCACAAGTCAGGCTGGGCTCAGTTAAGGCTGGGAGCAGCCACTTCCTATTATCTTCACTCTTGTAATTTTCTTTCTTTGCCTTCAGCTGGGGTATTCAAGGAACTTATTCTTGCAGCCCTCTGTGGGCAACTGCCATCATGCTGGACCTGGTACTCCATGTAAGTGGCTATTCAGGCAGCTTCCCTCTGGTATGGCCCTGTGATCCCTGGACTTTCCATGGTACCCCCTCCCCCTCTGTGTCAGTGGATGGGGCCTGGTGAATCTACTCTCCTCTTTTAGGGGCCAAAGCTGCTTTGTTGCTAGCTCTGTCTGATCTAGCCAATGACCTGCATAGAGCTCTCCACCCTTATCCTAGTCACAGATTCTGGTTAGGCACCATTCCCGGCACAGGTCCCTAGCACCCCAATCCCCTTGTTCGCACTGAGGGGAAGGGAGAAGGAGCTTCAGTGATTGTTGGTTAGTAGTGATCTTTCTAGAAGTTCTTTTTGACTGGATTCTTAAGAGGTCTTACAGTGGGGGACTTCCTTCTGTTTAAATTTCTAGCTGTCATGGAATCATGCTGGTGTTGATTTAAGGGGGTGACTGAGTGACTGAGGGCTCCACCAGATGGCTCATTCTTATTTTGATCAACTGTACTGTTGATGCTTTCTATTGCATTTTTAATATTGGTCTGTATTTTTTATCTCTAGAACTTCTGTTTAATCTTTAAAACTTATTCAACTTCTCTAATTTTTGAATTGTTTCTCTGTATTTTCTTGAAGTTCACTGAACTTTCTGAACACAGGTATTTTTAATTCCTTATCTGACAGATCAAGCAGCTCAATTTGTTTGGGGTCTATTACTGGCATCTTATTTTGTCAGTTTGGCAAGAACATGATTTCCTGATTGTTCTTGATGCTTGTAGACAAACTTTAGTGTCTGGATGTTGAAAAATTATATATTTATTCCAGTGTAGCTTTTTATACTCTCCTTCTTCAATAAGCCTATCTAGAAATCTCAGCAGACTTTTGTTAGTACCTATGACTGCTATAGCCATTTTAGTCCTGGAAGATTCCCTAAACCTAGGTTTGCCACAGGTCTCATGAGGGTGCCAAGGTTGGTGCAAAGTCTTGGCCTGGATGAACTTAGGGGAGATTCAAGAGGCTACCCAGGTTATAAGAAAATGTTGCCAGTCACCCGAGTCCAGAAGTCTGTCATGTATACCCAAATGAGCATGTTCCCTAAAAGTACCCTGCATGGGTGCAGTAGTTCTCTAAATGCAGTTGGAGGTGAGACTGGGCACCCTCTGGCTCTGCTGTGGAAAGGAGGCTGGCAAACCTGCCCTGTTTGCTCACATATGTGCATATTTCACAGTTATTTCCTGCACAGGCAAAATAGTACCCCTGGTACTGTGACAGGGCTGAAATGAGAATGGGCTCCTCAGGATCTAGTGTGGAATATAGGCTAGCAAGTCATTCATGGAAACTTGGATAAACAGGTAATCCCCAGCCTTCAAGATATGGATGGTTCTCCCTCTAGGTCCTTTTTTTCTTTTGTTGGTGGATAAGTAACTAGGTATTGAACTCAGTGGTGCTTGGCCACTAAGCTACATCCCCAGCTATATTTTATTTTGTCTTTTATTTAGAGATAGGGTCTCACTAAGTTGCCAAGCACCTAGCTTTTGCTGAGGCTGGCTTTGAACTCAAGATCCTCCTGCCTCAGCCTCCCGCTGGGATTACAGGCCTGAGCCACAGGCCCTTTAGGTCTTTTTGTGAACAGTTCTACATTGGGACCTCAGCTAAGGGGAGCGGAAGCTGAGTCACAGGGTAACCTTCAGATTCATTGTTGGGATCACTGTCGGTAGGCAGATAGACCTTTCTGCCAAGAGACTGCCAAGAATCTGCATGATTCTTCCTGAACCCTTTGGCAGATAGCTTTGGTTCTGGCTCAGGGCCAAATAGGCTGTAGCCAAGCTCTTTGGAGAAAAAGAGTTATTTCTGTGGTTTTGTGGTTAGAATTCAGGAGCATAGTTGGCAGGTCTGCTACCTGGGTGCTGGTCTGTACTCTCAAAATACTCTTCCTTTGTTTTGGGCTCTTCTGTGATTTTATAGCCTCCTACCTGAATTCTAAGGCTCCTTCAGAGAGCCTTTTTTGTATGTGAACAGGCACCAAATTCTTATTGTTTGGGGAAGATAAGAGTGGGGACTTCATATTCCTCTATCTTGCTGGCTAGAGTATTTGTACTTTTAAAAGTTAACTTGTTTCACTAAATAAATCGCTGATTGATGGAATTTAAAGTGTTTTGATAAAGTGAATAACTTTGGGCAGTGGGGGAGATTTTTGAGCATTAGTCATTAAAATTTAGCACATATGGTCTAATTAAATGCCAGAAGACATGCAAGAAATGTGTTGTGAAAATTTAGAAGATAGATAAATTGTTTACAGTTTGGGAGATTCGAAAGGAAAAAAGAAAGGATGTTGTGTGTAAGTAGCACTTGAACTGAGTATTGAAAGATAAGGTTTTATTGGGATGTTTGGAGCTTGAGAAGGTGCAAATGTTTGAAGAGGAGCAGTTTGTATTGTAGTTTGACCAAAATAAATATAAGTTCTGGATTAATGGTCAAATATATTTGAATACATGAGCACCTTTATATCTACTTCCTCCTTAGAGTTTACTAAAATGACCAAAGAGGGTTAAATGTTCTAATTCTACAAGGAGAGAAAACGCATGAAGAGACCCAGCAGATGAGAGATAATTTATTAGAACAACTCATGGAACCCAGGAAAGTGTTTACCTTACTATTATTATAGTTTGATATATAGGATACTATAAGTGCATGGTGCACAAATGACAGAGGCAGGACACAGGAAGCAAACCTAGGATCAGCAAGGTTTCTTGTATTCTGCCGCAAAGTCAATTGATTAGGCATGGAGAGCTCATTTTCTTGGTATGGAGATGGGAGTTACAGAAGGAGTCTGGGTTTTATAGTTTACGATGAGGGTGAATTAATCATTGGAGACTGAGGATGTGCTGTTTGGACAGTCAGGGACCTAGCTGTGCAGGTTAACTCAGAAGGCAATTGTAAAAGTTTGAAACTCACAATTCGATGTTCACTGCTTATCTTCTTTTTTTCTGGAACCCGTTGTTGTTACCTAGGGCTTCACATTTTGCTTTTCTCCTTCCAAGACTCATCTGCAATGGGAAAGGGTAAAAGTACAGGGCTCAGCTTTTCAGTATTGCCTCCTCCTTTCAGGACCTATTGTGATGGGAAGGGTTAAATGCTTGCTTTTGGTGGAGAAGCTGGGGATGAACCCGGGCAGGGATGAAAGTTTGCTTTTTCTCTCGGGCCCATTATTACTGGGAAAGGATGTACTGGGAGAGGTTTAATGTCTAGCTAATTTCCCCTCCCAATCACATGTCTCTCAGTTTTTCTGGGGGAACTATCTTGTAGGAATATTATTTTCTATAACCCTTCAGATACAACTTGGGAATGGTAAAAGAGAAGAGATGTAAGGGTTACATTTGGGGGAAGAACCAAATGTAACTGCCTTCTTTGATGGGTCATTGTCTAAACACTTTGATATAGTCATAAACTCAGATGCTTTTTGAACCCTGTTAGAGGTTTTTATGGGAATTCCATTACATAGGCAGTCGATTAAATCATAACCATTGGTAATTAATTTCATCTCCAGTCTCTCTCCACTCACCTGAAAGGGATGAGGTTGAAAGTTCCAATCTTCCAATCTTTTTGGTGATCAGCACCTGAAGCTTCTGGTGGTTTCAGCCACTGGTTATTTCCTTAGCATACAAAAGATTCTTGTTTTTCCTCTGTTTATTTTTTTTGGGTGCTGACAATTGAACCCGGGACCTTATACATGCTAAGCATCCATGTGCACACACATACATATGTTACCCATAAGCCATACATTTTTTATAATTCTGTAGATTCTAAAAGTTTGAGAGGCATAGAACAATACCTAGGATACTTGTTTTTTCTTTTTTTCTGGTAACTACTATACTCCTTTCAACTTCTTTTACCAGGAGGGAAAACCAAAAATAGGCTATTTTATAGCTGCTGGAAGTTCTTTTTTTTTAATATTTATTTTTTAGTTGTAGTTGGTTGGACACAATACCTTTATTTTATTTATTTTTATGTGGTGCTGAGGATCAAACCCAGGGCCTCGAATATGATAGGTGAGCGCTGTACCAGTAAGCCACAACCCCAGCCCCTGGAAGTTCTTATTCTTTTACTGATTCTGTTGTGTTCAGAATTAAGACTACTAGAATTAGTCTTCTGATAATTCATCCAGATAAGTATTTATTTAAGTGCTCCTATATCCTAGATATTGCTCTAAGCACTAGAGATATAATAGCCAAATTTCTGCTTTCAGGAAGGTTATGGAGAATATTTTATGGGAATGTTAGACAATTCATTTGTGATATCATTTACTAAATGAAGAGCAGTTTTATGGGGGAAATAATGATGCTAAGTTGCTTTTTAGGTAACCCAGAAATCATATATGAATTAGAAATTCATGGAGGAAATAGGACATTAGGTTATAAATTCAGATTCTATAGTGTGTAAATGATAATTACCTTAGAAGCTAAGGTCCTTATTACCAAAAACATAGGCCCGCCTCCTGGCCCCCTCATCCATAGCCTTTCCCCTTTACAGTTCACGTTCCCCAAACTAGATACTTGCTCCACCATCCAGTTTGTTCCATTATTGAAATATCATTTTGGCATAGAAATTCTCTTTCTTTTGCCTAAGCTTTCTGTTCCTGATAAAGTATAATCCATTCTCAGAATCAGGGATAGTCTCTCAGAAGTTTCAATTTGTTATCACCATGGTGATTTTTACTAATTTGTAATTGTTCAGAATAGTATTTTCTCTCTTTTTTTAAATAGAATTTTATTTTTATTTTATTTATTTTTTAGGTGTAGGTGGACACAACACAATGCCTTTATTTTTATGTGGTGCTGAGGATCAAACCTGGGTCCCACCTGTGCTAGGCGAGTGCTCTACCGCTGAGCCACAATCCCAGCTAATATTTTCTCTTGACCTACCAGTATAAACTTCTACTCTCTGAAAACTGAATAAATGAAGGAACAACTTTTTGCCTGTGTTGAATGATCTGCTTATAGATATTGAGTTTGAGAACTCAGACTAACTCTAGCCTTTGGGTATAAATTTTGGAAAATGCGGCTTTATTTATTTATTTATTGATTGATTGATTCTTTTAGCTGGACACAACACCTTTATCTGTCTATCTATCTATCTATCTATCTATCTATCTATCTATCTATCTATCTATTTTTATATGGTACTGAGGATCGAACCCAGTGCCTCATGCATGGGAGGCAACCGTTCTGCCCCTGAGCCAGAATCTGAGCCTGGAAAATGTGGTTTTAGGGGTTATAAAAGAATAATGTAGTATCTGGAAATGTTTAAGAATGGTACAATATAAGGAGAAAGTTGGGTTTATTTGAGGATGCAAATTTAATTCAAGATAATACATTAATTAAATTAACAGTTTAAAGGCAAATTATTATATCAGTAGAGAAAAAAATATTTGCTATGTTTGACTTTTTTTAAATAAAAAGTTATCATATGGAAAGAATTAAGTGAAGAGCAATTTTATGGGAGATTAAGAAATAGTAGGGGCATCCTTAATCAGATTGTGGGTTTCTATGAAGTAAGTATCATATTCATTATTGCAATTTTTTTCATACTAGAAATCTAAGGTTAGTAGGATAAGGAAAAGAAAAAAATAGTAGAAAAATGGAGAAGAAAGGAGCAATATTGTCTTTATTTGCAGATGATAGTCTACATAGAAAAATTAAAATAATTTATTCTAAATTAGAATCTCATTATTATAATTAATCATAATAAATATATTTAATAATTATAATTACTGACATATATAGTTATATATGTGATATTATAATTAATAGAATTTAGCCAAATTGATGGAAATAATATATTTATGTTTTTCTAAATATAACACATACAGTTAGAAATATAATTTTTAATGAAAATATATTGAAATAGCAACAAAAAGGTAATTTTAAGAAAAGAGCGGTTAATGTGGTATGGGAGGAGTGAATGACTGTTTTCAGTAGGTGCAAGACAGAATGTGAGGAAAAAAAATATTAGATTCCTTATTGGTGGAATTTTGCTTTGAAGTACAGTAGAGAAACTATTAGTAATTGGAAAAGGACATATAGTCAAAAATTTTTTTAAGCAAGAGAAATTTGTGTTATGATTATATGTGGATGGGAATGAGTGACTCAATAGAGAAGGGAAAAATTATAGGAAATGTCCTGGAAGACTGTCTTTGGGCTGGAGAGTGTAGCTCAGTGGTAGAGCACTTGCCTAGCATGCATGAGGCCCTGAGTTCAATCCCCAAGACCACAAGAAAAGAAAAGAAAAGTTCTTGACAAGGCAGGAAGGGATTCTAGCATACAGAATGGAGAGGTTGCCCTGAAGGTATGACCATAGACTTGGGTAGCAGAGAATAGGTGAAATATAAGCTCATTATGCATTATGGGAGAGAAGTTCATGGAGTAGTAATGAATGGCATAATTTGATGACTTGAAATTCACAATTGGGGTTCTTTGGGATGGAGGGAGAATGTTGAGAAGTTTTAAGAAGCAAAGTGGACTACCATTAATCTCCAGGCCAGATTACAGAAGGGATCAGGAGAAAACAGTTACTACTTGAGAATTGCAGGAAGAGAAACAGATTTATTTTTGACTTTCTGATCTAAATTATATTCCTTCTCATAGTCTTTCAAGCAATTAACTCACAGGTTATATTTATTAACAAGTACCATTTACTAGTACTTTGGCTCTGTCATGCAGTGACTTAAAAGTAACATGCATCTTTCTCATGTAACAGTCAAGAGGTGTTGTATTTGCTTACAAATGATGTTAAGAAACTAAGTTTTTTTCTCTCTTTCTACTCCACCATTCTTATTTTCATCTGGAGGGCCTCAGTAAGATTGCTGCACCTTTGAGCATTGAATATACTTACTTGGTAGGAAAAAGTTACAAGTGCAAGAAAGAAGAGGAGTTGATTACCTGGGGAAGTGAAACTTTCCCAGATATTCTTGATGGACAGAAATGTACATTTCATTGGCCACCTTTAGAAAGCTAACTGTGGCCAGTAGATGTATTTTGCCTTAAAAGTTTATTTAGGTGGAACTTTGTTACCTACAACAAAACTGGATTTTGATTAATGATGAAGGAAACATGATATTGATTTGACAAGTTGGAGTGACTGCAATGGGAAAACCCTTGGTATACTACTGTTATGGCAAGCAAGAATTTCTGTTTTTATGTGGAATGTGTGATTGTATTATTGTTTAAAAATGCATATTAAAATGCACATTAAAATGTTTAATTAATGTATAACAGTAGAAATAAATAAAACATGGAATGTAAAATGTATATTAAAATCTTATAGTTTCTCTCTTGGCACTGGGACTTTACATATCTTAAGAGAGCACATGTCACAAAGTGACCATTCTTTCGCAGGCACTAGCACTTTGTATCTTCAGCTGAAAATATCACAGAAGCAAAAATAAGATGCCCAGGTTTCTGTTCATTCTAAAAGTGATATAATAGATTGATATCAAACAGAATGTATTAAGGCTAGATATTTGCCTTTCTTTTTTTTATTTTTTAAAACTTTATTTGTGCATAATAATTATACAGATTAATAGAGATCACTGTGACATATTTGTTCATGCTCATAATTTGATCAGATTCATTCCCCAATACCTCCATTTGTCCTCCTCTCCTGCCTCCCCCGGATTGCCTTTCTCTACCATATTAATCTTGATTTTCATGAGAACCTTTTTTATCTTTCTCTCTCAAGCTTCCATATGTATTGTTTATGCCAGTATCCTGCTAGTTTTGTTAGTGTATATTTTGAAGCCAGGTACTGTGATGCCTCCAGTATTGTTTTTTTTTTTTAACCACTGAGTCATATCCCCAGCATTTTATTTTATTTATTTACTATTTAATTTTTTTGAGACAAGAGTCTCACTAACTTGCCTTGCTAAGTTGCTGAGGCTGGCCTTGAACTTATAATCTTTTTTAAAAATAAATTAATTTATTTTAACTAGGTATATATGAAAGCACAATGCATTTTGATTTATTATACACAATTGCAACACAACTTTTCATTTTTCTGATTGTACATGATGTAGCATTGTACCATATGTGCAGTCATACGTGTACGATATTTGCCTTTCTTGAAATTGAGTAGGCGGAGGAGAATGTACTTGGGGATATAAAATAGGAAAGAAGTCAGAATGTGGTAATATTTCATTGTTTCCCATGTTTGCTTAATACAGTTTCTGATTATAATACCTTGCATTTGTGTACAACACTGATATTTTGTAGGAGATTTCACAAATGAAACACATTTCTCATATGAAACTCATACTAATCCGTAGAGGAGCAAAATGAGGCTCAGAAAGTTCCTTTTCTGAAATTTGATGGCCTATAAATGAAGCTGAATTTAGATCTCCACTTCTTAACTTAAGGTCTAATTTTTGAGTAATATGTGGCTATTTGACCTTAATGTCATTGGACTTTCTTTTATTAATCAGTTCAGATATTACTGGAAATGGACATTCATTCCCTTGAGGACAGTTCAATGTTTGCCTTAAAAATACAGTCATATTATTTGCTTTAATTATTACATAATACACTTCTTCTTATCTTTAGGACACATACTGAGTCTTGGGGCATTTGCTGAGCACCCTCAATCCAACAGTGCTTTAATTCTCTATTGCTTTGGGATTTTCATTATATTTCTTTTCTCCACCTTTTAAGTCAGTTTTCTGTCAGTTGCAAGCAAAAATAAACATTTTAACAACTCGACCAACAAAAGTTTAAAAGTAATTCTATATTCCAAATAGAAAGTTTTGTGGCAAAATATACAGAATGAAAATTTCTATTTTAAATAATTTTAAGTGTATGGTTCTAACACAGTAGGGATATACACATAGTTGTGTAACCATCATAACCATACATCTTCAGAACTTTTTCATCTGTATGAAACTGAAACTTTGTGTTCATGAAACACTAACTACCCTTTCCCTCCTCCTCCTGGCCACTGGCAAACACCATTCTTTTTATTTCGATAATTTTGACTGCTTCAGCTACCTCATATAAGAGGAATCTCATATTATTTGTGACCAATTCATTTCATTTAATTGTCTTTAAGTTTCATCTGTATTGAAACATGTCAGAACTTCTTTCTGTTTAAAGACTGGATAATATTCCATTATGTCTGTCTGTATACCACATTTTCTATATTCATTCATCCAGTCAGTGAACACTTGAGTTGGTCCCACCTTATGGGTATTGTGAATAATGCTGGTGTGATCATGGTTTTAAAAATATCTGTTCATGTTGCTACTTGAAATCTTATGGGGTGTGTGTAATATATATATATATATATATATATGTGTGTGTGTGTGTGTGTGTGTATAAATGTAAAATGGGTAGACCATATGGTAATTCTGTGTTTACTTTTTGGAGAAACTGTCATATTGTTTTTCACTCTGTACCATTTTATTTACCTAACAGCGATTTGTGAAGGGTCCCCCAGCACTTTAAGATTTTGTTGTTTTTTTATATTGTGACAAAAAGCACATAAAATTTAACCACTTTGACCATTTTTGAATGTATTATAGTTTGGTGGTGTTAACTATATTCACATTATTATGCAAGAAATCTCTAGAACTTTTTCATCATGTAAAATGGAAATGCTGTACACATTGAACAACTCCTCATCTTCCTTTCCACTAACCTCTGGCACCCTGTTTTCTACTCTCTAAGAGTTTGACTATGTCATTGTCAGGATTTGGATCTTAAATGCCATCCAAAGGCCCATATGCTAAAGATTTCATCATCAGTCTGTGGTATTAGGAGGTGGTAGAGCCTTTAGGAGGTGGGGCCTAATGGAAGAAAGTTAGGTTATGGGGAATGCCCTTAATAGGGATCTCGGGATACTCCTTTTTCCCTCTGTCACTTCCTGGATGCCATGAGATAAATAGCCTACTCTACCTCCATAAATCTAAAGCAACAGGCCAAAGTGACCATGGACTGAAACCTCTGAATTCATGAGCCCAAATAAAGTTTTTTTTTCTTTTAAGTTGATTATCTGAAGTATTTTGTCACAGTAATGGAAAGCTGATATAACACAGTTGATAGTTTGTGTAAGTGGAATCATACAGTGTATCTTTTTGTGACTGACTTTACTGAGCATTTCTCAAGGTTCATTTATGTCAGACTGGGATAGGATTTTATTCTTTTTTTCAAGGTGGAGTAATCTTCCATTTTGTATATATGCCACATTTTCTTTATGTGTTCATTTGTCAAAGGGTATTTGGTGTTCTTGTGAATAATGCTGCAGTGAACATGGATGTGCAAGTATTTCTTTGAGATCCTGCTTTAAGTTCTTTTGGGTATATTTCCCAAACTACATCATATTGTGATTTAGTTTTTAATTTTTTTTGGTGGGGAGAGGGGCAGGGTACAGGGAATTGAACCCAGGGCCTCAAACATTCTAAACATACACTGCATCACCAAGCTACCCGTCCCCCATCTTCCTAGTTTTAATTTTTTTTTTTTTAGGAACCTCTATGGCTTTTATGAAAGCTGTGCAATTTTATATTTTCTGCAATAGTGCACAAGGGTTCTAGTTTCTCTACATCGTTTTCAACAGGTATTACTTTTTTTGTTTTGTCTTGATAGTGACCATTTTAGTGGGCATGAGATGATAAATGATTGTTATGGATCTGCATTTCTCTAATGATTATTGATGATGAACATCTTTTCATGTGTTTGTTGACCATCCATTTGTCTTCTTTGAGAAATGTCTATTCAAGTTTCTTGCCTATTTTTAAATCAAGCATTTTGTTGTTCTTTTGTTGTATGATTTCTAAAATATGTTCTAACTTCTTATCAGATTTATGATTTGCAAATATTATCTAATTTTATAGGTTGCCTTTTTGCTGTATTGTGTTGTTTAATGCCCCAAAGATTTTAATTTTGATGTATTACAGTTTAGCTATTTTTCTTTAGTTATTTCTGCTTTTGGCATCATGTTCAAAAAAATCTTTGCCAGATGCAGTTCCATGAAGTATTTCCCTTATTTTTTTAAAGAATTTTATAGCTCTAACCTGTATTTTTAAGTCTTTGATTGATTTTGAGTTAAATTTTGTATATTCTGAAAGATACACATACAGTTTCATCACTTTGCATGTGAATATTTAGTTTTCTCAGCACCATTTATTGAATAGATTGTTCTTCCTCACCTTGATTTGTCTTGGCATTCTTGCCAAAAAAAAATTTGACCATATATGCAATAGTTTATTTCTGAGTTCTTTTTTTCTGTTCCATTAATCTAAATGTCTGTCACCATGCCAATACTGCACAGTTTGGTACTGCAGCTTTGAAATATGTTTTGAAATCAGGAAGTATGAGACCTTCAACTTTGTTCTTTTTAGAGTTTGTTTTCTCTATTCAGAGTCCATTGAGATTCCATTTAATTTTAGGATAACTTTGCTCATTTCTGCAAAAAATATTTTTGGGATTTTTATAGGGATTCCACTAAATCTGTAGATCACTTTGGATAGTATTGACATCTTAATGATATTAAGTATTCCAGTCTGTGAACAGGAAATATTTGGTTCTCTCTTGTAAACATTTTTTTTTAGTATGTGTTATTCTTAAATTCCTGAAATGTTTTTCAGCCTGATATCTTTTATCACCTTGAATTTTATTTTAATGTAACTGTTAAACCTCCTTGTGTTTAGTAGTTTACTATAAAGCAGTTTTTGTTATTATTATTATTCTGTGGTTTTTGGGGATTGGGCTAACACAACTGGGTAAGTGCTCTACCACTGAGCTACACCCATAATCTTTCTTAAAAATTTGATCTTGAGAGAGGGTCTTACTACATTGCCCGATTTGGGCCTTGAAGTTACGATCCTCTCCCTCACCCTTATGAGTAACTGGGATTATAGGTATGCATCACTGTGCTGGCCTAAAGCACTTAGTTTTTCACTTGACATATTCTTCCTGATGATGCTTTCTGTTTTTAAGATTTAATGATTATTTTGGAATATATGTGCAAAAAGAATCTGAGGCTTACCTTAAATATTCCAGCAAAAGGCTGGTGATATGACTCAGTGGTAGAGTGCTTGCCTAGCATGCATGCGGTCCTCATTGGATCCCTAGCACCAAAACAAAACAAAACAAAAAAACTCCAGCAAAACAAACCAAAGTGTTGGGGGTATAGACAAAATAAGATTTGTAAAATGATAAAATTGTTGATGCTCACAAGGTAGAACAGATTACCATTCTCTCTTCTTTTTATAGTGCTTAAAAAACCCACAAAATTCCAGAATAACAATTTTCTACACTGTGTTTGGAGAATGACTTTTATTTAAAAAGCAGTGCAGTGATAACATTTTTTATAGTAAAACTTTCTTTATGGTAAGATAATCAAGTTTGATGATGTTCCAGATAAAAATATATACATTTTATGTATTTGTGTGTATACATCAATATATATATATTAATGTATGTATATATCAGTGATTTTTCCCCAGTTTTTTAAAAAAATAGATATTAGACTAAAAAAAGTTGGAAGACTAACAAAATGAACACTTTTAGTCATAATGTAAATATGACTGTAAAAGTTTTGCCACATTAGTGTTTTATCTCTCTATAGATACCAGTACTGATTTTCTGTCTGCCTGTTCTATCAATTATTCAGAGAAGTATATATAAATATTTGACTCATCATATGTTTTTCTGGTTCTTTCATTTTTATTAGTTTTTTTCCCACATATATATTGAACTCTGTTGTGTGCAAAAATCTACTAGGAATGCTTGAAGTGTATTAGATTACTATGGTGATTATAACAAATTATCACAAATTTGGTGGCTTAAAATACCACAAATTTGTTCTTTAACAGACTCTGAAATTAATTGGGAAACTATAATCAAAATGTCATAAGAGTAGTTTCCTTCTGGAGGCTCTAGAGGAGAATTCATTTCCTTGCTTTCCCTATCTTCTGGGAAGTTGTCCTCATTCCTTGGCTCATGGCCCTGTGTCATATTTCCCTTTCTCCCCCTGCTTCCATTCTTAAACAGCTTCTTTCTTTACTAAATGTACTGCTGCTTCCATCTTATAAGGGCACTAGTGATTTCACTGGACCATACCCACGTAATTCAGGATAATTTCACAACCTCAAGATCCCTAATCATACCTGCACTATCCTTTTGGCCACGTAAGGTAAGATTTCACAAATTCTGAGGATTAGGATGTGGGGTGCCTTTACTCTGCCTACTGCAGATGGCAACACTGCCCAAATTGATTTATAGATTCTTTGCCTTCCCCAGAATCCAAATTGGCAATGTGTGCAGAAATTCTAAGGCATTCCTAAAATTCATTTGAAATAAAAGCAATGTAGGATAGCTAAAACAAATTTGAAAGGTATTAGCCAACTAAACTTGAAAAAAAAAAAACAAAGCTAGAGGAATCGTACTTACTCATTTCAAAACTTATTACAGAATTGTAGTAATTAAGACAGTCTGGCACTGGCATAAGGATAGATATATAGATCCAATGGAATGGACTTAAGAATCCAGAAATATACTGTCATGTTTACATTCAGTTGATATTTAACAAGGGTATGAGGACAATTCAGTTGATAATGACTAGTCTTTTCAACAAATGGTACTGGGACAATTGGTATACATATATAAAAAGTATGAATATATATCATAACATGTTAAAAAGGAACTCATAGGTGTAAGATCTAAACCTATACTTTTAGAAGAAAGCTTAAGAGTACATTGTTATGA
The DNA here is from genome assembly GCF_964194105.1 of Spermophilus citellus. Classification (NCBI taxonomy): domain Eukaryota; kingdom Metazoa; phylum Chordata; class Mammalia; order Rodentia; family Sciuridae; genus Spermophilus; species Spermophilus citellus. Next base: position 176,368,718 of record NC_138184.1, on the reverse strand, counting down.
ACTTAGTTTCTCAGATATAACACCAAAAGGATAACCAACAAAAGAAAAAAATAAATTATGATTCATCAAAATTAAAATCTTTAGTATATCCAAGGACACCATCAGCAGTGTGAAAAGACTACTCACAGAATGAGAAAAGATATTTGCCATTTATCTGACACAAGGTACTTATGTGCAGAATATAAAGAACTCTTAGATCTCAAAATGAAAAAGACAAGTAATTCAACTTAAAAATAGGTAAAGGACTTGAATAGATTTTTTTCCCCTAAAGAAGATAAAAAAAATAGTGGATAAACACACAAAAAGATGGTCAGTATTATTAGTCACTATGGAAATACAAATCAAAAACAATAGTAACATACTACTTCACAACCCCAGAAAGGATTAAAAAACTCACACACACTAACATTCCATTACTTCAAAGTATTACATTCATATTGTGCTATCAGAGATTGACTAAGATCATAGCTTAGTTGTTTTGAAAAATTGACTAAAATAATGTTCCTTGAAGATCCTTTATAGTAAGGGACAGCCAAAGTAGTTTAGGTAAAATTTTGAATTGTACTCTTAGTAATATTTATTTTACTTGGTTTATTTCATTATAGAGTTGGTTTGATATGCACACATTCTCACATTTTTTTTAAATGATGAGCAGATAGACAAGAAATGCTAATGATAGAATTGACAAGGTGACGTCCATTATATTTTACAAATTATCTGGTGCCTGTGCTTCAAGCCCAAAGAGTTCTTTGTTCTACTTTCCTAACTCCTCTTTTAGAAGCATATATATTCATTGTGCAAATTCTGTTCAGTAGTTCAAGAGCTCTGGAGCTAAGAGAACATGGGAACTTGCTGGTAATGTGCCAGTGAATATTGTATAGAAGATTAAATGGTTCATCTTGCAGCTGCTCTGCATGTGGAACTTTCATTGACTTTAATTCTCTATTATCTCATTTGTTCTATAGCTTCAGGCCTGAATTGGAGATTGACTGTAGTTGGAAAAAGTGGACGTATCAGAGAGAATATGTTTTAGTTTCCTGAGGTCCCTGTAACAAATTACCACAAACAAAGTGATCAAAAAAAAAAAAAAAAGGAACTTAATCTTACACAGTTCTGGAGACTAGAATTCTGAAATTAAGGGGTTGGCCAAGGTCATGCTCTGTCTGAAGGTTCTATAGGGAGAATACTTCCTTGCCTCTCCTAGCTTTTTGGTGGCTGTGGCAGTCTTTGGTGTTCCTTGACTTATAGGTGAATAATATTATTTTGCCTCTGTCTTCACATGTCCTTCTCTCCTGTGGATCTTTATCTTCATATGGTATTCTCCTCTTTATGTGTCTCTGTCAAGATTTTCTTCATTGTCTTAGGGCCCATTCTAATTCAGAATGACCTCATTTTACCTCAATTAATGGAAAGACTCTACTTCCAAATAAGATCCCATTTGTAGGTACTAAGAGTTTAAGACTATAACACATCTTTTTTTCCAGGGTATAAATTCATCCCATAACAAAACAGTGTTTTTTGTTTTAAAATATATGTCACTTTCCAAATCCTGCTTTACCACTTAATAAATAATTGGGAAATTGGGCAAATTAATTAACTACATGGTGCCTCAGTTTCATCATCTCTAAAGTGGAACAGATACAAATGTACCTAACTAAAAGGTGGTTGTATTTAATGAGTATATATAGTTTCTTATAAAGGTGCCTAGATACATAGAGTATTAGTTTGCTAGGGCTGCTGTAACAAAATATCATACACTGGGTAGCTTAAAGAACAGAAATTTGTTGTCTCTGAATTCTGGAAGCTAGAAATCCAAAATCAAGGGGCCAGTAGGTTTGTTTCCTTTGAGGTCCATGAAAAAGAATCTATTCCATACCTCTCTCCTAGTTTTGAGGATTAATTCACTGATTGGGTTAAGGGCTCACAACCCAATCATTTCCCCTCTGAACTATCTCTCATTGTCTCATACATGAGCTTTTGGGAGACACCTCACATCCAAATCATAAATTCTGCTCCTGGCCTTCAAAAGCTTATACACATGTCAACACAAAATACATGTTGTCCATTTCCAAGAGTCCTCATAGTCTCAACAGTTTAAGGTTTCCCCAAAAGTTCAAGTCTAAAATCTCCTCTGAGACTTATGGCAAACTTGGAACATGAGTTCCTGTAAAAATCAAAACCCTTCATCAGATAGAGCTCTTATCTCTAGAGTATACAAAGAACTCAAAAAGTTAAATAACAACAACAACAACAAAAAACAACCCAATCAACAAATGGGCCAAGGACCTGAACAGGAGGATATACAATCAATCTACAAATACATGAAAAAATGCTCGCCATCTCTAGCAATCAGAGAAATGCAATTAAACTACTCTAAGATACCATCTCACAACTTGTTGTCAAACAACAACAAGTGCTAGAGAGGATGGGGGGGGAGGGGAGGTACACTCATACATTGCTGGTGGGACTGCAAATTGGTGCAGCCAATTTGGAAAGCAGTACGGAGATTCCTTGGAAAGCTGGGAATGGAACCACCATTTGACCCAGCTATTCCCCTTCTCGGACTATACCCAAAAGACCTAAAAAGAGCATACTACAGGGACACAGCCACATCAATGTTTATAGCAGCATAATTCACAATAGCTAGGCTGTGGAACCAACCTAGATGCCCTTCAATAGATGAGGGGATTAAAAAAATGTGGCATTTATACACAATGGAATATTACTCAGCATTAGAAAATAACAAGATCATGGCATTTGCAGGGAAATGGATGGCATTAGAGCAGATTATGCTAAGTGAAGTTAGCCAATCCCTAAAAAACAAATGCTGAATGTCTTCTCTGATATAAGGGGGGTGACTCAAAATGAGATCTGGAGGAAGAGCATGAGAAGAAGATTACCACTAAATAGGGAAGAGAAGTGGGATGGAAAGGGAGGGAGGGAGAAGTGAATTGCATGGAAGATGGAAAGAGACCCCAAAATACATATATGATGGTGTGAGGGGGAAAAAAAAGAAGCGTGTCACATTAGATTGGGTAGAAAGAAGTGATGGGAGGGGAGAGGAGTGGAAGGGGGGATAGGAAGGGCAGCAGAAAAAAATAGACACTAGTATTGCTGTATATATATATATATATATATATATATATATATATGTGAATGTATAACCAATGTGATTCTGCAACCTGTACACTCAGAAAAATGAGAAATTATGCCCCATTTGATTCAAATGTATGATATGTCAAGATCATTGTACTGTCATGTGTAACTAATAAAAAATTAGCAAAAATAAATAAATAAATAAAAAGCTATTTACAAGTATCCAGTATATAAAGGTGCAGAATAAACATTTCAATTTACAAAAATAGGGGCATAGAAAGAAGGGATGGGACCAAATGAAGACTGAAATCCATCTGCGCAAACAAGTCCTGTAGCTCCATGTCTAACATATGGGCACATGGCATGGTAATGTTCTGTACAAAGGGTTTGTGTAGCTCTGCCCCTGTAGCCTTCTTTGCTTCAGCCCAAGTTGGCTTGTGTCAGCTCAATCCCTGCAGCTTTTAAAGGATGATATCCCATATTACTGGCATTTCTTAATCTCAGGAGTCTCCATTGCAGCTTTGGCTTCTTCCTCACATCTCCACACTTTGCCCTCTCAGGAGGTTCCCACAGGGCCTCCAACCTTGCTGTACTTTGCCTGGCTTCTCAGGTGTTCCTTTGAAATCAGGGTGGAATCTTCCATGACCCCCTAACTCCAGCATCCTGCAATCCTGCAGAACCAGCAACAAGTAGTTGACATCAAGTTCTGTTGCCATCCTGAGCAGTAGCCAAGCCTCCAGGGACCCTGGCTGCGGCAGCCTTAGAGACTTCCTAGGCCCCCTTGTGCAAGAAGGGTGCCCCACTGGTCTCTTCCAAAGAGAACTTTTAATCCTGTTCTGTAAAATTCTTACAGTAAAAATGAATATGGTTGGAAGTTTTTAGGGTATCATATATGGTATCATATCTATATATGTATATGAAATTCTATAGTCATACATTTTTATATGCTGAGTGTCATTTTTATGTGAATAAGAAACAGATATGTATCTTCTTCATCTTGTATATTATTGTTTGTGAGTACTTTATACTACTTAAATAAGATCTTTTATTGACCCAAATTTTGAAGAGGTAAACAAATCACTTTTCACAGTTGGTTGATGTGGATTTTGTTTCTTTTATTATTTCAAGTGAACCAATATGATATACTCACTGTGTTTTTCTAAGTGTGTTCATTCCATGGATGATGTCCTATTAGGTGTTTTGAAATCTGAGGGGGAAATTGTGGGGTGTGGATGGTATCCTGTGGATAATTAAAGTTTGGGAAATTTTATGTATTTATAACATTCTGAAGAGAATTATAGTAAAGAAATTTACATTATTTTGTGTTTAGCCCAGCATTTCCTAAAGTTGTTCATTGTAAACCAACCTATTGATATAATTAGAGTCAGTGTGCACTAAGTATTTAATCCTTTGGTGTGCCTGCACCTAAATAAGAGAAAACAGTCCCTCCAGTATTAATGATTAAGAATTAAGTCTGTCAGATGCCTATAGCACCATCCACTTGGGAGAATTGCTTGAGGCAAGGAATTTGATGTTAGCCTGGGCGATACAGTGAGACCTTATCTGAATGAGAGAATGAATAGAAAAAAGGAGAGAGAAAGTGGTGGAGGAAGGAATAAAAGAAGAAAGAAATCATTGTTTTTAGCTCTTAGTGAAGAAATCTTTTTAATGTATATGTTTCTTGTCTTGACTTTTTGGATAAAGAACTACCTTGCTTAGAATTCTCTTTTCTAGTTTGGTGACCAAGTCTGATGTAAATGTAGGATTGGTGTTACTTATGTATGTTTGGATGGTACCTAGCAGATAAGCATATTTAAATGGCTGTTTGAAAGAGGAAATCGAAGTCATACAGATCATTCTTGATGTCTTTCATAATTATAGTGAAGAGGGAAAATGATTTTTTCTTGTTTTTGAATAAGCCCTGAAATTCTTTTTGATGTATTTCTGTCGTAGATTTTCTCCTCCTCCTCCTCCTCCTCCTTCTCTTCCTCCTCCTCCTCCTCCTCCTCCTCCTCCTCCTCCTCCTCACAGTTTTACCAAGTGTAACTGATATATAGTAACCTCACTTAAAGTGTTTCTTTTTTTGGGGGGAATGGTGGAGTTTGAACTTAGGGGTACTCAACCACTGAGCCATATCCCCCTTTTTTGTATTTTATTTAGAGGCAGGGTCTCATTGAGTTGCTTCATGCCCTGCCATTGCTGAGGCAGGCTTTGAGCTTGCAATCCTTCTTCTTCAGTCTCCCGAACCGTTGAGATTATAGGTAGAGCCACTGTGTCCAGCTAAGGTGTACACTTGATAAATTTTGGCATATTTATATGCCTGAAAAACAAACCATCAGCAAAATCAAGATAAACATTCATTATTCCTATAAGTTTCTGTGTGAGATCTCTCTGCTACCTATTTCCCAAATCTCCTGCCATCCTCAGGGAATTACTGACCTACATTCTAGCTTGCATTTTCTGGAGTTTTTCTATCTGTATCATGTGTTTATTGTTTTTCTTTTTCTCTTTTTCTGTATTCCTTTGTATTGAGTATTTTTTATGATTGTGTTTTTTTTCCTCATTTGTTGGCTTGTTAGTTATAAAGTCTGTGTCTTTATTTGTTGTTTAAGAGCCCATAGTAAACGTTTAAATTATCAATGTTTATTTTCCACTGCATTCCAAGTAGAAACCCCCATGGTCATGGCATATTATTATTTTCATATGTTGAAAGATTCCATTTGCCTTTCATTTTATTAATGATTTTGTATCTGTGCTCAGGAGGTATATTTTCTCCAGGTTTTTGTTTTGTTTTTTAATCTTTGTTGGGCTTTCCTACTAGTGCAATCACTTTAGTATTTTGAAGAATTTCATGTCTAGGTCTAGAGGAATATTCATGTTTTTTGGCAGTCTTTCTTTCTTTTTCTTTTTTCTTTTCTTCTCTACTTTAAGAAGTTACTGCTTCCTTGATTGTATGGAATTTGTTTCTTTTTCCGTGATAGTGAAAATACCTAGGCCTGTAGATTTCTTACTCAGAATGTTTTAAACTACAAGTTTAGTTTCTTTCATAGTTTAGATCTATTCAGTTTACTTGTATGAATTCTGATAGTTTCTTCTGTTATTCCAGTATGAATTCTATTCCATTATCTTTTTAGTACCCATGAAATCTACAATGATAATCTCTTTTTATTTCCTGATATTAGCAATTTTGTTTTCATCTTTTTTTCTTTGTTGCTTTTACTCTAAGAATTTTGGAATTTTATTGATGCTCTCAAAGAATCAACTTTCAGTTTTTCCCTTTTTCTGTTTTCAGTTTCTTGTATTTATTAATTCTCTTCCAATTGATTTGGGTTTATTTTCCTTAGATTTTTTTAGTTTCCTTTTGTTTTTTATTTGCTTGTTTGGGGAGAGGAGGCACTGGGGATTGGACCCAGAGGTGCACTTTACCACTGAGCTGTACCCACAGTTTTTTTTTATATATTTTTTTATTTTAAGACAGTCTCAGTAAGTTGTGTAGGGCCTTGCTAAATATCTGAGGCTGTCTCCTTGAACTTGTGATCCTCCTGCTTCAGCCACTGGGATTATAAGCATGTACTGGATTTTTCTAGTTTCTTGTTGCTTGCATTGTTGATTTGGTGCTTATTTATTGATTAGGTGCTTGCATTATTGATTTGTGACCTTTTTTATAATAATATATTTTTTTAAGAAAAAGATTTATTACATTCTCTAGTTGTTTCTTTAGTTGCATCCAAAGACTTTTTTTTTTTTTTAAATACAGGGAATTGAACCCAAGATTGCTTAACCACTAAGTCACATCCCCAGCCTTTTGTTCGTTTGTTTAATTTTGAGACAGAGTCTTAATAAGTTCTTAGGGTCTTGCTAAATTGCTAAAGCTGGTCTTGAGCTTGAAATGATCCTACCTCAGCCTCCTGCATTGTTGGGATTATAGGCGTGTGCCACTATAACCGGGGTATCCCAAAGATTTTGATGTTTTATTTTAATTTTCTTGCAGTTCAGTATTTAAATTTTTTTCTGAGATCCTTTGTGAGCCATTTATTATTTAGAAATATGTTGGTTAATTTTCAAAGTTTGGTGGAAAATTCCTTGGTTTGATCTATTATGATCAAAGAACATACTTTGTATGATTATAGTTCTTTTAAATATAAAAAGTTTGTTTTGTAACTCAGGTCATGGTGATCTATCCTGGTTAATGTTCCATGTGTAGTTGAGCAGAAATTGTATTCTGTCTTTGTTAAGTGTTCTGTGGTTTTCAGATGCCTTTGGTTTATGATATTGTTCATTTGTTTTGTTTTTGCTGATTTTATCTAGGACATCTGACTTTTAGGAATTTGTGGCTAGGTGTAAATTGGAAGGTAGCTCTAAATTAAGCACCCAAGATACCTTTCTGTGGAGAAAAAAAGAAGGTTTTGTATAAATTCATCTTCTAAAATTGTAATGTCATATGAATATTATCATAGTTAGAAAATCAGGAGAAAAAGAAAATTCTGCCCAGAGGAACAGATGGACAGTACACTGTCTGTTGGCCCTGGCCATTTTTTTTTTCTTTTTTTAAGCTGGAACAGACACAGAATAAGACTTAGGAAAGGAAACCTCCTCCTCCCTACTTTTAATGCTAAGATTTGTTCCTTTGCCCTGTAGTAAGTCAGAGAGAAAAAAAGAAGTAAGACTTTTGATGCTAAATTTCCCTGAAGCTTTGAAAGAATACAGAAGAGCAAATATGCCCCTAGAAAGTGCTTAGGACTTGAAATATAAAGACTCAGTCAAGGGAGTTTACTTAGGCCTAAGGCTATTCTGTGCATAATTTAGGTGGTAATAACAATTAATGTACAAAAATTTAACCTATGTTTATCTGTTCTTCAGGATCTTTTTTCTCCTTACCCCCTTCAAAAGGACAGGGGTTAGCAAGGAATATCTCAGTATGAAGCTAATAGCTTACTTATATGTAATGGATTTGTGTGTGTATGTGTGTGGTTAAAAAACATACTTCATGCATATTACCTCATTTATCTATACAACTGTTCTTGGTTTGAACATAGGTATTTTAATGTTTCCTTTGGAGGCTCAGTGATTTTTCTCAGATTGTACAATTGAGTGGAATTAAAGTATAGGTATTTTCATTACTAGTTCAACATTGTTTTGATGATACTCTGCTTCTGAAAAGAGGTACCTCTTTTTTTGGTAAAATTTAGTAAGAATTAACTTTTAAGTAAGATATTTTTGGTGTTGGGAATGTAGCTCAGTGTAGAGTGCTTGCCTAGTATATGCAAGGCCCTGGATTCTTGAAAACAACAACAACAAAAAGTTAAAGGTGTTTTAAAGATTTTAAAGGTGCTTCAGTGAATATCTACTATTCAGTCTTACATAAAAATAAGCTTCAAAGATTATAAAAAAGTTTAATAGGTTTTTGCACATTAACGTATTAGTTTTTATATGAACTTATTGTTTTTTGGTTATTTACCCACTGGAAACAATAAATTATTTATATGGTTTTGATAATAATTTACCTGTTTCATTTATGCAAATATTCCCTCCATTCTTTTTTTCCTTAGGATGTTCAATGGGTTATCCTAGACATTAGTAACTCCGTCCTAATTTTGGAATTCCATCTTAAACCAAAACCGAAACTTATAAACTGCTAAGAAAAACTTAAGATACCCTGTTCCCATACCCCCCCGCCCCACCCCCAGTCCCTAAATACAAAAATCTGTTGTTATTGTGTGGTTGACCTGCACTCAAGGTCAATTCTACCTTGCTGCATCCAAGACCATTTCCACCTTGCTAAAAGATACATGAACCTCTATTCCATTATCTGGCTGCTACACCACTCAACTGGGTAGCATGGCAGGCCTTCCCTGTCAATAAACTTTGCTTTCTGAGCATGAGATCCTGTCTGGAGAGATTATCTTTGAGCCTTCTGTCCTAACAACGTTATTACTGTTTTTTATTGGTAAAAGTCAGAAATTTGTCAAATATTTCTTATAATCCAGTCATTCTTATGAAAGGGTAAAGTTATTTTTCTCTATTAGTTGGAATAAGTATTCTATTTTGCTTTTTAACTTTTTATATGATTGGTTTAACATCTTCAGAGCTTTTGTTTGTCAACATTTTTCTATTTTAGGTTTAGGTTATCTATCATTAAAATCTTCCACATTTTAAGTTCGTGCTTTTATGTTCTGTGTTCTGTGTAAGTAATTATATATTCTTTTGTGCAAGTATCACAAGACTTTAAAAACTTAGCTTTATAATTTCATTATGTTTTCCATTCATTGCATATTACTAGAATTATTCTGCAATTATATATAAGATTTTTTCTTTAAAATATTTTTTTCTCTGGGACGGGAAATGTGGCATAGTAATAAGGTGCTTACCTAGCATGCACAAGGCACTGTGTTCAATTCCCAATACCATGAAAAAAAAAATCATTGCAGGTATGTTTTCTCATAAGAGTCAAAATATGCACTTCAATATATTTAAAAGAAACCAAATATAAAAAATAAGACACTATTTACACCCATAATAAGAAATAAAAATCAATGTGTATATAACTGTTGTTGTTGGAATTTTGGATGGCTTTTAACTTTTTTCTAGCTTTACATGTTCTCTGAGGTTTCCTTAGTGAAAATGATTGTTTAAAATTGAGTCGTGACTGTGTGTCTATATATCTTTAAAATAAAAATTGGGACCGGTGCTCTAGCTCATTGGTAGAGTGCTCGCCTTGCACGTGTGAGGCACTGGGTTTGATCCTCAGCACCACATAAAAATAAATAAAGATATTGTGTCCAACTACAACTAAAAAAATATTAAAATAAAATAAAAAATATTGGAGTAACTTTAGGTAGAACTCCTTGGCTTCTGGAATATTATTTTTATTTTTGTTGTTGTTGTTTGGGTAAGTGAAAGCTCAGATTTTATTTTTGATTGGACACATTAGTTATGTCAGTTTTTTACAGTATACCATCCATGTTGCTTTGTGTTATTTTATAGTTGTTTGTTTTGTCCTATTTTAAAGTTGTTATTTAGCCCAGTATTTTCTTCCTTATAAAATTTTTAAAATTTATTCTAATTAGTTATACATGACATTAGAATGCATTTTTTTAAAGAGAGAGAGAATTTTTAAAATATTTGTTTTTAGTTTTCGGTGGACACAACATCTTTTTTTTTTTTGTATTGTGGTGCTGAGGATTGAACCCGGCTGCAAGCAAGCATGCCAGGCAAGCTCGCTACTGCTTGAGCCACATCCCCAGCCCTAGAATACATTTTGACACATTGTACACAAATGGAGCAAAACTTCTCATTCCTCTGGCTGTATATGGTACAGAGTCACACCAGTATTGTAATTATGCATGTATATAGGGGAATAATGTCTATCTCATTCTACTGTTCTTTCTATCCCCACAGCTCCACTCCTTCCCTCACTCCCCTCTGCACAATCCAACTTCCTTCATTCTTTCCTATCCCTGCGTTATGGATCAGCATCTGCTTATCAGAGGAAACATTTGGCCTTTGCTTTTTTTGGGTTTTGGCTTATTTTACTTAGCATAATATTCTCTAGTTCCATCCATTTACCTGCAAATGTCATAACTTCATTCTTTTTTAAGGATGAATAATATTCCATTGTGTATGTGTACCACATTTTCTTTATCCATTCATCTGTTGAAGGGCATAAGTTGGTTCTATAGCTTAGCTATTGTGAATTGAGCTGCTATAAACCTTGATATGGCTACATAACTATAGTATGATGATTTTAGTTTTAAGTCCTTTGGGTATAAACTGAGGAGTAGGATAGCTGAGTCAAATGGTGGATCCATTCCAAGTTTTCTGAGGAATCTCTGTACTGCTTTCCATAGTGGTTGTACCACTTTGCATTCCTACCAGCAATGTATGAGTGTACCTTTCCCCCTATATCCTCGCCAACACTTATTATTGCTTATATTCTTTTTTTTTTAAAGATAGAGTGAGAAAGGAGAGAGAGAGAGAGAGAGAGAGAGAGAGAGAGAAAATTTTTTAATATTTATTTTTTAGTTATCGGCGGACACAACATCTTTGTTTGTATGTGGTGCTGAGGATCGAACCCGGGCCGCACGCATGCCAGGCGAGCGCGCTACCGCTTGAGCCACATCCTCAGCCCCTTGCTTATATTCTTGATAATTTTGACTGGATAAAATCTTAGAGTACTTTTGATTTGCATTTCTCTAATTGCTAGAGATGATGAACATTTTTCATGTTTATTGATTGATTGTATTTCTTCTTCTGTGAAGTATCTATTCATTTCCTTAGCTCATTTATTGATTGGGTTATTATTATTATTTTTTGGTGTTGAGTTTTTTGAGTTCTTTATATATCTTGGAGATTAGTGCTGAACCTGAGATGCATGTTGTAAACATTTTTCCCCATTCTGTAGGCTCTCTCTTCATGATATTGATTTTTTTTTTCTGAGAAGAAGCTTTTTAGTTTGAATTCATCCCATTTATTGATTCTTGATTTTACTTCTTGGAATTTAGGAATCTTGTTAAGAAAGTTAGGTCCTTAAGCTGACATTATAAAGATTCAGGTCTACATTTTCTTCTATTAGGCATAAGGTCTCTGTTCTAGCGCCTCCGTCTTTGATCCACTTTGAGTTGATTTTTGTGCAGGGTGAAAGAGGTTTAATTTCATTTTGCTTCATATGGATTTCCAGTTTTCCCACCACCATTTATTTAGGCTTTTAGACAATGTTTGTTTAATAGGCTTTTCTTCAGTGTATGTATTTTGTGCCTTTGTCTAGTATAACAGTATTTATGTGGGTTTATATCTGTGTCTTCTGTTCTGTACCATTGATCTACATATCTATTTTGATACCAATACCATGCCGTTTTTGTTGTTTTTGTTACTGTTGCTCAGTAGTATAGTTTATGGTCTGGTATTGTGATGCCTCTTGCTTTGCTCTTTTTGCAAAGGATTGCTTTGGCTATTCTGGGTCTCTTAGTTTTTCCAGTGGATTTCATAATTGCTTTTTCTAATTCTATGAATAATGTCATTGGGATTTTAATAAGAATTTCATTAGTGTGTATAATAATTTTGATAGTATAGCTCAGTATTTTCTAGTAAATGTATCCTTTATGTAATGTCTAAGATGGTAGCAAAGAAGACTGATGTCCAGAATAGCTTAAAGTGTGTTCGCGATAAGTCCCAATTGTTATAATACAATGTATTGTAAATTCAAAGATAAAATTTTTGTTGAAGGGTTCTAAACGGCGGGTTTCCATGTTATATTTATCAGTCTTTTAGGTAACCCTTTGTAAAGCACAGTTTTTTTTTTTTTTTAAACATTGTTGATACTTGTTTTTGTACTGACAGGTCTTAAGTCTAAATTCCTGAATTGGGACACAGGTATATGGAAAAATCAAATATGGGACTTAAAAAAAAAAGTTTTAGTTGTAGATGGACACTATACCTTCATTTTGTTTATTTAGGTTTTTTGTTTGTTTGTTTGTTTGTTTGTTTTGTTTTAATGTGGTGCTAGGGATCAAACCTAGTATCTCACATGTGCTAGGCATAAACTCTACCACTGAGCCATAACCCCAGCCCTCAAATGTGGAACTTTTTAAAGTTAGTTTCAGCATTATGTTCCAAGAATGATCTGAAGAAATAATATATAAATATAACTAAAGAGTAAATATTGAACAGACTGTAAAAATGCTCATAGCAAATATTATTAGAAAAAACATAAATATAACTAATATAATTAATGCAAGATGATGTAAGAGAAAGATGAGGAAGGAAAAAATATGTAGATTTTCTTGAAAGGAGTGTCATCACTTAAAAATTCATATTAGACCATCAGTAAGAACATATATCTTATATCATCCTGTAGTATGTTGAAATCTTATAGTAATAAGCAGTGCTTCCTGTGGTTAGATGACTCCCATGGATGATCAAGAAAAAAATGTATGAAATGGGATATTCTTTTTGAAAAGTGTTTTAATAATTTGTATCAAGAAACTTATGAGTATTTCTTTGATCCAATGTTTATGCCTTTGATTCTTTCTCGAGGAAATAATTCTAGATATTCATAACCTGCATAAAGATATTTAATTATTAGTGATAACAAACATCCTGTCTGAAGGAGTAGGCCAAGTAGTAGTTGTAAGTAAGTAAGTTGTATTTCACTTACATGATAGTTGTCAAAAATTGGTATTTATAGAGACAGCAATAGGGTGGGTCAGTGCTTATAAACAAAAATATATTGTAGGGCTGGGAGGTGTTCATAGATAACATGAGTGAGACCCTGTGTTCAGTATCCAACACACACACACACACACACGTACACACACGTACACACACGTACACACACATACACACACACAAAGGAAAAAAAATATAAATAAAAAGAACAAAATAATTAATGGATGAGTTAAAAAAGAAGATAGATTTTTTTAAAGAATATTGTAGATATTTACCTTAATGCTAAATCAAGATTTTATGTATTTTAGAAACAAGTGAATGATATTTGTTATTTTGCTGAACCATATACATGAATGGACCTCTTTGCAAAGTCATGTATAGGATGCAGTCACTTTTGTTGATAAGTGACTGTTCAGTTCCTGTATGTTGGGTTTTGCTTCCCCTCTTTCTCACATAAACATCCAGGGATGGGACATGTGCTAATTTTTGGCTGGTTGAGAATTTGGGTGATTCATTAATTTCTCAGACTCATGAAAATTTCACTTTATAGTGAGTAGATGCCTCTATGTTGTGGGGTTTACCTCTCTTTTAAGTGTTTTTTTTTTTTTTTTAATTTCCCCAAGTCTTTGATAAACATGGAATTTTAAAAGTTTTTATCTAGTTGCCAGCTAATAATCTTTATATCAAAGTATTTTTTTCTGAGATATAATGTATTCCACTTTTCTTAAAATCTCTCACCTGCTGATAATCCCATCCAGGCACTATGTATTTCACCTTTAAAAGTTCTTTGTATGTCTTAATTAATGGCCCATTACTTAGCATGTTCAGTCTTGTCTTCTTTTCTTCTCTTTTCTCGTCCCTCCCTTCCTCCCTTTCTTTCTCAAATAGAGTCATAATAATTTTTGAGAGGTCCTTATCTAATAATACCAATACCATAATTTGTGCCATAAATTTATACTCAGTCTTGGAAGTGAAAATATAAAAATACATTTTAAATATAAAATGTAAGCTGCAGTTAGTCTCCACCAAACTTAAGAATTGATTATTTAAAACACAATGTATCACCTTTCTCTATTAACTTCTAGTTTTTTGTTATTTTTTAAATGTGTTTCATATAATGTTTAGTTTTATATTTCTTTTTTTTGAAAGAGAGAGAGAGAGAGAGAGAGAGAGAGAGAGAGAGAGAGAGAATTTTTTAATATTTATTGTTGAGAGTCACAGCGGAAGGGGCCCCAGCACACTTCCAGCTGATTGGCTCACAGTGGCCCCAGCAAACTTCCAGCTGATTGGCTCACAGTGGCCCCAACAAACTTCTAGCTGCCAGTTGATTGGCTCCTCTGCGGTGATGCTCATTGGGCTGTTTCCCCGCCCTTTCAGACCACGGAGCTGCTCATTGGGGGACTCTTTTGGCCCCGCCCACGTGACCCAGCCAATCGCCCTCAAGAGCAGGAGGAGTGGGGGGTTGAGAGGCTCATGGGAAGCCGGTGGTGGCAGTTGGGCTCTGAGGAAATTCCTGAAGAGCTCCTGTGGTGTGGCTCTTGTGTGTGTGTGTGTGTGTGTGTGTGTGTGTGTGTGTGTGTGTATTTTCTAAAAATAAAGTTTGTTTCTGCTTGATAAGTGGCTTGTGAATTGTGCCCAGCCAGACTGCGGCAATTTATTTTTTAGTTTTCCGTGGACACAACATCTTTATTTTTATGTGGTGCTGAGGATCGAATCCAGCACCTTGCCCATGCGCTACTGCTTGAGCCACATCCCCAGCCCAGTCTTATATTTCTTAAAACTTCATATGAATTGTCCCTTGCTGTGTATATTCTTCTAAAAAAAAACTTGTTTTTTTTCCCTTCACATTATGTTATTCAGTATTGATATGTATATACCTGTTATTTGTTTTTACTCTTCCATAGTAGTTATTTAAAGTTTTGGTTGTTTTATTTGTTTGATTTTTTTTTTTTTTTTGAGATGTGTTTTTACCATGTTACCCAGGCTGATCTTCAACTTGTGAGTTCAATCTTGTCTCAGCTTCCCAAGTAGCTGGGGCTGTTGACTTGTGCCACCATGCTCAGCCTATAGTAGCAATTTGAATGTACTATTATATTAATCTCTTCTTTAGTTGATGGTCATTTGAGTTTTCACCTTTGTTTTTTAACAATGTTACTCGGAATATTCTTGTGCATGTTTTCTGATATCTACATGTATGTGTTTCTCTGTGTATCATGTAAGTGAACTTCTCAGTTATATTCCCAGAAATGTATTTTGCTAAAAGGGATACTCACATGGAACCTTATTAGATAATTTCAAATTGTTTTCCAGAGTAGATTTACTAGTTTATATATAATATTCATATTTATTCCCAGATGCAGAATCATTGTTTTAGAAGATATGATTTTTAAAAAAATTAAGCTAGTAACTGTATTTTGTTTTCATGACTTCTCATTTACTTTTTAAATTTGCTGTTATGAAAATTATACATGTATAATATTCTTAAATAGTTTAAGGTTTGCTATCTAAAATGGTATTCCCACAACCTCTTCTACTTTCCATTTACTGTTCCCCAGAGGCAATCATTATTAGCATTTTTAAGATGACTCTTTTATTATTTTCTCTCATATGTGTATATAACCTGCTTGTATTCTGCCTTTTAATTTTTAACTGTTTTGACTTGTCATTATAGAGCATGAAGACTTATCCTCCTTTATTTCTTCCAACTTCTAGTACATCCCAACTTCACATATACACTCTAATCTCTTTTTTTCAAACTATAATTGTACTTCTTTTATTTTTTTTTAAACAAGGAAGGAGGCTAGTATAGGAAGAGAGAATGAGGATTTTGGAATCACTTAAGATTTTATATTGCAAAATAGAACAAGATGGTCAACAGGAGGCAATAGCTTCATCAGTGGTAAAGAAGATGATATTTGAATAGTAGTCATGTGTAGTACTGATTAGAATAATGAAGGCTTGGTAAATGACTGGCATGTATTTTAGTGGGAAATAATTTTTATGTCACCCAAGTATTGGTTTAGCTTGAAATCTAAAGAGACAAAAATAAGTTGAAAATCAAGGAAATAATACAAGTACCAATTATTGAGACCAAGTAACTCCTTAGAAAAGGGGAATGAAGAGAAGGGAGAGGGTACAGGAATAGAAAAGACAGTGGAATGAATCTCATATAGCTTTCCTGTGTACATATATGAATACACCACAGTGAATCTCCACATCATGTACAACACAAGAATGAGTTCTTAATTAGAATAAGATATACTCCATGTTTGTATAAATACGTCAAAATATACTCTACTATCATGGATAACTGATTTAAAAAAAAAAAAGATTTAGTCCTGTGAGACCAGGACATTGATAATAGGGGAAGACAGAGTTCACTTTGTGATATCTTAAATTTCAAAGAATTGAGTATATTTGACAAAAAATATTTTTATGCCCATTGTTATCTATCCTATTCATATCTGTGTCCAGTCCTTTAGTTGAGTTTCTTTTTGTCTAATGGATTAATTTTTCTGCAGTTTAAATAACGATGATTAATGACATTTCTTTTCCAGTAAAACCACCAGCTTTATTATTTTCTCACTTCTAAGTAGAAGTTGATAAATACATAAAATCCAAATAGATCAATTTAATTTGCTTACATTTAAAAAATGTTTTTGTTGGTTTATTATTATACATATATAATACTAGGATGCATTATGACATATTTATGCATGTAGAAAACATAATTTGATGAATTTCAATCCCGAGTATTCACTGCTCCCCTCCCTTTCACCTTCCCTCTGACTCTCTGATCCCATCCCATTCCTATATTCTACTGGTCTTGATTTTTTTTTTTTTAAATACATGAAGAGATTTAACAGGTACTGACATTGAGTAGCTTGAAAGTTAATTCTGGCCATGTACTCCACATTTATTAAGGTTTAATTGTCATAATAAAGCACATTTAAAAATTGGCATTTTATGTTTTTAGATGTTCACTTATTGAGATTAAATTCAGAATATTTATTTAATATTACCAGTGTTCTAAACTGGCTAAATTTAATTCTCTGATAATGATTTTGATATTTTATACTTTCAACAAGCAAATTTGAAGATATAGGAAGAATATCTGTCCTTTGATTTGATTCTGATAATAGTCTGAAGAGTATGAAGGGAATGAATTATAAATTGTTACGATTTTATAGGTGAGAAAAACCTGAAGCTCATAGAGACTTTGACAAGATCACTTGTCTATGATCACATCAAAGTTGAAATGGTTTGCTGGCATTTTCAGTGAACGTTTCACTGAATAAATCTTTTATCCTTTTGGATATACACATTTAAAAAAATGCTTGTGGTTGTAATATAATTAAAAATAACTATAGTATTTAACTGTAGTTTAACACAGTATTGCTACTTTTGTATTCTTTTGTCCTTGTGTGTAAAACTAAACTTATGTAGTGTTCAAATATCAAATATATTTGAGTGCTGATATGTGTTAACATTGTATTGCCTATTCTAATGTCATTTAACCTATGTCCCATGTTGTGACCAACTGAATTTAAACCATGATACTATGTAATTACTAGACATATATTTTAATAAGACCAAAGATAAACAGAAATTCTAATTAAGAATATGTATGAAATACATTTGATATTCTAATAACTGGCAAAATTAAGTCTTCCATCTAAGTAAATTTTACTTTTTAGAAATAATTTGTCCTGTTAAAATAGAAAGCATGAGTTATAGAACTCTGTCTAAACTCAAATTAAACTTTGATCTTTGTTACTTGCATTTTAATTACCTTCAATATGTTTAAGAGTAAGAAAAAAAAAAGGAAGAAAGAAAAATTTCCCCAATTCTAAGCATGCAGACACTGTTAAGGTCTTAGTAGAATGTTTTTACAGTTCTTACCGTGCGAATTTGTCCTATAGAAATAGTTAATTCACCAATATAGTTTTTTTTTCATTCATTAATATGAAAATTCTAAAATTAAACAGTTAGGTTTACTTGATGATGTAAACTGGCAAAATGCTAAGTTTTACATAATTTATGAATCTTGTTACATAATTCATTAATCTTATTCTCCAAATGCTGAACATTTATTTCAGATGTTTTAATCTTATAGAATAACTTTTATTTTTTTTTATTTTTTTTGATATTTTTTTATTGATTATTTAAAGCATTACATAGCTCATGATATATCATCTTTCATGCATTTGACTCAAATTGTGTTTTGAACTCCCATTTTCACCCCAAATACAGATTGCAGAATCACATCTGTTACATATTCACATTTTTACATAATGCCATATTAGTGACTGTTGTATTCTGCCACCTTTCCTATCCCCTACTATCCCCCCTCCCCTCCCCTCCCCTCCCATCTTCCCTCTCTACCTCCCCTGCTGTTGTTCAATTCTCTCCTTTTTTTTTCCCTCCCCCTTGCCCCTCATGACCTCTTATAATTTTATGTATCATTGAAGGTCTCCTACCATTTCCATATGCTTTCCCTTCTCTCTCCGTTTCTCTCCCCCCATTCGTCTTTGTTTACTGTAGTCTCTTCCTCATGCTCTTCCTTCCTGTTCTGTTCTTAGTTGCTCTCTTTATATCAAAGCAGACATTTGGCATTTGTTTTTTAGGGCTTGGCTAGCTTCGCTTAGCATAATCTGCTCTAATGCCATCCATTTCCCTGCAAATTCTATGATTTTGTCATTTCTTAGTGCTGCATAATACTCCATTGTGTATAGATGCCACATTTTTTTTTTATCCATTCATCTATTGAGGGGCATCTAGGTTGGTTCCACAGTCTAGCTATTGTGAATTGTGCCGCTATAATCATTGATGTGGCCATATCCCTATAGTGCGCTCTTTTAAAGTCCTCAGGGAATAGTCCGAGAAGTGCGATAGCTGGGTCAAATGGTGGATCCATTCCCAGCTTTCCCAGAAATCTCCATACTGCTTTCCAAATTGGCCTCACCATTTTGCAGCCCCACCAGCAGTGTACAAGTGTACCCTTTTCCCCACATCCCCGCCAACACTTATTGTTGTTTGACTTCATAATGGCTTCCAATCTTACTGGCGTGAGATGGTATCTTAGGGTGGTTTTGATTTGCATTTCTCTGATTGCTAGAGATGGTGAGCATTTTTTCATGTACTTGTTGATTGATTGTATGTCCTCCTCTGAGAAGTGTCTGTTCAGGTCCTTGGCCCATTTGTTCATTGGGTTATTTGTTATCTTATTGTTTAATTTTTTAAGTTCTTTGTACATTCTGGATATTAGGGCTCTATCTGAGGTGTGGGGGGTAAAAATTTGTTCCCAGGATGTAGGCTCTCTATTTACCTCTTTTATTGTTTCTCTTGCTGAGAAAAAACTTTTTAGTTTAAGTAAGTCCCATTTGTTTATTCTTGTTATTAACTCTTGGGCTATGGGTGTCCTATTAAGGAATTTGGAGCCCGACCCCACAATATGTAGATAGTAGCCAACTTTTTCTTCTATCAGACGCAGTGTCTCTGATTTGATATCTAGCTCCTTGATCCATTTTGAGTTAACTTTTGTGGATGGCGAGAGAAAGGGATTCAATTTCATTTTGTTGCATATGGATTTCCAATTTTCCCAGCACCATTTGTTGAAGATGCTATCCTTCCTTCATTGCATGCTTTTAGCCCCTTTATCAAATATAAGATAGTTGTAACTTTGTGGATTAGTCTCTGTGTCCTCTATTCTGTACCATTGGTCCACATGCCTGTTTTGGTACCAGTACCATGCTGTTTTTGTTACTATTGCTTTGTAGTACAGTTTGACCTCTGGTATCGCTATACCTCCAGATTCACACTTCCTGCTTAGAATTGCTTTTGCTATTCTGGGTCTTTTGTTTTTCCATATGAATTTCATGATTGCTTTGTCTATTTCTACAAGAAATGCCGTTGGGATTTTGATTGGCATCACATTAAACCTGTAGAGAACTTTGGGTAATATCGCCATTTTGATGATATTAGTTCTGCCTATCCATGAACAGGGTACATTTTTCCATCTTCTAAGATCTTCTTCTATCTCTCTCTTTAGGGTTCTGTAGTTTTCATTGTATAAATCTTTCACCTCTTTTGTTAGGTTGATTCCCAAGTATCTTATTTTCTTTGAGGATATTGTGAATGGAGTGGTTTTCCTTATTTCCATTTCAGAGGTTTTGTTGCTGATATACAGGAATGCCTTTGATTTATGCGTGTTGATTTTATAACCTGCCACTTTGCTGAGTTCATTTATTAACTGTAGCAGCTTCTTTGTAGACTCTTTTGGTTCTGTTAAGTACATTATCATGTCATCCGCAAATAGCGATAATTTAATTTCTTCTTTTCCTATTTTTATGCCTTTAATTTCTTTTGTCTGTCTAATTGCTCTGGCTAGTACTTCGAGAACTAAATTGAATAGAAGTGGTGATAGAGGGCATCCCTGTCTTGTTCCAGATTTTAGAGGGAGTGCCTTCAGTTTTTCTCCGTTTAGGATGATGCTAGCCTGAGGTTTAGCATATATAGCTTTTACAATGTTGAGGTAAGTTCCTGTTATCCCTAGTTTTTCTAGTGTTTTGAACATAAAGGGATGCTGTACTTTGTCAAATGCTTTTTCTGCATCCATCGAGATGATCATATGGTTCTTGTTTTAAGTCTATTGATGTGGTGAATAGCATTTATTGATTTCCGTATATTGAACCAGCCTTGCATCCCAGGAATGAATCCTACTTGATCATGGTGCACAAGTTTTTTGATATGTTTTTGTATTCGATTCGCCAGAATTTTATTGAGAATTTTTGCATCCAAGTTCATTAGAGATATTGGTCTGTAGTTTTCTTTCTTTGAAGTATCTTTGTCTGGTTTTGGGATCAAAGTGATGTTGGCCTCATAGAATGAATTTGGAAGAGCTCCTTCTTTTTCTATTTCTTGAAATAGCTTGAAAAGTATTGGTATTAATTCTTTTTTGAAGGTTTTGTAGAACTCCGCTGTATACCCATCCGGTCCAGGGCTTTTCTTGGTTGGTAGTCTTTTGATGGCTTCTTCTATTTCTTCTTTTGTTATTGGTCTGTTTAAATTGTGTGTGTCTTCCTGTCTCAATCTGGGCAAATCATATGCCTTAAGAAATTTATCGATATCTTCACTATCTTCTATTTTATTGGAATATAGGGTTTCAAAATACTTTCTAATTATCTTCTGTATTTCTGTAGTGTCTGTTGTGATGTTGCCTTTTTCATCCCGTATGTTAGTAATTTGAGTTCTCTCTCTTCTTCTTTTCGTTAGCATGGCTAAGGGCTTGTCTATCTTATTTATTTTTTCAAAGAACCAACTTTTAGTTTTATCAATTTTTTCAATGGTTTCTTTTGTTTCAATTTCGTTGATTTCTGCTCTAATTTTAATTATTTCTTGTCTTCTACTACATTTGCTGTTGTTTTGCTCTTCCTTTTCTAGGTTATTGAGGTGTTGTGTGAGTTCATTTATTTGTTGGTTTTTTTCTTTTTTTGAGGTAAGAACTCCAAGAAATGAATTTCCCTCTTAAAACTGCTTTCATTGTGTCCCATAGATTCTGGTATGTTGTGTCTGTATTATCATTTGACTGTAAGAATTTTTTCATCTCCTCCTTTATGTCTTCTATAACCCATTGATCATTCAATAACATATTGTTCATTTTCCATGTGATGTAGGATTTTTCCTTCCTTCTTTTATCATTGATTTCCAATTTCATTCCATTGTGATCAGATATGGTGTATGGTATTATCTCCACGCCTTTATATTTACTAAGCGTTGCCTTATGGCATAATATATGGTCTATCTTTGAGTAGGATCCATGTGCTGCTGAGAAGAACGTGTATCCACTTGATGATGGTTGATATATTCTATATATGTCGGTTAAGTCTAGGTTATTGATTGTGCTGTTGAGTTCTATAGTTTCTTTATTCAGTTTTTGTCTGGAGGATCTGTCTAATGGCGAGAGCGGTGTGTTGAAGTCACCCATAATTATTGTGTTGTGGTCTATTTGACTCTTGAACTGGAGGAGAGTTTGTTTTATGAACGTTGCAGCTCCATTGTTTGGTGCATACAAATTGATGATTGTTATGTCTTGTTGGTGGATGGTTCCTTTTAACAGTATATAGTGTCCTTCTTTATCCTTCTTGATTAACTTAGGTTTGAAGTTGATTTTATTCCATATGAATATGGCCACTCCTGCTTGCTTCCGAGGGCCATGTGAGTGGTCTGATTTTTCCCAACCTTTTACCTTCAGCCTGTGTATGTCTTTTCCTATCATATGAGTCTCCTGAAGGCAGCATATTGTTGGATTTGTTTTTTTGATCCAGGTTACTAGCCTATGTCTCTTGATTGGTGAGTTTAGGCCATTAACATTTAAGGTTACAATTGAGATATGATTTGTACTTCCAGTCATGCTTCTTTATTTATTTATTTTAGTTTGGCTAGTTTTACTTTTTGGTTACTTTCCTCTCCCTTTACTGAGATACCTCCTGCTGTTAGTTTTGGGCACTATTTTTCAATTCTTCTTCTTGTAGTGTTTTGCTCAAAATGCTTTGCCGAGCTGGTTTTCTTGCTGCAAATTATTTTAGCTTTTGTTTATCATGAAAGGTTTTAATTTCATTGTCAAATTTGAAGCTCAGTTTTGCTGGATACAGTATTCTTGGTTGGAATCCATTATTTTTCAGCATTTGAAATACATTGTTCTAGGATCTTCTCGCTTTCAAAGTCTGTGATGAGAAATCGGTCGTTCACCTAATTGGTTTACCCCTGAATGTAATCTGCCTCTTTTCTCTCTTAGCTTTTAATATTCTCTCCTTGTTCTGTACGTTGGCTATCTTCATAATTATATGTCTTGGAGTTGGTCTATTATGGTTTTGAATGTTTGGGGTCCTGTAGGCTTCCAGGATTTGGCAATCCATTCCATCTTTCATCTCTGGGAAGTTTTCTAGAATTTTTTCATTTAATATGCTGTCCATTCCTTTGGTTTGAATCTCTGTGCCTTCTTCTATCCCTATGACTCTCAAATTTGTTTTTTTTTTGACATCCCATAATTCTTGAATAGATTGCTCGTGGGATTTAAGCAACTTTTCTGTGTTGACTATATTCTTTTCAAGTTGATAAACCTTGTCTTCATTATCTGATATTCTGACTTCTACTTGATCAAGTCTATTTGTAATATCCTCGTTTGAGTTTTTAATTTGGTTTATAGTTTCCTGCAATTCTAGGATTATTGTTTGATTTTTTTTTAAGATCTCTATCTCCTGGTAGAGCTCGTTCTTTGCCATTTGAATTTGTTTGTTTAATTCATTTTCAAAATATACTTTTATTTCTTGGACTTGGTGTCTCATGTCTTCTCTAATATTCCTTTCCATTCGAGTTAGGTATGCCTTGAGTTCTTTCCCTATCCCTGTTTCTGATGTTTCTATGTCCTCCTGTAGAACTGAGTTGTCTTGCATTGTTTGTAATCCTTTTTTCCCTTGTTTTCTCATGTTGTCCACGTTACTTTCCAGCTCTATTTGATTGTCGTGTTTCTGCTCTCTTCTATAGATTTTTTTTGTTTCTGTATTACTCTGATGTCTCTCCTTTGTGTTGTTAGACTATGCCTGCTAACGTGGATTCCGCTGGGAAGGAATTCCGACGTCCGAGCTCCAGTGACGACACTACTCTGCTATGATGGGCCCCAGTCTCCTTGCCGGGGTGTCCTAATGGGGATGTGTGACTGGACTGTCTCTGTTTGGTTTCAGCTCCCGGTCGTGGCAGGTGGGCGGTCTCCAGCCGCCCAGTATCACAGGCCGCGGGCAGGTGATCAGTCGCCAGCGGGCGGGCGTTCTCCTACCGCCCAGTTACGCGGGCAGTGGGTGAACTGTCACCGGCGGGCCTGCAGTTTCCAGCCGCCCAGTCGTGAGGGCCTTGCCTCTAGTCCCCTGGTTTCTCCTGCTAGACCAGATTTCCCCTGAGTGATGGTTCTCGGCAGTTCAAACTGTACTCTGGGCCTGCCATTTGTTGGGTGTGGAGGGTGGCTATTGGGAACCCCGCCACTCTATTGTTTTGTTTCCCTTGTGGAGGATAGAACTGTACCGCTTCCTTCCCCGTCAGAAATCCCAAACTCAGCCCGGGGGTCAGTGCGGGCTTGGCTGGCGGGATTCCACTGTGTCGCAGCCACTTATCTTCCTGCTTGCTAGTTAATCCCTTCTCTGCAGCGCCACGCCTTCTGTAGCCATGGGGCAGGCCACGCGAATCAGACAGCCTGGATCTCCGGGGTCACACAGTTGGATTTTGGGATCCCCGGCACTCTATGGTTTTGATTTTTTCTGCTTGCCCCTCCCCCAGCGCTGGCTAGACAGGTTTTGTTTTGGCTGCTGATGGGAGGGGGGGTTGAAGGTCCGGTGCCTCTAGTTTCCCCTTAGTCTTTATGCAGGCTCACTCTGATACTCCCTCCCCCGGAAAGTCTAGGAGAGATTTTATGCGAAATCCCCCTATGTATGGGGGCTGAGCTGAGTGACACACACCTGTTTTGTTGTTGCAATCTGTCGGAGAGTGGCGGTGGATACTTCAGCTCTCCAAGATGGTGGCCGCTTATTGCCTTAGTGGAGTGTCCCTTGTGGGGGATGGGACTGTACCGCTTCCTTCCCCGTCCGAAATCCCGAACTCAGCCCTGGGGTCAGTGCGGGCTTGGCACTTATCTCCCTGCTTACTAGTTAGTCCCTTCTCTGCGACGCCACGCCTTCTGTAGCCGCGGGGCAGGCCGCGCGAATCAGACAGCCTGGATCTCCGGGGTCACACAGTTGGCTTTTGGGATCGAGAATAACTTTTAAATCTGCATTGCAACTTGAGAAATTTCTGGAAGTACCAAGATACTTATTTATATTAAAACAAATTTGAAACTTTTTAATGTAATCTAATGACTTTGCTTGAACTTGAAGTAATCATAATTTAAGTTTTCATTTTACCAACTGTTTCTTATTTGGGACATTTGCCTCCAAAGTGAAATGTGTTTATTAAGTAAAAAAAAAAAACTTGGGAAACTCTTACTTTTTAAAATATGGATTTTTGAATAGTTAATTTATAATATTTTTGAAAAACTTATTCATGATATGTTGATGCCTTGATATTTGATATTGAAATATTTTAAATGTGTTTTTTTCCAATAGATTATCTTTCTCAAGGAATAGATCTTTCTGGAATAGAAGTAATAGAAAATGATCTACTTTTTATTGCAAGAGCTCGACTTGAAGTGGAAAATCAAGCTAAGCGCCTGCTGGAGCAGGGTGTAGAGACTCAGGTAATAGAAATGTTATTTTTTATGTGAAATATGTCATAATATTGACAGATTTTGACTTTGCATCCAAAATAGTAATTATTATCTTTATTACTGAGGAACTATGCCTACAATTAAACTGGATAGTAGGACACATATAAATACAGGTAAATTTTAATATGTTTTGATATATTTAATTCTAAATTAGGCCTAAGTTTTCTATGTATATAATATGAAATCATTTTATATGATGTACATTTTATGTATGATAGATAATAGTTATATCTGTAAAATGTGTCTGCTTTGTTCAAGGTATCCTTTCAACCACAGTATAGTTGGTATTATTGTTATTTCCGTCTTACAGATGATGAAACACAGCTTAAATA
The DNA here is from genome assembly GCF_964194105.1 of Spermophilus citellus. Classification (NCBI taxonomy): domain Eukaryota; kingdom Metazoa; phylum Chordata; class Mammalia; order Rodentia; family Sciuridae; genus Spermophilus; species Spermophilus citellus. Next base: position 176,342,816 of record NC_138184.1, on the reverse strand, counting down.
ATTTGTTGAAGATATATAGCTAGTAAATTAAATGGTTTGGATCCAAATTTTAATTTCTAGTCCCCATGCCTTATACCATTGCTGTTTCATAATTTTTAAAAAAGGATTTGAAATTTTTCCCTAACGTATCTCATTCTTATGCTTAATTTTCTTGATTAAACTTATAAAATCGAATATTGTGTACATTTTGAAAAATGAACAAGTCAAAAATGTACCTATAGAATGAAATACTACAGTGTGAACATATGTGTGAAATCAAAACTCACATCATGACATAGAACATTCCTGCTGTCTTAGAGTCTGTGTTTCTCACAATTATTACTTTGTCCTTTTTTCCCGGTGGTAAGGGTTATCATAACTTCTAACTCTAGAGATCAATTTTGTCTGTCTATGAGGACAAAATATGTATATTATTTTGAAAAATAATATTTTTGTTTCTACATTACATGTGAGAGATACCTTTTTAGATCCTTAAAAGGTAAGGATTTAAAACACAACTTTGTTAATCTGATTGTCTGCCCTGAATGAAACATGAAAGGGGTGTTGCCTTTCTACAGAATAGCTTCTGGGTTTGATTTTGTAATCTTCTAGTCTATATAAATTATACCTTGGGTTTTAGACTGGGGATATACTTCCTTTGTCTAATGTCCTATTCTTTACGTGGTTGATTGTATCTAATAACACCTTTATCTTTCCCATGTATTCATTCAGGATTTAGGTGGAACTGTTTTCTCTTTATCTTAAAATCCCATAATTCCATGTTGTTAGTGATTGTGAATATTTTTATACATTGGCTATACAGCTTTTTGATGTTTACTTGCTCAAACATGAAATCTGGTACCCTTCCTTTCTCTTCTACTTTTGCATCTTTTTCCCATTAATAATCTTGGTCTGTCATCTTTTGCACATATCCAATGTCTCAGTCTTTGGCCATGGGCTCCTTATTTTTTTTCTGCCTTTTCCCTGTTCCTATTATAAAACAGAATTCTTTTATTCATTGAGAACACCAGTCTTTTCATGTATTTAGAACATCAGTTGTCTTCACTACTTGGTTTTCTACTCTGTCAATCATGTCTGTCCTCTTCTCTGTCTCTACAATTTTTCTATATTACGTTGATCTGAGATTTGTATTTTATCTGTTCCTCTGACTTCATCTGTTCTAAAACTTTAGCATGCATCAAAGTTGCTGGGAGGCCTTTTAAAAACAGAGAGCTGAGCCTAATGCCCGAAGTTTCTGATTCAGTAGGACTTGAAAGAACTGTTGCTCTTGATGATACTGTCAAATTCTTTTACTCCTGCCTTTATACTCAGCTTTCATGTCACAGTGCCATTTGTGGGTCATTGAACATCTAGCTTTATTTATTACTCCATGCTAGCCTTTTCAGTGCCAAGTAAAAATCAAATAATTATAAGATTGATGTAATTAAATTTTTGATTTTTAAATATATCTGGGATCTCATTATTTTTTAGTGTATACAGTTCCCTTTCATTTCACAAATGACTGTTTACAATCTTTATTTCCTGTGAATCTTTAATCCAATCCCTTCTTTTCTATTGTAATAACAGAATCTTGTCTCATTCCTCATTAAGAAAATCAAGACCAATGAAACTGAGGTTTTTTTCAACTTCTGTCAACATCAGTCTTAAATGTCCATCTCTATTAAATATTTTACCTTCCTGTTAAAGGCTAATTTCCCATCTCCCTGGCTGCCTTGCTTTTGTACTTTGCTCTTTTCCTTTTCTGAATCTTCAGCCTTCTCTGTTCTACTAGCAGCATACAAAGATAGTCAAGTTTTTCCTACATGATAGGAAAAAGGAATCTTCAGTTTTAAATATTCTTTATGGCTACAAACAACATGTAGATATTTCCTTGTTTCTTTACTTCACAACCAAACTATTTGGAAGAATAGACTATTCTTACTACTGCCTCCTTTTCTTGATTTTTCATGTAGTCCCTAGATTATTCTGGCTTCTAATATACCCTCTTCAGTAAATCTTCATTTATGTCTCCAAATTTCCCCAAAGTCTTTCACCTTTTTGCTCCTCTCATTTTTTTTTTTTTTTTTTTTTTTACTTTGGTGATCATTTCAACTTCTTGATACCCCCTTTCTTTCAGTTTCTCTAACCCCAAATTTCCCCTGGTTTCTTTTTCTTTTTCTTTTTTTTTCTCTTGACCTTGGTTGTGATTTTTTCCTCATTCTTAACAACTTCAGCCACTTCATTGATGTTTGTCTTTCCTTTATCTGTTTGACTTATTTTTACTTCACATGTTTTTTCATTGGTGGTCTCATATATTTCTGTTTGCTGATAACTTTCAAATTTCAATCTGAATCCTAGAACCTTTTTTTTTCTAATTCTTGATCTGTATATGTATGCATCAGGATTGTTAGTGTTTGCTTGAAAATAGAATCTACTTCTAGCTAATTTTAACAAACGGATTTATTATAAGATATCATAGGGAAGGCTCAAGAAAAAGGCTGTAAGTTGAGCTTACTCTTTTCATTGGCTGTTACAGAGTAGCCTTATTTACCTGGGAAACTTGGGAATCAGGAACTATGTAGTATGCAAAATTAGGCAACTTGGTATGGTATTGATCCCTGTATGTTGGAAACTGCCTGCTGTTTTGGTTATTGTTCAGTTCAGTTGATAGTTTTAGAAGCATATGGCCTCTGACATGATCTGGATCAACAAAGTCAGTGCCAGTGTTTTACTTATCAACATTCATGAAGCTAGGACCCAGGCATTAGAGCCTTTTAGAGACAACAGAGAAAAATGTTTACACATGTATGATCAAACTTGCCAGGAAAAACAGTAAATGTCGGAAAAGTACAGTCTCTGCCTTCTAAATTTTATACAGGTGCTACAGTTTACAAAACCTAAGTCATATCTGAAACCTTTTACACAATGGGGTCTCTCACTGCTTCCACAGAAAAAGCATACTTAAAAGTAAGCCAGAATGTATGTTAAGTAAGTTCATTTATGGAATCATTTACATTATTCCAAGTGGATATTACAATGACCTTGTAACTCAAAAAATTAAAAAAGAAATGTCATATGTATCTCCTGTAAACTGTTTGTGCACTGTTAGAGAACTGCACCTTTCACCTGGGAAACTTGGGAATGAGCTATTCAAAAGATCAGGACATTTTCTGCAAAAAGCCAGACAGCAATTAGTTTAGACTTTGTGGGCTATTCTGTTTTAGTCATACTACTGAATTCTGTTGTGGTCAGAAAGCAGCCACAGGCAATATGTAAATGAATATTCCAGTAAAATTTTATTTGTAAAAATAGCATGTGGGTTAGACCCTAGGCAAACATATTTACTTATTTTTAAAGGATAACTTTTTTTAAAAAAAACTTTATTTTATTTATTTATTTTTATGTGGTGCTGAGGATCAAACCCAGAGCCTCACACTTGCAAGGCAAGCACTCTACCACTGAGCCACAAGCTCAGCCCAAACCCATTTATTTTTATTTTCACATTTTATGCTTTTAGCTTTCTCTCCTAGATTACTATAGTTGTTAGTGGCCCTAATTTTAATTTGATATTCATACTGCTTTCAAAATGATCTTAATGAAAGGGAATTTAAGCATATCCATGCATGACATAGACTCTTTCAACAGCTTGGTTCATTATAAATCTTATATTCCTTGTGCTGCTTGCAATCTCACCACATCCCCAGAGGACACTTAGGTGTGATTGCCTTTGGTTCTCTGATCAGGACCAGGGTTTGTTTAGTCTCTGTGTTTGCATTCAATATTAACTATTTCTTGAACATATTTAATGGTCTAATTCTTCTGCTTATTTGTTTTGTATTGATTCTTCAATACTCAACTTTTTGGTAATTTCTTCACAAAGCCCTTCCTTCTGGGTTTGTTTAGAACCTTTATTTAGGGTTGTAATAACATCCTTAAGACGAAATTGATTAATTAAGGTTATATAATTATTTGGGTATTTTATTTATTATAGATATAATACATATATTTCTGATGAACTCATTGGATTGAGTTTCATTAAGAACTAGAACTATATATTTTTTCTCCTTCCTCTTATTGCTCAGTAAAATACTTATTAAATAAGTAATTGCATTAAATAATTGAGTACAACACCATATTACAATCTTGGTGTTTCTTTTGAAGGATAATTTCACAGTCCTTATCTTCTCAAAGAAATTATTAAGAAATTCCAAATCAAATGTAAATAAGAACAGGTATTTCTGTAGAACATTGAAAAGAGGTGGCAATTAACATTTCAGAAAATATTATTATAAAATATAATATTTTATATGAATAGTCTAATAGGCATATTATCACCTCATGAATGAGTTAAAATTTTATTGCATATCTATTTTTATTCTTCTAACTTTTGAAGTGTTTATCCCCCTTCTACACATACATAAGTTAACCAAACATATCTGCGGTTCCATGTCTGCAGATTCAATCAACTGCTGATCAAAGGTAATTTTTTTAAAATTCCAACAAATTCCAAAAAGCAAAACTTGAATTTGTTACATGCTGACCATAACACTGTATCAATGCAAATGAAGTGATGTGTAGGCCTCACTTACTGTGGCCTCCCACCACTTTATACATCTTTAGCCTTCCAAACACAATTGTATGAGTATCGTTTGCCTCGTGTCTTAGTCTTATGTACTCTGTAGTTAAGCCTATAGTTGAATGTGTGCAGACTTTTTTTTTCATTGTTTCCTAAATTGTAAAGTATGACAATTATGTGCCTAGTATTTACATTTTATAAGTAATCATAACATGATAACTGGAAGGATGTGTGTAAGCTATATGCAAATGCTATACCATTTTATATAAGGAACTTGAGCATCCACTGATTTTGGCATCTTTGAGTGGGAGGTATACTGGAGCCAATTCCCTGTGAATACCAAGGGATGACAATATGTCTGTATAGAACTTTAATTTACACAGTTCTTAATATTTCACTATATTTTAGAGTAATGGGACTCAAACCAAATAGTTGTTTTTACAAAATGCCAAAGTTTGTAAAAACAAATACTATTTTCAGTAAGTAGAAGTGATTTTAACATGTCATAAAGGAATGATGATTTTAAAATGATTTTCCTCATATAGTTAAAGTAAGAAGGCATTTTCAAGGGTACTAAGTATGTTTAGATATTGTTTTGTACATATTTAAGCAGTTGTTACATTTGATTTTGTTTCAATTTTTAAATTCATATAAAAATTCAAAGGAAATTTTATTTGTGAAATTAATATTCCTCAAATGTTGATTGATTATATGTCCAGACTATGTAAATTTATCAAAAGATGATTGAAGTAGATGATCTTCTTTTATAGCCAAAGTCTTCTTCTTAACCAATGAGATTAAGTTAGAAAGATAAAAAGGAAAAAACATGTAAAAGTAATTTGTGTCTGTACGGGTAGATATGGAATGATATGCATAATCTTAGAAATACATAAGTCAGAGAGCTTTAATTTTGCTTTAGGTTTCAGGATGGTTCAGAGAAAGGTAGATACTGTCCAGTAGATAGGAATATTATCTTTTTGTAAGGCAGTATATGTCATATTATCATAGTTTGTTGACCTTAGTCATTACTATCCAAATCACTTGTCTGAGTTAGATGTAGAAAGTAACCTTTTGAGTATAATTTGGTTTCTGTCTCAGTCTCTTTGGCCTGCTATAACAAAATGCTGTAAACTGGGTTGCCACAGTCTGGATGGGCACAATCAGGAGCCACTTGTCAAAAGAAACTAACTTTATTTTTTGAACCACACACGCCAAACAAAACAGCTCCTCAGGAAAAACCCTCAGAGCGCAACTGCCACCACAGGCTTCCCACAAGCCTCTCCCAAAACCACAAGCCTCTCCCAAAACCTCAAGCCTCTCCCACTCCCACAATCCTCCTGCTCTTGAGGCCGATTGGCTGGGTCGTGTGGGCGGAGCCAAAAAAGTCCCCCAATGAGCAGCTCCGTAGTCTGAAAGGGCAGGGAAACAGCCCAATGAGCATCACTGCAGAGGAGCCAATGAGCTAGAAGTTGGTGGGGCCGCTGTGAGCCAATCATCAGCTGGCAGTCTGAAAGGGCAGGGAAACAGCCCAATGAGCATCACCACAGAGGAGCCAATCAGCTAGAAGTTGCTGGTGCCATTGTGAGCTAATCATCAGCTGGCAGTCTGAAAGTTTGCTGGGGCCCCTTTGGCTGTGGCTCTCAACATCTCCCCCTCTCTGTTTAAAAAACAAGCATGTGGCTTAGGGGACCGTGCCTGCCTTAGGCTGTCCAATAGTACATATGGTCCTTACTCGTTATCGGATGAGCTGACCTCAAGGCATCAGCCTCCTGTCTTAGGTTGGTACCATTGCAATTGCATCTTACCCGTCACAGACTACCGGTCCAGTGTACAGCTACACCTGTGGATAGGTCTTTGTACCAGCGGGGGGGTGGGGTGAGGTTCTTTGCCTCACCTCTGTTGGCCCCCAAATTTTAGCTGAACGACCATGACAAGCAGAAGGGAGGAAGATTTACCAAGCCAATTGACGGCTCCTTTTGGAAAAATTGTGCCACCGATGACATCATCAGCAAAAATACCCCAACACTACCACAAGTCGCTGCACCAACAGATAGTTCACAATGCATACAAGTGATACATAGTCCAGGCAAGTTCTACAAGCAGTTCAGTGATGGCTATTTCAGAAGCTGTAGATTGGTTTTATCTTTGTCTTCACCAGCACTGGGATGAAGATAGGAATTCTGGCAATAATGGCTAAAGAAAAAATTATGTAATATTCCAGAAGGCACTAAAAGAAAACAATTTAACAATTTACAATATCTTGAAGAGAATTATTAAATATAATGATCTGTTAACCTCCTTTTTTGTTCACATATTAAAACAATCCTCAAAAGCTATTTACCCAATTTAAATTAAACCATTTAAATCACCTGAATAAAAAAAAATATTTGGATCCAGTTTTTCATGAGTGCTCATCATATATGATATATGGACATATGTACATTCAAACATATAACAGAAAACACAAGTGTGCACACATAATATAATACATACAACACATAACATAATAGTAAAGGCCTTATAACTTTTTACAGGTGAAATCTCCATTGCAATGTTTAAAAACTCTATAGTCAAAAAATAGAACTGATCAGCAAAACATTAACCTAAGTCTGTATGAGCTCAAGAAAACAAAATAGAACTTCATGATGTGGGAAAAAGCAATAATAAAATAGATACTGAAAAAAGCATCCTGGTTCTGTCTCAGATGTAAGGATAGCCAAACTGGAGTTTTGGATATCAGCTGTTATGGATTTGAGCCAAATCATCTTCTTTTTGGTCTTTAGTTAATCTCTCTGGAATTCAAATCGGCTGCTGTTCTCCCTGTGGAAACACACAAACAGACCCCCGACTCCAGACAATTACTGGGTCAGGATCTTTCCATTGTCCTGTTAGAATATCCTTCCAAAGTACCTTGGGCTTATGCACATTTTTTGGACACATATGCCTTTCCGCAGCACTAAGTCCTGATGAATCCAAATTTAAAAAGTTCAGAGTAAAAAGGGTTATTTTAAGTTTATCTTTGGGGAATATATACCCTTTCCCAATTCCTTCTTTTTGCTTTAATAAGTACATTTTAATAGTTTGATGAGCTCTTTCAACTATGCCTTGTCCCTGTGGATTGTATGGGATTTCTGTTATATGAGTAATGCCAAATGTTGAACAAAATTGTTTAAAAGAGTAGAAGTATAACCAGGGGCATTATCTGTTTTTAACTGTTTTGGAATGCCCACAGTGGCAAAGTTTTGTAAGCAATGAGCTATAACATCTTTAGTTTTTTCTCCGGCGTGAAGGGAGCCCATCAAAAATCCAGAAGAAGTATCCACTGTAACATGCAAAGATTTTAATTTTCCAAATTCTGGCAAGTGTGTGACGTCCATCTGCCAAATATGGTTAGGTATCAGTCCTCTAGGATTGACTCCAAGATTAAGTTGTGGTAAAAATGTCACACAATTTTGACATTGTTTTATTATTTGTCTAGCTTGTTCCTTAGTTATTTTAAAACACTTTTGTAAAGTATTAGCATTAACATGGAACTTTTTATGAAAATTTATAGCTTCTTCTAGTGTAGACAAAATATGTAAGTCATGTGTAGTTTTATCTGCTAAATCATTGCCCAAACTAAGAGCTCCAGGCAATCCTGTATGTGCCCTGATATGTCCTATAAAGAATGGATATTTTCTGTCCCAGATTAGACTTTGTATAGTGGAAAGCAAAGAGAAAACAGTAGAGGAAGGGGAAATCCTACCAACATCTTCAAGGGATACTATAGCATTAACTATATACTGACTATTGGAAAATAAATTAAATACAGAATCTTTAAACATCACAAAAGATTGTAATACTGCATTAAGCTCTACCTTTTGAGCTGATTGTTTGGGTACTAAAAATGTAAAGGTTTGATCAGGTGTAACTACTGCTGCTGTACCATTATTTGACCCATCAGTGAATATATTTGGGGCGTTCATGATAGGTATTTTTCTTGTCATTTTTGGAAAAATTACAGGATGCGATGACCAAAAAGACAATAAAGGATTAGATGGTAAGTGGTTATCAAATGAAACATTAGATTTGCACATGATTATTGCCCAAGTATTTAACTCATTAGCTAACTCATCAATTTGATTCATAGTATATGGAGTAATAATTTTATTGGGAGAAATTCCAAACACTCCCTTTGCTGCTTTTATTCCTTTGAGTATTAATTGTCCTACAGCCTCAGGATACCTAGTAAGAATAGTGTTAGGAGAATAAGATAAATGTATCCACAATAATGGACCTTCTTGCCAAAATACTCCTGTAGGAATATTTTTTGTTGGTAGTACAATAAATAATAAAGGCAAACTTATATCAATTCTATCCAAATGCATATTTTCCATATATGTTTCAATGATTTTTAATGCCTTTCTTGCTTCAAGCGTTAACATTCGGGGTGAATTTGGATCTGATGGACCTTTTAGGATATCAAATAAAGGTTCCAACTTTCCTGTTGGTATACCTAGATAAGGCCTTATCCAATTTCTGTCTCCTGATAACTTTTGAAAGTCGTTTAGTGATTTGAGTTGATCTACTCGTATTTGAATTTTTGGTGGACGGACCATGGTTGAAGATAATAGAACTCCTAAATAATTAATTGGAAAATTTAATTGTACCTTATCTATTGCTATCTCTAGATTATAATTTTTTAATAAGTTTGTGTGGCATAACATTCTAGCAAATGTGTTTTTATCTTTGTGTGCTAATAATACATCATCCATATAATGAAATATTGTAGTTCAGGATTTTGATTTCTAAGTGGCTGGATTACTTTGTTAACATAAATTTGACACATAGTCTGGCTGTTAGTCATCCCTTGAGGGAGTACTTTCCACTCATATCTCTGTTCAGGACCTTCATGATTCAGTGCAGGGATGGTAAATGCAAAACGTGGACTATCCTCAGGATGAATTGAAATTGAAAAAAAAAACAATCTTTAATATCTATAACTAAAACATACCAAGTTTTTGGCAAAGCAGCCAATTGAGGAATCCCCGATTGAGCAGGTCTCATAATAACCATCTCATTATTAATGGCTCTTAAATCTTGCAATAATCTCCATTTACCAGATTTCTTTTTGATGACAAAAATGGGAGTATTATGGGGAGATACGGAAGGTTGTATATGTCCTTCCGCTAATTGTTGTTTGACCAGGTCATGGGCTGCTTGTATCTTTTCTTTAGTCAGGGGCCACTGAGGAACCCATACTGGTCTTTTTGATTTCCACGTAATTTTTATTGTCTCAGTGGCCCTTTCTGAAAATCCAACCCATGTCTGTCTGTTCCTTGATCTATTTGTATTGGTGCTGCTATACCTTGTTCTTGTTTTTCTAATCTTTTTCCTTTCCTAAAACCTTGTCTAGTCATAATAGTGGGTGCATTTTGGTTGATGTTATTTGTTAATGTCAAACCTAATTGATATAGGACATCTCGTCCCCATAAATTTACGGGAAGATGATCCAATACATATGGCTGTATAGTTCCTTCACATCCTTCAGGATCCTTCCAATCTAATACCATTGCACTTCTATGGGGATTAGTCGCCACTCCTAGGCCTCGAAGTGTTTGAGTGGCTTGTTGTAATGGCCAATGTTTTGGCCATTCTTGATGAGGGATGATGCAAAGGTCTGCACCTGTATCCAGTAGCCCATTAAATTCATGTCCTTGAATATTTAGTTTTAACATGGGGCGAGAATCTAAATTTAAAGAAAGCATAGCCCAATCTACACCTGTGGAGCCTAATCCCTTGGAACCTCTTTCTACAGTACAACTGGAAAATTTATCATGTAGGCTGGGTATTATTAGTAACTGTGCTATTCTATCTCCTGGTGAAATTACTGATATACCCTTTGGAGAACTGGCTATAATTTTTATTTCACCTTCATAATCGGGATCAATTTCCCCAGGACTTATCATAAGTCCTTTTAGAGTAGAAGAGCTGCATCCCAGTAATAAGCATACTGTTCCATTGGGAAGAGGTCCTTTTACCCCTGTGGGAATGATTTGAACTCCCATCTCTAGAGTTAGTACTGCTCTGGCGGAGGTGCAGATGTCCAACCCTGCGCTCCCTCTGGTTTGTCTGATGAGGGATCTGATGGACAATTTGTCCTGGGCACTACCCTGATGGGGTTGCTGGGTTCCTCCAGTACTCCGTATATTTGTGGTGTTGGGCCGCGGAGCATTGGGCCCCCCGTCCATTTTTTGGAAACGGAGCCCAATGCCTTTCTCCACGATATCGTGGATAAACACCTGGTCCTTGTTCGTTTTTTGATAATGGAGTACCCTCTATGGTGGTTTGAGAATGGCATTCATTAGCCCAATGTCTCCCTGTACGGCATCATGGGCAAATACCTGGTATTCTACTGTTTTCATACCTAGTTTTGTTAAACCCTCCTCCTATGGGGCAATTCCTTTTAAAATGTTCTGTTTGTTCACAATTGTAGCATGTTCTTGGCCTGGCATCTAAAGCCTGTTTTACTGCAGCTGCTACGATTTGCCGTTGTTCATTAATGTCTCTGGCATGTAAAGCCTGTTTTACTGCAGCTGCTACGATTTGCCCTTGTTCATTAATGTCTCTGGCATCTAAAGCCTGTTTTACTGCAGCTGCGACAATTTGCCCTTGTTCAATAATGTCTCTGGCATCTAAAGCCTGTTTTACTGCAGCTGCCACGACTTGCTCTTGTTCATTAATGTCTCTACATAATTTAATATATGTGTTTAAATCTTCATGTTTCCATGGTCTAATGATTTCTCTGCACCAATTATTCGCTTGGTCATAAGCCAGTTGTTTTATTAATGGCATTGGTTGTTCTGTATTCCCAAAAACTCTGGTAGCTGTTTGAATAAGCCTATCTACAAATTCAGTGTAAGATTCATTAGTTCCTTGTATTACCTTAGATAATTGACCTTGTAAATCTCCATACCCCTGTAAAGTTTTCCATGCCCTAACTGCATCTACAGCAATTTGTGCGTATACGCCAGGATCATATGTAATTTGTTGCTGCTGATCCTCATAAGGTCCCTTTCCTAACAACATATCTAGATTTCTCTGAGGATAACCAGCTGCTGCATTTCGCCTAGCCATCTCCTTGCAAAATTCCTCATTGGCAACCTTCCATAACAGGTATTGTCCTCCATTTCGCACAGCTTTACACATATTGGCCCAATCTGCTGGTGTCATGTTCAAGTTGTTAATGGATTCCACCAAGCTTACAGTGAAGGGTGCTTGAGGACCATAGGTTGTTACAGCTTCTTTTAGCTGCTTCACTGTTTTGAAATTTAAAGCATGGTGAACTCGCTGCCCTCCTGCCTCAAATACAGGGCATGTTAATATTTGAGATCCTGTCTCAGGATCCCAACTATCAACTGCGGGGGTTGGGAGCCTCCCAGCATATGGAGGTGGTGCTGTTGGTTGGACATTTATGCCCTCTGGTGATAGAAAGGTGTAGTCTCCTGTAGAGGTGGTGCTGTTGGTTGGACACTTATGCTCTCTGTTGATAGAAAGGTGTTAGTAGCAGTCTCCTGATGGCTTTTTCTGCTCTAAACTTCCTTCCTCTGACTTGCTCGAAAGACCTTCTCTTTTACTTGAATCTTTTCCTCTTTCTGACTAACTTGAGAGACCTTCTCTTTTACTTGAATCAATATGTCTTCTTCTTCCTCTATCTTTGTCTGAACTGAAGGCTTTGGACTAAGCAAACAAGATATAAACGTCCACAATGGCAATGTGCCAACTGGCAGAGTCCCTGGGCTTTTCTTTTCTATTCTTTTTAAATCTTCACCATTATGGTTCCATTGTGATATATTCAACAACTCCTCCTTAAAAAGCCACGGGCTACATTTTTGTATTGTATCAACGTATGCCCTGACTGCTCTTGATTTTACTGGGATGCCTCCTTCCTCTAACAATTTACTTAACACTCTTTTGGTTTGTTTTTTATTAATTTCTGATCTCATATTTCTAATATAGTACAACCCAACAAGATGATGCCAAACAAAACCGAGACATAATGAAATAAAAATGGAACAAAAAATCATTATAGTCTTTCTATCCTCCTGAAATGTGCATCCGTCCTTTCTCCCTATCTGTTCTTCAGACGTAAATAGTTTTTCCTCAGATGTGAGCGGTTTTTCTTCTGTCTCACTCATCTCCAGGGACAGGCAACTTAAAACAAAAGTGAAGCAAAACAAAAGAGGAATCTTAAAATGGCTACCCATCCTCTCGCCCTGTCCTCAGGGGCGAGCAGTTTACCTTATCACTTACCCTCAGTTGCTCCCCATGCGAGCCACCAAATGCCACATTCTGGCTGGGCACAATCAGGAGCCACTTGTCAAAAGAAACTAACTTTATTTTTTGAACCACACACGCCAAACAAAACAGCTCCTCAGGAAAAACCCTCAGAGCGCAACTGCCACCACAGGCTTCCCACAATCCTCTCCCAAAACCACAAGCCTCTCCCACTCCCACAATCCTCCTGCTCTTGTGGCCGATTGGCTGGGTCGCGTTGGCGGTGCCAAAAAAAGTCCCCCAGTGAGCAGCTCCATAGTCTGAAAGGGCAGGGAAACAGCCCAATGAGCATCACTGCAGAGGAGCCAATGAGCTAGAAGTTGCTGGGGCCGCTGTGAGCCAATCATCAGCTGGCAGTCTGAAAGTTTGCTGGGTTCCCTTCGGCTGTGGCTCTCAACACTGGGTAACTTACAAACAACAGAAATTTGTTTCAAGTCCAAGATCAAGATCAGCAGATTGGGTGTCTGGTGATACCCCACTTTCTGTTTCACAGAAGGCACCTTCTCCTTATTTCCTCACATGGTTCAAGGAGTGAAGGAGCACTGTGGAATTTCTCTTACTACAGAAACTTATGACCTAATCTGCCCCCAAATACCCCACCTCCTAATAGTATCATCTTAAAGGTTAGGATTTCAACATATGAATTTGGGGAGGGACACAAACATTTAGACCATAGCAGCTTCTTACATAATTTTCCTAAAGGGAGAAAAATGTACTGATTTATAAGTATTAACATTCTGGTTTGATTCAGAGTTTACTATATTTCTTGTCTGTAAATTAATATTTATGTTTATAAACTTACTTATTTCTGAATTTAATTTTGTGTGTATTTTTTTCTCAGTCTGGGTCCTCTGGCTTATTTTCATGAAGTCTGGTTTCTGGCTGTGCAGAGCTAAGAGGGTTAAGCCCTTAATAATGATGCCACTGGGATCATTATTGGGCAGGAGAGTGTCTTTTGGAGAGAGCCTGTGTTTTGGAGCTAATGCCTCTTCTTCTTGGAGAGCAATACCTTGTCAGCAGGCAGTTTAGGGATTAAGAATGAAACTTTTATTAAATGTTCTTACTTGCCAGGCTTTGTTAGTAACTTTGTGTTGATTATAAATCATAATAACAAATATGTAAGGAAGAAATAATTACCAACTTTCTACATAGGTAAGTATGGAAGATATGGAAGTATGGAAGATATAGGAAAGATATGGAAAGCCTAGAAAATTAACTGATAAGTATATAGCTGGCAAGTGGCAGAATCATGATCAGGAGCTCCTACTTTTCCCCTTTCTTTATTAAGCCAAGCACTTTCTTCTGATTTTGTTAAATAATTACATTGAAGACTATTAGATAATTTGTGTCGTAGTTCATATTGTAAAATAAATTTTTATGGCATTTTTTTCATTTTTAATGTAAAAATGAGTTTAGGAAGTCTCCATATGATGTCTGATCCTAACTGGTCACTCAGTATTCCTCAGAATTTTTGTTCTCTGGCTTTTTATATTTTCATGATCTGAAATTACTTCTTTAGACTTTTCGATCTTCTATCAGCCTTCCCCCTCTTACTTCTACCCTCTGAGCAGATGCCCTTAATTTCTACTTCATAGAGAAGACTTCCACATCTAGATCTATTTTATTTTGTTAGAACCTTATGTTGTTGATATTTCTATTTCTTATTTATATCATCATCTCATCCTTTCGCTTTTACTAGCTCCGTATCAGCATTTAAACATGTTTGTTTTATACCACTCTCTCCTTTTCAGCCCTACAGCTTTCTTTTAGTTTTCCTTTCTCCATTAAGGACTTTGTGTTTTTTTTGGTTGTTGATGTTGTTTTATTTTTTGGGTTTTTTTTTGTCCTTGAAATACTCTCTTCACTTCTTATTACAACATATACTGCAGCATTTATCTATCTATCTATCTATCTATCTGTCTGTCTATTTATTTACTTATTTTTGGTACTGGGGATTGAACTCAAGGACACTTAACCACTGAACCACATCTCCAGGCCCTTTTTGTATTTTATTTACAGACAGGGTCTCAGTGAGTTGCTTATTAGCTCCTTGCTAAATTGATGAGGCTGGCTTTGAACTTGTGAAACTCCTGTATCAGCCTCTGGAGCCACAGGGATTACAGGCATGCACCACTGCGCCCGTCTTATTTATCTTTTTTTTTTCTTTTATATATATATAAATGTATATTTGGTAGTTGTAGATGGACAGAATGCCTTTAATTTTTTTATTTGTTTATTTATTTTTTTATGTGGTGCTAAGGATTGAACTCAGTGCCTCACACATGCTATTGCTCTGCTATTGAGCTATAGCCCCAGCCCTATTTATCTTTCTTAAATTATATTCTCTCACTTATCCGAGATCATTGATATAATTAACTATATAATTAATATTTAGTATATATAGCTACTAAAAGAAATAATTTTGAGATACTATTACAGTCATAAAATATTGTACTCTTAAGTACTTTATGAGCTCATAGTATGAAGAGATGCTCAGTAAAGAAAGATTATATCCTGTCATCACTTGCATTTAATAATCAATTTCTGATACTAATTTGATTTCTCAAAATTATTGGTGATCCTCTTTATTGAGTATGTAGTTGATGGCCATCATTTTTATTATCAATTTTTTTGTATGTTTCTGGGGGAATATCAATTAATTGTAAAACTACAATTGTGGAAGAAACTTTTTTCTTTTTTATTCTTTTTAGATATATATGATAGTAGAGTATATTTTGACATATTATAGTATAACTTATTCTAATTAGGATCCCAGTCTTGTGGTTGTACATTATGTAGAGTTTTACTGGTAGTGTATTCATAGATGAATATAGGAAAGTTTTAGCATAAGAATCATTGTTATCTTTACCAGTTGTTGAATTCACAGTAGTTAAGAGCAACAAAAATGTTCATCTTCCTTGTTGTCAGTGATTTTGGATGATTTGGCAGTTGACTGATAAGTCAAATAGATTTTTTTCACAAAATCAAATTGTGGAGGTGGGGTTATAGCTCAGCAGTGGAGCACTTGCATCACCCATGCGAGGCACTGGGTTAATCCTCATCATCACATTAAAAAAATAAATAATATAAATAAAGGAAAGATATAAAAAATCAAATTGTTGTTGTCTGATAGAATCACTTTCAAGAAACAGATGCTGTTTCTACCACTTCTTTGTATTCCACCCTTAATAAAATAACAGTAATAATGATGATAATTACCAAACTGTAATTTGCAGATAAGTTGTCACTTCTGTTGAATGGCTGCTGTGCTATGCATAAATTTGTGCCTTCCTCCCAGTTTATATGTTGAAATCCTAACATCTGTGGTTATGATATTAAGAGGTTGGGTCATTGGGAAGTGTAAATTAGCTCATGAAGGTGGAGGAGTCCTGATAAGTGGGATTAGTGCCCTTACAGGAGACATTCTCAACTTTTCATCAACCATATCCTCTTATCCCACTTCTCATTTTACTGAGAGAACTCTCTTTTTACTTGACTGAGAGAACTCCCATTCTTTTTGCCATATAAGATTATAACTAGGGGTTGGGGTTATAGCTCAGTGGTAGGGTGCTTGCTTGCCTTGCACATGTGAGGCACTGGGTTCGATCCTCAGTAGTACCACATTTAAAAAATGAATAAAATAAATAAAGATATTATGTCCATTAAAAAAATAAAAAGAAAAGGTTACAGCTGAAAGATATTCTTGTATGAATTCAAAGGCATGCCCTCACTGAGTACCCCATCTTTTGGCACTTTGATTTGGACTTCCCAATTCCAAAATTGTGAGAAATAAATCTCTTTTGTTTCATAAGTCATCCAGCTTATGGTATTTTGTTATAGCAGTCCAAAGAGTCTAAGACAGTAGCCAGTCTTTCATTATCTGAAACAGCTGTTTAATAAAAGAAAGTTAGTGTAATTTATTTAGCATTCCTTTTCATACCTCATTTTTTTTTTTTTTAGTTAATGCAGGTATCTGTTCAATAGTTACCCTCTTTTTTCCTTGTTAATTGACTAAGTGTGTTTCATTAACATTTGTAAGTGTTAAATTGTTATGTAGTATTACAAAATCCCTACTGCACTGATATAAAATTTCAGTTTTCAAACTTACACACTAAATGACTACTTATATACAGAGAAACTGTTACTTCTTCCTACATAATGTATATAAATAAATTTCCAACTTCAATCTTGTTATTTCTATATGGAAAAGCCTTTTAGAAAGGCTTATTATTATTTCTATGTGGAAAAAATTTATAGTAGTACCACTGCCACTTTTCAGATATTTGGAAGGACCGATGGTTTAGAGCAAGCACATCTTCTGGGCAATTGTAGTATATTACCTTTTTGGAAAGACATTCCATAGGCAGGTATTGTCACTGTAAGGGCTATCACTGTATGAAGCACCTGCTTCCCTGACTCCTGTTTCTTTCTGTTTTGTAATAACCCTTGGAATCTTTCACTGACAGGAGATTTTATATATATATATATATATATATATATATATATATATATATGTATATATATATATATACATATATATATATATATATATATATATATATATTAAAGGATAGAAGTGGACTCCATTACTTCAAGCTTTAACCAGCTTTCAAAAATAGGTGATAGATTTTGATCTGGATGAGTTCCTGCATCACCATAGATACGAGGCCCCCACAGTGAAATTGTGACATTTTAATTAGTAGGATGGTTTTAACTTGTGAATTATAAGATTTCCTAGTAAACAGTACAGAATTTTGTGGAGATTCAAAGTGGAGGATGATGATGTACTTACTTATCTTGAGAGGTCATCATGAAAGAGGGTCTTTGCATTTAGTTCTTTTAAAGATTAGTATATGGCTTTACTCTGTTCTGTGGTAACTGTTGCTAACAAAGTAACTACATATCCATGAATTTGCTTTTTCCTAAAGCAGAAACCTCCTCAAATGAAGCCTATGGTCCTGGTGCTTATTATTTGTCAGCCAATAGTACCTACCATGACAATATAATCTAGATGGGGTTCTCTTAGATGACAGAGTAGAATTGAAGTTTATTAGATAAATGCCTACATAGCATACCATATGTGATTATGATATTATGAACTCTTTTTGTGATTAAAAATTCTGAGTGTGTTAAATGGAGTATTAGATGTTAAGCATTTACTTGAGCTTTAAAGAGAAGTTCCTGGCCATGTTGAATACATAAACTATGTAGTTCATACAACATCATTTCTTTTGTTCTCTCTCTCTCTTATGGATCCAACAAACATCAATAGCATTTGTCAGTTGATTTTTCAAGCTTAAGAAGACTTTCTATTGCTATATACTAGAATTTTTTTCTGACTCATCTCATAAATTCTAGAATAATTTTGAGTTTACAGAAACTCCTCTTGTCTGTTCTATTTCAATATTTTTTTTCAATAGTTTTTAGGTTTTTCCCTTTTTAGAGACATAATATTTGTATATCTTTATAGGGTACACTGTAGCAATTTGACACATGTATATAATGTACAATAATCAAATTGGGGTAATAAGCATTTTCATCTCCTTAAAAAATAATTTTTAATGTGTTGGGAGTTTTGTACTTTTCTAGAAATTTTGAAATAATATAGATTGTTTTAAAAAATAGTGCTATAGAAAAACCCTCCTCTTAACAGTGTTTTGGAGCAGCCCCTTTTAAACTTCTTGGGCTGGGGATGTGGCTCAAGTGGTAACATGGTCGCTTGGCATGCGATGGGCGCTGGGTTCGATCCTCAGCATTCTGTCCTCCCTCCTTGTACCCTTTCTAGTTTCTAGTGACCAGTATTTCATTCTGTGCTTCTAAGAGATCACTTTTTTTTTTTTTTTGGTTTATAAAAAAGAGTGAAATATATAGTTTTTATGTTTGTCTGTTTGGCTATTTCAAAGATTTAGAAAATGACTTTATTTTATCCACATTCCTGAATTGACAGGTTTTCATTCTTTTCTGTGGCCGAGTACTATTATTCCCTTTTGCATATATACTGCATTTTCTTTATTCATTCATCCACTGATGGGCAACTAAGTAGATTTCCAAATTTTAGCTGTTGTGAATAGTATTGCAGAAAACATGGGAGTGCAAGTATTTTTTGGGGGGGTGGGTATAATGAGTTTATCTCCTTTGGATATATACACAGTATTGGAATAGGTAGATCTTGTGGTAGTTCCATTTGTAGGTTTTTTTTTTTTTTTGGCAGAATCTCCATACTATTTTCCATAGTGTACTAATTTAGTTTTCTACCAATAGTATATAAGAGTTCTGCTTTCACCACATCCTCACCAGCATTTGTTACTTTTTGCCTTTTTTGATGATAGCCATTCAGATTGGGTTGAGATAATATCTGATTGTGCTTCTGAGATACATTTTCCTGATATTCCCTGATGATTAGTGAGACTGAGAATTTTTTCCACATACTTGTCATTTGTATATCATCCTTTGAGAAGTGTCTGTTCAGTTCTTTAGGCTATTTTTAATTAACTTTTTTTTGGTGGGGGTGGTAATCAGCTTTTTGAGTTTCTTATATATTCGGGTTAACCCCTTATTGGATAACTAGTTTGCAGATATTTTCTCCTATTCTGTAGCTTGTCTCTTAACCATGTTGATTTATTGTTGATTTATGATATGTAGAAGCTTCTTAGTTTGATATAATCCCATTTGTTGACAATGGGGATATGGCTCAGTGGTACACCACTAGCTTAGTATGTACAACCCTGGGTTTGATTCCCACTACCCTCTTTTCCTCCCCCAAATGGATAATCCCATTTA
This sequence comes from Spermophilus citellus, assembly GCF_964194105.1. Lineage (NCBI taxonomy): Eukaryota > Metazoa > Chordata > Mammalia > Rodentia > Sciuridae > Spermophilus > Spermophilus citellus. Next base: position 176,323,165 of record NC_138184.1, on the reverse strand, counting down.
TCTAATTTTACTTTTGTTGCATGTGCCTTTGGAAATCTACCCCCCCCCAAAAAAAAAAAAAATTTCATACCCAAATGTCTTAGTGTTTCCCTGTTTTCTTGCAGTAATTTTGTAATTTCAATATTTTAGGTTTTGCATTTAGGTCTTTGATTCAGAGTGTGTGTGTGTGTGTGTGTGTGTGTGTGTGTGTGTGTGTGTGTTTTGCTTAGTGTTTGTTTTGGTACCAAGGATGGAACCCAGGGGTGCTTAACCACTGAGTCACATCCCAGTACCCCACCTCCATCCACCACCCTTTTTGAGACTAGGTCTCACTAGGTTGCTTATGGTCTCACTAAATTGCCAAGGCTGGCTTCAAATCTGTAATACTCCTTCCTCAGCCTCCTGAGCTGCTGGGATTACAGGCATGCGCCACCATGCCTGGCTCAGTTTGTGTTTATTTTTGTATGACCTGTGAGAGAAGGGATCTAGTTTTGTTCTTCTGAATATGTATATACAATTTTGCCAGCATCATATTATTGAAGAGACTATTTTTTCCTTCACTGATTTTCAGCACCTTTGTCAAAAATCAGTTCTGTGAACATGCTTTAAATTTCTGGGTTTTTTATTCTGTTCCATTGGTCTATGTGTCTGTTTTTATGACAGTACCATGCTGTTTTGATTATTATAGCTTTGTTATATGTTTTGAAGTCATTTATTGTGATGTTCCCAGCATGATTTTTGCCCCCTGAAGATTGCTTTGGCTATTTTGGATCCTTTGTAGTTCCATTTGAATTTTAGGATTGTATTTTGTCTACCTGTGAAAAAAGTCATTAATATTTTGATGGGAATTTCATTGACTCTGTAGGTTGCTTTGGATAGTATGGTCATTTAATAATATTCATTCTTATAATCTATAAACACAGGATGTTTTTCCATTTTTGTGTGTCCTATATAATTTTTTCTTCATTGTTTTATAATTTTTATTGTACGGATCTTTCACTTCCTTGGTTAATTTATTCCTAAATTTTTTGCAGTTGTTTTAAATAGGATTACTTTCTTAATTTCTTTTACATTAGCAAAAGTTTCTTTTTTCTTTTTTTTAGAAAAAAAATGAAATGCTGCTTTTTTTGTATGTTGATTTTGTACTCTATAACTTTACTGAATTTGTTTATCAGTTCCAACAATTTTTTCATGAAATATTTAGGATTTCTGTGTATAAAATCATGTTATCTGCAAAACATGGATAATTTAACTTCTTCCTTTCCAATTCAAATACCCTTTATTTCTTTCTATTGCCCAGTTGGTCTTACTCAGATTTTCAGTACTCTATAAATAAGTATGGTGAAAGTGGGCATCCTTGTCATGTTCCTGATCTTACAGGAAATACTTGGTTTCCTCTAAGTACCATATTTACTGTGGGCTCTTCATACATAGCCTTTAGTATTTTCAGATACATTTCTTCTATACCTAATTTGTTGTGAATTTTTATCATGAATGGATGTTGAATCATGTTTTGTTTATTTGTTCACTGAACAGATATCTATTTAACATTAAATAATAGCCCCACTTTTCTAGATACTTGGAATACTTTAATGAACAAAATCGAGCAATTCTATGCCCTCTTTAGCCTTACATTTTAGTGATGTTAGATAGTAAACAGAGAAAGCTTGACGAGAATTTATGTATATATTCTCAATGGATAAATACAATGGAAATGTACATATATGTTTATATAAATTATATAGGAGCAGTAGCTAAGGTGCTGAGAGCCATAGCCAAGTAGGAATGACACAAGGCATTTTTGGTTGAAAAGGTGAGGCCAGCAAGCCATTGAGATGATAATGGTTATGTTAAGATGTGTATTCAATTGGATATTAGACCCCTGCTGTCTGCCTTGGCCTGCTACTTTGGAGCTCTCTGGGATTCTGGGAGAGTTCCCATTGGTTGGGGAAGTGGGGTAGGAGGGATTTCCGGTTGGTGTGGTGTGTCCCAGGAGAAGGCCCTGTGCATGGCGTTCGTGGGAGTTTCAGAAATAAAGTTTTTTCCTGCTTGAGTGGCTAGTGATTTTGTGCCTAGCCAGACTGCGGCACTAAGGAAGCTTCTGGTATGGAAAGAATATGTTTCAGTCTGATTTTCTGGTGACAGGATGGGTGGTAGCTTCTCTGGCAAAAGGAATATGTATAGGACTTCTTTTGTGTGAATTCTGTCAGAAGCCTCAGGTTGGTTTTGTGGATAAAGGTCTTTACACATGAAAAATCTTTTTACTCTGCACATGAAAGGCTTTTCCTTTGTGTGACTCATCTGATGTACATGCAAGTCTGATGTCTGGAAGAAGCTGTTTTGACACTTAGTATGAACAAATGACCTAAAAACCTTGGGACATTTCTCTCACTTGTATGATTTTGGGGCTTCATGGAATTTCTCTTGATGTCCCTCACATGTGGAAGTTCCCTCCTTGCTCAGGTAGGTAGGGACAGGCTTAGAGGAGGACTGTCTGGCTTAGAGAGAAGTGTAGGTTGCACCTCCACAGTGATGTTTTGATAAGAAGATCATTTCAGGGACCCTTTCTGGGAATTAGAGGTACCTACCCTTGCTCTTCTGGAGTTGTGTGAGTATCTCACAACAAACATCTTTCTCTTTAGACCTAGGATAGTCCTCTTCCTGGAAATTGAACAGGGAAAATATGTGAGTCCCTTAACTATTAACAGTGTCATTTACTTGAGCATTTTTCCAGGAATTGTTATACCCATCTTCTTTATCTCCTTGTCTTTTTTCCAAGTAAGTATCTGGAGATTTCTCAAAGGGTATTGGTATTTCTCTGCTGTTGTGTTCTGCTGACAAAGGGTTTTTGAGATGAATAAGGACTTCTCTTAAGGGCATAGTCTCAGAACAAAAGGGTTTCCTGTCCCTGCATGGGAACATGGACTATGACAAGTGGCTTCACACAATCATAGATCAGTTCTTCCATTAAATCTCCAGATTCTGCCATTGATTCCTATTTCCCTTTCAAAGTGAATTTGTCCCCGCAGTTTCCATTAATCATAAACTGCTCCAGGACCAGTTGAGAAATAATTTAATCCTTACTATGCTTTTCTGGTTGCACCCATGAATGAAAAATCTCATGGAATCTTTGCAGTTTTTGCCTTGCACATGAGTTATTGCTTATTAAAATGAGTTGAGCTGAGAGCTTGAGAACTCAAGAAATCTCCTCTCCCTTCTGAACAGCAGATCCTTGGGTTGGTCTAAATTTTATATTTTCTAATCAACATCATATTGGGGTGTTTCACATTGAAATGAATTTCTGAGATGTAATGTCATTCTTAGCAAAAGTTCTCAGAAAAACTCAGCTTTGGTGATTTAGTCTGAGGATCTGTTTTAAATATTGGTGGATGTTTAAATGTTGTAAGTTCCTTCTCTGTTGAACTTCAAATGGAGTAATCTTGGCCTGCACACTGAACTGAGATGTGACTTAGCTTTCTGCTGAGTTAATCTGGTATGTTGAATCTTACCAAATGCTTTTTGTATGCGTATATTTATTGAGATGATCACCAGGTTTTTGTCCTTCATTCTCTTGATATATTGATTTGGGTATGTTGAATCATTCTTGAATCTTAGGAGGAAGCCTGTTTGTTCATGGTGTATGATATTTTTTTATGTGCTGTTAAATTTGTTTTGCTAGTATTTAATTGAGAATTTTTGCATGTATGTTTATCAGCAATATGATTTATAGTTCTTTCTGTTGTAACTTTGTCAGGTTTTTGTATCAGGGTAATGCTAGCCTCATAAAAACAGTTTGTCAGAGTGCCTTCTATTTCAGTTTTTTTGAAATGGTTTAAGAAGAATTGGAATTAGTTATCCTTCAGATGTTTTGTAAAATTAAGCAAGTAAGGCCATCAGATCCTGGACTATTTTTGGGATTGTGAGGGAGGCTTCTAATTACTGCTTCAGTCTGATTACTCATTATTGGTCTGTTTAGATTTTTTTATTTCTTCAATTTTGGTAAGTTGTGTGTGATCAGGAATTTATCCATTTCTTCTAGGTTTCCCAGTTTTTTTTTTTTAGTATATAATTGTTCATCGTAGTTTCTTGTGAGACTTTGTATTTCTGTGGAATCAGTTTAAACATCTCTTTTTTCATCTGTGATTTCATTTATAATTTTTAAACTGTTGGAGAAATAAACAAGCAATATATATATCAGTCACTGTATGTAGCATGCAAAACCTTTACTATCATGCACTTTTTAATGTATGCTGATCTTGTCTTAAGTAACTGTATTTTTTTTTTTTGGTGAGCTCTTTAATCCTTTCCTCCTTCCCTCTCCACTCTTATTTGCAATATTTTAATTACCATATGTTCTGTGTCTATATTTTGTTTTATACCAAATGTAAAGTAGTATTGTTATTCTAGGGTTTTCACAGTCATGTTATTGTCTTGTTCTTTGCCAGATTCTCTTATCATGGACCGACCACAGGAACATTTGTTATTGTATTATTTTTTTGCCATCTTGCAGTATAGATTCACATCTAATTAACTTTCTGCTTTTAGCCGTAGGGTCTTTTGGATTATTGCTTTCCATAATTTCCAGTTCACTGAATGACATTTTATTTTCATTTTGCTCTGTGAATAATTTTTCAGTAGTTGACTAAATTTTTATTGTATTTTTTACAGAATTCTATCACTGTTCTTTGATTAAAATTTTGTGATTACTCTTTAGTCTAGGTATAATTGTTCTCTTTCTCAAAAATTTCACCAAAATGTGTTTGCATTTGGGTAATTCTAAGAGATTTTATTTATACAGTGTTGTGATAGACTTTTATTTTAGTAAATACTAAGATTTTTATTTTGTAATTCAGAGAAAATGAAAACCTAGGTAAATACTTTGGGCCATTATAGATTAATTTGTATTTTCCAAAGTTTTATATAATTGTCTCTGGATTAATTTACTCAACATAATTGATATTCATCTGTATTATATGTTTGGTATTTTGTTCCTATCTTATTGTTTTTATTTATTAATTGTTTTTCATTCATTCATTCATTCATTCATTTGTTCATTCATTCATTCTCTTGGCACTGGGGATTGGACCTAGGGTGCTTAACCTCTGAGCTACATCCCCCTTTCCCTCATTTTTATTTTTTATTTTGTGGTCTTGCTAAATTGCTTAGGGCTTTGCTAAGTTGCTGCAGCTGGTCTTGAACCTGTGATCTTCCTGCCTCAGCCTCCTGAGTTGCTGGGATTACACCAGCACCCACTTCTTATTACTTTTAATATTTTATTTTATGAAAGTAATCTTTATTCATTCACCTATTGATAGCCTTTTAGGTTATTTTGAGTTTAGCCCTGTGGTAAAAAAAAAAGCTACATGAACACTCAAGTGTAAGTCTTAGTGTCAGTAGGTGTTTAAATCTCTGATGGATAAATATCTAACGCAAAATGGCTAGGTTATTGCAAAGAATATTATGGTTTCTTTTTTGCATCCCTCCACCTCCTCACCTCAATTTTTGGTTCTGAGGATTGAACCCAGGGCCTCACACATGTATAGTATATAGGTAATTTTACCTCTACCCCATGGACTATGTACTCTCAGCATTATTATAGTTACTTTTTTAATTTTAATTTTTGTGGTTGGTACTAGGGATTGAACCCAGGGGCCCCTTACAGCTTAGCTATAGCACTGGCATATTTTATTGATTATTTTGTGATGGCCTTGCAAAGTTGCTTAGGATCTCACTAAGCTGCGGAAGCTGACCTAGAACTTTTGAGCTTCCTGTCCCAGCCTTCAGAGTTTCTGGGATCACAGGCATGTGCCTACGTGGCTATGATTACTTTTTAAAGAGACTGTAAGTTGTGGAAAGTGGCTCTGTTGTTTTACATCCCCATGTCATAAGCTTAGAATTCTAGTTTCTCTAAATCCTTGCCACAGTTTGATTTTGGCAGTCTTTTTCATTTTTACCTTTGTAGTAAGTGTGTTGAAGATTCTCATGTGCAATTGTAATTTGCTGTTTTAATATCTGAAGATGTGAACAATTTTTCAAATACATATTGTGAAGGGTCTTTGTCCAAGTTTTAAAGGGTATATTGTCTTCTCATTATTGAATTGAAAGAATTCTTAATAAATTCTGCATGCAAGTCTTTTGTCATATCTATGTATTATAGATGTTTTTTCATTTGTGGTTTCTCTTTTCCCCTTAGTGTTGTTATTGAGGTGTAACATACATTTCATAATATTCATGCCATTAAGTTTATAGTTTTGATGAGTTTTAGTAAATTTATATAGTTGATAACTCAGGTTAGAATACTGTTATCACCCCCAAAAAGATTCCCTCATGCCTATTTGTACTCACTTTGTCCTTCTGCCTCTAAGGCTTGGTAATTACTAATTCTTCATTGCTTCTATAGATTTTCATATAAATACAATCAAAAGACAGATAATCTTATGGTTCCAGTTTCTGTCACTTAGCACAGTGTTTTATTTAGGTTCCTCCATCTTGCAGTAGTATATGTAAGTAGTCCTTTGTGGAGTAATATTCCATTCTATGGATATTCTGTTTGTTTATGTCTTGATAGGTTGATGATTATTAATTTAGTTATAATTCTTTGTCTGTTAAGAATGATACTACCTTTTCCCCTTTGTTTTTATTTTTTATTTTTTGGGTACTGGGGATTGAACTCAGGGACACTTAAGCACTGAGCAACATCTCTAGCCAATATTTTGTATTTTATTTAGATATAGGGTCTCACTGAGTTGTTTAGTGCATTGTTGTTCCTGAGACTGGCTTTGAACTTGCGATTTTCCTGCTTCAGCCTCCTGAGCCTCTGGGATTACAGATGTGTGCCACCCACCGCACCCAGCTGGTATTATCTTTTTGAAAAGCAAAGAAATTTTTTAGTTTTGATAAAATCCAGTTTTATTCATTCTTTCTTTTGTATATGATTTTAAAAGTTATACATACTAAAGTTATAAAGATTCTTCATATATATTCTCTTAGAAGTTTTATCTTTCAGGTCTTTTTTTTTTTAAAGTACCTGGGATTGAACCAATGGTGTTCTACCATTGAGTTACATCCCTATCCCTTTTTATTTTTTTTTTATTTTGTTTATTTTTAATTGGTTCTTTTTAGTTACATATGATGGTAGAATTCGTTTTGAAAAAAAATTATACAAGCATAGATTTTATCTTATTTTAACTAGTACAGCATTCTTATGGATATACACAATAGTGAGATTCACTTAGGTATTTTCACATATCTATATAGGAAAATTATGTCCTATTCATTCCACTGTCTTTCCTATTCCCATATTCTATTCCCTTCCCTTCATTCCCCTTTGTCTGATTTGAGACAAGCTCTTGCTAAATTGCTGAGTTTTTATGTGCAGTATGAATTTCATTTGTTTCTGTGGATTTAGTTATTTGAGCACCTTTTGTTGAAAATGACTTTTCCCTTCCCTCAGTTATTAATACATTACGAATTTGTGCATACTTTGACATGTCAGGGTTTTTAGCCCACCACCCTCCCACCCCCATTTCCTCCTGACCTGCCTGAGAGATGGGGAAAGCATGCCCCAATCAGGACAAGCCAAGAAAGGCAAAGGTCAACTGGCCATCTGCACCCAGCCCTCCCCGGCAGGAGGACAATCAGATGTGTCAGGGAGACCAGTCAAAGCAGGATCTTGTTTATTGAGAAAACACACACAGCTAATATAATGTACAGGAGTCAATCAGGATAAAGGTCAGCAGGGTGGGGAGAGTTCACATGTACACCCATCCTACAGGCAGTAGTGGGAGACACAACCTGTCCATGAGGGCAGAAGAGTCCTGGACCTATCCTAGAGGTGGTCTTTTTTTTCCATCACCACCCACAGCACCACCTCCTGGCTGATCGCCAGGTGCCATCCTAGCCAGGTGCCATCCTAGCCATGTGTGGCCCCAAGACTAGGAAGTGGGCAGCAAGTCAGCAAGCTAGGTTTCCTCCTAGCAACATGCCTCACATGCCACATCATGCCCTACATGGACATCTTGAGAATATTTAATTCTTTGTCAGTCTTTCTCCTAATGATTTTAACATGCTTAATAATTTTTCAATTTTTAACTAAATCTTTCTCCCCCCACCCCGCTCTCTCTCTCTGGTGCTGGGGATTAAACTGGCTTCTTGTGCACGCTAAGCCTGTCTTCTATTACTCTGTTGACTCTGCCTAAATCTTTAAATGTCTTTCATCAGAAATTGTGAAAAGGTTATTTTCTACTTTGTTATTTCTCTGTATTTATTAGTTGTGATTCTTTTGTAAAAAGGGCTTTAACTCAGCAACTATAGGTATTTGGTTACTCTGAACAGCAGTATCTTTTGAAAATGAATAGTCAACAGATACATTTAAAAATGTTCACCATCTCTAGCAATTAGAGAAACACCAATTAAAACTACACTGAGATTCTATTTCACTCCAATCAGAATGGCAATTATCAAGAATATAAGTGACATCAGGAGACAGAGGCAGGAGGATCACAAGTTCAAAGCCAGCTTCAGCAACAGTGAGGCACTAAATCACTCAGTGAGATCCTGTCTCTAAGTAATTTTACAAAATAGGGCTGGGGAATGTGGCTTAGTGGTCAAGTGCCCCTGAGTTCAATCCCAGGTACCCCTCCACCCCTCAAAAAAAGGATACAAGTGCCATAAATGTTGGTGAGGATGTGGGGGAAAAGATTCACTTATACATTGCTGGTGGGACTTGCAATACTCTGGAAAGCAATATGGAGATTCCTCAGAAAAGTTGAAATGGAACCACCATTTGACCCAGATGTCCCACTCCTTGGTGTATACCCACAGGACTTACAGTCAGCATAATAACAGTGACACAGCTACCCCAATGTTTATAGCAGCTCAGTTTACAATAGCTTAGCTGTGGAACCAACCTAGGTACCCTTCAAAAGATGATTGGAAAAAGAACATGTGGTACATATACAAAAAGGAATACTATCCATGCATAAAGAAGAATGAAATATTGGCATTTGGCTGTGAATGGATGGAACTAGAGATTATCATGTTAAGTGAAATAAGCCAAACCCCAGAAACCAAAGGCCAAATGTCCTCTTTGATATGCAGATGTTGACTCATATTAAGAGAGGGTATAGAAGTTCACTGGCTTAGACAAAGGGGGATGAAGGAAGGGAGGGGGAATAGGAATAGGGAAGACAGTGGAATGAATAGGACATAACTTTCCAGTGTTCTTATATGAATATACAATCAGTGTAACTTCACCTCATATATCACCACAAACATGGGAAGTTATACTCCATGTATGTATGATATATCAAAATACATTCTACTGTCATGTATAACTACAAAGAACAAATAAAAATTGAAAAGAAAGAAAGTGATTTTCGTCCTTCACTGCCTATGTTCATAGTAACCAGTTAATGTAATAGTTACTACCAATGGTAGCAGATGATTTTGTTCTTTTTCTCCTTTTTTAAAAAAAGTATTATTATGGGCTCATATATTTTTGCATATTGTTTGATGTGACAGCTAGAACTCTAACAATAAGCTAGGTTAACAATGACTTATACAGACATTTGTCTGGATATATACCATGCTAGCATTGTTTCAGCTATCCAGGATCTTTTTTTTTCTTTAACATTTTATTATTTTCTTAGACAATTATTATTTTTATTCATTTGCTTGTTCCATTATGGTTACAAGGTAGCTGTCACATCCCTAGGCATTAGGTCTGTGTTGAAGGTAGGCTAGTGCCAGTTGCCAGCCAAAAAGGCAGTTTTATAAAATCCTTTTCCAAAATTGCCTCAGCAAACCTGTCCTTATGTCTCCTTGGCAACACCCCAGCTGTCAGCAGGACTGTGCAAGCAAATATCTGGCAAAGAGGAACAGAACTGCCAACAATGGCTTAGGCTTCTCATGAGGTATATACCTTGCCACTCGTAAAGGATTTTACTTATAAGAAGGAAAGGAGAATTTGTAGGGGTACATAGCTAATAAATCTTGCCACAAATATCTTTGATAAAGCATAGAATGACTAGAATTATTCCATTATATAGTTGTTGGGAATTGGTTCCCAGACCTCTATACTGAAATGGTAGCACACTTATACTTTGAACTGTCTCTATATTACGTATAACACCTAACAGTGTAAGTGCTATGTAAGCAGTTGTTATCCTGTATTATTTGGTTTAGAGAATAACAAGAAGAAAATAATCTGTATGTATTCAATAACAGACGTGTGTGTGTGTGTGTGTGTATGCATTCATATATATATATATATATATATATATATAATATATTATTATATATATATATAAAAACACCTTTTTTTTTCTTGTATAAGGATTTAATCCAGGGGTGCTTTACTACTGAGCTCTATCCCCAGTCCTTTTTTTATTTTTTATTTTGAGACAGGGTCTAACTAACTTGCTGAAGGTATTGCTAAATTGCTGAGGCTGGCCTTCAACTTGTGAACCTCCTGCCTGTGCCTCTCAACACACTGGGATAACAGGCAGGTGTCTCTGTGTCCAGCTACAGACACAATTTAAACAAATATGGATCTGTGGTTGATTGAGTTTATAAATATGGAATTCATGCATATAGAGGGCTAACTATATTATTTTATTTAAAAGTAAGATCTATTTATATATTTACTTAAAACATTTACATTCAAGCATTAAAGTTTTGGGGCTTGCCACATCAATTTGTCATGATTATTTTTCCTATAAATTTCATCTTGTTGAAGGCATATGTAGTATCCTTGAAATACTAGTTATTGTTTTCTAATATCATGGGAATGCTATTCCAAATATAGATATCATTTGAAAACTTCAGTGCCAAACTATGGATTTTTATATATGTGTTCTTCAGATTAATTTTATAAAAATATTTGGAAGCTAAAATAGCCCTTTTTCTCCATATTGATAATTGCTGTCTTCTTTTCCTCTTTTTCTTAGATTCTTTTATGTGCTATCACTTTTCCTATAGAACTTTCCTTTTCTTATCCATGGTCATCTTCAATTTCCCCTCTCCTTTTTCTTTTTGTTCTCATTCTTTCACTTGCCTTTTTATATATTTTCTTCCTTTTTTTTCCTGCCTATCTTCAGAATAAGGGCTAGAATAAAGTCAGTTTTTGGTTGATAAGTTCTTAGTGTGTATTAAATGTTCTTCTTAGTATCTTAATTTCATTTATGTTGTGCACTGTTGACTGTTGATTGTTAACAGATTCTGGAATAATCCTATTATATTAGTTGAAAAATACATATTAAGTATTAATGGGCTGCATGTTACTGAATCAGAAAAGCTCCTGGTAAGCTCTGAATCACAACCAAGGTAGCTAATATAATTCTTGCTTTTAAATTACTTTATTTAATGAGATTTTCTCCTCCTTTAGTATTTGTAATCTCTCATGGAGCTCCATTATAAGTATTCACTATTGTGGGCAAGTGGTTACTCCAAAAAAGCATCAGCTCTGTATATCATGTTAGGGCATATGCACACAGATATCATAAGCTGTCTTAAATATTTTGACTTAATGTACAGTTGTTAGGTATAGGTATTATGAATATATTAACAGTGTTTTTCTCAAATAAGATATTATATTAGAATTTTTATGATTTCTTAATTTTGTATGATGATGGTACTGTGGTTTTTGTTATCTTAGCTTTACCTGAATATCTGCCTAATTAAATATTCTTTCCAGAATATTGAAAGAATTATCTGCTTTGTGTTTAAGATTCTTATATTTGTATTTTTTCATTAAAAAATATCAACAGTACTTCATAGTTTTTTCCATAGTAATAATTGTCTGTATAGTGAAAGATAGCTACTCTGAATTTTTTATTGACTTTGCATTTTTTTTTAACTTTGCATCTTTTTAACTATGGCCTTTATGTCTTTGGTGAAGTCAGATAAGCTGGGAACACATGGATCATTTATCTTTCTTCCCCTTTTGCACATCACCCCTCTGTCTTTCCCCTCTCCCCTTTTCCTTCTTTTTCTTATGTTCCCCTTCTTCCATCTCCTCCCTGCCCTCTTTGTAGTTGGACACAATACCTTTATTTTATTGATTTATATGTGGTGCTGAGGATCAAACCCAGGGCCCTGCATGTGCCAGGCAAGTGTTCTACCACTGAGCTACAACCCCAGCCCCTCCCGTCTCTTTTTAAGGTGATTTTGGATTCCTAACTTTTTGTTTCAGTTGAATGTGAAATGAGGTGTTAATCAGTATTGAATAAATTTTGTAGTTCTGCAATTTCTTACTAATAAATTATTGTGCTTAATCCATGCTTGTTTTTCAATTAAAGATTAGTTGAAAATCAACTAAGACTATCAGAGGACATAAACTTTTGTGAATGGAGTCATATCGTTGAGTGGACATGGACTTTGTCAGCATAACATCAGCAAAGTTTATATTTTGTGTTTGTAGTTTTCCTTTTCTTATGTGGTTGCCCTTCTTGAATATAAAGATGGAAGAAAAAGAATGTAATGTCTAAAGAATTATTGTATTTGAGGAGCAAGTAGAATGTGATTGATTATCTTCATGATACTTATCAGAGTTTTAATATACGGCTGTCATCCATAGTGGACTCATGGACTTCTATATGGTATTTTTACATTTTATTTCTAATCAGATCCTGTCATTCTTTTCATTTCTAATTTCAATTATGTAAAGCTTTAAAATTCTGTTGAACTTGGTTTAAAGCTATATTTATGCTCATAAAGGTTATTTCATACTAGCCTGTGGCTTCATAAACACTAGAATATTGCTTCTGTTTCATGGAATACTCTTTATGGCAGTCTTGCTGTATCTCTGTTGCATTTGCTGTGTGCCAGCTGTTGCTTTGGATACAGTGTTCCTATTTTGGCAAGCTTTTTAGAGATCTCAACTATGATTTCTTTTCTCCCTTGTGATCCTATAGAGATTTAGAAAGAGAAAAATATATTGCATCATATTATTTCCCAAGCAGAAAAACAAAAGTAATTTAAATTTAGTAAAGAAAATAATTGTGCCATATTCTGAAATGCTTCTGAGGCGATCGTAGTCTGTTTTTCTTTTTTTTCTTACAAAAATTATCATTTTGCTCATCACATTATATCTTTTTGTCTAATTTTATATAATAATTTACAAAATTTGAGATTTCATTTAAGATTGATTTATTGAAAGTCATAGTGACCATTTATAGAGGAATTATTTTTAGAATATTGAATATTTCATTTAAAGTGAAAGCATTGTCTAGAAAATATCACTACTTTATAGGTAGAAATTTCATTCTTAATACCGTAGTATTTTAAAATTTTTTTTAGTTTTTCTGTTTTGGGATCTCTTATAGTTGTCAGATTCTGTTTCTCACCTGCAAAATTGGTACACCTGGAGAACTTCTAAAGACAAATGGTGGACAGGATGGCCAGCTACAGAAAGTATAAATAGGCAGTGAAGGGCCCAAGATCTAAACCTGGCCTGCCACTAAGCAGCTGTGGGGGGGTTTACCCTCTTGCTATCTTTGTTTCCTTAACTCAAAAGAACATTGCAGTTTTTAACCTACCTTACCTGTTTGGTGATGACAAAATGCAATTAGTGGATGTGCAGGCTCCTTTTAACAGCTAGAAGCAATATTCATTTATAAAGCATTGTTATCTTGGGAAGAGCATCTTCTTGGCCATGTACTATTTTCAGCAGATCAGGATGGGGCATTTTAATGAATCTAGACCACCCAAGAGTTTACCAATAATAGGTGTGGTTTTGTAAAGAGATGGATTTGGTAGGGAATGTAAAAGAACAAAAAGTGGAGGTTCTAGACCTGTTCCTGGAACACTGAGAAAATAGGTCCACAAAATAGACAGTTTAAAGATGAGCAGTGAATTGAAGTACTTACATTGTGTTTCTCAGGATTACTTGTGGGATGAGGTGGAGGCTACTCCTATTAAGGACAGTGTCTAATTTTAGTGATTCAAACTATATAAAGTTGTGATTTGCAGCAGAGTGTGGGGAGTCAGGTAAGTGAGGGAAGAAGTTGATTAATTGTCCTATGCCGATTTAAATCATCAACTCCCCAGAGATGACAGCGATCTGGAGTACTAGGGAAGAGAAAGTTTCTTCATGGACAGTTTTCTTTGGAACTTTAAACTTGAGGAAAATTTGTGGTGTGCAGGTAGGTACTTTTTAGCAGGATGGAACTAAATTGTTTATTTGTTCAGAAAGGTAACACAGTACTGGTTTCCCAACAGTGAGTTGAGATTCTTATCAGCCATGCTGATATTTCATCAGTCCCAGTAAAATTAGAAGTAAGAACTTGGTCATAGTATTTAAAGAGTATCTCTGGTTCTGAGAATTTCTCATCTAATTTTATTTACTTATTTTTTGGTATTTCAATATTTTATGAGTAATGATAGTAGAGGGGTTTTTTTCCCCTTAACAAAATAAAAAGATATTATTACTTTCTGGTCATTCTCTTTACAGACTTTTCTTTAATTGTTATTTTCAAGAAAACATTGTTATTTGGAAGGGGCTTTAATATGAAATGCATACTTGAATCCCTGTTTTGCCTTCTGTTCTTTGTTGCCTAATTCTCTTAATTCCTCAATGCCCTACCTTTCCCATCCTTAATTAGGAAATAATAATAACTACCTTGAACATTTATTGGAGAAGGTATCATGTATATCAAGAGCCTAAAATAATACCTTGTTCATAATAGAGCTTACTAGGTGATTACAGCAGAAATACTTATTCAAGACCATAAACTTCCTCACTGTTAAATTGGGGTTTCTGTCTTTGAATAGAGACAATATTTTTGAATTCTGTACAAAGGACACTTAGAGAGCTCTAAAACTATGGAGAATGTCCAAAATGGCATTTCTGAAGAAAATAGGGTCTTTAAATTTGGTTGCCAAGGATGATATAAGCAGTGGTTCTCAAACTTGGGAGTTTATAAGTCACTTCGGGTCCTTGTTTTGAAATGCACATTTGTTACACATGCAAAAGAATGAAGTTGGATTTTTACCTTGTACTATATACAAAAAATTAACTCAAAATGGATCAAAGACCTAAATGTAAGACCTAAAAATATAAAACTCCTCAACGAAACCAGAGAAAAAGCTTCATAATATCAGATTTGGCAGTGATTTCTGGGATATGGTACCCAAAGCACAGGCAATGAGAAGAAAAATAGACGGATGAATCTGCATCCCACTTGAAAACTTCTGAACAAGGAAGGAAACAGAATAGTGAATAAAGGCAACTTTCAGAATAGGAGAAGATCCTTGCAAAACATATACCTGAGAAGGGGTTAATATTTAGAATATATAAAGGCCTCCTACAACTCAACAACAAAAATCCCAGTCAATAAATGGAAAAAAGACTTGAATAGACAGAAAAGACATAAAAGTTACCAACAAGCATATGAAAACATGCATAATATCACACATTTTTAGGGAAATGCAAATCAAAACCACAATGAGATATTACCTGCTCCTGTATGTTGGCCACTATCAAAACAACATAAGATCATAGGTGTTGGTGAGTATGTGAAGAAATTGGAATCTTTGTGCCCTGTTATTAGGAACTCCATGCAATTTAACAACTTCCTATGCTGTATTCTTCCAACCCTCGACAACCTCCATTCTACTATCTCTCTGAATTTGAGTACTCTGGGTACCTCACATGAGTGGAACCATATTGTTTTTGTCTTTTTGTGACTAGCTTTTTCACTTAGCATAGTGTCCTCACAGTTTATCCATGTGTAATATGTTAGAACCTCCAACGTTTTAAAGCCTGAACAATATTTCATTATATGCATGTACTACATTTTGTTTATTCATTAGTGAACACTGGGTTTCAAGCGTATGTGTCTTTTTGTTGCCCTAATCCTATGTATTGGTTTCCTAATATGCAATTAAAAATTTCCACAGACTAGGTGACTTAAAACAATAGAAACATGTTCTTTTATATTTGTGGAGGCTAGAAGTAAAATCAAGGTGCTGACAGAAGCACCCTCCCTCTCCCCAAAAACAAAAGGCTCTAGGGAAGACTCCTTTCTTGCTTATTCCTCACTTTTGGAAGATCCCATCATTCATTTGCCCTTGAAGATTTATAACTGTATTATTCCAATGTGTGGCTCTGGCCTCTGTTGCCACATGGTATTTTTCACTGTGTGTGTTTCGGTATATATTCTTTTCATACAGGGGCAATCATTATCCAGTATGACCTTATCTCAACTAATTACATCTGTTTCTAGATTAGATCACATCCTGAGATTATGATAGTGCATAAATTTTGTGGTGACAGTTTTTACCTCACTCTGTCTTTTAAAATTTAATCCATTTGTTAAGTATGTAAATATTTGTTAGTCAGCTGTGGCTGCCATAACAAAATGAAACAGACTAATGGCTGAAACAACAGGTATTTATTTCCTCAGTGTTCTGGAAGCTGGAAAAGCTAAGACTAGGGTCCTGAAGGATTTGATTTCTGGCAAGGACCCTCCATGTCTCCTAACATGGCAGAGTGTGAGAGCAAGCGAGGGAGATATGAGAGCAGGACATAAGCTCAAATTCCCTATTATCTCTGGTAAGGGCCTTAATCCCTTAAGACCAGCCCCATCCCACCCCTTGTCACTATCACATCCACTTTAATCTCCCAAGAGCCAGTCCTCCAAACACCAACTCTGAAGATACAGTGGGAAAACCAAACTCAGACTCAAACCTGGTTTCTCTTGCTGTAATAACACAGATCTCTTCTGTGGCTCCAAAAGATGTGAGGGGATTTCTTCCCACCACCAAGCCAGCATTCAGTTCTATAGTAGTCTGGGTAATCTAGCTGGGTAATCCTGTAATCTAATTCAAGGTTCAGTCTTCCAGACAATTCCCCAGTCTCACCCACTTCAGATGCCAGTTGCAAGTCTCAGGTTATTTGCCTATTCTTTTGACTGTGAACCTGGGTTTCTACAATCCCCTTCTTGCCTTCCATTAATTTGCTTGAGCAGCTCATAGAACTCAGGGAATCATACTTACTGGTTAATTTTAAAGGACATTACAAAAGATAGAGATGAAGAAGAGATGCATAAGGCAAGGAATGTGGGAAGGGGTGTGGAGATTTCATGCCTACTCTGTGCACACCCTCCCAGGAACCTCCATGTACTCAGCTCTCTAGAAGCTCTCCAAACCCTGTTCTTTTGGGGTTTTGTGGAGTCTTCGTTACATAGGCATGATTGATGAAATCTTTGGCCATTGGTGATCAACTTAACTTTTGGCCCTTCTCTCCTACCTTATCCTGTCTTAATCTTTGTAATGACCAATCCCCATTCTGAAGCTAGTACCGCCAGCCATCAGTCAACTCACTAAAAAGACACATCACTTTGAAGATGCCAAGGATTTTAGGAATTATACACCAGGAAAGGGGACTAAGACCAAATATATATTTTGAAATATCACTCTAGTAAATTGTGGGATAGACTATAAGAATTTTGGGAGACATAGACATTCAGTCCATAACAGTCTTTAAAATTAAAATAGAAATTTCATATTAGGTATTATTTGGGGAGTGAGTTATGTATTTATTTTGAGATAGAGTCCTGTGATATTGCCAGACTGGCTTCAAAATACTGAGTTTAAGCAATCCTGCCTCATCCTCTAGAGTAGCTGGGAATAAAGGTGTGCATCCACATGCCTGGTGTGGGAGTTGCTTATTTTAAAAAACAATCATATACAAGTTTAATAGTGTATACATGCAAGCATAATTCTTGCTTGTATTGTTTTGGGAAAAAGTTAGGTAACATTCATATTTAATAAGTTAAATATATATATATATATTTTTAGAGAGAGAGGAGAGAGAATTTTTTTAATATTTATTTTTCAGTTTTCGGTGGACGCAACATCTTTATTTTATTTTATGTGGTATTGAGGATTGAACACAGTGCCCCGTGCATGCCAGGCGAGCGCGTTACGGCTTAAGCCACATCCCCAGCCCCTATATATTTTCTTATTCTATATATTTGCCCTAAAATAAACTATAAATTATTGATAATTTTTAGGTATTTAATAAGAAGTCTTGCCTGATATATATATATATCTATATATCGTTATTATACTACCTCTTTCACTTCCTGTTATTTCTTTCAGAGTTTTAAAAATTAAAATCATAACAGAAAAGTGCACTCATCATGGGAATGTAGCTCAGTTGATTTTTCACAAAGTGAACAAGCATGTATGACTAGCATTTAAATTAAAAAAAATACTATAAGCATTCCACAAGTCCTTTCTTAATTAGCAAGTGCCCTCAAGTAATTCTTACAGTTATACCAAAATTAGAGAGCCATTTTCGTAGGCACCTGGGCTTGCAGAAGGTATTTCTTTAGATTTTTATCTATCAGGGATCAGGTTGGTGTATTTATTTTCTAAAATGTTCAGTGTCATTCACAGACTTTTGTATATGCTGTTTCTCTGCTTTGATATGCTTTTATATGCTTTACTTCTCCTTCTCTGTGTCTTCCATACCTATTTACCTCAAGTTCTTACATCTTCCCATGGACTTTTTCATTTCAGGTCTTAGCTGAGACTCCTTTTTTAAAGAGTGTTTCTTTATTCCTCCATCTTTCTTCCCTCTCAGAGTTTGAGCAATTGCTCCTTCTGCATATTTTCTTTAATCCTTCTTTTTCCTTTTCCCACATTCTAATTGCCAGTTGACTTTATTCTCCATTAGACCATAAATATTGAAAGGTCAGACAGTAGAATATTTTTATTATTATTATTAGTAGTAGTACCTCAGAAAGTGTCAGCACATGCACAATATCAATCATACACATAGATGATAAAATTATTATGTTTTAGTATTGGAAAGTGCATTTAGTTCATCTAGTTCAGTCTTCTCTGCTATTAAATAGTAAATTAAAAGCCTTAATTTTATTAATAAGGACTCAGAAAGAGCCAGTGGTTAAAGTATATGGTATATGTGTGTAATGAGACAGAATAGTGGGGAAAGGACACTAATGTATCTCTAGGATATTAAACACTGAAGAATCTGTTATTCTTCACTTGAATCATACCTAGAAGCAATTATTTTGTCTTCAGTTCTTCTAATATTTCAGTTCCATTTCTTACTATTCTATCTCCCAATTTCTATTCTCTTACTCCCACTGATTTTGTTATTTATTTACCCCTTTGTGATTTTTGGTTTCCAATACCTGTTTTCATTCTTTATTACTTCAATCTAGTTTGCTACCTAGACTAGTTTTCTATGATTATACATTTCAAAAATTTTCACATTTCCAACAAAGAATTACCCATTAGTATCTTAGACTAATCCATAATAATTAAGTAGTTCATTAACAGCAGCTTTACATTTTCCCACCCCTGCGGTCTCCCAGACACTCCCTCAAATGATCTTCTTTTGATTTGTATATTTCTATACTCAGTTCTCCAAGTGAGATATGGTTCTTTCTTCAAAAATATAGTACGCTTTTTTCTCTGTCTTGTTCATTGTAGTTAGTCAGCATCGAGTTTCTTTTTAGTGTTTCAAAATCTCTTCTATCTATCCTGTTTATTATATTCTTGTATTAGTTGGCTTTATCTTACTGCAACAAAATATCTGATATAGGCTACTTATAAAGAGAGATTTTCATACATGGTTCTAGAGGTTCAAATCCAAGATTGAGCATCCCTGTTTGACTGTCTGGTGAGGTTGAGCATAGTGGGAATACCTGTCAAGAGTGAATTCTCGTGTCTTGAAACAGGAAGCAGAAGGAAAGGAAGAGATTGGGGCCCTCAATCCCTTTGGAGGGCACATTTCCTGTGACCTAAGGACTTCTCACTTGCCCTACCTCTTCAAGGTCCACAGCACCTTTCAGTTACCACTCTGGGAACCAAGCCAACTGTCTTTGGGGACAGTTGTCCAAACTAGAGTAATTCTCATTGCAGTTCACTAGTGCATGCTGTTTTTTTTTCTATTGTTTTTTAATTACTAATTGGCAAAGCCAATTTAATTTATCTCCTTAAACAACCTAGGATATGGTATTTAGAACATCAATAATTTTTCTGTTACTAACCAAACAAAATAAGAATTTCACAGAATGCCACTTAATTCTGTCAATGACTAGACTCTTTTCATTTCATAGTTATCTTTTATTATCATTCTTTTTTCATGTATACAACACTCCAGACAATAAAATCTATTTACTGTTCCTTAGGTATAAACTGTAGTTTTCTGTAGTCATTTCTTTGTATACTGTGTTCTTTTGTTTTTAACCAGAAAATATTTATCTCTATGAATAAATGATTCTCTTCTTTCAAAGTATGGCAAAGACATCTAATCCAGTGGTTCCAAAATGCTTATTTTCAGGTAGCTGCTCGGTGGACTGTGTTAGAATCATCTAAATAGCTTTGAAAAATATTAATAACTAGGTCTTAATCTGGTCTAGCTGAATCAAAAATTTTAGAATTGAGATCTTATCAGCTCCTTCTCCCCTCCCCCCAAAACATATCTCCAGCTGGGGTTGGGATTCCATTCTTTTATTTGTTCTCATCGTTTTGAAGTTTACAAGATGGAGACACAGAGAAATGAAGTGATTTCCTCAGGGTTGCCCAAACAGTATTTGTTTTGTAACTTTACTTATTTCAACAATTAAAGTTGGAGTGACAAAAAATTTCTTAGGAACAGGAATAGACACTATTCTTAGAATTCTTACATCTTTTGGAACATTAGAAAATGGTCTGAGTGCAAATGTATGATATGTCAAGATCATTGTACTGTCATGTGTAACTAAGTAAAACAAATTAAAAAAAAAGAAAAGGCAATTTCATATATTTCAAATCCCTAAATGTAGTTTTAGATTTTTGAATGAAGAAAATATACTGAAAACTCCATTTGAACTAGAGTTGGCTTATGTTTGCTAGTTTTTTGTTTGTTTAATTTCTACGTTGCTTTAAAGAGAGAAGGTTTTGTTTGCAGTTGAATTTGGTGTAGTATAGTGAGGAGTATATCTCCTTTCTCCTTTGATTATTCCAATCAAAATAAAATAATACAAGAACAACAACAACAACAACAAAAAGAAAGAATGAAAATGGTCTGAGGACCAATATTTTCTATTAGTAGTGTACTGAATACCAAATATTGTAAATGTGTTATCTCAGTAGTCTTTCCAACAGTTTCATGAAAAATATATTTAAAAACCAAAAAATAGAAATTTACTTACTCATTCACTTATCCTAAGACTAATTTTAAAAGTCTCAAGTTTTTCCCACTATAGCATGTTGCTAACAGATCAAGGTGGGGGTAGCTAATGTTTTATTGAGCTTCTCTTCTCTATTACAAATGCTAATTAGTTATGAGAATTACTGTGGGCCAGCATGGTGGTACATGCCTGTAATCAGGCTTGAATGTAGGAGTTTGAGGCCAGCCTAGGCAACATAGTAAGACCTTATCCTCCAAAATATATTTTTTGATTTTACTATTAGGTGAGTACCATTATTTTTTGCCATCATACAGATGAGGAGACTAAGTATTAAATAAGTTAAGTCATTTGGTTTTGGTGACTAAGTGCTAGAGCTTGGATTGTATGCTAGGTCTGAGTCCAAAGTCTGTGAAGTAGAAATAACAAAAGCAAATAATAGAATTAATGAAGCCTAACATTTTTTATTTTATAAGATTAATAAATTGAAATAAATTATTAAATGCCCCCAAAGACTGTGAGACAGAAAACAAACAAATTAAAAAGACACAGGATGAAGAGATGATCTAATAAGACATCCAACAAAAACTAAAAAGAGAGTAAGAGGGCATTAGGTATAACTTTATAATAACAGATTTGAAAGTTTAGGTAAAATTGACAAAATCCTAGGAAAACAACCTGCCAAAAGGAACATAAGGAAAATTAGAAAGTCTGAATAGTTTTATGTCCATTAACAAAATTGAACATCATTCAAAACCTTCCCTGTGACAAAACTCCAAGGGCAGATAGTTTCAGGGATGAATTCTTCCAAACATTAAAGGAAAAAATAAACCAATGTTATGTAAACTTTATCCAGTAATTGAGAAGAGGAAACACACACACCTCTGCTTATTTTATGAGGCCAGAATAACCTTGATATCAAAACAAAGACATTATAAGAAAGGAAAATTACTAGCTGTCTTTCCAAAATTGATGCAAAAATGCTAAGAAAAAGTATTAGCAAATATAAGCCAGGAAAATCTAAAAATGATAATTTATCATGACCAAGATGGCTTTAGTCCAGAAGTACAATGTAATTACTTAAATACAGGGGGGGAAATGATCATCTCAGCAGGTGCAGCAACGTAAATCAACGTCAGTCTGATTAAAAATACTCTCAGCATACCAAGAATAAACTTCTTTAATATGATAAAGGAGTTATCAAAAGCCTCAGTGATGAAATATTTAAGACTTTTCACCTGATAACACTCAAGGATAATACTCTATTTTTTTTTTTTTTTTTGGTCAACATTCCACTGGAGATCCTATCCACAGTAATAAGGAAAAACAATAAAATAAAGGAAGATTGGAAAGAAAGAAAGAAAAAATATTCTTAGATAACATGGTTATACATATATAGCAAAACAAAACAGTCTACAGATGAAATATTAAAATTAATAACTGAATTTTGTACATTTATTAGGCTAAAATTCAATATATAAAAATCAATTGTATTTTTTAATATGCTTGCAACAGACAAAATTTTTTAAAGTTACCATTTACAGTCTCCAAAAATGCATAGATTAATTCAAATGAAAAAATATATAAGAACTCTTAACAGAAAGCTATCAAACATTATTAAGAGAGATTAAAGAAAACAAGAATAAAAGAAGAGAGAGAACCATATTCATGAGTTGCAGAGCCAGTAACATAAAAATACCAATTCTAAATTTATTTATTGTTATAACTTAGTTACAAATAAAATTCCATATTTTTAAAAATTGAAATTGTCAAGTTAATTCTTAAATTAAAATGAAAATATTATGAACCAAGAATATTTCATAATCAGTTGAAGAACAGATAAACCAATTGTGAATGATTAAATGGAGTTTCTGGAGGATAACTTTATGAATGAAAGACATCTTTATGAATGTGAGTCAGGGACTACTTTTTAAATAAGACACTGAAAGTGTTTACATAAGGAGTAAGGTTGATAAAAAGGATAACATTGAAATTGTGAATTTCTTTCCCTTAAAAGACTTTATTAAAAGAGGGAGAAGGGGCTGGAGTTGTGGCTCAGTGGTACAGCACTTGCCTAGCATGTGTGAGGCACTGGGTTCGATTCTCAGCACCACATACAAATATATGAATAAAATAAAAGCCCACTGATGTTTAAAAACAACAACAACAACAAAACTGTGTTTAAAAAAAAGAGAGAGAGAATATATTTACAATACAGTCATCAAAGTCATAAAATCCAATATATATATATAAACAAATATTACAAATACGTAAGTAAAAAAATGGGCAAAAATGATAAGCATGAATTTCACAAATGATAATCCAAATAGATAATTAACATTGCAAGAAGGAGTAACTTGCTCAGTCATCATAGAACTGCAGTGTTCACTCAAAAGAATAGCTGAAATCAAAGGGGCTGATTGTTTTAATTTTGTGTAAGTTTGTTGAGCATCCACAATTGTCATATATTGTTGGTGATGTTATAAAGTATTATAGTAGCTTTGGAAAAATGGCCGAATCTATAAACACTTAAACATAGAAATACCTGGTAATTCAGCAGTTCACCCACACAGCAGAAATTCATGTGCATATCTGTTTACTGCAGTGTTCATTGCAGCATTAATTAAAATATCTAAAACTGGAAATAACCCAAGTATTTATCAATACTTGGATGGATAATCTAAATTTCTACAGTGGAATTCTACACATCAATAAAAAGAATCAACTACTGCTACATGCAATATGGTGGAAAGATTCCACAAATAATGTTAAACAAACAAAGTCAGACACAGAAAAATACGAACTCTAAAATTCAGTGTATGTCAAGTTCACAAACAGGCAAATCTAATCTATCATGTTTCAGAAGTTATGGTAGTGATGATATTTAGAGAGGTGCAGCTTGGGAGCCATACAGGTTTTCGAGGTGCTGACACCATTGTGTTTCGTGATCTAGTTGGTAGTTTAGTCTGTTTATTTTATTATAGTTCATAAAGTTGTGCTTATATAATGTGCACAATCCTCTGTATGTTACTTTAAGAATTTTATTTCAAATAATTATTTTGTAGCACCTTTGCTAACAATGCATATATCTGTATTAAACCATATTCATCTATATATATCTTAATATATCTTAATTGGTATTAATTGGAAAAGTAGCTGTTAATTGGAAAATTTTAAATTATGTCTAGAATTATATGTGTTATAAATTATAAATATTTCTTTAATATATGCTTTAGTAATGAGCTATATACATTTATTTTTTGAAAAGATTTTGGAAGTTAATTTTTGAAGCAGAGAATCATGAAAACTGTTTTATTTTAACTAGGCCTTTAAAGTTGAATAAAACAAAATGTTTTTCAGTTAATGTACGCAAAAATTTTACAGTATACTTTCACTGGTACCTGATAATAAAACTACTGTATGTGGAGTGTTATGCTTTTCAGATCCTTTCAAAATTGTCAAGGCAATAAGTATAATTTAAAATATCTATCTGTATTCTGGTTTTATAAGATGTAAGTATTCTTTGGAAGATGCTTTCTTGGATTGTGATGATATATGAAATTTCTTTACAGTTGTCTTATTTTGATTTCTTGATCTCTACTAAAATGTAAAAAAAATGTGTATATTGCTTTTATGCACACGCACATATATGTCTCTTTTGGGAGAAATGGAATAACAACAATAAAAAACAAATGTTGTACCCTGTTTTTAGTTTATAATTTTATATGAAGTTGCTTACTTTATCTCCTGTGTCCTTTGTTGGTGTACTAGTACAAAATTGAAAGTGTATACTAGAGGTAAATTCTATTATAATCATATTAAATTAAGCTTTTTATTAGACCATACCTTAATTTGAATGATATTCATTTGCTTCTTTTTCTCGTTTAATGAAAATCTCCAATGGGTATTGTTATTCTCCAGCTCAGTTTCCTGTTACTGTCTTTAAGCTGACTATGCTTTATCTTTCTGTGTGTGAGCTTGTGTATTTGCATTGCATACTATTATTTTAAATAGTAAATACAGTAGATTTCAGAAAATACCTTTTGTCTTATTCTTAAATTTAATCATGTAAACAATGAAATAATTCAACTTTTTAATTATGTCTCTAATAATAGACAGTAAATTATAAATGGAAAAAGAGTTTCAGCTCTTTGGGCCTAGAAGTATATGTTGTATTAACAGCTTCTAGCTGATAATTAAGTCATTTACTTACCAAACAAATCCAATAATTTGTATTACTCTGGACTAAATCTACTCATTGACCATGTTTCAACTTCCTGTCTTATCTGCTGCCTCTCTCTTTTTTACTTTGCTCTGCATACCATCATGGCCTTCTTGCTGTTTCATTAGCATGCCAAGTACATTTCTTAATACTTTCATTGATAACACTGCCCAGGTCTATAGTTCCTCAAATCTTCTTTAGACTACCTCTATTAGGATAATCAGGTCTGTTTAAATATCCAATCAGAGATGTGTTTTTTTTTGTGTGTGTGTGTTTACTCCTCTCTCTATAGTAATCCTAATCATTCTCTGTTTTTATTTTCTGCTATATTTTTTTTCTTATAGCATTCATCATTACCTGATATCTTTTTTTCTGTTTTGTACATTTCATAGTAAATATATAAGCTTCCTGTGAGCGGGATTTGTTTTACTACTGCATTTCCAACACAGAATTTTAACAGATGCACAGTAGTCATTGTATAAATATTTGTAGTTAGAGTGAGTGAATGGAAGAATTAAATATAAAGAAAAGTTATCAGTTCTCATGGCTAAGCCCTTGGCTAACTCTTCAGGATTCTTTTTTTTTTTTTTTTTTTTAAATTCTCTTATATATCTAGCATTTCTGTTCCAGCATGGCTCCTTTGTTGGGATTTGTGGTGAATTTTAAATAAGCTCTATTATTGTACAAAAAGCTTCTAAACTTGTTATTATCCTTTAAAGGTAGAGAAAGAGGGAAAGGGGAAAAATGATATACATGGTATTTAAATTTGTCTTTTATGATGTATAACTAAATTTAATATTTGTTTCAAATTGTTTTTATCTTCAATAATTTAAAAATGTGGTAGCAATTGTTCAAGGTTGTAGATTTACATTGATCTTATTTGTTTCTATTTATATCTGTTTCTACCCTACCTCAACTTTATTTAAGAATCCAACTCAAGTTGGAACAGCTCTTCAGGTTTTCCATAATCTTGGGACTTTGAAGGATACTATTACCAGTGTTGTGGATGGATATTGTGCTGCTTTGGAAGAAAATATCAACAGTGCATTAGACATCAAAGTTTTGACTCAGCCTTCACAGTCAGCTGTGAGAGGTATGGATATACTTTATATTTAGCTTCTTTATTTATTTATAACTGAGAAGTCCTTTGAATAGTATGTGAAACATTCATGTTTCAAAGCAATCTAATGACTCATTTTTTTAGTAGACAGAAAATGAGAGAGAAATTATGTTTCAGAATTTATTTATAAATTTTTTTGTCTAATCAGTGAGTTGTGGCCAATTGGTACATTCAGAACTAGATAAAGATCTCTAAACTATGGCATCATTTAGTTGAGAGGAAACAGATGCAAAAAAAAAAAAAAAGAACATATTTTTCTTCTGAAGTCCTTATCCTTATCCTCATATGTACTTCTTATTGAGTAAGAAAATATTTTTAAAAAATCTGCTATCTCTACTTTAGCGTTCTGGACTTTTCCTTATTGTAATTCTTATACTCAGGAGCAATAATGGATGATGGAATAGAAACTGATAAAATTCTGGGGGAAATTATAACCATAGCAAAGTCTAAAGGAAACTGCTGAAAGAAGGTGCATTCAAGGTGGAGAGAAGTCTGCACCTCTTCCTGCCAAGGTGAATGGATAGCATTCATACTTCTCCTCAAAGGGAAGAAAAGAGCATATATTATGTGCCCCTCTCATTTACTTCCTCCATCTCTCTTCTTACATTTTTTTTTTCTTTCTGTCCTGTTAGTATGGATGAGATATACCTTGCTTCTAGCAAAGGCCACTCTGCTTTTACATTAAATTCCATAATTCCAGGATATTGCTTTAGCACATACCTTCTCCCTATCTTGTCTCTATTTTCTTCTCTTCATCTCTTTTTCATCACACACAGTTATCCTGCCATATCTCCTTCTACTTAAACATAGTCATATCTATCATGACTGCATTTCTTTCTTCAGCTGAACTATCCTGTTTTATTTCATTAGCCTACAGAAAAACTTTCAAAATTTTTATGTGTACTTACTGTTTGCAGTTTTTCTCTTCCCATTTTCTAAGTGAAGGCATGCTAATCATCACAGAGTTATCCTCAAGAATAAATAAAATAATCTATGCAGAATTAATAACAGTTCCTGATTCCTGGCTAATATTAAAAACTTGCAAGCATTTATTGTTTTTTATATATTTGGTATATAATATGACCTCATAAATATGTTGCACTGGATAAAAAGAGATAAAATAATTGTAGGTCTCAGAGATTTATAAAGGTTAGCTTGTGAGTAGGTCGTATTAAGACTATTCCAGAATATCCTTGAAAATAAATTGCCATAGGAGATTTTACTCTCAACTTTTTCTAGCAATTATTATCAGAAAATTTGATCTAACATTTAAATTTCTAGGAGCAGTTTTATCTCATTCCCTCTTATGTTGTCAAGAAAAGGGAAAAAAATTAAAGCAGTTATTTACATCTGTCAATCTTAATGTAGGCCTTTTTTAGAATAAAGAGTCTTAAAACTGCCTTCCTATCATCTGTTAAGGAGTGGATTCCTGAATTTCATGTAGAAATCTTAAGCTTCAATTCTTTGTTTCAATATGTTTTAAAAGGAATAATCCTTATTACTTATAATTTTTAATGCCACATAGACAGTATTAATGTTAGTTTTCTCTTGTAGATTAGATTAAGGTTAGGTGAGAACATATTCATTAAAATGTTCAAGGATGATGGGGCCACCATATCAATAAATTTACTTGCAAATGGTTCAGGGAATTTTTCTCTCTTTTCTTTTCTTTCTTTCTTTCTTTCTTTTTTTTTTTTTGCAATACTTGTACATTTTCTACAAATTTAAGATTGTTTTAAAGTTTAAAAATATGTAAAATACAATTTTAAGGAAAATAATGTGAACTTGAACGTATAAAAATCTATAATTCAATAAGAAAAAGCTAACTCAATGAAAAGTTGATAAAGACTATGAATGGGCAGTTCATGTCAGAATATATCCATTAAACATATGAAAAATGGTTAACCTTTTTTGAAGCATATGATCTCGTTGTAAGGCAAATAAAGATACAGAAGCAGGGCAGAGACTGTCACGCAAAGACTCTTGCCATAATTAAACTTTGCCATAATTAAGCTTCTCCTCTTGTCAGAAAGATTTTTACAAAGAGTATCAGCAAGATGTCTATAGAGAGAATTGTGGTTTGCATCTTCCTCTTTCTTGTAAATGCCAGCTTTGCACACAAACAGTGTGATAGAGGGGCTGGGGCAGCGCAATTGCTTGGCATGTCTGGGGCACTGGGTTTGATTCTCAGCACCACATATAAATAAATAAAGGTCTATCAACAAGGTAAAAATAACCTTTTCTTTCCTTTTGCATATATATTTAACTAAAGTTTTTAAAAATTTTTTTTAAAAAAGGTGTGGTAGAGTTAGACTCTACAGTCAAGCTTGTTGTACAAAAAGATATTATCCCTGTTTTCTTGGTAAAAAAAAATTATAAAACCGGGCTGGGGATGTGGCTCAAGCGGTAATGTGCTCGCCTGACATGCACGGGGCGCTGGGTTTGATCCTCAGCACCACATAAAATAAAATAAAGATGTTGTGTCCACCGAAAACTGAAAAATAAATATTAAAAAATTCTCTCTCTCTTTAAAAAAAAAATATATATATATATATATAATCTCCTGTCTGGCCTAAAATGCACTTTCTGAGAACACAAAGAAAAAAATCAATTACTTTAATGTAAAACCTCCATGTCCTTCCTTCCAATGAGTATAAAGGTCAAAGAATTTTAAAAATCTTCGTTTAGAGGAAGAATTTTTTAGGCTGTAGCCCCCTCTGGACTCTGCAGTCTATAAACTTGCTTCGTGAAAATTTCTTGGGTGTCCAGCCCTTTCTGTCCTACTTTAATACTATTTCCCAATCTTCTGATTGTCAAAATCTAAGACAGCTATGTTATCTGACTGCAGAAACTCATACCTTTATTGTAACAAATGTTTCAACCAGTTAATATGAGGTTAAAAATTGTGTATTCTTCATGACCTTTTAATTTCTTTTATAAGCCTGTATCTAAGACAAATTTTCATATATGTATAAGGATTTTTATTGTACTATTGCATATAGTGGTAACAAGGTAAATATAATCTTTCCTTTCATGGAAAAATGAGCAAATAATTTATTAAATGATTTTGTAGCCAGCACTTAAATATAAAATTATAATTCTCAAAAACAGAACAGGTAAAAGTAAGTTTCAGAATTATATATATGTATATAATATATGATACCATATCTAAAGCTTAAGAAGAATACAACAGACTATAATATATATTGTTTTGCATGTGTAATACAAATATAAATACATCTAATGATGATCACCAATTTTAAGATTTACTTTGGAGAGAGAGCAAGGAAAGTGGGACCAGGAACGGAGAGAACCAGGAAGCGTCACTTCATATGATCTTGTATTTCTTGAGCTTGGTGACTAATATTTGTAAAATTATTCTGTATTTTTTTCTTTCTTTTTTGTACCATGGATTGAACCCAGGGGTGCTTTACCATTGAACTATATGTCTAGCTCTTTTTTATTTTTTATTTGAGACAGGGTGTCTCTGGGGCTGGTTTTGAAATTGTGATCCTCCTGCCTCAGCCTCCTGAGCTGCTGGGATTATAGGCATACACTACTGTGCCCGGCTCTATATACTTTTTTGTATGCATGAAATATTTATTAGTTTTGAATGATTGGTGCCTTTTTCATTTCCTTCTTTGTGCTTTTAAATGATTTGATTTTCATCTCATTCTTGTTAGTATTACTTTTCCATTTCTACATTTATCATTCCCTTGCCTGGATTTTATAATAAATTGGTCCCCCCCCAAATTTTTATGCGTTCTTTGATTTCTCAGTTCTTGCATAGAAGATGGAGTCTTTTGCCTTTATATTTAACTAATTTGGGCAAGTATAGATTCTTATTTTCACTTTTACTTAGAATTTTGTAGCTGTTTGTGGACCCCAAAATAATGTTTCTCTTTCCTATTGAATTTGAAAACAACTAAAATACAGATGTAGGGAACAAAAGGATGATAATTAAAATGTTGGCTTTATTACTGATTTAAAAAACAAAAACATGATGACAACAATAAAAAACAAACAACCTTGAATTGAAGGGCATAGCTTAGCTTTGAAACAAAATGAATTTCTTAATATAGCAACTCCAAATGAAACTTACTCCCCAATATTAGCCTGCCCTGGTGTACTTACCACTGATGGAGTGCAAGTCAGAATGCACCATTTATGCACAACAAGAGAGAAAGGAAGGGAATGAGTCAATTAGGTTCCATTTTATTAATCAGGTAAGTGGCTCCTTTTTACATGGGAATGGTGGAATAAGAGGTAGGAAAAGAAGGCAAGAATGTTCTTTTAATTGAAGTTCCCCCATATGAAAGACAAGGCCAGGGAAATGGAGGGTTCCCTCAAATATTAGACATGGCTCTACGGACTGCTAGGTTCAGGTGTTCATATTAGAGAATTTTCAGGCTAATCAGATTATTATACCACACATAGTATAACTTGCTTCTTCATGGATGTTCAGTGTTTTTTTTTCCCCCTTTGTCTTTGAATTTTAGTAACATTTTATGAATATATTTTAGGGTTAAATACCCTGTATCAGTTTTTTTTTTCTGAGAGTATATATTCCCTTTTATAGAGAAGTTTATCCTATTAAATATTGTTTGTTGTTGTTGTTGTTCCATTTGTTTTTCCCCAGGAACTTTAATTATGCATGTATTAGATCTTTGGTTTTTATGTCTGGTATCTTCTCTATAGTTGCTTTTGTGTCTTCATATTTCATTTTGAATGATTTCCTCTTTTCTGTTTCCCATGGTTTACTGTGTTTCCACCTTTGTTCATTATGTTTGTTTGTTTCTTTTGTTTGTTTTATTTTATTTTTAGTATTATCTTAATCTCTATGGTATTTTTCCAGTCATGATATTTCCTGTAATCACTTTGAAATAGCAGAAAACGGAGTAGCCCTTCCGGTTGTGTCTTGGGGGAATTCCTTTGGTGACCTATGTGTATCATTTCCTTTAGCTTATATCCTTTCCTCCTCTTTCCTCCTTTATCTACCTTAAGTCCAGTGTCCCTTTATTTCTGATTGCTTTTAGAGCACATCTTTCCTCAAATTTTGGACCTATCAAGAGTTTAATGTGACACATAGTGAGACTCTTTAAGCCATTCCTTTGTTAAAACCTAGCATTCTCAGCTTCCTCTACCAACTTTCATCTCACTTTACCTCCAGTGAACTCCCTATGTTAGAGGGCTAATTCTTATACAGTGATATCACTTTATAAGGGCTTCTTTTTCAGCTCTTCTCTGTCATTCTATAGTGTTTAACATTTTACTAGCTTTCCCCCTGGCCTGTCCATGTCTGTGGGTCTTATCTCCAATCAAAGAATCATTGGACAGCTTGTCCAGATTCTTACAGTTGATTTGAAAAGCAATGTGTTTCCTAATAATAGGTTAAGGTGTCAGCTATGTGGTCCCTTCCTTCCTTGTTTGTTTTTTTGTTGTTGTTGTTTTTTCCAGTACTGGGGATCATAATCAGGGCCTCTTGCATGCTAGGCAAGTCTCACTAAGTTACTTAGGCTGATTTTGAACTCCTCTTTAGCCTCCCAAGGAGCTGGGTTTTAGACAGGTGCCTCCATGCATGGCTTTATTTCTTCTTCATTTTGATTCATCTACTTCATTTGTTTCTTTGAAAATTTTTCCTACTTATTATTTGTTCTTATTTTTATTGACTTTAGAAGAGAGTAGTAAATTTAATTTTACACTGTCACCAGAAAATATTATATTTTGAGGAATTGTCAGTTTTTTTCTCATTTTAATAAAATTTAGTTTATGACACAATCTTGTTTCTTGAGTCTATTAAAACTTATACTGGCATCAGTTTTTCTGTTTTAATTATACTTTCTCTCCCTTTATATAGCTGTTCTCTATTTAGCCAATTATTTCTATAATGTTTTTATCTTCAGAAAGGTGTATTTAGCTTATGAGTATAAAAAAATCTTTATGTTTGAGTGGCTCAGGAGACTAAAGCTGGCGGATCATGAGTTCAAAGCCAGCCTCAGCAACCTTTTGAGGCCCTAAACAACTTAGCTAGTCCCTATCTCTAAATAAAATACAAAAAGGGCTGAAGGTATGACTCATTGGTTAAGCACCTCTAGTACCAAAAACAAAAACAAAAAATCTTTTGTTTTGTCAGAAAGAAAAATTGGTCCTCTAGAAATATTTGAAGCAGAGATCAATGATTGTGATCTTGTCTCTCAGTTTCTTCAAAGTAAATACAGAGAGATAATAATAGCTTATATTTCTGTTTGTATTTACTTTCAGAGCAATAGGTTAATGGGTGCCATAATTCTTTTTTTTAACCTATCATTTATTTTCCAGAAATTTAATATTCTTTAAATTCTGTCTCTCCCTCCCTCCCTCTCCCTCTCTGTCTGCCCCCCCCCCCGCCTTCTCTCCCCCCCTCTTTTTCTCTCTCTTTGTACCAGGCATTGAATCCAGGGACACTTAACCACTGAGCCACATCCACAGACATTTTAATTTTTTATTTTGATACAGGGTCTTGCTAAGTTGCTTAGGGCCTTTTTAAATTGTTGAGGCTGGCTTTGAATATTATATCATCCTCTTGCCTCAGCCTCCTGAGCTACTGGGATTACAGGCGTGTACCACCACACCTGGCAATATTCCTTAATATTCACAAAGGTATTCCATATCTTTTTCTCATTCTTATGGGTTTTTTTTAAAGTATTTTTATTAGCACATGGAGTTTGTTCTTGATGAGACAAGTTCAGATTGTTTAAGTATTATGTCTTTATTTCTTCCCTTACCAGTATGTGTACAGCGCTGCAAATAATTTTTCAAACAAGTTAGATCTATATTTTCAACAGGAATTATTAATACTTTTAAAGCCCAAAACGTCCTAGCTTTCTCTTTTCCATTATTTTCTACTATAATCCCACTTAAAACATAGCATTTATGTGCTAAAGGTACATATAATTATTTTTTAAATTAAGATTTGTTAAAAACTAGAGTGAGCCAGTTCATATGCATAGTAGTTCTGGTTTTCTTAATCTCATCCTTTTTAAAACCAGGAGTAGACTATTTAACCACAAAGGTGTCTTCGACTGCCTTAGTGTGGACTGATACTTATGTCTTTCAATTTGGGTTTATTTTTTTTTCATATTGAAACATTTCAATCTGTACTTATAGCTTTGTCTGTATTACATACAAAGAACGTTGTTAGACATTCTTACCCTCCAGAAATTTAACATTGATATGTTAATATTATTTAATATCAGTCTATATTCAGAAACTTTCAGATATCCCCCCCCAAGTTTTTTGATACTAGGGATTGAACCCAGGCACCACTGAGTTGTATCCCCAGCCCCTTTTATTTTTTTTGAGACAGGGTATCGTGATATTTCATAATGTTACTAAGTTGTCCAGGGTGGCCTTCAACTTGCCATCATCTTGTCTCAGCCTACTTTGGCTTCAGTGACCATGTGTGGCACAGTACGTAGATCTAAAATGTTCTTCATAGATGTTTTTTCTTCTTAGTAGAACAAGGATCACATTTTAAAACTGTTGGTTATGTTGTCTTTGTACTGTCCTTTAATAGAAAACAGTGCTTTTTTTGTTTTTTTTTTTATGGCATTAACATATTTGGAGAGCCCCTCATTTGAATTTGTCTGAATATTTTCTTCATGATTCAGTTCAGGATAAACATACTGGTAGTAAAGTAATGTCCATTTATTTTTACTGTACTTCTCACTTAATCCATGCTATGCATTGCAAAATCCCAGTGTATACTTGAAACTGCATTTAGTAGTGAACTCTCTATATACTATTTTTTATCCTACAAATTCATACCTATGTTAAAATTTAGTTTATACAGTAGGCATAGTAAGGGATTAACAACAATTAATAATAAAATAAAACATTTATGACAATATACTATAATAAAATCGTCAGTATCACTACTCTTGCTTTTGGGAGCCATTATTAAGTAAGTCACTTGAATACTAGCAATATGATACTTCAGTGGTTGATATGATAACCAAGGTGGCTATTAAGTGACAATGGGCAGATAGTATATATAGTATGGATTTTCTGGAAAATGGGTGATGCAGTTCCTGAGTAGAATGGAACCATGATATCATGATATTTCATAATGTTACTCAGAATCATATGTAATCAAACTTATGAATTTTTTGTTGCTGGAATTTTCCATTTGGTATTTTTGGATCACAGTTCACTGTGGGTAATTGAAACCACGCAAAGTGAAACCAAAGATAAGGGAGACTACAGTACATTATATCAGAAAACAACAAAATTATGTCAGTTTGTCTCATTATGCTGGTGTTAAATAACTTCACTAAAATGGTATATACCAGCTTGTCCCTTGTAAGAAAGTTCTCTTTATAATTACTAACTTAATATTGCATAGTTTGAAATTTATTTATTGACAACTATACATATTCTTTTTAATATAAATTGTAAACATGTTTGTATTATAGTAGATGCTAGCAGCAGTGCTATTTATGGATTAATTTCTGAAATGCACTACTAATTTCCCATTTTCTGTCATGTAAAAAATTGCTTATAATGTTTTTTCAAGTTTCTCTAGAGGATAAGATGAAAATTTTTGGTAAATAAGACATTTAAATAATGGTCATTAAAATATGTTAATTTTAGGCTCTAGAACTCATTTCATTTGTTCATTTTTTCCATAAATATCTTGTTTCCTATAATATATCACCTTATGTTTTGTATTTATTGGTAATCTTTCTCTCAGTTAACTCTTATACCAGTTGTTACAACCAAGTATTTTTTCAGTCATTCTTTCTGCACTTATTAACTGACAAATTTTGTGTAAAGATCAGTTTTTTTCCTTTTTTAAATATTTGATTTTCTCTGTGAACTCATGAATTATTTTTTATCAGTATTATAATTCATCATCATCAGTATTATTTTGGATGGCCAGATTGTCCCCAATTTGTTTTGTGGAAGTTTTCTCTAGTCACATTCATGCATCCTTTCAATAAGTTTTCTTTTATCTTTTAACACTTCTTTGCTCTTTGGAACAATATGTACCAGGTTCACCTTGTATTTTCATTAGTCTGTTAACGCTGAGGATCTTCATTTGCTCTATTCTAAGGTAAACACTTGTTGTAGAATTACTCCATGGATACCACATTTAGCAAAAAACCCATCAAGTTCATTATTTCTGGGTTGGGGTTGTGGCTCAGCGGTAGAGTGCTTGCCTAGCACATGCGAGATGCTGGGTTCGATCCTCAGCACCACGTAAAAATAAATAAGTAAAATAAAGATATTATGTTCAACTACAACCAAAAAAAATATTCAAAAAAGTGTTTATTTCTGATGATGTGCACCATCTTTTTGTCCAATGTATCCTCACTGTATAGTCTGTGCTCCCATTTGTCACTTTCTATCTATCAGATATCTCACTGAAGTCACTGTTCTGTGATTAAAAATTACTTGAATTATTTTCCCTCATGTTGGTTATATTATTAATTTTATGTACAGATAGTTTGTTTCTATATTTGTTTATATTCACTTTTCGAGTTTGCCTTTTTCATTCCTTTTATATTTAAATTTGCTTTTGGAATATTTGAAATATTTGTACAGATACAAAATATATTTTGGAATATGTTAACACAGTTGTGTTAGTCACAAAGATCCATTTCTATCTCTGTAACTTTCATCTTGTTCCATTTCCCACCACCCTCATCTCTCTTTTAGAAAGCCATTTTCATTAATATCTTTGTGTTCCTCCCTCATTGTGTGTGTGTGTGTGTGTGTGTGTTTGATTTCTTTCTTAAACACAAAAGGTTTTCTTAAAGAAGGAGCTTCTTGTGTTTTTTTTTTTTTTTTTTTTTTTTTTTAGCTTTTGTATGCTTTTAAAATAGCATTCATTTTGTTGTATCCTGAAAGTTTTATTTTTTATATTTCTTTATCCTTTATAACTAGGAGGTCCTGGACGATCAACCATGCCAACTCCAGGAAATACTGCAGCTTTTCGTGCTTCGCTCTGGACCAATATGGAGAAACTTATGGATCATATCTGTGCTATATGTGTACAGGTAAATATTTCACGGGATGCAAAGAACATTGATTATTAACTCACTCCTGGTTATTCAAAATTGTATCATTTGGAGCAGGTTTTTTAAAATCTGAGCATTCAGCCAGATCTTCTGTTCCACTCTTGGAATCCCACCCATTTGGGAGGCTGAGTTGGGAAGATCACAAAAGACCAGCCTGGTCAACTTAGTGAGATACTGTCTTAAAATAAAAAATAATTTTAAGCAAATACTCTCTAGCAGAGCAGCCCTGAATTTAATACTACCCCCCACAATCTCTTAGCATTCAAACACCTCCATTAACTGATTGTAATATGTGTAGCATAATGCCATTTCCTTTCCCTTATAAGTGTAATTGTTTGTCATAGATGTCAGCAGCAATACTATTTACAGAGTAGTTTCTGAAATGTACCTTGTTTTACTTTGTTTGTTTGTTTTTAAGTACCCTAGCTTTACATTTGTTTTATTTAAAAATACCCAATTATATATACTCTTACTTCTCCCTCCCTTACAACCTTTTTTAGGTGCAGCATCTACAAAAAGTATTAACTAAGAAGAGGGATCCTGTTTCACACATTTGTTTCATTGAAGAAATAGTCAAGGTATATTTAAACAAAGCTGTTTTTACATCTTCCTTTTAGAAGGTAGAAAGATATGTACCAGGATCATTTGTGTTACTCCCTTACAGCACCTGCATATCCATTGACAGTAGGGAAACTTATTTATTGACAACTATACATATTCTTTTTAATATAAATGTGAACATGTTTGTATTATAGTAGATGCTAGTAGTAGTCCTATTTATGGATTAATTTCTGAAATGCACTACTAATTTCCCATTTTCTGTCATGTAAAAAATTACTTACAATGTTTTTTCAAGTTTCTCTGGAGGACAAGATGAAAATTTTTGGTAAATAAGACATTTAAATAATGGTCATTATAATATGTTCATTTTAGGCTCTAGAACTCATTTCATTTGTTCATTTTTTCATAAAGCACATTGCTTTATTCATTTTCCATGTTCTGAAATTTCCCTTCTGTCATTTGCAAATCTGCTAGCCTCATAGACTATAAGAATATATTCCAAGCATAGGAATCCTTAATCCTACATCTCATTCATTAATTTTTATGTTTTTTTATTATTAAAAGAATAATTAATCTGTATTTTATTTATTATTAAGTCCTAATGTCTAGTACCCCCCACCCTCCAAAAAAAAAAAAAAAAAGTTTTTTCAGGTTTCCAGCATCATAGTATAGGTAGTTTCACACGTAAGTTCACAGTTTTTAAATATTTTATATACTGTAGTGAGGTAATTTGTCACACCAAGTTTGGTGATTTACTGAAAACAGTTACAGGATCCAACCTATATTTGTACTCAGGCCTATGATTTATTCCAGTGAAAGGATATGAAGCATAATGAGCAAAGAGGAAAGGTATATGGAGCAAGGTCCAAAGGAAACCAGGTACAAGCTTCCAGGAGTCCTTGGGCTCTGGAGTTACATGAAGCTGGTTTAATTCCTGCAATAGGAATTAATGTTATGATAGCATGATAGGATGTTTCCACTAAGGAAGCCCTCCTTAAGGGAACTGTCCTGGGTTTTTCTCAGGGACTAGTGACTGCCTAAGATGGACCAAAATTCTAGACTCACTGAAGAAAAGCAGATGTTCAGCACAAACCACATTTTTTATACAGCTTAGGTAAAGTGAGCAACTTTTATCAGTTTGAGAATCATGGTGTCCCTTTCAAAACCAAGGACTGAGCTTGCAAGTTGGCCTTTCTATGGCCATTTCAGATCTACGATGTTAGTTATTTTCTGCACAATTTACTGAACATTACTGTACATGTTTATTTACTTCACCCTTATTTCTACTTGACTTTCAATTGTATAAAAGAAGGAATAAGGTATTTTTGTCCATTTGTAAAGTCACTAACTTTTTTGCATTTGCTAATGGATAGGATAATTAATATCAGACCTTCATTTTTATAGGCAAACAACTATATATGTGCTGTTTTCACCCATTTGTTGTGATTTGGCCATCTTTACACATAAACTCATTCACTTGTCTCTATGTGCAGTGGCCACATTTAAAGCTTTTACTATTTAATTATTTTGTATTTTTAATTCCTTTTTAACAGCTAATAGTCTACAGTCAACATAAGAATAATTTTAATGAAACTATTTCTATAAAGGAAAGATTTTCTTTCATGTACAAGCTAGAGTCAAAAGGAAGAGAAAAGTTGGGGGAATCTCATTGAATTGAAAGAGAGATCAGTAGAATAGAGGAAAGGAGCCAGGGAAAGAGAGGGAAGGGGGAAGGAACAGGAAAAATGCTGGAGAATGATGTTGACCAAATTATATTGCCATATTGTGTGTATATATGAATATATAATGAATCCAACCATTATGTACAGCTATAATGCACCAATAAAAATGGAGAGGAAAAGATTAAAGAAGTAATAGTGGTACTAAAGAGGCTTATATTTGTCATACTATTATATTGTGCAATTTTTTTTACATAAAAACTCAGATCAGTGCTTGTCAACAATAAATTATTATAGTAAATGAAAATTGGCAATTTGTGTAGGCCAGATTTTATATGCATTTAATTCAATGAGTTCGTAATTTATAGTTTGCAAACTATGATGGAATTTCTATTTTTAATGTCTACTTGCTAGCTTGTTTCATTTATACATAAAGTTTTATTTTATATTTTCCTTTGTTAAATAATTTTTCTAATATCCTTTTGCTGTAGTTTAATATCTGTAGATTTTTAAAAATATATATTTGTTTTTGTTTTTTTAGAGCAGCTTTAAGTTATAAAAATGCTGAGCACAAAGTATGGATGTTATGCATTATGTAAATCTCATGTACCATACAAGGCTAACTAAGACTAAGAGCAAATTCTCAAGTAAATGTGAACCTTAATATAAGTTAATAAGAATAGTTGTTCATCATTTGTAACAAGGGCATCACACCAAAGCAAGATACATAATGTGTTATGCAAATGTATAATGTCTTGCATCTGACATGAGAGTATTACACAGAGTAGCCTTCCCAGTTTCCATTCCCCTAAAATTTCCTTACCCTCTACCTATTTACACCTTTCCAACATCCTTCCCCACCCTCTGATGACCACTGATTCATATCTCTAGATTGTCTTTTTCAGAATGTTATATATCGTAGTCATACAGTACGTAGCCTTTTCATACTGGCTTCTTTCACTTAGAAATATGCATGTAAGGGGCTGGAGTTCTGGCTCAGTGGTACAGCGATTCCCTAGCATGGGTGAGGCATTGGGTTCAATTCTCACCACCACATATAAATAAATAAAAGTCCATAAACAACTAATTTATATACACACACACACAAACACACACACACACACATATACATATACATACACACACACACATACATATACATACACACACACACACACACACACACACACACATATATATATCGAAATATGCATTAAGGGTTCTGTACATGCTTGCATGGCTTGGTAGCTTATTTCTTTTTATCATTAAGCAGAATCTTTCTGTATGCATATACCTCTCTTATTCATCCATTTACCTATTGAATGGCATTTTGATTGCTTCTGAATTTTGCAATTTTAAGTAAAGCTGCTATAAATATTATTGTGTAGTTTTCAATCAATTTTTAAGTCTATGAGATTTTTAATTCATTTGGATAAATGAGAGCACTTGCTAGATCATATAGTTAGACTTCATTTAGCTTAAGAAGAAATTGCCAAATTGTTAGAAGTAGCTTTCTCATTTTTGATTCCCACCAGAAACGAAAGTGAGTTCTTGATGCTACACTTATCATCATCATTTGGTATTGTCACTGTTTTGGATTTTAGATAATTCAGTTGTTATGTTGTGGTATCTCATAACATTAATTTGCATTTCCCTATGAATTTTATAAAATTATGTTCATGGAAAATTTTTTCCTTAAGTTCTAAGACGTTTTTATATAGGGAAAAAAAAAACTGGCCTGCCACACTAGTTATTTAGTGTGTGTGTGTGTGTGTGTGTGTGTGTGTGTGTGTGTATATATATACACACACATACATATATTATAATCTGGACTATAGTTATGGTGGAGATTCTTTTTCAGTATTTTAAAATAACTACAATAATTATCTTAAAAGTAATATAGATTTTTAGCTTTTGGAAAACTGAATCTTAAAGATCTTCTTTCTTTATACCTGTTCAAGCAAAGTCAAAGGCAAGATAGTATAGTGAATAAGAACTTAAGCTAAGCTTTGTCAATACTGATTACGCAAAGGTTATATAATCATTTAGAATCTCAGATATCAAATGGAGATGGTAATACTTATCATAAAACTGTAGTATTATGAGAGAAAATGAAGCGAAATGTAGCCAGAGACTGGCTATTATAATATTATTTCAGTATTTTTAATCTGAAATTTATATTTAGGGTTCATAAACTAACTAAATGTTAGGTACAAAAAGAACCCTGCCATGATGAAAATCACATTTTAAAAAAGTTTTAATAACATAATTTGCCTGTATATTAATTCATGAAAAATATCAAAAATTTAAATCATTGATCTCATTCTAAAACAAGTCAATATCAGATACTTATTTTAAATATATCAAGATTTGTGTCATTTAAATAAAGTGGATTATGATCTAACATGGTAATTTTGTAGATATAAAAATAGTGAAAATAAGGGGCTGTGGCTGTGGCTGGGCAGTAGAGCACTTGCCTAGCATGTATGAGGCACTGGGCTCAATCTTCGGCACCACATAAAAATAAATAAATAAAATAAAGGTATTGTGTCCATCTACAACTAAAAAAATTAAAAATTGTGAAAATAACTGTCCTTATTTGTGTGTTATCAAGTCTTGTGAGAATTATTAATTTGTTTATATTCTTTTTTTTTTAATCAGGGAAAGATAAACATTTGGACTTATTTAAAAGGTTTTAGTTGTCAGCTTAATGTCACCAAATCTGCCTTGGTGTTTGCTAAGCTGTTGATTTTTAAATAACAGAAAAAAACTGTGTGTGCTAGTATTCACTGTTTCTATACTTGATTAGTTGAGAAGGATTTGTTTTAGATGTCTATCATGTCTAAGAATATAAAGCAATCATAATTGGGTCAAATATAAAGATGAACAAATTGTATCAAATATAATAAAATCTTAGGGATTTTTAAGTGTAGAGCCTTTTGAAATTGAGGTAACTTAAATTGAAGTAACTATTTCATTTTCTGCTTAATTTAATAAAAGCCTGGATGACTTGTAAAATTAGACTGCTGTCTTCAGTTCAGATGATCATTAGAAAACATACCTATCTGTTCATATAATTCATAACATTTTTATGCTTAATGTTCTTTTTCTGTTACTCTGTTGTATTTTCTAAACTTTGCACAAATGGATAGATCATTTATTTTTTAAGTGAGAATTTTTGCCCTATTTTCAGACATTTAGAAGATTAATTTTGATATCTTTTAAAACCAGTTAAGAGTTCACTGTATAATCATTAATGCTGCGTATAACACTTTGCTTGAAATGAATGTAGCAAATTATTGACAAATTATTCAGAAATACATAGTGGAATACAGGTTGTAGATTCTCATCTGCAGAATTAAAACACTTTAGCTGTGTGTAGGAGTATAGATATGATACTTTTCATTTTCTAAGCCAGCAATTTTTATTGTCTAACAGAATCTTTAATCTGTGTGTAGGATGCATTAGGCTAAATTTGGAATGTGTTCAGAATTTTGTGCAGCTATGGTACTAATGAGAATTTTAACTATGAAAAAGATTGTGTTTTCTTTTACCCTTTTAGACATATCAAATGATTTTATAATAGCATTAAAGACTCTACTTAGAAAACTTTAAGGGCACCTAAATTTGAAATTGTTTATTATTGTAAGTAAAATCTTCAACTTTTCTATCTGTGGCTTTTCAATTTGAAATATTGAATAGTGATGAGGCAGTAAGCTATTTTAAGTCAAATATTATCAGTAAATATTCATTACATTAGGAGATTTCTACTCTTACTAGTCTGGGGTCCAGATATTCTTAAAGACCCTGTTGCTACAGTACAAACTGATTCACTGTATGTTAGAAAGTTTCAAAGAGTAAAGAATTTGTGGAGCAGGAGCACCGCACAAATATATATACATATACAGAAAATAGTTGAGACTACAATGAGAATTTGTGAGCTCAAAGGCAATGCAAAAGATGGGATTGCACTGGGGTCAAATGTCCATAATTAGCGATGGGATGTGCACCCCAGGCTTTAGGGTTATAGCATATTAGAAGAATGACTTAATCTATTTGTGTATAATGAATTGAAGTGCATTCTGCTACCATGTATACATAATTAGAACAAATAAAAAAAGAAAAAAATGAACTTAAGAATTTTACATTAATGAGTGAGTTCTCAGAAAGGCTTTTTGGAACATATACTTTTATTAAGTTGTATTTTTGTGAGGGAGTGTGTTCTGGGGCTTCCTGTTCTATCCTGTGGATATCATTCAATCTTTTTAAAAACAAATTTTAAAAATTATTTTACTTTTTTATTCCTGCCTATTTTCTAAAAAAGAAACAATGGGCAAATTTGTACTTACTGTTTGGTTGATAAATAGTTGGGAAAGAAAGAAAACAATACATAGGTAGTTTAAAACTTAATTTCATGCTGGGTGCTGAGGTGCATGCCTGTAATCCCAGCAGCTCTCGGGCCTGAGGCAGGTGGATCAGGAGTTCAAAGCCAGCCTCACAGATGCTAAGCAACTTAGTGAACCCTGTTTCTAAATAAAATACAAAACAGGGCTGGGGAATGTGCCTCAGTGTTTAAATGCCCCTAAGTTATTCCCAGTTCCCACCTCCCCCCATCCCTGGAAAAATTAATTTAGTTTTTATTAGTTCATTATTTAGTATGTCAGTTTTATTAACTAGAGGGAGTTTTATCAAAGAATGCTAATATATTGATGTTATAAAGCAAGCATTATAGTGTTTCGTTTTAATCAACTTAACTTGACTTCTTTAACATATTAACTGCAGATCCTTAAGAATTTAAACTTGAATTTTAATCAATTTGTAAATATATGTTAAAATGGATGCTTTTTATGCATCCCTTATGATGTGTATAAATCCATCTTTATAATCCCATCAAACCCATCATAAGGTGAAAATATCGTTAAGTTTTCCAAATGTATTTTGCATATCTCACCTGTAAAATATCATAGCTTATCAACGCAGAACTCCACAGAATATTGGTTATTTACCTTTATAATTATATGGCTAACTTTGAGCTGTGACTTGCTGGTGCTGCTCACTATCTTGAGAGAATCATTGTAGATATTGCTAGCCTGGGAAAAGATCAAAATTCAAAATTGCGAAATAGTTTTCGTGGAATGTGTATCAATTTTGCACCATTGCAAAATCAAAATGTCATAATTAGAACCATTGTCAATTGGGGCCATCTGTGTATTAATGATTATTTATAATTTTAATAGTTTATGAAGACTTTCAGGGTCTATGAAAATATGTTTTGACTTCATATGGTGAATATTAAAAAGCTTTTATGCAAATGATGACTGGAGGTAGCTTGATTAAAGTGAGAAGTATACAAAAAGGATGAAACATTATTCTTTTGATAAACTGAAGGGGAAAGAACAGTATAATATGTGGTTTGAGAGGCCAAGAGAGTTATATGTTATATGTATTTTG
This sequence comes from Spermophilus citellus, assembly GCF_964194105.1. NCBI lineage: Eukaryota > Metazoa > Chordata > Mammalia > Rodentia > Sciuridae > Spermophilus > Spermophilus citellus. The sequence continues at coordinate 176,278,943 of NC_138184.1, read as the reverse complement.
AACTTTTTCTTAAGCACAAGTGATATGATCATATTTATAATTTGTAAACATGATATTAACTGCACCATAGTCTATAGATTGGGGGGTGCCAACCATAGAGAAAAGTAAACTGTAACAGTGATTCAGAAAAAGATAACATGATCATATTAATTTGTGAGGGCTGCTGCAACAAAGTACCAGAGATTGAGTGGAATAAACAACAAAAATTTATCTTTTTACATCCTAGAGCCTGGAGATCTTAGATGAAGGTTTCAGCAGGGTAGGTTCCTGTGTGGTGTATGAGTGAAGGATTTGTTCTAGGCTTCTTTCTTTGGTGTGTAGATTATTATCCTCTTTTGTCTTCCTTCTGTATGCATGTGTCCAAATTACCTCTTTTTCTAAAGGTACCATTTTTATTGTATCAGGGACTCTCCTAATGACCTAATTTTCACTTAATTAATTTAAACACCTTGTGTCCAATGCATCCATATTCTGAGGTACAAGGTATTATGACTTCAACAGAAAAATTTTAAGGGAATTCAATTTAGCTTAAACAGTTGAATGAAATTGGAGTGAATCAATTTGAGAATTACTCAGAAGCTAAAGCTGGCAGAAGTGGTGAGATGGAGAATAAAGTTTCAAGGATGATAAGACTTCTGGTAGGTAGCAGTGACTTCATTGTGAGTGCAAATTGAGAAGCACATTTAGAGGAATAATGATGAGCTCTGTATGGCATGTGCTTGCTTTTAGTTGCTCAGATATCCATATCTCACCTGTAAAATATAATAGATGTCATTTAGGCAGTTTATTTGAATCTGGAGCTCAGAAGAGGCCTGGGATAGAGACATAAATTTGGGAGATCTCAGTTATTGAGGGCAAGGGTGGGGATATAGCTCAGTGATGTAGAACTTCCCTAGTATGTGGGAAACACTGTGTTCAATCTCCAGCACTGAGTGGGGGAAAAAGAAAGAAAGAAAGAGAAAAAGACAGTTATAGATGTCATTAGAAGCTTGCCTAGCATGTGTGATACCATGAGTTTAATCTCCAATACTGGGAAAAATAGTAAAAAAAAAAATTCACAATATTTATATAGAAGCCCATTTTCTTAAGTCAAGTATACATTTTGAGATGGGGAAAGATAGTATAATTTCTACCTATAAATTTTTTCAAGTATTTTAAACTATTTCTGTGTATTTTATATTATACATATTTTATGTCATGCTTATAATTTATAAACAATAAGTAAAAATGTTAGCATGTGAATGTGGTGAGGGAAGCTAACGAAACAATGTTTTGAGGAGAACATGGTTCTAAATTGAATTTCAGCAACAATTCAAAAACATGAATTTTGCTTATTGAATTTTTAAAATACTAATTAACCATGCATTCTAACAGGTGCAATTTTAACCCCAAGAGGGAGAAAATAGTTCTAATTTTTTATGTTGGGGAAGGTATAGGCACAAAATTCAGACATTATGGTAGTTCATTGCCTCCAAAATTGAACCCTGTTTTATAAAATCTTATTCCTTAGTATTTATCTTCTCTTTTTAAGGAATTCCTCCTCTCATGCCCCCTGTCTCAGAGGTAAAGGTAGATTGTATCTTCTTTCTCATGCTCATCCCTCTTGTTTCTACATCTACTCATCTCTTATAATACATGTGTTATATATAAGCATAATTTATGCTATCCATAGGGATTATATACTATAGCTATATGTAATTTATATAAAATTTCATTTCTCCTTCAGAAACATGTATTATAAGTATATAACTATAGTTAATTCTTTAATTTTATCTTTAGGGGGAGTGATGATAAAGAAAAAATGACTGATACTGCAGTAAACTATTTGGAAAGAGTTTTAAAATCCTTTAACACTGTAGCTTAACAGTGATCTCTAGGGAAGGGCATGTGATCAGGAATTTGAGTATGAAATTTACTTTTGGGTTTACTTTTTAACCCACATATTGCAGTGTCAAATATTTTTACATTGAGAATTGACTATTCTATTTAAAATTAAGACTTAAATGTCTATATTACTCTGAAATAGTCAAAAGAAAAAAGAAACCATCACTTTGATCCTTTCATTCAGAGATAACTCTGTTAACATTCTGGAAAAGAATCTACTGAATGGTATACAAAATGGTATTTTGTTTTGTTTGTTTTGTGATGCTGGGGATCAACCCAGGGCTCTTTTCATGTTAGGCAAGCATTATACCACTAAACTATATGCATAACACCCTTGCCATCATTTTTACAGTTTTTATTTGTTCTATTTCAGGATGTATTGATAATGTGACTACTCTTAGTGTTTTATAAAACTCAGTATATGATAACTTGTATTTTTGTTTTCTCTGTGAACAAAATATATAAAAATTCAATATTTTGATTTTTATCTGAAATTCTTTTGATTGTATAAAGTTTTTCATTTTGCTTTGTGGTATTGAAGTCCATATTTAATTTCTATATCGTCTTTCTTTTGTAATCAAACACAGCAAAACATTTTCCCCTGAAGGGTACTTTTCAGCAAAGGGAATCTTTTGTCTTATTGCTAGGATTCCTCTCCTTTAACTAAGATGATTAAGAACTAACTCAAAATTCCAGTGTACTTGGTGTCTTTGATCAAATCTGCAGGCTTCCTTATCCACTACATGATCTCTCCACAGGGATCTCTGGCAAAGACTTTTTGCTAAGTATTTTACATCTTTTTTGTAAATTTTAGTTTTGCTTCCTTGGCTTTCCTCTAACCTCTTCTCAATAAGCATGCTTAGAAATACTTCATCAAGGACCAAAGAGTGATACTGTTGATTCCTCCTCTCCCCTGCCTGTGTCTTGAAGGGAGAAGGTAGAGGTAGTTTGTATGTTCTTTCTCAGGCTCATCTCTCTTCTTTATTTTCTACATCTACTCATTTCTTTCTTTTCCTCCACTGACAGGAAGACCTCTTAGTGGTTTACCATCTGAGAACAAACAGACAACAGCAACAACAAGAAAAATAAAAACCTGGGTTCTTTAACACACCCACACCCACACACACACATACACACGCATTCATATTCATATTCTCTCTCTCTCTCTCTCTCTCTCTCTCTCTCTCTCTCTCTCTGTCTCTCTCTCTCTCTCTCTCTCTCTCTCGTTCATGGTAAGCTGCCTTATATTTCTACTTCCCTGTTTCTGTTTTGTCCCAAACTGCTAAATTAAGCTTTCACTCTACCCAAATAATTCTTAATGCAGTCCAATGATCCAGTCACTAAATCCTGCTGCCTACTTCTTAAGCCCTGTTTAACTTGACTCTTGAGGTGATTGACCATTTCTTCTGCCTTAAATTTCTCCTCCCTTAGCTACTCTCACTCTTCAGAAATTTTCACTGATTCTTCTTTCTCCTTCTACCCCCACTTTTAAAGTGTTTTACTTATAAAATTTGAAAAACATAGCAAACTATAAAATTAGAGTATAGGACAGTGGTACATGGGCAAGCTCACATATGCTAACAGTTTCTACCACCTCCAGTTGTTGATTTCATGTAAATCTGTTTCTATAGTCTCAATCTTGCTCTTGTGCAAGCAATTTCCACATGGATGCCTGACAGGTTCCAGAGGCCCAAGTTTACATGAACTCATCTCTTGATCTACCTAATACTCATCCTGAAGTTTCATTTTAATTGAATAATCTCTGTGCTTCTGGTCCTTCACAAACATATCTAGTCCCAGACCTTCTTAAATACATATAAATCTTCTTATGGCCTACTCTTGGTACTCCTCTGTTCCTATGACCAGATAAAAGTCCCTTTCACCTAGATTTTTTTTTCCAGTGAATTTCTAACTGATCTCATTACCTACAGGCTCACCACCACCCCATTATACTAGTATTCATCTTCCATGTTACTAGCAGAGTGATTTTTCCTAAACCATAAACTTGGTCATAATATTCATTCATGAAAATCCTTAGTAGTTGACTGGTATCTGTGATGAATTCAAGTGTGTCTTTAATCTGATCCTTGTCTTTGTCTAACCCTAATCCCTTTCTCCTGAATGTTCACTGTTTACTCATGGAATGAATTACTTTTTCATATCTCTGTATGTTCATCTCTCTGTCTGGAATGCTCTCTACTTGCTCTTTACCATGAAAGATTGAATAGAATAACAATCTTATAATTATTCCTGTTGCTTACATGAGGAAACCAAATCTGAGAAAATAAAGTCATCTATCTACCCAAGGACACAGAGCCAATATATAGTGGCAGAACTGAATATAAGTCAGGGTTTTCTGACGTCATAGTTAGTTTGAAGGTTTTGGACCTTATTCTATGTGCAACAAGAAGCCATCAAATATATTTGAGCAAGGAAATTCATCATATGTTCTGGATTATAAAGGTATAGAAACCAAATATCTACTTTGAAAACCAAATTCTGTTTAAGTATTATTATTCAAAAGTTTCTTTGTGTACATTTAATTTTGTTACAAATCAATGAGAAAAGCAAAGGCTGACTTTTAATTCTAAATAATAGATTCATCTAAACAGAAAACTTTTGCTATTCCTCATATTCTATATTTATTCTACGTATATGAATAATATGTATCTGATTTTGGTTTTGTGGTACTGGGAATTGAGCCCAGGTTGCTTTACCACGAAGCTACATCTCCAGCCCTTTTTATTTTTTATTTTGAATCAGGGTCTCACTTTGTTGCTGCCTAAGCCTTCCAGGTAGTGGGGATCATGAGTATATGCCACCATGCCCAGCTTCTACTTGTTTAAATAGCAAACTTTTCCCTGAATTGATCTAATAACATAATTGCATTGTACTTCTTGAAAGTAAGACAGTATTTCGTATTAATTATAAATAGATTAATGTCAAATATTAGTTGACATCTAATTGGATTAAAATTTAGTTAAATTAATTATGTTTCAAAATACATAGAACAAGTATGTAACTGACTAATTTTACTTGAAATAATGAAATGATTTTATTTATTTTTATTTTTTCTTATTCTAAGAAATTATATTTGTATAATGTATTGTAGTTTTGACCATAACATTTTTGATAATATTTTGATAATTAAAATGAATATATTTTATTTTTCAGATTTTGGCACAGTATATATATACTGTATATTTATTATCTATGCCAAATGGACACTTTATAAACCTATATATCATATACCTACATGTGTATATATTTAATATATATGTATGTTTTATATTAACATAATGTCCTACTTACAAATCTGTTTTTTTCTTATTATTTCCCACACCTTTCACAACCCTCTGAATCTGCTTCTTCTGTTTTCATCTAAGAACATTTCATACCCATTCTTTTTCCAATAACTATCTGTCCTCTTGCATCTTTGATATGTATCTTTGGTAACTGGCTCTAGCTCTTAATATATTTTATTTTTTCATTTATTTGTTTTGGTACTGGGAATTGAACCCAGGGGTGCTTTACCATGGAGCAGCATACTTAGTGTTTTTTATCTTTTTAGTTTGAAAAAGGGTCTCACTGACTTGCTGAGACCCTTTTTCAAATTTGACAAATTGCTGAGATTGACCTAGAACTAGTGATTTTCCTGCCTCAGCTTCCTTTGTTGCTGGGATTATAGGCATGCACCATTGTGCCCAATCTCTAGGTTTTAAGTTATAACCCATCCTTAGGACTGACTGATTGGTAGATTATTGATTCATTCATTTATTCAACAATTGTTTTAGGGTTCCTCAGAGAAACAAAACTAATAAGATATAGGTAGGTGGACACATAGCTAGAATGATTGATTGATTGCAAGTAATTGACTCGCCAGATCAGGAAAACTGATAATCTCCAAGATCTAAATTCAGCAAGAGATAGAGCCAGGGGAGGTGATGGTGTAGTTGAGTTCAAGGACTAGTAGACTGGATATCCAGAAAAAGCCAAAAGAGCCAATGTTGTTCAAGTTGGGAGGCAAGAAAAAGTCAAATGTTCCAACCCAAAGGCAGTTAGGAGAATTTTCTTTTACTCCAGCCCTTTTATTCTACTTAAGGTCTTCAACTAATGTCATATAGCCCACTCACATTGAGGAAGGCAATCACTTTTACTCAGTTTGCTGATTCAAATGTTAATTTCAACCCTACCCACTTTGTTTTAAAAAAACCTTTTTTTATTTTTTTTTTTTTGCTTGCATACACACACACACACACGTTGTAGATGGAGAGGCTTTATTTTGTTTATTTATTTTTATGCACTACTGAGGGTGGAACCCAGTGCCTTACATGTGCCAGGCAAGCACTCTACTGCTGAGCCACAATGCCAGCCCATCCCTACCCACCTTTACAGACACACCCAGAATAATTTTTGACCAAATATCTGGGCATCCTATAGCCCAGTAAAGTTAATGCATAAAATATATCAACACAGAATAATTTATTAGTTATAAGATTATGTTCACTGAAGATACAAGGATAATCAAGATAAATTACTTATTAAAAATAGTAGCAATGTTGACAAATGTTGATAATAGTGCTTACTGTGCCAGGCACTTTTTAAAGTACTTCATAAGTATTAACTCCATATAGAGATGGTTTACCATTTTACAGATAAAGAAGCTGAGGTATAGCAAAAGTATCTTATTCAAAGTCACACAACAAGTAAATGAATCTGAACCTTTGTATTACAGGTTCCTTAGTAAATTATGCCTATGGTGTACATTCTCTTGCTCTTCCAGTTGTTAACTGGTATTTTCACTCTGTATTATAATGTTACACAAACACTGGTAATCTGGTGGTTGCTTGAGTTTAACCTAAATTTTTAACCTAAAGGTTTAACCTACATTAACTAGTACTTATTTAGGAAATAATTATATAATATTATGTTTAGATCTTGATATTGATATTTAACTTATAAATTCTTAAAGTTCAGAATTCTAAATTATTTTTTTAACAGGAGCCTCAGAAAATATATTTGAATTTTGGTCTTTGAAAAGTGAGAAATATGAGATCATATAAGGTTAAGCTGTTTTTGGAAAAAACAACGAATGTAACCTTTGATAAACTTGAAATCAGAATCTCTAGTACTCAAGCCACTAGGGAAGATAAAAGCAAACAAAGATTCTGCAGAACACAGAAAAAAAAGGAACCAGAAAGACAGCATAATATGAAATGATGAAAGCAAGAACAACCTATTAGCTAAATATATTTGAGTTATAATTTCTTACTAAATGACAACATTTGTGATTTAAATAGAATTAAAATATTACTTTTAAGAGTCACATCAAAAGGCAAATAATAGAATAAATGGATTAATAAACATTTTTCAAAGGAAAGCAGAAGAGTTAATAATAATTTTGGATAAACAAGACAAATAATAACGTATTTGAATAAAGTGAGTATCACAAACTTTCACTTTGAAATTTGAAATAACAGATAATTGTTGAGGAAAATGTAATTAATTGAAGAAGTAGAATGCATGAATAAATCAACTCCATTTACATTTTCTTCAGTTACCAACAAATTATCTTGAAAACATTTTTTATTCTTTTAACTAGTGAAATTCCTTCACATTTTTGTGGAAGGAAAATATCACAGTGTTAGACCAGGACTCAAGAAAAGACCACTGACTCCAATTAAAATCAAATTAAACCAAGCTTATTATTTCGACTGGCTGGGCTGCCTCTCCCTCCCAAAACGGCGGGAACAAGACAGCACCCCAGCTTTCCTGCAGCCCAGCTTCATAGCCCAGAAAGTTACACAAAGGGGGGTTACAGATAACAGAACTCTGACAAGCATCACACTAATGGTAGTTTACATTTTTTGCTGGCCTCAACATCAGAATTTATGAGGGTCATTAGAGCCTCAGAGAGGGTCGTTGTCTGGCTAGGGAAGGCCAAGATTTGTGAGGCATCACTAAAGTTTCAGAGAGGGCTGCTATCTGGTCAGAGAGCCAGACATGGGTGAGTTCAAGGCATGGGCAGGCATTCCAAGCAGGTTCAGAATTTGCAGTAATTTATAGTAAAGCCGAAATTATCTTTTCATGGCTTTGTGGCGAGATGCCCAATTTAAAGAAAAGATCAGGTTGGGTCTATCAACAGCCTATGATAGTTATCTGAAATATATATTAAAATAACCTTTTTGAAATAAGGAAAGTAATTCATTTCATGAGTCATGTTTAATTCTCCCTCCAAAGTAAATGACTAGGAGCCTTGGAGATGTAGTTCAGTGGTAGAGCACTTGCCTTTTCTTATGTAAGACCTTGGGTTTTATCCCTAACACCACAGAAACAAACAAACAAAACAAACTAAACAGCTAGGGTACTTCTATGAACACACATGCATATACTCAAAAAGGAAAATTGGATCAATTGTTGCTTAAGAATGTAAATGCAGAATTTTCAGATGAAAGAAAATTATTATTGTTAAAATTATTATCTACATTATGAAACTAAATAGGTAGGACTAATGTCAGTAATAGAGGGGTCCTATAATTTTAGGAAATCTGCAAAATTAATAAACCAGTGTTTCTAATCAGGAAATCCACATAAATGTGCATTTACCTTAGTGCATAAAAACAAATAAAAATAACCTTAATACCCAGTTCATTTCTACTTTTTAAAATAAATAGAAAATAATCGTAAAATACATTTTTTTAAAATTGTGGCACAGCACAACATGAAACCATTCTAACCATTTGTAATTGTGCATTACAATAGCGCCAAAAATATATATGTGTATATATATATCTTCTTGTGCAAAAGATCTCTAGAACTTTTTCATCTTCTAAAACCAAAATTCTATCTATTGAACAACTCTTTTTCCCCCTCCCCAACTTCTGTCAATCACTGTTCTCTACTTCTAAAAGTGGAATTATTCAGTATTTCTTTTTGTGACTGATGTAGTTCACTTAGTATAATGCTTGCAAGGTTAATTCATGTTTTAGCATATGAAAGTATTTTCTTTTTAATGTGAAATAATATTCCACTATATATATAAAAGATACATAGCATAGGAAACATTTTCTTTATACACTCATCCACAGATAGACTTTTGGGTTGCTTTTACCTCTTGACTTTTATGGATAATACTACAGTGATATTGAGTGTGCAAATATCCTGCTTTTAGATGTTTACTTGGAAGTGGGATTGCTGAAATACAGTAATTCTATCTTTAATTTTTTGAGGAACCTCCCTACTGTTTTTTTTTTTTTTTAAATAATGACTGCACCATTTTACTTTCTTTCCCACAGTGCCTAAGATTTTTAGTTTTTCCACTTTCTTGCCAACGTTTATTATTTTCAGCTTGTTTTTGGTGGGGGGAGGGGATAGTGGGATCCATTTCTCTGATAACTAAAGATGTTGAGCATCTTAATTTGTTGGCTCTGTTTTTCTTTTGGAAAAATGTCTGTTCAATTATTTTACCCATTTTTAATTGGGTTATTTGTTTTTTGTTGTTAATAGATTTTCTTTATATATTCTGGATATTAACCCCATTAGTGTGAGTATGATTAAGGAATATTTCTCCCATTCTTTAGATTTCCTTTTCTTTCTATTGTTTTCTGTGCTGTGCCGATGTTTTCAATTTGTGTATTTTTTCTTTTCTTGGTGCCTTTGGTGTCATATTCAGTAATCATTGGAAAATCCAGTGACTTGGGAATCTTTATTTGTATATTTGAAGCCCTTAACATTCCCTACAAGTTTTAGGATGTGTTTTCCTACATTTGCAAAAATTGTCATTGTAATTTTGATTGGGATTGCTTTCAGACAGTAGATTACTTTCATTTATAAGCACATTTTAACAATATTAAATCTTCTAATTTGTGAATAGGAAATGTCTTTGCATTTATTTGTGTCTTCTTTATTTCTTTCAGTAATATTTTGTGATTTTCACTGTAAAAGTCTTGCCTTTTTGGTGAAGTTTATTTTTAAGTGTTTTATTATGGATGCTATTATATGTGATAGTTTTCTTCCTTTTCAGATTGTTCATTGTTGGTTTATAAAATGCAACTGATTATTGTGTGTTGATTTTGTATCCTACTGACTTCAAGTATTCGTGTGTGTGTGTGTGTGTGTGTGTGTGTGTGTGGTGGTGGTGGTGGTGGTGGTGGTGGTTTAATTAGTTTTCTACATACTGAGTCATATAATCTTTGAAAGTATGATTTTACTTCTTTGTCACTTTGGATGCCTTTTCTTTCTTTTTCTTGCCTGATAGCTCTGATATGACTTCTAGAATTATGATGAATAGAAGCAGTGAGAATTGGCATGCTGGCCTCATTCTGATCTTAGTGGGAAAGTTTCACATTTGAGTATGATATAGTAAAAGTGGCCTTAATTATATCGACATAATTTACTTCTAGACGTTGTTTGGTGTGTGTGTGTGTGTGTGTGTGTGTGTGTGTGTGTGTGTGTTCTTTTGTTTTTTGTTTGGGTACCAGGGATAGAACTCAGGGGCACTCAACCACATCCTCAGCCCTATTTTGTATGTTATTTAGAGACAGGGTCTCCCTGAGTTGCTTAGTGCCTCACTTTTGCTGTGGTTGGCTTTGAACTCACGATCCTCCTGCTTCAGCTTCCCAGCCACTGGGATTATAGATGTACAACACCGCTCCCAGATGTGTTTTTGAAAGAATTTTTGTCAGAACATGTTTTATGTGCATCAATTGAAGGTGTTTTTTTCCCCTCCAGTTTGTGTGTGTGTGTGTGTATTTCTTTGATATGATGAAAAACATCTTTAAGATACTTGACAGATTGCATTATGTTTAAAATCTTGGCAATCTGAATATATTTTGTGGTTATTCATAAGGAATCAGCAATTATTTGTACAGTTCCCACGTGATTAAATTTAAAGCCATAAGATGTATGAAACAAATTTGTGAGAAACAAATAACATTGAAAATAGAAGTTTGCATGTGTATAAAAATCATAAATTGGGCTGGAGCTCTATGTAACTCAGTGGTAGAGTGTTTGCCTAGCATGCATGAGGCACTGGGTTCAATCCTCAGCACCACATAAAAATAAACAAATAAAAAATAGGCATTCTGTCAAACTATCAAAAAAAAAAAAGATAAAATGGGCCTGTCGAGTTTGCTCTTTAAAAAAAAAAATCATAAATCAACATTTTTTATTTGTTATTTTGTTCACTTACAATAGTCAAAATTAGAACTTTCTTTTTATGACACTAATAATTTTTGAAATGTTAGACATTTATTTATATTATACTCTTTATTTATATTATATTTAAAAGTGATTTCATTGTAACAATATTGAAATATCTTTTTTTAACAAATGATACTTGGTCTACAATTTTTTTGGGGATGAATGCTTTGTAAACTTGTTGAAAGTTATAGTAGTAATTTCTATGGTTTTTGCATTTTGTTTTATCAAATTGTATCTAGGCTTCTACCATTTTCTTATTAATCATCCTTGATCTAAACATGCTTTGTCTGTAATTTTTTATGGCCTCACAAAATGTCTTCAAAAGATGATGCTGATAATAATAATAATAATAATTATAATAATAATAATAGCTACCATTGATTGAAGATTTATTTTTGTTAAACACTGGCTCAAGACTTTTATTAGTCCTTATAAAAGTTCTGCAGGGTAGGTACTCTTGCAGTTTCTGTTTTACAGATGAGAATATAAGGGAAGGAAATTGTTAGCAACTTTGCTGAAGATCATGCAACTAGTCAGTGGCAGAGCAGGACAGCAACAGATGATTTTAGCATAAGACATAATTTAAATCATCTATATATTCCCATTTAGTCACTTAATAATTTCATTGTTTGATAGTTCAATGACTAAATTTTTTCTTTTAAATAAATTTTCAATATTACTTTTTATGTGTTCAAGATTCTTCTTCTTCTCCCTCCCCCACCCAGGATGGGCAACCTGAAATTTTGTATACATTCTGGAATTCAGTTACTCAGAAACTTTCTACTCAGTTTCATACAGCAACAAATTGTAAGTTTACTCAAATCCACTTCAAGTTTTTTAGTTACTTTAAAATTTGATGTGAATAAGTTTTGCTTTATTTTATTGTTACTTTAAATCCTCTGGGTAATTGCTGTTTCTTCTAGATGTTTAGTCCAGAATACTTAGTCATATAAAACAGTTTTATAATTAGTATTTAGAATAAAATTCTCTGAAAGAATAAGTTCATTCTACATAATTCAAACATTGGAAGAACTCTGGATTTTTCCTATATAGAGAATATAAAGCAGTTGATGTTGATGAATTAGTTCATGCTTTGGGATTAATTTAGTTCTGAATTAAATGATTTTAAAATTTAGAGATTTCACAGCTGTTTCCTTAATGTTAACAATGAAAATTTAATTATAAACATGTAGATAAAATACCTGCCCCATGAATTAAAAGTTGACCACTCAAATTTGATCTGAAAAACTTAATATTAATTCACTATGTCTTGAAATAATAGCACAGGAGTGGTTTCAAAGAGTGAAATGTGAAAATTGGCTAATATAATTGTGTTTGTTTAATTATTGATGATTAAAGCATTGAACGTCCCAAGGCTTTTACAAAAAACTTTGAAGAGTTTGTGTGTAGTAAAATTTTGTTCACATACATTTACTAAAAGGATCAATTGTTAAGCATTAGTCACTGGGAACTCAGAGTTGAATAGACTATACCACCTGACTTCTTACTTCTGTTTTTAATTAAATATGTAGCAAAGCAGCAACTACAGAGATGGCCTTCATTCTTGTGTGGCCAGACAACCTAAGCAGTGGATTTAATTGGAACTGATTTACTTGCACAAATCCCTCTATTCATCTTGGAAGAGAATACTGTGCATCTCCTTATATTTGGTTAGCTTTGGTTAGCTTCATTGACCTAAAATTTATATGGAGGAAAAATTCACCAATTTTAGACATAAAATTCTAGGGGTCTTGACAGATGCTCACATTTATATAACTGTCATCGCCATTAAGATGTAGAATATTGTCATCAGCCAGGTACATGCCTATAATCCCAAGGTTTTGATTAGGATTGCACTGAGTCTGTGTGTCAATTTGTAATGAATTTACATGTCAAAATTGCATTCTCTCATCCACAGCATGATATATCTCCCTGTTTATTTAGGTTTTTTATATTTTCATTTATTATTGCTATATGGTTTTTAGTGTCTAGCAAATGATATCATAAATTTAAAACTATTTCTTACATTTTGATGCTATTATAAATCATGTTGTTTTAAAATTTCACTTTATAAGTAATCATTATTAAATTATATAAACTTTTATTTTGATCTTCTGTACTGGGAGTTTGCTAATCTTGCTTATTATTTCTAGTAGTTGTTGGAGATTTCTTAGGAATATTCTATACAGATGATCATGTTGCCTGCAAATCAAAAGTTGTGTTTTTTGTTTTTTTTTTTTCAGTCTGGTTAGCCAGCTTTCTTCCTTTTGTTTCCTTCTTCCCATTCGTCAGCTTTTTCACCACTGCGACCAAAAGAACAATTAGAGGAGGAAAGGTTTATTTGGGCCTCATGGTTTTAGAAATCATAGACCATAGATGGTCAGCTCCATTGCTTTCAGACTGAGGTGAGGCAGAACATCATAGCAGAAGGATGTGGAGGAAAGAAGCACCTTGGATATGATTGCCAGGAAATGGAGACAGTTCCACTCACCAGGGACAAAATGAATACCCCAAAGGCATGGATGGCCCCAATGACATACCTCTTCCATCCACACCCTACATTCCTGCTACCCTTTTAATTCATTCAAGTAAATTAAGACATTGATTAAGTTAAGACTATTATAACCCTATCATTTCACTTTTAGATATTTTTGCATTGTTTCACACATGAGCTTTTGGTGAAAACTTCATATTCAAATCATAACACTCCCTTTCTGGATTTCTTCCCCTTCCCTTCTTTTTCTTTGTATTATTGTAGTGTGTTGAGCTGCTCTGGACAGGAGCTTTGAATGTGGTGAGCCCAGCCATGGGCTGTGTGTGTGTGAATTGTAAGCATTGAGCACACAAAGTGGACTGGACTGACTTTGCCCCTTTGGGCTGGTGATGTATGTGTCCTTTTTGCTTGCTCTGCCTATGATCCCCACACAGCACATGGGATGGACATGGCCTTCCAAGATGTCATTCTGCTGACAACATGACATCTGGAAGCTAGACTCAACCCCCTGAAACTTGACTCCTTGTCTCATTTGAATAGCTTCTCTGCAATAAAAGGGTTCAGAATGTGCTTGCTCCTTGCTCTCTTTCTTGCCTGCCTTGCCTCCTTTGTGGGAGCTGGGTCAGAGGAGCCATCACAGAACCCCAAGAAAAAGTATTTCTCTGTGTGTCATTATTTCGTGCCAGCACAGTTCACCTGGAGTAACCCTTACTGGTTTAGTCATATGTTGCAACAGTAGTGCATTATATCTCTGGTACTGTATAGATATAAATAGGGTTGGCATTTTTGCCTTGTTTACCATCTTAGAAAACATTTAGCCAACATTCATTATGATGCTAATTGCAGGTTTTTCAGTGATGTCCATTATCAAATTGAGGGGGTTTCTAATTTGTTGAGAGTTTTTATTTTAAATCATTGATATGGGGATGGTGGTAGTGGCATGTAACCAGAGGATTACCCTTTAGTTACTGTCTCCCCCCACCCCCACCCCCACCCCCAATCCCCTTCCCCATCTGTCTCTTTAATCTCTTTCTCTTTTTATCCATATTTCTCAAAAGTCTAGTTTACAAATTTTTATCTTTATTTTCAAACTGTTGATTTCTCCACTAGGTGTAATCTGGCTACTTCCCACTATCCTGATAAAATTGTTTTTATTAAGATAAACACTGACTTACTTCTTAATTGTCTAATACAGTGTAAGTTTTTAGTTCTTACTTAGAGTATGATGGTTTTTTAGGCAGAGATCCTCATTAATATTTCACTTTCAGAGTAGTCTGTTACTTCTGATTACATTGTTATTTTAATAATTTCCTTTGGGAGGACTCCAAAGTAAGTTATTTTTTAAGTGCCTTCCATTTTTATAGGATGTAAAGTCCCTGAAGTGTACTGTAGTACTTAAAATTAGACAGGCTGTGTTAAAGAATGTAACCACCAGCAAATTTGATTATTATTCAAAATGTAAATGACTGTCTAAATAATATTTTGGCAGAATGTATCTAAAAAGGAATTTTCATAGTTAGGAACATATCTTTCCCATTATACATGTGCATGCTTAGTAAAAAGAAGTTCTACTAGAAGTTACAATCAGGAATTTGACAAAGAATAAATTCAAATTTGATAAAGAATAAATTCAAATTTCAAATTCAAATTCAAAAAGTAAAAGACCTGGGGCTGGGTTGTAGCTCAGTGATAGAATGCTCACCTTGCATATGGAGGGCACTGGGTTCAATCCTAAGCACCACATAAAAAAACAAAATAAAAGCATTAAAATAAATATGTCCATCTACAATTAAAAAGATTTTTTTTTTAATTAAAAGACCTGAACTTGTTACCACAAAGTTTCGAAATAGCTCTTATATGAAATCTGCCATTTTAATTATGTATAGGTCATGGTTATTTCCAAAATGACTTCTCAGCCTTTTTTTGTGTTACTTTGCTGTTGTATTTTCCGGCGAATAATATTAACTCAGGAACTTGTTGGGTTATAATGCATATTTTCAAGTCTCAATAGAAACAAGCAAATCACATTTTTTGAAATTTTGAAATGAAAACACAATTTCCTTTGTAATCGGATGACTTCCACAGAATGTCTCATCATAAATAAATATGCTTTATTTTTCTCCATAGCTCTTATCAATTTCTAACATATCCTTATATGCCTGTTATTTATTTATCTATCCTGTCTGATCACCCCCTCCCACTGCTTTGGTCCTGGAAACATCCTTGATGGCTAGAAGAGTACCTGACATGCAATAGGGTTTAAGTAAGTGGTAATTGTCAGGAAGTAAAGAAAAGAAAAACAATAAAAGAAGAAAGGTTGCAGTGCTATTTTATGAAAACTTAAGTATTGAAAAACTTTTTTGGGACTGAGAGTGTAACTCAGCAAAAGAGCATTTGCTTAGCATGCGTAATGGCCCTGGGTTCCATCCCCAAGAACACATAAAACAAAAAATTGTTTTATAAATATGCTTGAAAAATTTTTCAAGTAAAACTTTCTTAGTTTTTTTGTTTGTTTGTTTTAAATGTTTATAACTTCTTGTGCAATGTTAGTCTCTCAAAACTCTTGAGCAACTCAAGGAAATTGTTTATACAGTTAAGAAAACAAATATGGTATATATCTGTAATACTTTGGAAAATCAAGTGTGAACAAAAGAAATAATTAGGTGATTAATATGTTTTAAGCTATAGAATTTTGTGCCGGGCCTTGTGGAACACACCTGTAATCCCAGCAACTAAGGAGGCTGAGGCAGGAGGGTCATAAGTTCCAGGACAGCCTCAGCAATTTAGTAAGCCCCTTACCTGTGTCACAAAATACAGAAAGAGAACTGTAGGAGAGAGAAGATGGTGGATTAGAGGAAGTTCTCAGTAGTTCCTTAGCAACAGACTTACAAATTAAAAGATAGCTTCTCAGTGGCATGGGTAACTAAGGGAACTCACTGAAACTTAATGCTGGACTGTAAAAGAAACCATAGAAACACAGAAAGTCAGAAACTTCCAACATGATGTAAGAATATGTTAGAAATTTTCTAGCTTGACTGTAGTGGTAGCTGCTGATGGGAGGGGGAGCAGAGGCAGAGTGAGAAGACAGAGTGGCCGCAGATAAAGAAATTTAAAAAATAAAATAAAATTGTGTTGGAGAGACCTGTGGATTAGAGAGGAAGGCTGAAGTTAATGGACAGAGTGATGGGGTAACAGTATAATGAAGACAAACCAAAAATAATTCACCCTATATCGGATGGTTCAAATACTTAAGTGGGAACCAGGATTACTGGCAGAAAGCAGTCACAGGAGGAAAATGCTCCTGGATACAGAAACCAGTGGCCACCTGGTGCTGGAATCAGGTATAAGGGGTGTGCAGCAGTGAGCAGAGCTAGGAGATAGTGAATTCATCAAGGAAATTATCAGTAGTTGTCTATTATAATCCCATAGTGTTCCTGAATCGGTGACTGAAAGAGGCATAAAGAAAATTGTAACTGGACCATATAGGCTATGGATACAAAGGAGAGAAAGCTCCCTTTGTTGCTGGCCCCCATAAGAGCTGTTGGGATGACACCTATAGCAGCTACACAAGACCATCCACACTCCAAGGCTGATATCAGGTAATTCATATTTATAGCAGTAAAGGTGAAACCTGTGGAGGTTTATTCCCTAGGCTCTAAATGTGGATTTTACCTGAGGTCCTAGAGATCCGGATGTCCTGCAGAGACTGGCCTTTCCTTAGCAATAAGGGGTGTGTATCGAATCTCACCTACTGACAGACTTCTAAAGTTCAGCCAAGACTAAAGCCCAATTGCTGGAACTCCCAATCTAGAACTATAGAAATACATAATTTGTTAGCACTCCACAGTCTATCCCACCCTATACTAGGAGAGTAAATACTGAGATCTACTACAATCAACTTTGCCTCCTAGCCACAATGGCTAACAGCTGAGGGATACAACCCTTGACTCAATGGTTACAAAGCCAATTATAAATATAAAGAATGAAATCCCCTCCCTACCAACAGTCTTGACCACCTTTGTGGAAATAAGTCTTTATTTCTCATTAAGATTCTTTCTCGTTTTTCTTATCTTTTTTCCCATTTTTGCCATATTCCCATTTTTTAATGTATTTTTTAAATTTTTAACTTAAAATTTTTTCAAATATCATTTCACTATATTTTGTAATTTTTAAATTCTTTTCATTTTACAAGATTTTTGGTGTGTATGTGGGTGTGTATGTTCTCATCATGCGGATAAGTTTGAAAATGTGTTTATTTTTATGTATGTAATGTATATATTCATATGATTTAACTTTTACTTTAACAACTATCTTCTGCACCTGTTTATTATTTTGCCTTGGTTTGACATAGGTGGGGTATAATTATACATGGGTTTGTATTCTAATTTTTTGCTTATGAAACTATGATTGAATTAATATTAAAATTTCACATCATAAAATTTTGAAAATATACACAATAAAAATTGGTATGCATTAATTCAGGAAAAACCACAGAAAACTATAAAAATGATGGAATTTCTTAACATGATAAAGGACATTGAAAACTCCCTAGAGTAAACAGAAATGTTTAAATCCCTTTCAGAGCAGAATGATAACAAGGTAGTCCACTTTCATTGCCCCTGTTTCTCTCTGTCTGGAGGTGCTTACCATTGCACTAACAAAAGAAAATGAAATGAAACTCACTATTTGTAGACAAGATAATACTATTTATAGAAAGTCTCAAAAAATCTACAAATATTTTCTTAGATTAATAGTTTAGCAAATATCCTGAACATAAAAATAACTAGTTAGCATAGTTTATTTCAACAGCATTTCACTGATGCTTGATAAGTCTGATTTTATGAAAAATTTATTTTTCTTCTTCACATCTTTTTCTCCTCCCAAGGACCCCTTAGACTCTCTTCCATCTTTTGCTCTTTCTTTGTTTTGGGTCAACAGACCACACACAAATCCAGATGCTACCCCTATGAGATTCCAAGTAACCCAGACTTCTAAATGTTGAAGTGGTTTCTATAATATATTAGGGTTCTCTAGAGGAACAGAATCAACAGGAAGTATGATTATAAAAAGGGGATTAGAATGGCTTGCATAACCAGAAGCTACATAGTTGACAATGGCCATGTTTAGGCTGGAAAGCTGGAGAAACCAGTAGCTGCACAGTCCAAGATACTGATGCTTCAGAACAAGAGGGATCAATGATGCTACCCCAGTCTGAAACTGAAGGCTTCTTGAGAAACACCCTGGAGTGAAGGAGCAAGAGTCTGATATCCTCAGGCAAACGAAGCAATAATCAAGAACCTTTGAGAAGTTTCTTTATAAAATCAGTACACTGATATTTTCTTTTGGAATGAACATTTTATTCCCTGCTTTGGTGAAAATTCTTGGGTTTGATGAGAAGATACAGCCAGAAAGACCAGGTTTCTGTAGTTCTTTGTTTGCCTGTTTCTTCATGTTTTCAGAGGTCTTTGGGAAACAGGCAAACAAAGCCTCCCTGCAAAAACTCACAATCCCCCAATAAATGAGCCCACAGGTATGGAAGTGGGTGAAATTACAAAGAAGGGTTATAAAAAAATGATTATTAAAATGTCAGTGAACTAAAAATAGATCTAATTAAGAATGAATTAAGACAGCAAATGCAGGAGATGAAAGACCATTTTAATAGAGAAATAGCTATTGAAAAAAATCATAACTCTAAGAAATGAAAAACAGTGACTCAAATTAAAAATTCATTTGAAACCATCACCAACAGATTTGATTGCATAGAAATCTTCACCTTGAAGATATATGATCTTAAATACTCAGTTTGTAATAAAGGGGGAAAAAAACACCATGATCAAAATATAGAAGAATGCATTAAGAGAATAAACCTGAGAGTCATCAGGATATACAGGCTAAAGGCATCAAGAACATTTTCAGTGAGATAGTAACAGAAAACTTTTCCATATCAGAAATCAAATAGACATTAGCATACAGAATGCATACAGGATCCTAAGAAGACAAGATCAGAAGAGAAACTTTCCAAGACACTTCATAATTAAAATACCTAACATAGAAAATAAGGACAGAATATTTCAAAAGGTGAGACAAAAATGTCAGTTCACGTTTAGAGGCAAACCCAGAAGACTCACCACAGACTTCTCAGCTCAGGCTCTAAAGTCAAGAAGGGCCTGGAAGAGATATTACAAGCTCTACAAAGAAAAGAATTGCTAGCTAAGATAGCTATATCCAGCAAAGGTCTCTTTCAAAATCAGGGAGGAAATAAAAACTTTCCATGACAAGGATAGAAATCATGACCTCCAAACCAGCACTGCAAAGAATACTCAAAGATAAATTGTACATAGAGGAACCAAAACAAACCCCAAAGCTACCCAATAAATGAGGATCACTAGAAGTGAAACCAACCAAGTGACAATCAAGACAGACTTAATACAGGGAACAAATCAAAATGTCAGGAAACTGCAAACATATATCCATAATAATAATGAATGTAAATGATCTCAACTGCCCAATTAAAAAATACAGGTTAGCAGAAAGCAACAGAAAGTAAGATCCAACGACATACTGTTTGCAAGAGACTCGTTTCATAGGCAAAGAGATCCAAGCTGATGAGGAAAAATCTTTCATGTCAATTGAGTCTTAAACAGGAATAGCTGTTCTCATATCTGACAAAACAGATTTCATGTAAAAATTAATCAGAATAGACAAATAAGGGAATAATTTAGTAAAAAAGATATAGCGGTAGTGAATATATATGCCCAAAATGTCAGTGCAACTAATTACATTAAAAAATACTTCTTGGGGCTGGGGATGTGGCTCAAGTGGTAGCTCGCTCACCTGGCATGCGTGCGGCCCGGGTTCAATCCTCAGCACCACATACAAACAAAGCTGTTGTGTCCGCCGAAAACTAAAAAATAAATATTAAAAATTCTCTCTCTCTCTCTCTCTCTCTCTCTCTCTCTCTCTCTTTAAAAAAATACTTCTTGACATTGAATTCCAAATTGACACTAAATACAATAAAATGGAGTTATTTGAATACACTTTTTATCACCAATAGACAGGCCATCCAAATATGACATCAATAAGGATATTGGGGTGCATTGGTGCACATCCGGAATCCTAGTTACTCTGGAGTCTGAAGCAGAATGATTGGAAGTTCAAGGCCAGCCTCAGCAACTTAGTGGGCCCTAAACAATGTAGCAAGACCATGTCTCAGAATTTTAAAAGAGCTGGAGATGTAGCTCAGTGATAAATCGCCCCAAGTTTAATCCCCAGTGCCAAAAAAAGCTTAAATATGTAAATCAAATGGACGTTGTGTACATATATGGAATATTTTATTCCAAAACAGCTGAATTTACCCTTTTTTCAGCAGCTCATGGAACTTTTTCCAAAATATATTGGTAACAACATGCTAGCAAATACAAAAACATATAAACCCATGCATCTATCAATTTGAAATAGAATGAAATAGAAATCAACAGCAAAATAATAATCACAACCACATAAATAAATGGAGATGGAATAATACTCTTCCAAAATCAGTAAAGACAGGAAACAAAGATTAAAGCCAAAATCAATGAAATGGAAAATAAAAAAATAACACACGGCATCAATGTTGGTTCTTTGAAAAGATAAATAATGTTGGTTCTTTGAAAAGATAACTAAGGATTGATAACAAAGAGAGAGAAAAAGGCCCAAATAAAATTAAAGATGAAAAAGGAAATATCCCACAGACATTTCTGAAATCCACAGGATCATTAGAAACTATGTTGAAAATTTATATTCCAGTAAACTGGAAAATACAGAAGACATTGACAAATTCCTAGTTAACATGTGGCCTGACCAAATTGAACCAGGAAGATAAAGAAAACCCAAAAAGATCATTATCAAGTAATGAAATTGAAATAGCAATTAAAAGCCTTCCAACAAAGAAAAAACCTAAGACTGGATAGATTCTCAGTAGAGTTTTACCAGACCTTTGTAGAAGAACTAACATAATCTTTCTCAAATTATTCCATGGAACTGAAGGGGATGGGACACTTCCAAAATAAATTCTATGAAGCCATATAACCCTAATACCAAAACCAAACAAGGACACATCAAGGAAATAAAACTACAAACCAATATCACTGATGAACATGGATGCAAAAATTCTTTAATAAATTTTGGCTAGTTATATTCAGAAGCACATTAAAGGGGTTGTGTTTATGGTGGAACACTTACTTAGCACATATGATCCACTGGGTTTGATCCTCAGCACCACATGAAAAATAAACAAAATAAAGATATTGTGTCCATCTATAACTAAAGAAATTTTTTAAAAATACATCAAGAAGGGGCTGGGGATGTGGCTCAAGCAGTAGCGCGCTCGCCTGGCATGCGTGCGACCCGGGTTCGATCCTCAGCACCACATACCAACAAAGATGTTGTGTCCGCTGAGAACTAAAAAATAAATATTAAAAATTCTCTCTCTCTCCTCTCTCACTCTCTCTTTCAAAAAAAATACATCAAGAAGATAATACATCATGATGAATCCCAAGAATGTAAAATTTGTTCAACATATGCAAATCAATAAATGTAATTCATTACTTAAATAGAATTAAGGATAGGAATCATTTGGTGATCTCAATAGATGCAGAAAAAGGCCTTTGATAAAATCCA
Organism: Spermophilus citellus; assembly: GCF_964194105.1. NCBI lineage: Eukaryota > Metazoa > Chordata > Mammalia > Rodentia > Sciuridae > Spermophilus > Spermophilus citellus. The sequence continues at coordinate 176,256,706 of NC_138184.1, read as the reverse complement.
GCAAAAAAAAAAATAAAGAAGGGGAGAAGATTGGATATCATAAATATATAGGGAAGGTCAGTGGAATAAAAAAAAGATTGAGAGGGAGGTATGAGGGATGGGAAAGAGGAGGAAATAATTTAATGAATTCAGCAAAATTGCATAATATGCATATATAAATATACCACAGAAAATATCACCTTTATGTATATGTAGAAAATGCCAATCAAAAATAAATCAACGCATGAAAGGAATGTCAATAGAGTAGAGTGAAGGAAATATGGGGATGAAGTAGGGCGGGGAAGGGGGATTGGAATCAAATCCCATGCACTATGATTTTGTCAATATGAACTCATCTACTACATACAATGATAGTGCTCTAGAAAACAAAATAAAACTAAGGATGTATTAGAGTGGCTAAGTGCCTCTGGGTTTGACTCATAGTACCCATCCCCCAAATTAGAACTTTTTAAGACATGAAATATTTTATGCTAAAACTGATTACCTTTTAAAAAAGATTGTGATAATTAAGAGTCCAATCTCCTTAAGAATAAGGAGGACATGCAGTTGAACAATTATGAGTATACAGACTTATTTTTAAAAGTTAGAATGGTTCTAGTATTTTTGTTAGCTTTTTCGCTGCTGTGACCAAAAGATCTGACAAGACCAACTTTAGAAGAGGAAAAGTTTGAGGGCTCACAGTTTAGAGGTCTCAATCCTTAGACAGCTGGTTCCATTCCTTGGGGCTCTATTTGAGGCTGAACCTCATGACAGATGGGTGTGGTGGAGGGAAGCAGTTCACATGATCAGGAAGCAGAGAGAGCCTAAACTCAGCTCAAGAAATGTATAAAGGTACACCCTCAATGACCCACCTCTTCCAGCCACACGCAGGAGCCTACAGTTACTACTCAGTTAATCCCAGTCAGGAGATTAATTCACTGATTGGATTAAGGCTGCCATGACCCCAAGACATTTTACCTCTGAATGTTCTTGCACTGTCTCACACATGAACTTTGGGGTCGGGGGGAATACCTAGAATCTAAACCATAAGAGCAAGTTACATGATACATTTCTTAAAACTTAATTACAACCTAAACACATGCACACTTTTAGGAGAATAACCTCACACCCTCATTTGGAGTACCATTAGTATTTTCATCCCTGCAATTGAAGTCTTTTAATTCAGTGATAATGAGCTTGTAAGGCACCATCCTAAGTATTCTGTAGAATATGTGGAAGAGAACTTGCAGTTTGAAGTACTAAAAGTTTATATAACTATAGGAGAGTAAGGAAGTGTACACTTATTTAGCAGGATGCACTTTATTATGTTATTTTCTAATTAAAATTCTTCACTGACTCCCCATTACTCTTTTAAAAAGATCATTTGAGTATCATTGACCTAATTGAATTAGCAACATCAATATCTAGACACAGCATATTACCTCTACTTCAAAAGTGAAAAGGGCAAGAAGAAACCTCTTGCCATAGATCTGTGGATTCCTTATTCTTTGCTGTTTTATAGGCTACATAACCATTATGCATGCCATGGACAAATATCTTTAAGGTCCATCAACTATCCTCCTACATACTGATTTTATTTCACAGATAAATGACAGCTATTCTTCCCACCTCTTCTCGCCATTATTCCTGTTCAAAATGGCAAATTGAACAAGACAATAATTCTATAGAACTTTGCAACAAAGCAATTAGCTGATAACAAAAGAAAGAATGGGGGAAAAAAACTATAGAAATGTATCAGCATTTGGTTTGGAGAGAAAGCATAACATATATTAATGAATTGATAAAGTTATTTCAGGTATTTTCTTGAGGAAGATAAAGTGAACACAAACTAATAACTTCTTAACTGCATTCAGTGTTAGAAAGAAAATAAACTTAGGTACTAAAATAGAGGAGGTAATGAAAGAGAAACAGAACACATGGATTCATGTCTCTGTGGAATTAGCTCAAGGTTTAAGATGGGCCTGAACCCATGAATTTTTGAAACTACAGGAGTTCTCAATTGCAATGAATTAAAGAAGATAGAGGAAAGGAAATCATCTCAGGGCAGACTTTCTTAATCAGAGGTTGTTTTTCACCAGACCTATTACTTAGGAACAAAATTTTAATAGTAATTACACTGATATTAATATGAGTTTCATCTTCTTGTTAGTACTTGTATTTAATCACTAGTAAATAATAAAAATTGCAATAGTTTATAAGGATGGAATCTGAATAATAAATTCCCAAGAAATTGGTAATAGATAACCTATCATTTTCTGTCTATAATTTATGTGGTATTAAGATAAATGGCTGGGCATGGTGGCATATACCTGTAATTTCAGCAATTCAGAAGGCTGAGACAGGAGGATTGCAAATGTGAGGCCAGCCCCCAACAATTTAGCAAGACCCTGATTTAAAATAAAAAATAAAAAGGACTGGTCTTGTGGCTAGAGTACCCCTGGATTTAATCCTTAGTACTGAAAGGAGATAGGGGAAGGGAGAGAAGTGAACACAGTGTCCAATTTAAAAAAAAGTTATCATTCAATAAATGTTTACTTTATTTCTACTATTCCAGGTGTTGTGCTAGATAACAAATTGTAGATTGAAGAAAACAAGCATTGTCTTTGTCTTCATGGACTTTGTAGGCAAGGAGGAAATACAACATACTTTAAATGAATATGGTCAGAAATGGTAGTTAATGCAAAGATGGCAGAGAACAGATTATTACAAGAGAATAACTAAGGAATATTATTTATTTTGGGGAGTTCAGGACTGTAAAGGATTTGAGATTTTTATCTGACTTTAAAAGTCTAATCTGCCATGGGTTTACTAAATGTTGTCAGAAGGCAAGAGTTTCCTGGGTTAGGGAAAAACAACTTCATTATTCACAGTACAGCATACATCATGAGCATTAGCTTATTGTTTTGTTGCTTTCCCATGCCTCCAAATGTTATGGAAAAACATGATATGGACTCACAGGGATGGTATGTGTCTTGTGAGGTTGCATTGCTTGTAAAGAACCTTGAGCTTGGAGAAACTACCCCTTTTGTACTGAGTAGTAAGCAAGCCAGCTTGCAGTCTACAGGAAGATATTACCTTATTTCTCAAGATTTCTTGCTGCAAATAATAGAGTCACAATGGACTTGCTTTATGGGCATGCCATGCAAGAACATATTCAGGGACCACGTCCCTGCTTCTGCTTCTGTTCACGTCTTCTGCTTCTTCAGCGGAAAAGGAAGGCCAAAGAAGTTATCTCTAAGATAATTTCTTTTTTATATAATTTCAATAGGATAAAATTGGCATACAATAAACTGCATATAAAGTGTACAGTTTGATAAGCTTTGCCATGTATATAGCTCATCAAACCATCAAAACAGACCAGATCAATGAATATATCCACATTCTGCCCAATTTTTTTTTGTCTCCCTTTGTAATTCCTGCCCCCATCTCTGCGTCTCCCTCTACCTCCCCAGGCAAACATTCATCTGCTTTTCTTCATTGTGTATTTTTATCTCCTAGAATTCTGTACAAACTGAATGATACAGCTTATATTATATATGTTATTTGTCTATACTCTTACATGCACTTGTTTTTATTGAGGTTCATCTATATTGTAGTTGTTCTTACTGCTTGATCGTATTCCATTATGTGGTAATGGTACATTGTCTTTATACATTCCTCTGTGGATAACATTAGATTATTTGTGATTCTTTTCTCTTAAAAATTCTTTGAATGTTCATGTATTTGCTTTATGTGGACATATACTGTTACTTCTATTGGATAAATATCTGGGGATGGGATGGTATAACTATATGGTAGGTATATATTTAACATTTGAAGGAAATACCAAACTGTTGCAAAATGATTATACAGTTTGTCCTTTCCACCAAAAGTGTATTCTCTGATATTGTCATTGGATTTTTCTTTGGTCTTTTTAATTTTAGCCATTTGAACAGTTACGCAGTTCTATCCCATTTTAATTTTAATTCGCATTTTCATTTTGGTGAAAGATATTGAGTTGTTTTTTTTTTTTCATGCTCTTATTTGCCAGTCATATACTTTCTTCAATGAAAGTCCCATTTAAAAAATTAGGTTGTCTTATTATTGAGATATGAGAGATATTTATATATTCTAGATACAAATGCTCTGTATACTTGTTATTGAGGAAGTTTAGTAGTTTGTGTCTTTCAAGGAAACATTTCATGAAAGTTTTCTAATTTACTGCCATAGTTCTTCAAAATTTCCTTAATATCCTCTTATTGTCTGCAGAATATATAATGAGGTCACCTCTCTTATGGCTCATATGGTTTACTTTTTTCCTCTCTTCTTAATCCATAAGGCTAGAAGTTTGCCAATGTTACTTATCTTCTTCAGATCCAGTTTTGGGTTTCAGTGTTTTTCTCTTTTATTGAAGTCTATGCAAATATGCAGATATTTATTTTCTTTCTTCTGTTTTTCTTTGGGTTTTTTTGCCCCCCTTTTTTCTAAAATGTTCTTAAAATGGAAGCATAAGTTATTGATTTGAGACATTTCTTCTTTTCAAATGTAAATGCCTATATAAACTATCCCCCAAGTATTCCTTACAACTGTTAGCCTACGGATTTTGCTCTTTTATTATAATTTTAATTCAGTTCAAAATAAATTCTAAGTTATTTATCCCTCTCCCTCCCACCTTCCTTTCCTCCTTCCTATGTCTTATGTCTCAAATATGTGAGAATTTGGGGGTATGTTTTTGTTATTCATTTCTAATCTAACACTATTTTGTTTAAAGAAGGTATACAAGATATACTTTGTTTTAAAGCTTTGTCAATCTCAGCATATATTTCACATATATATAAGAAAATATGTTTTTGATGTTTTGGATGAAGTATTGTATAAATGCATAGTCAGTCAATTGGGTTTTAGTTTTGTTCAATTTTCTGTATCCTGATTTTTTATGTACTTGTTTTATCAGTTATCAAGAGAAGAAATTGAAACCTTCAACTATAATTTGAGTTTGTCTATTTTTAATATAGATTAAGATTCAGCATATATGTTCCATACAACAAATTTAATGCATTATCTGAGAGGAAAGTTACTGTTACTAGCATTATTTTATGAAGTATAATTAAAACATGTCTTTGATTATTTGGTGGTATTGTGCTATTTATAACATCAGCTTCATATTCAAAAGAAATAATTCATTTACCACATTTTATTGTTTTATCATTTATCTAACCCATGCTGTTGTTTTTCTTGGCAGCTTCCATGTTTTTGAAACAAGCCTTCGAAGGAGAATATCCCAAATTATTATGTCTTTATAATGACTTATGGAAGCGTCTTCAACAATACAGTCCAAACATCCAAGGAAATTTTAATGCAAGTGGAACTCCAGACCTTTATGTTGACCTACAACATATGGAAGATGATACACAGGATATATTCATACCAAAAAAGTCAGACTATGAGTATGTTTCTTTAATTTAATCTGTTTGTTGGCATGTAAAGGATTTCTGTTTCTTATTTTTATTAATCAAAAATCGTGCATACACTAAGCTGCTAAATATTTGTAATGATTGATATTTATTAATGTACTTTAACTTAAGACTTTTATCTGAAGAAATCAAACTTCACCCTTAGGTGACCTTTCTAAGGTCAGTTTTAAAATACAATAATAAATAGGATAATTGGAAATTATAAGTGAACGTATGTGGTCATTGTTTTTTGTTTTAAATTTTTATTTGTTTGTTTTTTTATAGTTGTAGATGGACAGCATGCCTTTATTTTATTTGCTTATTTTTGTATGCCGTGCTAAAGATTGAACCCAGTGCCTCACATGTGCTAGGCAAGCCCTCTGCTACTGAGCCCCAGCCCCCCCCATTGTTTATTAATTGATATTTTAATATATCTTAATTATATCAGATTGCATTATTATGAAGAGTTAATGTTTGACCTGAGATCTAGATAATCTGAATAAGTGAATCATGAGATACTTGGAGTAAGATTTTTGCAGGCAGATCAAACTTAGAGGTCTCAAATACACTAAAATGGAGAGGTTTAAGGAAGAGAAAGCAGCCAATACAGCTGAAGCACAGTGAATGAAGAAGAGAAGGGTGTAATACTAGGCCAGAGTAGAAGGGAAATAGGAGATCATGTGGGGCTTTGTAGGCCATGCTAATGAGGTTGGGTTTTATTCCAAAAAGTTACAAATCACTGATTTTAAACAGAGGAATGATATAAACTGATAAGTGGTTTAAAATTAGCATATTGGCTTTTTTGTGGACAAGTAAGGGGGTGGTTAACACACAGGAGGAATAATGTTTCCCATTGAAACTATTTTGTTTTTCCAGAGAAAAGATGACAATGACTTTAAGTGACTTTAAATAGGATGAGCAGATAAGATGGTAAGAATTGATCAGATTGATCCAAGATGGGTTTTAAATCAAGATATAGTTTAGAGGACAAACCAATAGAATTTCCTGTTAGGTTAGATTTGAGAGGAAAGGAGGAATTGAAGATATGACTAGATAAGTTGGTAGAAGACTAGGATTGGAAAACTGGTTGTGTTGAATTTAGGTTTTGTTAGCAATTGCTGAACTGAAAATGCAAATAGTGTTATTGAAAATAATTAAGTATGAGTTAGGGCTAGAAATATGTACTGTCATGCATTGCTTAATGATGAGGCAAGTTCTGAGAACAGAATTATTAGGTGATTTCATTACTATGAAATCATAGAGTGTGCTTACACAAACCTAGATGGCATGAGTAAATCACACCACATGGCCTTTTGATAGTCAAGAAACAACATAAACCCAACATGTGTGTGGCTGCTGGTGATATAACATAGGATACTGTTTTATAGTAAACTTTGTTTTCTTTTTTTAAGTAGAAGAAGTATACTCTAAAATATACATACAATATATATGATAAATATAATCAATACATAACCAGTAATGTAGTCATTTATTATTATTAGTTATACACTGTACATAATTGTATGTGCTGAGCTTTTATAGCACCGGTAGTACAATAGTTTTGTTTATACCAGAATCACTACAGACACATTCCACTGTGACAGTATGATAGCTATGGTGTCACTAGGTAGTAGGAATTTTTCAGCTTCATTATAATTATATGTGACCACTGTCATATATGTGGTACACTGTTAAGCAAAATGTCTTCATGCAGCATGTGGTTATATTGGGGAGTTATAATCATAAGGATCTTTTTTAACATAACTGGAAAAGATTACATAGGGAAGATATATATAAAGAGCAAAGAGAATCCTTGCCTCATAAAGGCACTCCAGCATTTATAGATTGGGCAATGCAATGGCCCCTACAAAGGAGACTGAGAAAAAAAAAAGAGATAGAAGGACATATCAAAGTAGTTTATAACCCCAAAGGGAGTTGGGTAGTCACCTGTGTGATGCTACTGAGAAGCTGAAGAATTTAAAGACTCAGAATAGACCCTTGCTATAGCAAGATTAAGGCCTTTGGAAACCTAAATATGAAATAGTATTATTATTAATAATTAAAAAAGCATTATTAGAATTGATTGTAAGAGAAAGGAAGATGGACATCTAGAATGAGAACACAAAGGGCTCTGCTGAACTAGCCCTCTTTAAAGCTGGTGAAAAGTATAAGAAAGGAACCTAACCACAATAGCAAATAGCATCTATTAAGCAAAAGTCTTAAGAAAATTTGTTAAGAAAGGCTACAGTCCATAATATTTGAACCAAAGACTGTTCCCTCATTTCCCTTTCCAATTCAGTGAGATAAAGCCTACTCTAGACTGCAGCCACCAAGAACATTGGGCTCCCTCTCTTCCCAGCTGCCAGCTGCAGGCTTTCTTCCTAGGAGGAGCAGGACCTCAGTGTTTATTCTCATGCCCTTAACTGCCTGTCACATAGGCTTACTCCAAGCTGAGTATGGTTAAAAAGTAGAAGTCCCTTGTTTTGCCCAGTCCCCATTCAAGGAATGGCTCCCTGCACACATAGTGAGCTGAAAATACAGGGGCCCCATTAACCTATGCCTGGGCCTTTGAAGTTGTGATTTCCTGCCAGTAAATGCACAGTAAGAGCCACCGCTGCTTCCCCCGCCCCCCTTCCATCAAGTGTTCAGTTCCTGGATTGAGAAGGTTTCACTCAAAATTTAGCTTCCACTCTCTGCCTGGTCACCCTCAGAGCTTGGCATAGAGATTTTGCCTGGGGGAGAAGCAGGCAGTAAAACAGCTCCTGATCTTTTCCCAAAGTAACTGTCTATATTTATAACAGCCTGGAAAAGTATAAGCCTAATAGCACTCTCTAAAACCTGGGCAGTTGTAAAAGGCAATGGGGAGGTGATTTGTAGATCTAGTGAAGATACAGACTAGATTATAGATTAGCTAGTCTTCAGGAGAGTTCCAGGGAACAGGACAACTAGGAGTCCTCCTGGAATTAGAATGAATGTCAACTATGACCTTAGAAACTATTCTGTCAAAAGAGCTACAGTTAAATTGTATTCATTTGTAGAGGAGTTTATGCCTACTGCATTGTTGAAAACTTAAGACAATCAATTAGTAGAGTTTAACATGAAGGTGTGTTCAGGAAAAGCAAGGTGAAGTCCCAGGGTGACTTCTCATACCCAAACCTATATCTCACTGAGGAAAAGTATCACAGGCTTAACACTATGGGAAAGAGAATTAAAATAATCCAGCAAGTCACTAAATAAATAAGCAAGTAGCACTAACAAGCCCCAAACCAGGAGATCAGTACCCAGAGTTGCTATAATATATTATCTAAATTGTCCAGTTTCCAATAAAAGATTATGGAACATAAAGAAACATGAAAATTAACCTGCATATGAAAAATAAAACAAAAAACAAAACTCAAGGACACTATCTGTGAGAGCAACTGGATGTTAGATTTAACAGAAAAAGATTTTGAAGTAGCTATTATTAAAGTGTTCAGAACTCAAGGAAAGCATGATTTAAAAATGAGGAATATATGAGGACTACGTTGTATCACATAGAGGCTGCCAGTAAGGAGAAATTATTTTTAAAAAATAATGGAAATTATGGCATTGAAAAGCACAATAACTGAAATAAGAAACTGACCAGAGGAAGTCAACAATAGATTTGAACAGGCAGGAAAAAGAATTAGCTAACTCAAAGCTAGATCAATAGATATTATGCAAACCACAAAAACAGAAAAAGAATGAAAAATAATAATAAACAGAACCTCAACAAAAGTGGGATACCTATAGCGATCTATGTGTAATGAGATTACCACAGGAGAGGAGAGAGAAAGGAGAAAGAAAAATATTCAAATAAATAATGACTGAAATCTTCCAAAATTTAATGAGAAGCAATAACCTACAATGTTCAGAAAGCTCAACAAACTCCAAGTTGGATTAATGAAAAAGATCTACAAACATCAGTGTAAAAATGTCTCTTGATATTAAGGGGTTTGCAAGAATGCTTAATAGGAGCAACTTACTTTTTTTTTTTTGATACTTTCACAGCTTAAGGGCAGATTCAGAGACTATTTTACTAAGAGCTTTGAAATGAAGGTGAATTGGAAAAATCAGGATGCCTATTGAGAGCATCTTTGAGTGGATGGTAAAATTCATAAGACCTATTAGGCTGATGAAAAATCTGGTAGGAAAAAGTCACATATCTCCAATCACAATAAGGTCAAAGAATGTGTTCTTTAGAGTAAAATCTACCCTTATGGGAAAGCAAAGCCTGACTCTTCTCTTTTTGAGTCATCTACTTTTTTTTTCTCTCTCTTTTTTTTTTTTTTTTTTTAAAGAGAGAGTGAGAGAGTAGAGAGAGAGAGAGAGAATTTTTTTAATATTTATTTTTTTTTAGTTCTCAGCGGACACAACATCTTTGTTGGTATGTGGTGCTGAGGATCGAACCCGGGCCGCACGCATGCCAGGCGAGCGCGCCACCGCTTGAGCCACATCCCCAGCCCCCTTTTTTTTTTCTCTTTGATGTCATTTTGTACTATTCACTTGTCATCTACTTGTTCTGCTCCTCTGTTTGGCAGACATGGCCAGGTATGGATTGACCTTTGTCAGGACTTTGCACTTGCTGTTCTCTCATAGAAAGCTCTTCCCCCGAAAAATCTGAGTAACTTGCTACCTCTTTTCCTTTAGGTCTTTGCAGTAAACTTTTCCTTGCCACATCCTATCGAAAATTGAATGGGGGAGTGGGGGGAGAAAACAAATCTATTCTCTGTCTTCCTTGCTTTATTTTTCCTGTAGCACTTATCACTATCATATTCCATATTGAACTCATTAAATTTATTTGTTTTTGTGTCTCTTTCTTGTGTAGAGGTATTCATACTTAATAAAAACTGTGCTCACTGCTATATTTACTGTACCTATTAAATAAAGCTAAATATTATTAAGTAGAGACAATAATATTTGTGGGAAGAAGAGAGAAAAGGTGGGCTATATGAAAAGTTGTCCTCAGACTGGGACACCTTAAAAATAGAACAGTTCAAAATTTGGAAGTTCTTTAGTAAATCTAAAATAAAGATCATTATAAATGTAAACTTTCACATACAAAACAGGTAATTCTTTCAAATACAGAACAGATTTTAGGAAAGTTACCTGTGTTGACATTGTAGTCAACAGGGATTCTGCAGCAGATTTGGAGAACAAGAGTGTTAATACTGTATTCAGGGGTCAGAATTTCTGCAGAATTGGAAAGAGGCTTCTTAAGGACAATAGATAATAGGAGAAGACATTTTTTGTTGTTGTTGTTGGTTGTTCAAAACATTACAAAGCTCTTGACATATCATATTTCATACATTTGATTCAAGTGGGTTGTGTACTCCCATTTTTACCCCAAATACAGATTGCAGAATCACATCGGTTACACATCCACGTTTTTACATAATGCCATATTAATGTCTGTTGTATTCTGCTACCTTTCCTATCCTCTGATGACATGTAATTCAGTAAGAGGAGTGAGTGCCTTGAACAGATTTAGATACTAGCTCAACCCTGCTTCTGAGTGATCTTTGCATCTTTATCTGTTAGAGAAATTATAAAATTTGCACTTCACCTGTCCATTTTTCCACTAGACTATAAAACATTCTTTCATATATTTCTTCCCAGCACTTGTCAAAGTGCCTGGTGCATAGTATTCTCATTAAATATGTGTTGAGTGAAATACTTACTGAATGAGAACGTATTAAGAGATAACTATGGAATTATGATGCAGGAGCCAAGAGCATTCTGACCTCTAGGCCTGTCAGTGGACCAGAGGGTGAGAAAGAGAGAAAGCCAGGTTTCATATACATGAAGAACAGGTCAGATATTGTCACTGTTAACATTTAAGATAAAGAGGAATTTGCCCTTTAAAAAATTTTTTTTGAAGAGCTGTTAGAAGGATCACAAATAGGAGATTTGAAAGTATCTTCAGTTTTCAATGAAAATATAATAGACTTGGATATTGTCAAAGGAAAGCTAACATCCAGTCATTTGGCTGCTAAATGAGAATGTAGAAATTGTTGGAGACTGAAATGTAAGGAGGAAAGAAAAGTGTGTAGTAGATTAATTTTATTTTGTGAAGAATTTTGTAAAACAAATTAGCTTAGAACTGCAGTTGAGGTTATTTGTGTAATCATAGGACTTTCGCAAATACTTTGCAGTTTGTCTTTGTTCTTTTCAGTAACACAAGAAGGGAAAACTGATAATAGTCTAGATATGTACCTTTTCCTCTCAGTGAACTTTATGGAAGATGATGACAGCTGTGAGTGAAAAGGGTTGAGCTAATGAGCAGGTCTCTGGAGGTTTGCGTCTCTTGTGTATGCTTGATACTCTATAAATAGGGTTTGGTAAGTAAAGGCATATTCTTCATTAGAATTAATAGATTCTTAAATATTATTATCTTAGTTTCAAGTGATAGATAATAGTAGGTACTTCTACATATTATATTACATTTATAGCTGGGTCTAATGCATAAATTAAAATACTTATGTGATCCTTAGTAAACATTTAATCACGAAATATATTTATACAATTATGTATTTATTTGTTTGTTTATTTATTAGTATCAAGGATTGAACCCAGAGGTACTTAACCACTAAGCCACATCCCCAGCCCTTTTTACTTAATTTTTTATTCTGAAACAGGGTCTCTCTAAGTTGCTTAGAGCCTCACTAAGTTGCTGACGCTGTCTTTGATTTTGGGATCCTCTAGACCTCAGCCTCCTCGGACACTGGCATGGGCCACCATACCTGGCTATTTATATATATTAAAAAAATATATTTTCTTTCTTTTTGCTAATATAGCTATCTTATAGTAGATATATTTAAAAGGTATTTATTGCCTGATAACACTAGCATTTAGTATTGCAAATTTAAACTAATTTTTTAAAAATTTCATTTTCTACAGTCCAGAAAAGGCTTTGAAAGACTCACTACAACCCTATGAGGCTGCTTATCTCTCAAAATCCTTATCTCGACTCTTTGATCCTATCAACTTGGTTTTTCCTCCGAGTGGGCGTAATCCACCTTCCTCTGATGAACTTGATGGTATCATTAAAACTATAGCAAGGTATGTATTTTTTGTATAATATCCTGCCTTTAGATGCCTGCCACATTTGTTATTGATGTAACATGGCAGTGCATTTTGAATTTACCTCAAATTATTCAAGTAATTAGGTCTATAATTAAGAAGTCCTGCAGTGAATGAGTGTACACATAGTAAGTAGAGATTCCAATTAATGAAATTTATTCTAAAAATAGTCTATTATAATCTGTATCTTGCCAAAGTTGGAAAGTAGACCTAGCTTTTCCTATCATAGTAAATTCCTAATATCTCATAGCAAAGTAAGAATAAAAATAATTTTACAAATTGAGAAACTAAAACATAACAGTTAGTGTTTTTTATCCTAAACCCAGAAGTGCTTCATCGCAAAAACAGGGTTCTAATCCTCATTAGCCTACTTGTGTTTGCTATTTTAAGCTTTCTAAGTGAATGTGACAGCTTTTACAACTCTAAAAAGGGAATGTATCCTAAGTGAGTTGCCACCTGAATGCTGGAAGGCAGTGTAATTATCCCTTAGCCTTTAGATGTGTGCATTTTAAAGTGATCCAGATTAGTTTGCAGTTGAAACTATCAGTTCCTGTCACTGCTGCCAGGTTGTTTTGAGAATAATCCTGTACATTTGAAATGGACATTTTAAGAAGGAAAACTAGTGGCTGGTTATTATTGGACCCAAGTGTAGAACTGTCTCAGTTATTTTAGACTATAAATTTGAAGATGGTGATTCTGAGGAATGGAAGAGTAAAACTAAAAAGCCACAGGTATTATACACATATCATCAGCTGCAAACACACTTATAAAGAGTCTAGATTGCCCAGCATCTTGGTCCTAAACCTCTTTGCTGTTATCTTAACTTGCTGGAGATTTGACTCTGTATTTTTTTTTATTCTAAGGTCTGTTACCTGTTTAACATGCAGGTGATAAAAATACAGTCCTGGATTCAACTTGAGCTCATAAACCTATTTATGTAAACATTAAAGCAGCATCTCTCCTATGCCAGTTACATCTTGACAGTGGTGGTATAATAAAAATATAATCAGGACCTTGAAGAAGCATACTGATGCCAGTGTTTAATACAATTTTAAAGTGAACATTAATAAAATTATGTGTCAGTACTATATGAGAGAGCACTTTTTGTCACACATAATATGCACTAATATTGTTCCAAACTCCTTCTGTTTCTTTAAGAAGATAATCTGGGAAGTATCAACATTCGGTCTACTTCAGAGATAATTGCTTTTTTAGCTTGCTTGTATATGGGTTTTCATGCAGTTTTTAACTTTTAGTATTCTTTTCATGGTCTTTGTAAAAATTTCACTATTTTTGGTTAGTCATGTTAGATGTCAAATTAATTAATTGTTAAAGATGAAAATAAGCACAACAAGGAAATACTTAAAAGAATCCAAGTTTATAAAATTTCTAATTATAGCCATTATGCTTTTGATATGTTTTAAAAGGTGGTCTTTACGAAACAGCATCCATTGATATAATTTCTACAAAAACTGAATATCTTTATGTATCATGTGTAATTTATATTTTTAGACTATGTCCTTCCAAGGTCATCATTTCCATTCAAAAGCTGTCATTTCCTTGCAGATGTCTGTGATATGCAGTGCCTCTAATTGCACTGATCAGTATTTGCAAGAGTGCTGCTTTTAAAATCTGTACACAATTCACTCTGTTAATCACAGACTGAACCCACACATGATGTGCTTTTATTAATGGGAAACTGGTCATTAACAAAGCTATATCTCAAAGCTCTTTTTCCTAATGCTGAATTTAGGCGAGGTGGAGGATAAAACAATGTACCACTTCTTGGAAACAATCAGCAAAATGTATAAAAAGAAACACTGCATTGCGTATTGGGCTTACTAGGCTTATATGTTGTGCTTTACTTTGTTGATGAACATATTTTGCTAATATTAAAAATTGTTTTTGTTTTCTGCAGTGAACTAAATGTTGCTGCTGTTGATGCAAACCTCACATTAGCTGTGGCAAAAAATGTGGCAAAGACCATTCAGTTATATGGTGTAAAATCAGAGCAGCTTGTAAGTAGTTCCCTTTTCTGTAAGCTTTAATGATTTTGTTTAAAAGTACTAATTACGTAATACTTGACTAAACATAACTAACATCGTAAAAAATGAAGTAATCTATTTTTACCAATATATGAGTTGTTTAATTTGGTTCTGTAATAATTTTTAGGATAGCTTGTTGACAAGTTGACTGAAATAATATGCATAAAATGATACTTGGTGGTAACTGTACTTAGAGCCTTCCTACTTGTAGTTCCAACAGAATGCCAAATTTTGTTTGCTATAACACAGTACTGTTTTCTATTAAATTCTTCTTGTTGTCTTGACAAATAATTTAGAGGCATTTTTTAAAAACTTTGTTTATTAAAAACCAGCCATACAAAGAAATGGAAGTTCTTTGTAAGCAATTAGATGACTAATTTTTCTCTCAAACTTTGTTTATAGATGCCTTATAATAATATTCATTGCTTTAAAAAACATGTTTTTTTTGTTATAAATAAAATTCAGTATTATATCTAGAAAAATTTAATCTGGTTACTGAAAATGTCAGGGAAAAATGCCCTTATGAGATGGTTTCACTAGAGGAAAGAATCAGCATATGTATAGGAAATATCTTGCATTTTGGTGGTGGCAGGGGTGGGATAGAGGTTAGGCGGTAGTAATGGCAATATATTTGGTAGAATTATTGCAAAAGACTTTGAAAACAATCAAAATAATCTGAGAACAGTGGCGCATGCCTATAATCCCAACAACTCAGGAGGCTGAGGCAAAGGATTACAAAATTAAAGCCAGCCTCAGGAATTTAGAACTTGCCTTACAATAAAATTAAAAAGGAACGTGTTGTATCTCAGTGGTAGAATACTCCTGAGTTCAGTCCTCAGTACCAAGAAGAAAAGAAGAAAAAAAAATCAAAACACATCAACTAACACACTTGAATTGATATTTTTGCTTAAATAGTCTGTGGCTCTAGGTTGTTTAGGCATATTTAACCTACAGTGATGAAGGTTGATGAAAAATCATTAAGTTTTTCATTTTTTTTAATAGAATTCTTACCCCCCCCCAATTTTACTTTTCAACTTTCATTTTATTATATAAGGAAAGTCTTCATTGAATAAGATTACAAAAACAAACAAACATGTGCTTTATTTATTTATTTAGGTACTGGGGATTGAACCCAGGGATGGCTTGCCTCTGACCTACATCCTTAGCCCTTTTTTTAAAAATTATTTTTTATTTTGAGAGAGGGTTTTGCTAAGTTGCTATGCCTTCACTAAGTTGCTGAGGCTGGCCTCAAACTTGAGATCCTCCTGTCTCAGTCTCAAGTGGCTGGGATGGAGCTGGGTGGCTGGGATTGAGCTAGGAATATGGCTCAGTGGTAGAACACTTGCCTATCATGTATGAGGCCCTGTATTGGGGCCCAGCACTGCAAAAAAGAAAGGATCAAGTGGCTGGAATTATACGTGTGTACCATCATAGCTGGTATAATTTCAATAACATTTTGTGTTATTTAGTTCTTGGCTGTTAATAACACCATTCCTGCTACTTCTCTATGTTTTTAAATTTGACATGTTTTGTTCTTTGATCTTTCCATATTCTTACTCTTAAATATTTTTTTGGTGGTACTGGGAATTGAATCCAGGGTGCAGAGCCTCCCCCATGCTAGGCAAGCATTCTTCAACTGAGTTACATCCCAGCCTTCATTATTCTTATTCTTTTAGAATAGTTTCACTAAAAACAGTTAGAGGAAATAGTCAAATACTAAGTATTTGGTTGAAGAAAGAAAGAAAACAAATTTTTAAGTAGAATAACAACTTGTATATAAATGGAAATGTTGACTCGAGATTTGGAATGAAAGCTAAATCTTTAAATAGGGTATTCCTTTTACAGTTGAAAAATTAAAGTCTCAAATATACCAGATTGAAAAGTGACAGAAATCAGATTATTAATGGGACATTTAGATGCTAAGATAAAGGAAATCTAGAAATTTAAAGATAGGTATGCTTTCGAAGAGGGTGACTTGAAAATACAAGCTGAAATTAATTAATTGATTAATTTTTAGAGTTTTAAGGATATCAGGGAGATGGAGAAATACTATATAACATTAAGTGGGAAAAGTATGATACAAAACTGTGTGTGTTTTAGTCAGCTTTGCGTTGTAACACCTGAAATTTAGAATGCCCAGCTATTCAGGCTCCAAAATTTATTTTCCTAAAAATTAGAAGTTTCCTGCTGCCAAATACTTTAAAATACTTAATTATAGCTTTAATATGTATCAGGAGAAAGGCTCATGAGAGGATTTTCAAACTGCTTTTAACATTGTGGGTATAGTAGAGTATAACAAATAAATCACCTGTAAAGTACATTTATATTCTTATAATAACAGATCAGAAATTATTTTTATCATTACATATATATTTTTCCCAAAACCTTTTCTGTTATTAATCATCAAAGACCAGTGTCATACAAACATAAATTTCTGTAAGAAGAAATCTTTAAATCCTTTCCTCCCTTCCTTCTTTATCCCTCCCTCCTTCCTTCCCTCCTTCCCTCCTTCCTTCCTTCCTTCCTTCCTTCCTTCCTTCCTTCCTTCCTTCCTTCCTTCCTTCCTTCCTTCCGTAGTGAATCTGAAGTGGTATCAGAGGCTAGGATAGACTCATTCCCCCCCCCCCCCCCCCCCCCGGTACCAGGGATTGAACTTAGGGGCACTTTAACCACTGAGCCACATCCCCAGCCCTATTTTGTATTTTATTTAGACACAAGATCTTACTGAGTTGCTTAGCGCCTCACTTTTACTAAAGCTGGCTTTGAACTCAACAATCCTCCTGCCTCAGCCTCCAAGCCGCAGAGATAGATTTATTATTAAACACTGTATTCACTATAAGTCAGTCATGGATTGTGCAAATCCACATTAACATATATTATCTACATATTTTGTGATTTGCTTATTCACTCTACAAAATAACAGAGATCTGTAACTACTATTTCAATACATGCATAATATATATTAATATATCATAGTTTATTAACTTTTGTGCTCTTAATATATAGATGATAATTTAGTAGTTTAATTTTGAGATAAGAAGGGTTTAACACTGAATTCTCATGTGTGAATTCTAAGCAATAGGATATACATCCTCTAGTATGTATTTTTTAGAATGTGTCATGAATGTCAGCTTTCTAGGTGAATTTTTGTAAAAATTAAGAGCACTGGTTTTTGGACTCTCTCCATTTAAAAATTCTTATTCATTTGCCTTGACAGCAATTGGGAAGTTATAATCAATATACTAAGTAGAATTTTGTGTTCAGAACACATAGTTATAGACATGTAAACCATAGTGTTTTATGATTGAACTGAACAAATTATTTAATAGCAATGTATTGCTTATTTGTTTCTATAGTCTGAAATGTGCCTTACAGAAGAAAATAACACTAGACTTTATAATGGAAAGTTCAAATTTATGTTTTTCCTTGTCCTCAGTGTGTTAAAATGAAATTAAAATTTCACTATATAAGGGAACTGTTAGTGCACCTTTATAATTTATGGGAATGTAAGCTTTTTTGATAACAAAATTGTAGGTAAATAATAATAAGTATTCCTTTAAAAAGTGAATTATTACATATTTTTCAGCAGTAACTATTACCTTGTGATTTTAAGGAATCTAGAATCAGTGTAAATATCAAATGTTATGAACTATGAGAAAGTAAAATTGATATATAATTAGGTTGCAGACTGAAACAATAATAGGAGTGTCTTTTTACAGAAGATTTCCATTTCAATACAAGTCAGTAGTTGTAGACACTAGGATTTTGTTTTAAGGCCTTGTAAATATATGTGTTGACCCCTTATCACATTCCTTAATTTTTGTTATTCCTAACTTGTTTCATTACCACAACTAAATAATATTCAAAAAATATTTTCCATCATCTATTTTCCCTGCCTTTCTTATTAAAAATATTTCTATTAATTTTTTCCATTTTTCCAAAATTTGTAGTTTCTTTAGTCTATGAGTGAAATAAATCTTCCATACCCATCCTAGGAAATATAAGTGTTAGTTAAAGGCTTGGAAAAGAATTGAACAATTGGATCTTGCCCTGTAATTTTTCACTGCCATGTTAGCACTTGATGCAATCAAGATAATTTTTTTTTTTTTTTTTTTTTTTAAAGAGAGAGTGGGGAGAGAGAGAGAGAGAGAGAGAGAGAGAGAGAGAGAGAGAGAGAATTTTTAATATTTATTTTTTAGTTCTCGGCGGACACAACATCTTTGTTGGTATGTGGTGCTGGGGATCGAACCCGGGCCGCACGCATGCCAGGCGAGCGCGCTACCGCTTGAGCCACATCCCCAGCCCTCAAGATAATTTGATAAATAAGTTATTCAATTTTTCCAAGTGTTCTCATTGAGGCAATTTGTCTGAATTACCTAGTCAATTTTTCACAGGAAGTGGAAATCTTAACATTGTAGAGCTGTTACATCCCCCCCCCCCCCCCCGCTTTCTTTCTTTCTTTCTTTGTGTGCTTATTTTTTCATTTATTTGTTTGTTTTTGCACCAGAGATTTAACCCAGGGGTCTTAACCACTGAGCCATCTCCCTAGCCCTTTTTATTTTTCATTTTGAGGCAGAGTCTAGTTAAGTTAGTTCCTCACTAAGTTGCTGAGGAAGGCCTTGAACTTGGATCTTCCTGCCTCAGTCTTTCAAGTCTTACTGAGGGCTGGGGATGTGGTTCAAGCGGTAGCGTGCTTGCCTGGCATGCGTGCGGCCCGGGTTTGATCCTCAGCGCCACATACAAACAAAGATGTTGTATCTGCCGAAAACTAAAAAAAAATAAATATTTAAAATTCTCTCTCTCTCTCTCTCTCTCTCTCTCTCTCTCTCTCTCTCTCTCTTCCTCTTTGAAAACAAAACAAAAAAAAAGTCTTACTGAGATTACAGGCATGTATCATCATACCTGGCTGTTACATCTTTTCAAGGATATTAGTGATCAAATAGGGCTTTTAATACTACCCGTTCCCAAGTATGGAATATGATTTAATTCTCTCAAAGTTATAACAAAGTATATTTCTGGAAGAAAAAGTTGTCAGCAGTTAGCCAAGATTAGGCTGTGCTTCACTATGAGTAGCCTCTACTACCCTAGCATAGCTGACACATAGATGCATGTAACAATAAAGGTGTAGCCATACTCACAAATAAGGTCTAAAGAAAACCTGCATTTACTAGATAAGGCTGCTATAGGTATGGACTTGCTACATGAGGCAAGATTGCCTTGCAAATGGAGCCAAGGCCTAACATGTTTTGGTTGGGCCTGCAGTGTACCAGTGTGACTAGATATCTCTGTTGCTAGCATTACATAAGGCTCTGAATTGAGAATTACAATAGGAATGATGGGGAGGGATATATGAGTAAAGATGCCTCTATAAACCCCAGATATTAAGGACAAACTGACAGAGAACACAAGAAATACTAGCTTTGAAGAAATATTAGGATACAAAGTTAAATTCAGTATATTCAAATTTAAAAGAGGTTATTTACATCTTAAAAGATATTAATTGTCTTAGATTATAATTAACTTCATCAGACATAGCGTACTTTTGGGCAACTGACTTTTATTCAGCTCACTAGTATGAAGTTGTGCCTATTTAGAGTTTTCTCAGATATAGCTGAACGATAATAAAATGGTGACATATAGAAAAATTCTCTCTATGATAAGAACCAAGAAAATAATTTCTCCCTCTCTGGGAACATCTTTTTATCATTTTTCAATGTGTTAGGATATGAAGTGTTAGTCTAGCAGATCAGTGCATAGGTTTTATGGGATCTTTGAATCCCAGGAATTATATGATGTGTAAATTTTTACCTGGGAAATTGCTGCAACAGATTTCAAAGAAGCCTGTGATGCCTACTCTCACAATACCTGAAAAATATCTGGAAAATCCTCCTAAATATTTAGAAACTGAACAGCGTACTTCTAAATGACTCATGGGTCAAAGAGAGGATTGGAAAAAAAAAACTTTGTTAAGATACAATTTTGCATACCATAAAATTCACGCATTTGAAAAAAAAAATTAATTATGATAAAATGCACATGTTACAGTTTACCACCTAGCCAGGTGTAGTAATACACATCAAATACACATCAGTCCCAGATTCTCTGGAGACTGAGGTAGGAGGATTGCTGGAGCCCTAAAGTTTGTGGCCAGTCTGGGAAATATGGACCCTACTTAAAAAAAAAAAAAAATCCCCATCTCAATTGGTTTTAAGTGGACAATATATTCACATTGTTATGTAACTTATGTGTTCTGGTTACCAACTTGTCTGAGTCCAGTGAGACAGAACATACTCATATGCAATATATTGTGTAGAATGAATTAATTACTTAGAGATAAACAGCAAGGGACAACAGAAGCTTAGGATTCTTGGTAAACCAGTCCTCCAAGGATGAAGTCTCAATTGCATGTGTCCTACTTGCACCATGGATAAGGGACTCTAAAGCATTTTATTCTTCAGGGTCACTTGAAAAGATGGAAAATTTTAAAAAAATATTTCGAACTACCTAAAAATGAAACATACCAACATTGATAGAATCTAGTTAACTCAGTAAGGTTCAGAACATTAATTCTCATATTGGGAAGAAAAAGGTCTTAACTTAATGATCTTATAATTTTTCACATAATGAATTAGAAAGGAAAGTAGTCGGGAATGTAGCACAGTATAGCACTTGCCTAGCATGCATGGAGACCCTGAATTCAATTCCCAGGCCTTCCCCCACCAAAGAGAGCAAATTAAAGAGAGAGAGCAAATTAAACCCGTAACAGGTCGAAGGAGGGAAGTAATAAAATGAGAATAGAAATCAATCAAATTGAAAACACAAAACCAATAGAGAAGATCAATGAAACAAAAATCTTATTTTAGAATTATAAATTAACTTCAGTGAAATTATTGTACTTAAAGTGTATAACCCCCCACACTATTTCTATTTATCATCTACAAACAGAAAATACAATTTGTTTTTGAAAATGCTTTAATGGCAGCAAAACATCAAAGTCTTAGGAATAATTTGACAAAATATGGGCGGGCTTCTACACTGAAAACTATACAATATTACTGAGAAAAATAAAAATTAGATAAGTGATGGTGTATATCCTATTCATGCCTTAGATGATTCAATATTACAAGGATAACAATTCTTGTGAAATTAATATGTAGATTTGATGTAATTTCCATAAAAATCCTAACAGATTTTCTTTTACAGAAATTGATAAGGTGATTCTAAGTTTACTATGGAAATGCAAAATGTCAAGAATAACAAAGACGTTTTAAGAGGAACATTGTAGGAAGATTTGATATTCTAGCTAATAAACTTTATTTAAAGTATTAGTGCCAGTGTAGACACATAGAACATTGAACGAGAAAGTAGCCCCACACATAAGTAGTTACTTACTGTGTGACAATAATGGTACTGAAGAATAGTGGAGAAAAGGTATCTAGAAAGTCTCCTAGATATAATAAACTAATCTTAGGATAAAAAACTGAAAAAGGACACAAATTAGAAATTAAAATGTGGGAATGCCTTTTGTATTCTTCCTTAGTTTCTTCAAACAACCACCTTTCCACAGTTTAAATAGCCAAAAACTTCTAAAATAAATTTTGTAAAACTAAATATGTTATATGTCCTGGAAGTCTGGGGAAAATAAAGGAATAAAATGTGTATGTAGAAGGGTATATGTGCCAGAAGAAATTCTTTTCTGTTTCCTAGGTTCTTTTGTTAATTCCAAACATATGTTAGAACTATCTTTGCTAAGAATTTGATTTAGTTGGGAGATTGAATTTCTAACTGTAATCATTCTAGTTGAACTTCGGAGATTAACAATAATGACAAGTTTTGTGCTCTGAGAAATTCAGATCCCCTTACTTCATCTCTTATGCATCCAAATAACTTTTGAAAATTAGCAGGAGAAATATTTGTATGTACTGATTTGGAAAAGTCCAAGATGTATTATTAGGTTAGAAAAAAAAAAAAAAGATCAGAATAAACAGTAGTCCCACTTGTAAGTAAATTAAATATATAAATAAATGCTGTTTTATGCTTTTCCTTTTTTACCCCCTTCAGAAGGTTACATAAGAAACTATTAGTATATGGCACTGTGGAGAATGAGACTTATGATATGGAGATTTTTGTGTGTGTGTGCCTTTTAGTTTTGTTTCAGTTTTAAACTAGATGTAGGTTTTAGAGGAAGAAATAGCCAGGCGTGGTGGGCTACTTGGGATGCCGAGGCCAGGAAGATGCAAATTCTAATCAAGTTTTGGCAACTTAGCAAGACTGTGTTTCAAATGAAACAAATAAAAAAATGAAAAGGACTAGGGATGTAGCTCAGTGGTAAAGTGCCCTGGGTTCAATCCCCTTCCCCCTCAATACCACCAAAAAAAGAAAAGAAAAAGAAGAAATACTTTAATTAGTACCCAGAGAGGTTGATCATACTGAATGGGACTGAGAAATTAAGTACCAGTGGCTTACAAGCCAACAGGAGTCTGGTAGCTGATGAATTAATTTGCTTGGACTTTGGTTGTATCACCAGATCTTCCAGATTTGGGGACTACTTCTTCACCTTTCCCTACATGTCTGGATTCTTAGAAACTGACAGACTAAATACTAACTGTTCTTGCTTTCCCAGAGTTCCTTGTGACCCAGTCTGTATTCCTGAAACTATGTGACTTTAACCCTCAATCATGCTAGCCCTTGCCTTTATTCTGAACAATAGGGAAAACTTTAATGATTGGAATTAGAAGAAGAAATATAACTCAAAGAGGAAGTATTGAATGGAAGAATTAATATTCAAAAAAATTGATCAACATGTAGGTAAATCTAAGCTTTAATTTCTTAAAACAAAAACTAATAATGGCTGATATGGAACATAGAAATAGGGTTGAAATAAAATACAAGTCCACATTAAGGTGTCATGAATTTTAAAACTTCCTAAAATACTTTCAAAAACTTTTTTTCAAAAAGTTTATGTATATTATGTTAAAATACATAACAGTAGAATGTATTTTAACATATTATACATACATGGAGTATAACGTCCCATTCTTGTGGCTGTACATGATATGCAGTTACACTGGTTCTGTATTTATATATGAACATAGGAAAGTTATGTCCAATTTATTCTATTGACTACCCTTTCCTTCATTCCCCTTTGTCTAAAATATTTGTATTATTTAGAAGGATTATGAAGTCATAAGTACTTGAACTTAGGTTGATTGTTAATTTTTAACAATTTAATTATGACCTGAGATAATAAAAATAGAATGTATAACTTCTAACTAGTTTGGTGGCAAAAGGGATAAAAAGAAAACTATCAGTACAATAAAAGGCTGAAAAGAAGGCAGAATAAAAGAATAAAAGTAAAATGATATATAGAAAGTTCATAATAAGGTGGTAAAATAAGTCTAAATGCATCATGCATCGTATTAAATATAAAAAACTTGCCACTGACATTCAGATAGAAAATATGAATAAATTTAGCTTTGTGGAACATACCTAAAATATAAGGACAAATAGGGGATGAAAGTAAATAAATGGAGAAATATATTTCAGACAAATATTAATCAGAAAAAGACTGACATAACTATATTACCATCAGATAAAACTGACCTTAAGGCAAAGACATTAGGAATTGGAGAAGGTCGCATGCTGAGAAAAGAAATAGTGTACTGAGAAGGCATAAGAATTATCATTGATATCAAAACCTCAAATTAATAATGCAAAAGTGGATACAATTACAGAGAGAAATTTACAAATCCTCCATAAAAATGGGAGGTTGTGATAGTGAGTGGGGTCATTCAGGCCACAATAGAATGATAAATCTTTAGACCTATCCTCTTGAGACTTTCTTAGGCAGTTATAGTAATTTATGGCAACCACAAACAAATATAATAGTGACATAGTTTGAAAAATAGATTTTTTATATTTTTAGAGAAACAGTTGCTCTCAGGTAATTAACTTTTTAATTTTTTTTCTAAACATTGCTATTAAGATTGGTTTCTGGATAAAACTTAAATAACTTGGAGTTCAGTAATATGCTTTATTAGTTTTGACTTAAATTGAAATTTATTTATATATAAAGAAAGTAATAATTGCTGGATGTGATTGTACATACATGAAATCCCAGCTACTCAACAGGCTACACAGGAGTATTGCTTAAGCCTAGAAGTTTGAGACTGACTGAGCAACATAGGGTGATCTCCATCGCACACATGAACTTGCGCGCACGCTTTCTCTCTCTCTTTCTCTCTCTCTCTCTCTCTTTCTCCCCCACCCCCAGAGATTGAACGCAGAAGTACCTAACCATTTAGCCATAGTCCCAGACCCTTTTTTTTTTTTTTTTTTTGAGACAAGGTCTTGCTAAATTGCTTAGGACCTTGCTTAGTTGCTGAGGCTGACCTCAAACTTATAATCCTCCTGCCTCAGCCTCCCAAGCCACTGGGGTTATAGGTGTACACTGCCACACCCAGCCCCATCTCTTTATAAAAAAGGAATAATGCATGCTACAAAATTGTGTTGATTAACGTAGGCCTTAATAATAAGATATAATGATTTTAATTGTTTAGTAGCAATGAGAGTAACAAACTTTTTTATCCTTTGAAAGTTCTATAGTTTGAAATTTAACCTGTATTATACTCAAGTTACTATAAACCACAGGTCTTATTCTCTGTATTTTTTGTTGATTTATAAATTAATAGCCTTCATTATTCAAAAATGGGGGAAACTCTTTATATGTCTCATGGTAAATAGTTCTTATTCAAAGAAATAAAAATATGCAGACTTGTGACTGTAATTAACAAGGCCAACATTAAAAAGCCTGTGATTGGTCATGAGTAGGTGGTAAATCCATGGGCTGTATCAAAACTTAAGGGTATTGGAAGGAAAATAAAGTCAAAGCTTTTGGGGAGTATCATATTAAATGATCTGTTTTTAGGAAGTTGTTTGCTTCCCCACCCAGCATTAGTGCCAGGTGGAAATTTTCACTTGAATGACAGGAACCTGGAGATGTAAAGGAAGTTAAAGAGAAAGATAGGTTGTTAGAATATCTCATAGCAGCAGGTTGTCTGAGCAGAAAGCTGTATTTCATTCCTGTGTGCTATTCTTGCTCATCTCTTATGTAAAAACAAGATTTAATTTTGCTTCCTGCTGCTTTTTTATATGTTAACTGTTCAGAAGGGAAATGTTTCAAGTGTTTTCTTTTTGAAAATGGATTTATTAAGGGTTTAGTCCAACATCAGGATATAACATTAATGCTGAATCTGTTCTATGCCTGTCTTTACTTTTTAAATAGCTGTGTCATAACACTTTTTTTTAATCTAGTAGTCAAATATTTGATAAATTTAGCAGTCTATAATATAGCTAAGAACTAGGAAGGAAAGGAAAATATCTTTTGAATGGCTAGACTTGATATCATAATGTCTGTATACAAAAGCACACACTTAACTCACAGGAAAGTCTCCTCGCTTTAACATGGTTAGTTCTCTAGTTGTATACTTTAAGACATATTAGACTAAGATGAAGGGAGAGTATCAACAAGAGGTCAATAAAGAAAAGGCTTACAACTTAGAAATAGGAGAAGGAGAAGCAAGCTTTAAAAGATTGTTACCTGTAGCCATTAAATGATTGAAAGGGCAAGCAGCTATACATACTCTACTCAGTTCTAGTAAGTCATTTTTAAACAGAAGAGGTGTAATGCTCAAAAGTACTGCTCACTCTAACAGTAGTCAACATCTACAATGGTTAACTTAAGTAGAATTTGCCTTTATAAGATACAGTGAAACATAAATTATCGTGTGACATAATTGTAGAAAGGTTTCCTTGAAAATAGTTTCTGATGGTTTTAGCACCCAAGCAAATTAGTTTCATTCAAGGTGGGTTAAGTCGATTTCCCAGGGAAATGAGGAATTGCTATGTAAATCTATGAAATTGTCCCTTGCTGTCCATCTCCAGAAACACATTCTAAATCTGGACTCCAAATGTAATACAATTTCTGATGTTTTACCAGTTATGTTTAATATTAGAAATATTTGATAATTTAATTGTAAGTACATGTATCTAAACATTATTTCTATTTTTATAGGATAATTGACATTATAATAAATCAAGTTATATTTAATAATAATTCTTATCTTATATTCTAATCTAAACTGGAAATCTATTAAGAAAACATTTGATGCATAAACATAAATAAAAATCAGTTATTTTCATCAGTGTCACGGATGATTGATTGAAACGTACCTTAAAGAGATTTACTTTTTCCTAACAGTTTTGGAGTAACCAAAGCATTTTTTGCTTGTTTGTTTTAAATCTTTATGGGATGGAAATTGTATACTTTAGAATTTTATAACCGACAAAATTATCTTGTATAATATTTTCTAAGTCTCTGAAACAACTGAACTTTTAGGTACTTGGTGGAATTCTGAAGTGCCTTTTACTGCTATTTTACTATTTTCTTCTTTACTGTTTCTCAACATTTTTACTTTATTTCTTTTCACTCTTTTTGTGAGAGCAGATTACAACATAGATAAATCCTTTTTTTTTTTTTTTTACTATTAACACTATAACATCTACCACTCTTCTTTGTTCTATCAGGTGAATTGCCTAATATACCCAATGATTCCCTTATTCTAAGGTTTTCTTTATGCATATAATTTTCTGTATTATTTTCTTAGGATACATTTACAATGGAGGAATATATAAAGAAACAGCAGTTTTGAAGTGCTTGGAATTTATTCCCCTTAAGATTTCCTGATCTAGAATAACCATAGACTATGCCTGCCTTCTACCAAATTTGGGATACACACATATACAATGTACACACAAAAATGTGATGTATTATTATTGTTGTTCTTTTAAAGAAAAGCAGAAAGAGTAATACATGGCTCTCATGTTATCATTCCCATGCATGTTGAAGAGAACTATGAGTTGTGGCCTGCTATGCCTTCTCACCACAACAATCTGGGAAGTGACTAAAGATCTCTTGGATTTGGAATCTATGAGTAATCCCAGATTTACCTCATATCAGTACTTTGGACATATGCTATATGTCTAAAAGTTTAATGTAGGGGAAGTAAAGCTAGAATAAGAATTGACAACACTAGGGCTAGTAATCCACCTAGTAGGAATAGATTATAAAATTGCATAGGCAAATAGGAAATATTATTCTGGTTTAATGTGTTGCATTGTGCTTACGGGATTTATAGGCATATAGTTGTCTGAGTCTTCTAATAGGTCTGAGGAGAATAAAACTAAGGCTAATATAAAAATAAGGAGTATCAAGCCTAGGTATCTTCAATTGTATAGTAGGGGTGAAAAGGGATTTTTTTAAAAAAATATTTTTTTAGTTGTAGATGGACACAACACCTTATTTGTTTATTTTTATGTGGTGCTAGGAACGAACCCAGTAGTGAGAAGGTATTTTAATGAGATGCTGTAGATCAGGGATTACTAATAGTGTTAATGGGCCAAGCTATATGGGCAATGACCAAACAGACTTTATTTAGCCCAGGTTATGTAAGAAATGCTTCTCCCATGGGAAAGCCTCTGTACTCCTCAATAGTTGCTTAGCATAGCATGTTTGGCAACACAAAATGGCAATTTTTATACAATGTAAAAGTGTTCTCCCTCTGGTCCCCATTTTTCTTGGACAGTGTACCCTTTCAGAGATTGATTGTCTAGATGTTAGTAACCATTCTTTTTTTATTTTTAAGTTATAGGTGGACACAATAACCTTTATTTTATTTATTTACATGTGGTGTTGAGGATCAAACCCAGGGCCTCACACATGCTAGGTGAGCACTGCTATCACTGAGCCACAACCCCAGCCCACTATTCTTTAACTTGTGCTCAACTAGGGACGTTTTGGCTGATTCCTCTTTCCGCTTATGATTTTAGATCTCATGACATTGTTTTTGAATCATAGCGACAACCACTTCTGATTAATATGGTTTGGACTATAAAAGGTGTACTCAAACCCCACAAGGGGGTTAAAGGGTGTAGACTTGCCTTGCCCCTTGGCCTACCAGCTGGTGGATCTGGACCACTGGCTAGTGAATAAAGGTTCTGTCTCCTCCTCTAAGATTAACTTGGTGATTTATTGCAATTTCACCTTACCAATAGAAGTCATCTTCTGGGTCAAATCTAAGAGATCTTTAGTCACATTTTGAAGTGCTGTGTTAAGATACCATGGCACAGTTGATTTTTGATGTTTTCTGCATCTTTGAGAGGGGGGAGTGATAATTTAGGAGTCATGCATTTTCTCTTTCTGCTTTTCATTAAAAGTATAACAGCAACATAGTGGCAGGGGTGTGGCTCAGCGGTAGAGTGCTTGCTTCCCATGTGGGAGGCACTGGGTTCAATCCTCAGCACCACATAAAAGTAAATAAACAAAATAAAGATACTGCGTCCATGTATAACTAAAAAAATAGTTTTTAAAAAAGAATAACAGCAACAATAATAGCCTTTCTCTGTGTACATTTTTTTTGCTGTCAATCCCAAAATTGGATAAAAAGCATATATTAGATCAAAAGAATTCATCTTAATAGAAGTTTCAAATTAAAATTTAATTTGGCAGTTATAAAAACATGTTCGCTACTTTTGGAAAAATAAGCATAAAAATTCATCAGAACTTTATTTAAAATTTTTCGTAATATCTGATTTGAGTATAAAAATGTTTACTTATTTTTATTCAGAAAAGCATTGTAGATTTGTATACATTTCACATTGTTCTGCTTCTCTAAATCTATGAAATTCTAATAGATTTTTTTTCTTGAGTATTTTATGTGTACTTGCAGGGAAATAATCAGGATTATGAATAAATTCATGTGAAAAGGAGTTATCCTGTAGTCTTGCCATTCCCTTAACAGTAATGGAAATAAAAGATATATAGACCACCAGAAGTATTTCCATAATATCTGGAAAGTAGGTTACACTTTTGTAATTCAAAACTGATCTATGATGTGTTTTCTTGTTTTTGTTCTTAGACATTTTTATGAGTCAGCTTTATAACATCCCAGAAGTAGTTTTCAGGAGATTTTTTTTGTATAGAAACTTAGAGCTATCATCCAACTCATTCCATGTATTATCAGTTTTCTTGTACCTTGAGACTTCAAGGTTGATGATTAGAGAGAGATAGTGGTCATTAGTCTGCAAAATAACAATTATATAAAAACATTATTCATATTAACTATGTGGCTTTTCATTGTTTCAGGAATTCAGGCTCATCACTTGTTTCTCAAACATCAGATTTATCTGCTATTCCTAGTGAGCAGTTGTACAGAATTTGAATTTCTAGAAAATATTTTATTCAGATACATAAATTTAAAAGGGAATAATATATTTTTATTTGTATGTAGGAACCATTTTAATTGTTATTAATGGATTTGTTTAGCTTTTGGATTCCCTCTCATTCTGTGTGTGTGTGTGTGAGAGAGAGAGCGAGCGAGCACGTGCACGCACACGCGTGCACTTTAAAACTCAAATACAATTCTTCTGATTTCTGACATCCTTCCAGGCTGTATTGGAATTATATAATGTGATTTAATCATACATACATTTATCCTGTTTTAGAATATGGAATCTCCCACTTTTCCAGTCTCCCATTTCCCAGTGCTTTATAGCCAAAGCTGTATGCACTTTGGTGTAATTTCATTCATCTCAAATAAATTTAACTTTGAAAAAGCAACTGTTACTCTGGTCCTCCATGCATTCAGCAGATATATAAAGAATATTTGCTACTGTACAACACTTTGCAAAACATGTCTGTGAACTGGGAAAAAGTGAATTTTAAGGAATTCAAATGCAGGAAATGGCTGGAGACAATAAAAGTTAAAATTACTGAAGATGAGTGGAAGATTCTAAAATAGTGAAAGTGCTTATTCTGTGCAAGATGCTTTGTTACCACAGCTCAAATGGAGCAAAACCCACTGTAACTTCAGGGACAACTTCACCCTCATTTGATTCTGATCCCCACTCCTAGTTTATACCTATGGTATAAACACAAAATTGTCCTGCAGATAAAAATTATAATACATTATATTGCTAAGGCATTTTGTACTTTGCACAGTATACTCTTATTTAAACTTTATCATCAGTTCCATGTTATAGTTAAATAAATTGAAGGTACAATACACTTGGCTAGCAAGCAACAGAAACAAGTCTCTTTAAACTTCTGAGTATGGTATTCCTTTTATTGTAGGACAATAGGAAAACTCCATCCAGTGGAATACCAATAGCATAAAAGAGAGAAAATGTATAAATACCAGAAACATTATGCTGAGTGAAAGAAGTTTTACATGCACATTAACAAGAACTTGATATGAAGTTATAGAATCACCAAACTAACAGTGGGGTGAAGTCAAGGGGAACATTTATGGTGGTATTTGCAAGTTATTTTGAGATGAATGAAAAATATAAAACAGAGCCAAGTGTGGTGGTACATGCCTATAATCCCAGTAACCGGGGGCTGAAACAAGAGGATTACAAGTTAGGCCAACCTGGGCAATTTACCAAGATCTTGTTTCAAAATTAAAAATAGAAGGGAGTATAGTTTGGTGGTAGAATTTCCCTGTGTTCAAAAACCTCTGTACCCTAGAAATAAATAAAAATAAAACTTATAAAGTAAGTTTTATAAAAGATTAATTGTGAAATCTGGATTTTCAATGAATGTTCATTTTGTACTTTTTTAAACCTTTATTTATTTGAGTGTGTTCACAATAAAAATATTAGAAAAATAAATTATATATTTTATTGTTTATAAAAACACATGAGAGCTAGATGCAGTGGTACATGCCTGTAATTCCAGCAGCTGGGGAGGCTAAGGCAGGAGGATTGCAAGTTCAAAGCCAGCCTCAGCAATTTGTGAGGTCCTAATCAATTTAAAATACCCTGTCTCAAAATAAAAAATTAAAAAAGGTCTAGAAATGGGGCTCAGTGGTTGAGTGCCCCTGGGATCAATCCTTGTTACCAAAATAAATAAATAAAACCACATGAGAAAAAATTTTTACTTTTCAAGAAGGAAAACAATGACAACCAGATTGTCTGTGAAACTTTGCCTCTGGAATGCTTTAAAAGTTTTGTTGTTATTGTTATTGTTTTTCCTGTATTGACTCTGAATGCAGCCCCACCTCAAGCCAAGGTTATTTTATATTTTCAGTATTCTTTCCATCCTGTTTACAAAGCACTAGGACTTTAACTTTTTTTGAAATAATAGAACATGCTGTATTAACTTTGTTTCCTTTTTGATGGGGTTCCTAGAATGGTATAGAATGGGAGTGTTGTAGAGATGGTATATCTAGATTTCAGCAAAATAATTGAATATTTCATATTAGCTTGTGGACAGGAGGGAAATCTGCAAACAAGACTAGTATAGTTAAGTGGCTTTGCCAAGTGATTTACTCACTGTGTAAAAGGACGGATGAATGGTTGATTTTCATCATGAAATGAAAAGAAGTGTGTCTTCAGCTTTGTCTTATGCACTAATTTTATCAGTGAACTTGATAGAAAGGTAAATGCTTTGTTTAAAACACTTGCAGATTACAAAACTGGATAGGGCATAGAATATAGTTATTGATAGAATATGTATCATTAAAAGTAATGCCAGGATGAATTAAAGCCAAAACAAAAGGTTGCCTATGTGAAACAGTATAAATTTGTATACCTACTATCAGAAAACTGAACTATTTAAACTCAAATGGAGTAAATATTGCACTTGATGTAAATTCATATGGGATTATTGTCTGACTCTAACCCTCATTTTAAATAGTAACTCTTAAGTACAAAATTACCAAAATAGCTGTAGGCTTTAATAATAAAAGCCTAGGGTCTGAAATGTGGGATTTGCTGATAAATTACATATGGCATGTAAGGAAAAAAAGTCAAGGATGAATACACTATCATTGGCCCAAGATGCTGAGAGTAGCAGATGCCATTTACTGAAATAGATAAAACTGTGTTGGATGAATCTGGAGGATGAAGGAAGTTAGGAATCAAGAGCTGGGCTTTGGGCAACTGTGAAGTATCAGTAAAGGGTTTCAGTAAGCACTGAGATGTGTGCATCTGGGATTCACAGGAGAAGTGAATACTAAATCTTCAGTATATTCCATTGGTTCTCCAGCAGGGGTGTTTTTCTGTCCATTTCCCCTTCTCCCCAAGGATATTCTCCAGTTTCTGTAAACATTCTTGATTGTCACCGGTGTGTGTGTGTAGGTGCTACTGGGATCTAGTGGCTAAATGCCAAGGATTTGCTACATATCCTACAATGCTTAACATCCCTTCACAACAAATAATTATCAAGTCTAGAATGTCAGCAGTGCTCAATTTTGTGTATTTAAAGCAATCATTTTGGGAGAAGATTTAGATAGAAAAGAAAACAGATAGGGTCAATGAGGAGGAACCAGTAAAGAGAAGTAAACATGTAAGGAATGGCCCAGTGGGTAGGAAGAACTGTAAGTTTGATAATCGGTTAGCCAACTGAAAAATGTTTGAAGAAGAGAAACTGATCAGTTGTGTCAGGCTGCTGATAGGTATATATGGAAGAACACCAACTTTTTCATTGTGAAAGTCTTTTGATTTTGACAGGAGCTGCTTTGGAAAGTGAAGACAGTAGCCTGAATGGAATAATTTTAAGAGATGATGGGAGGAAAGGGAATGGAAACAACTTTTGAGTTTTTCTAGAAAGAACAACTGCTAAATGCTGATGGGATTTTTTATTGGGAAAAGAGAAAATGATGATCCAGTAGAGGGAGGACATAATTTTAGGAGCAATAATTGTTTTGAGGGATGCGTCTGGTATAATGTAAAATTATTGACTATAAATGGACAGTTCATTTATAATAAGACACATTTTAAAGATAAAAATGTAAGTGATACTATGATAAAGAAAGTTTCCAATTGCTCCTACTTTTTCAGAAAAGTAGACAGCCAAGTCATCAGCTGAGAGTAAGAAGGAGTGAGGTTTTGGAGATTACAGAAAAGGGGAGAGAAAAGGAGACAGTGACTGGGATATATCACTGGATTGACAGGAATCTCCAAGGACCCATCTTAGTTTCATAGTCATGGAAACTAAAAATTTGCTCCTAAGATGTGGGTAAAAATTTACTCCTAAGATGTAGGCTCTTTATTCACCCTACTGATTGTTTCTTTTGCTGAGAAGAAGCTTTTCAGTTTGAATCCATCCCACTTGTTGATTCCTGATTTTAATTCTTGTGCTATAGGAGTCTTATTAAGGAAGTCAAGGCCTAATCCAACATGATGGAGATTTGGGCCTACTTTTTCTTCTTTTAGGCGCAGTGTCTCTGGTTTAATTCTTAGGTCCTTGATCCACTTTGAGTTGAGTTTTGTGCATGGTGAGGGATAAGGGTTTAATTTCATTTTGTTGCATATGAATTTCCATTTTTCTCAGCACCATTTGTTGAAGAGGCTATTTTTCTCCAATGTATGTTTTTAGCGCTTTTGTCTAACATAAGATAACCATAATTATGTGGGTTTATTCAACATTAAAAGAGACTAAAATCATGGCATTTGCAGATAAATGGATGGAGTTGGAGAATATAATGCTAAGTGAAGTTATCCAATCCCAAAAAACCAAATGCCAAATGTTTTCTTTGATAAAACGATGCTGATTCATAGTGGGATAGGGAGAGGGAGCATGGGAAGATTAGATGAACTCTAGATAGGGAAAAGGGGTGGGAGGGTAAGAAGGGTTATGGGGGTAGGAAAGACCCAGGTGGAATGAGATAGGTATCATTACCCTAAGTGCATGTATGAAGACACAAATGGTATGACTCTACTTTGTGTATAAACAGAGATATTAAAAATTATGCTCTATATGTGTAATATGAATTGTAATGCATTCTGCTGTCTTATATAACAAATTAGAATAAATTTTTAAAATGCTTTAAAAAAAATGGGACCAGTGAAACGTTCAGCTTCTCACATCAAGTGTGGCCTTAACTAGGACTGGAGTTTTGCTAAGCGAGTATAATGTTTATATACTGAACTCCCTTACCCGACTATCTCTAATAAAGACTCTACAGGCCCCAGTTTAAAGCCAGTCACTTCACAGGTGCACGGGATTCCATCCCGTCACAAGACATCTTTACTGAAATTCATTATGATGAATCATGAAATCTAAGCCAGAAAGTAGGGAAGTAAAGAAATGAGGGTTTGGGACAGCTGTGAGATTGAAAAGTCAGTAGAGTTGGGAGGTCTCAAGAGGCCAAGGTATCATTGGAGGGAGAACAAATGAAAAAATAGGAGTAGGGTGCTTGAAATTCTGATTCAGTCATTCTAATGGTAAGATGTGGGATGTGATCAGGTAAATGAATTTGAGTGGAAAATAAGATCAATGAAGGAGGATAAAAAGAAAAACAAATGAAAGTCTATCTCTTTGAATATTAAATTAATTAAGAATTATTATTGGAGTTAGTAACAATGACCATACTTAGTGACTAAAAGGAACCAGCACTCCTTCAAGACTTAGCAGATTCCAGATGAAAGTACTATATTAGTGTAAATTTATGAGGTTGATAACAGAACTGTTATTGTAAAAAAAAAAAATACCCTGTTTTCTTTTTTGTACTACGGATTGAACACAAGTTCACTTTACCTTTTTTATTTTTTAGTTTGGGACAGGGTCTCACTAAGTCATTGAAGTTCGACTCGAATTTGTGATCCTCTTACCTCAGCTTTCTAAATTACTGGGATTACAAGCATACAAAAATGTCTCTCTTCTTGGGAAAGACATACTCTGAAATATTTAGGGGTACAGGGCTGTAATGTATGAATATTCAGAAAACAAATTACGCATATGCATGAGTGGGAGAGGGAGGGAAAAATAATAAAGCAAACACATAAAATGTTAACAAAATAGGTAAATCTGGATAAAGAGTACATAGTGTTCCTTGCATTCTTTTTTTATTTTTTAACTTCCTATAAGCTTGAGGTTATCTCCCAAGAAAAAGTTTTGATAGGAGTGATGTTGAGAGAGACACAGGGTGATCATGTTAGCTAAGATGTTGGACAATTATATCCTCTGCAGATTATATACATTTTCATTCTTTCAAAAACTTGTATTTTTGCATCAATTTGGTTATTTTGTACCTTATTTTTGACACAGTTATGTTTCATTTTTAATTCTTTTATGTTATCACTATTGGTTCCCATAGCTATATTATTTTATTCATATAACTTTGTGGGTCTGTGGAACTTAGCCATCATTAGTTTTTGCAAGGCTCTTATGGCACCAGTCAGATAACCTGAAAGTCTGGAATTATTCTTTCTTTGTATTTTTTTCAAATTAAAACCAGATTTATTAAGATATAACTAACATGTCATTTAACTCACCCATTCAGGTATACAGTTGAATGGTTTTTAGTGTGTTCCCATTCACTTTCATAGCATTTCATCATCCTGCAAGAAACCTGGTATCCACTTGCCCCTCCTACTTTCACTCCAACAACAAATCTGTTTGTATTTACAGATTTGGCTATTGGGGATATTTCATATAAATTCAGTCATTTGATACATGGACTTTTATTACTGGTGTCTTTCTCCTAGAGTAATGTTTTCAAGATTCATCCATGTTGTAGTGTGCATCAGAACTTCATCTTTTTTATTGCCAAGTAATGTTAGTTATGTGGATAGTCTATATTTTATTTAGCTTTTTATCAGTCAGATAACATTTAGATTATTTCCATTTTTTGTTATTATGAACAATGCTATGAACATTTGTGTGCAAGCTTTTGGGTGAACATATATTTTTATTTCTCTTGTTTATATATCTAGGAGTTTAATTGCTGGGTCATATGGTCACTCTGTATTTACTCTGAGGGAACTATTAGACTATTTCTGTACATTGCCACCAGTAATGGATGAGGGTTTATTTTTTCTGCATCCTGGTCAAACATTTGATATTACCTATTCTGTTTATAGCATCTTAAAGGATGTGAATTCAGCTTTTGTTTTATAAATCCCCAAAATATGTTCAGTTCTCACTAATAAAATGATTACTACCCTTTTCTAGCAGTAAGCCTGTCTCCTCATTAAATGTGGAACATATAAATTCAAATAAAATTATTTTATAAATATATTACAAATCAAAATAAAATAAGAAAATGTCTTTCCTTTTTCCATTTCTTTGTTTGTTCTTCAAAATTGTTTTGAGAATATCAAGAGAACCAACAGATGTTGAACTTTAAAGTTTATAACTTTTGTTTTCCTTGAGTTGGGGGGTCTCACTATTTTGAGCAGGCTGGCCTCCAATTCCTGGGCTCACACAATCCTGGCTCAGCTTCCCAAGTAGCTAGAACTATAGGCATGCACCACTGTGCTCATTAAGCTCATGACTTTTAAGTACCTAGTCATATATATGTTCCCTATCTGGTCCCCACCCCCAAAGTCATCTGTAAGAACTGATGCCATTGACTGTTGCCACTTTAGTCTTCCAGAGTACCTTGTTCAGGAACCTTTCTTCACCCTCACCCTTGCACAGAGCCCATTATTTGCCTTCTCTTGGGGAGTTCAGAGCTTCTGTTAGTATTAGTTTACCACTAATGGATTATATTAGATTTGTAGACTCTGCTGAGTATCTTATTCTTTTTTGTTTTTGTTGTTTTTATTTTATTTGCTTATTTTTTTATTATGTATGTCAAGGAGTGAACCCAATGCCTCTCATGTGCTAGGCAAGCACTCTTCCACTAAGCTACAACCCCAGCCCTCTTTTATTCTTTATCATACTTTCTACAGGAAAATGTTTTATTTTTTTTTCACATCACCAACGCACAAATTGACTACTTTAAAATATAATGTGATTACAAGTTGGTGACTATGTCCATGAGGAATGTTATTTAACCTGGTATCAAAAAAAGTTTTATGTTGACTTAATAACCACCAGCATGGGTTGCAACTTTAACAAAGGATTGTTTCCTTTTTTATAAACCACAATTTTAATATTTTAAAATTGTTTTATTACATTTGGAAAACTAGAGATTGAATTTAATTTTGAAAATGTATCTATATATATGTAATATGAATTGAAATGCATTCTGCTGTCATATATAACAAATTAGAATAAATTTTTTAAAAGAAAATTTACATATATTTTTAAAGGAAAGTAGAAAGAAAGAAATAGTATTTATTATTTGGTTTTCTGTAATAATCGGGAGATGATCTTAGTTTCAGTTCTCCTAAAAAGCCAATTTTTTATATGTTTGAAATCTGCATCCACATTTCTGGAGTGAGTTATGTCATTTCTATGTCCTGATTGAGTTTAATTTACCTTTAAGTAATAATCATGATAGAGGATTGGATTAAAATCAATCAATCTGAGAGAATGATTAATATGTGGATTTTTAAACCCCAATTACAGCAGATACAGATTAACTCAAAGTATTTCATGCACTATTCCCTCAAATTCATGTCATTAGAAATAAATCAAAGGTCAGAAAGATGAACCATTTAATGGTATCTTAGACAACTTCCTTTGGGGAAAAAAAATCCTACAAAAGTAAGCATAATATCTTTTCTTACCACCATTTCATTGGAGTTTAGGAAAAATTTCAAGATTTAGGTTTATTTTTCTCCTTTCGTTTTCCTTTTTAATGGCTTATTTCTGAGTTTTCAGATAGGAAGAAAAAAAAAAAACCTATTGGCAGTTGCCAGAAGGTATTCCTTAGGGTTACTTTGCTAATGTATCAACATGACACCACAGACTGGGAATTTGGGTCACACCTGCCTCAGAGGCCCATCAGCCAGGAAGTGTTATAATAGGTATTCTTTCTGCACAAAACTAATTGTGCTTTCATGTCCATGGTATTATCTTTATAGAGATTTCTTGTGCCTAAGTCCAAAGTTTTAACTTGACCTGAATATTTCCAGTTGACATTCTCTTTGCTGGTTGGCATTCTCTTTGTCAAGGGGATATGAATTTCTCCCTGGTTAAAGAAAAAATACACACTGTAATTTTGATATCTTTTTGTGTTGAATTCTTACAGCTCTCTACTCAAGGAGATGCAAGTCAAGTGATTGGGCCTCTTACTGAAGGTCAGAAAAGAAATGTGGCAGTGGTGAATTCACTGTATAAGTTGCACCAATCTGTAACAAAGGTAACCTTTCTTTTTTTGTTTTAATTGATTATTTTGACTTAATTTCAGGTTCTTCTGTTCTTGTCTAAATGTATACAACTTACAAAATATTATTTTATTTTTTTGGAAAAGAATACAATGAAAATGTCATGATTATAAAATAAAATGAGACATTAACTCCTTTTAAACACTTTGATTATGACCTATATTATTTACATACATTTTATCTCTAATAGTGAGTTTAAAACACATGAAATTCAGTCCCTCAAGTTAATAAAATTTATTGAACAAATTATTTAAGGGCAAATCATATGCGTTTCATACTTTATTGAAAACCATAATTTGATACAGGTGGTAATAAGTACATAGCAAAACTAATAACAGAATAAAAACTCTCAAGCCCTCCAACATGTCAGAAAGTTCTGATATGGCTCAAAAAGCCAGGAAAGATCTGTATTAAAAATAGCAAATTTTTAAATATTATCACAGTTGACTACTTGCAAGTAGATATAATTTCTGTTATTTTTCTACTAAAGCATTTAAAATAGTCAGCTAAATTTTACCTTGTTTGCCTCCATGTACAGTCCTTCCTCAATATCCATTGAGGATTGGGTCAGGAATTCCCATCCTACCTTACATGGATACCAAAATACATAGATGTTCAAGTCCATATATAAAATGGTGTAGTATTTGCATATAACCTATGTACATCTTCCTATGTATGTTAATGAGTTCTAGATTATTCATAATGCCTAATACAGTGTAAGTGCTACGGAAATAGCTGTATGGTATAGTTTAGGGAATAGTGTCAATAAAAAGCCTGTGCATGTTCAAAACAGATGCAGAATTTTTTCCCTAATATTTTTGATCCATGATTTATTGATTTCATGAATGTGGAACCCAAGGGTATGGAGAGCCAACTCTATTATGATTAAAGTGAACTATATTCTTTGTTACTAGAAAAACAGTGTTTTTTACATCAACCATGATTTTCCAGTAGCTTGAGTTTAATTATTCTCTGTAGACCATTTCAAAATACTTTGTAAATAGAATGATAAATATTTAGAAGACTTGAAGAAAGCTAAAGGTTAGGTGTTCTTAAAAATTTGAACTGCTACTAGACATGGTGACACTTGCCTGTAATGCCAACTACTTGAGAAGCTGAGGCAGGAGAATCACAAGTTGAAGGTCAGCCTGGAAACTTGGTGAGGCTCTTGTCTCAAAAGAAATTTTAAAAGACCTGGAGATATGATTCAGTGTGGCCCTGGATTCAACTCCCAGTACTGAAAAGAAAAAAAAAAAAAAAAGAAAGAAAAATCTTAAATTCTTAAATTGAGCTTTAATATGCTAGATTATATTTTAGAATAGCCATGTGACATTATTCATTTGTTTAAAAAATTTAACATTCTCTAATCAGCTAAGCATTTCTAAGAATATGAATTTCAACATACTAAACAAAATAATTTAAAAACGTTAACAGGTAAATCTCAGAAAAGTAAAATTATCAAAAACATTCAATGATGTATAATTCTGTTTCCTTACTCATTTCTCTAAAACACCACAAATAAATGAATGATTATTCTGTTTAGCCTAATTTAAATGTATTTATTGATATTTTGTGTTGATTTGTAAAAACGAAATATTTTATATTTATGTTTTAAAGACTTGATCAAGAGTCAGCCTAAAGGAAAGTGAATATTTTAAAAGAGATAAGTAAATATGGCTTTATTCTGACCTTTTCAAGTTAAAACTTTATAATGAAACCTTTTTAAGGCAAACAAAGGAAACTAGCTGATGATATTCTTAATATTTCTATTATTTGAAGTATGTCTTTGCTTTATGTATGTCAAAACATTTTTCAATTGAGTTTTAAAATCATGTGTGAGGTAGTACTATGAAGTAGTGATGATATTTTAATGTAGCTTGTGGAAACAGCTTTGTTTTGTTATGATCAAAATTAGTATTTGCAAAAATAAATGACATAAGCAAAACTGTAACTGGATCAAAAAACCTCATTCTAGGTGGTTTCCAGTCAGAACTCATTCCCCGATGTAGCTGAGCAAACTATAATGTCAGCCTTAAAGGTAAATGAATTTAATTTAATATTTGACTTTATATAGCAAAGTGATTTTAGAATTGTTTGGCTGAGTAGGAGAATGCTGTGTTCTTAAAATAATC
This sequence comes from Spermophilus citellus, assembly GCF_964194105.1. Classification (NCBI taxonomy): domain Eukaryota; kingdom Metazoa; phylum Chordata; class Mammalia; order Rodentia; family Sciuridae; genus Spermophilus; species Spermophilus citellus. The sequence goes on along the minus strand of NC_138184.1, from coordinate 176,215,876 downwards.
AGAATTATATATATGTAAATATATTTAAAGTAATATGGTGGATGATTATCCTAAAAACAGAGGATACAGGTGTTTGTATTTTCTAGAATTTAAAAATAGATCCTTTTGTTATCTGCAGATAGAGTTCTGCTTATGACAATTGTATATACAGATGCAAGAGTTTTACAGGTATTTACTGTACTTATGGTAGATATTATCCTAGTTCTTCACCAGGGTTACATTGATATATCTGGGAGATCTTTAGGGTTGTCATAACTAGGGTTGGAGTGCTACTGGCATCTATCAGTGGCGACCAAGGATGATGCTAAATACTGTGTAATGCAAAGGACATTCACCCCAACAACAAAGAATTATCTTTCCCAAAATGTCGGTAATGCCAAGATTGAGAAAACCTACTTTAAAGTGTAGAGCATAACATCATGGTACATGCCCATTTTTAATATAATTTAATATAATTTTTAATAATGAATATATTCCTATTCAAATAATTAGGAAGTTTACTAAAAGGAAATGTTGGTATGAGATTCAAAGCATTTGGTAACACTTTTAAAAACAAGTTCACTAGGCACTGTGGTGCACAGATATAATCACAGTTATTGAGGCTACTGAGACAAGAGGATCTCAAGTTCAAAGCCAGCCTCATCAACTTAAGGAGACCCTGTCTGGGGAATCCAACATGGCCGCCGGCGAGGAAGCAGCGATTCCAATGTCTCCACATTAACGGGATCAGAAAGACCCATTGGAACAGCTGCAGTCTACCTACTGAGGAACTTCTAGCAAAATTCCATTAAGAGAGGACCTGCCGGGAGTTGGTAGGTTTATTAGAAGTGTCAGTTTGTCCCAGACAAGTGGATCTTGGCCGGCCACGCGGGCACAGAGGTCCAGTCCCGCAGCCACTAGCCGGTTCTGCAAGCGGCCGATGGCCCAGAGCAGCGCAGCCCGCCCGAACCTGCAGATGGCACCCGCCATCCCACCGTCCCGGGGAGGCCCTGCTCTCGCTCTGCGAACAGCCACCCCGCCCGCCCGGATCTTAGCCACGCGGCCGCAGCTGCCCGGCTCTACAGGCAGCCCCCGGCGGCCCGGCGCAGCGAGAAGTGTCCCCGCCTGGCCCAGCAGACAGCCCGTGCCCTCCCGGCTCTACTAACAGCCCCGCCCACCCGGCGAACGGCTCCCCCCCCCCCCCCGAGACAGCGTGAAGGGAATCTAACCAACCCTTTACGAAATAGCGAACTGGGAACTAAAACCAGAGATTGTGTCAGACCAGAGACAAGCCAGTTCCACCCCTCCCTTCGGACACTCCGGCAAGGAGCCAGGGGCCCACCATAGCAGAGAGGGGAAGTCACCAAAGTTCGGCCAAAGAGATTCCTTCCCAGCGGAATCTACTTTAGCAGGTGTGTGACTCCCACCCACATCAGATACAAACAACCGGGAAACTTCAAAATCTCTCCATGGGCGTGACCGTAAGGGCCAAAGGACTCTCAACCCCCAACTCCCCCTACTGCCAGTGACGTGGGCGTGACTGCAGGGGCAGAGGGAAGCAGAGAAGACTCCCCACCCCCAACTCCCCCAACCGCGAACTGAGAGGGTGTGACGGTAGGGGCGGAGGGAAACAGAGGACACTCCAGACCCCCAACTCCTCCTACGGCCAGCAGAGTGGTTGTGACAGTAGGGGCTGAGGGAAGTAGAGGGGATCTTCGACCCCCAACTCCTATTACCACCAGCAGCGATACCAATGGTCTTATCTGCCAGATTCCGAAGGTGTGCCCACCAAAGGGGTCCGGAAAAATTAAACAATTGACTCCCAGAACGCAGCTCCACAGCACTGGGGCTTAGATGAATGACAGAGAGAGTGCTCAGTAGTTAGGGAAATAGAGCACTCGGTGGGGCTGAAAGTGTAACCAAATCCTTGGGGAACTGCCTCCGGTGAGCAGGACCTGGCTGGCTGGCAGGAGGAAGGGGAGGAGGGGCCGTAGAAGTGAAACGGCTCTGGACCAACAGGATTGAGAGACTCCCAGGAACCGCCTTACAGGGATTGCTGTTGACACATTGAGGGCAAAACTCAGCCCGGAGGGCACAGCTTTGCCTACGGGAAGAGAAGAAAATGGATCTCTAAGACCTAATTTTATTTCCTATTTCATTTTATTTTTTTCTCTCCCTTTTCCCTCTCTCTCTCCCCTTCCAAGTTTTACTGCTCTTTCCATTCTCCTCTATGCTATCTATCTCCCTCTCCTTCTTTCTTTTCAAGAGCACCTACCTTCCCCTTCCCCCCAACTTTCATCCCAAGCATTACGTCCTCCATTTCGCGTAACTGTCTAAATGCAAATAGGTGTGCGCCCTCCCCCCGCGCCTGCAAGGTAGGCGGACCTGCAACCCACCAGCAGGTCAGGCCCAGCAACCTGGGAGTGGCAGAGCCGCCCCACGCGCCTGCAAGGTAGACGGACCTGCGACCCACCAGCAGACCAGGCCCAGCGGCCTGCGGAGGGGCAGAGCTGCCCCCTCCCCCCGCGCCAGCAAGGTAGGCGGAACTGTGACCACCAACAGAACAGACTCAGTGGCCTGCGGAGGGGCAGAGCTACCAACCACGCCTGTAAAGTAGGCGGACCTGTGACCCACCAGCAGAATAGGCCCAGCAGATCAGGCCCAGTGGCCTGCTGAGGGGCAGAGCCGCGCCCTCCACCCGCGCCTGCAAGGTAGGCGGACCTGCGACCCACCGGCAGGTCAGGCCCAGCAACCTGTGGAGTGGCAGAGCCACCCCACGCGCCTGTAAGGTAGGCAGACCTGCGAGCCACCAGCAGACCAGGCCCAGCGGCCTGCTGAGGGGCAGAGCTACCCCCTCCCCCCGCGCCAGCAAGGTAGGCGGAACTGTGACCACCAACAGAACAGGCTCAGTGGCCTGCGGAGGGGCAGAGCTGCCAACAACGCCTGCAAATTAGGCAGACCTGCGACCCACCAGCAGAGTAGGCCCAGCAACCCGCAGAGGGACAGAGCCGCCCCACACGCCTGCAAGGTAGGTGGACCTACGACCCACCAGCAGATCAGGCCCAGCGGCCTGCTGAGGGGCAGAGCCGCGCCCTCCCCCCGTGCCTGCAAGGTAGGCGGATCTGCGACCCACCAGCAGAGCAGGCCCAGCGGCCTGCTGAGGGGCAGAGCTACCCCCTCCCCCCTCGCCAGCAAGGTAAGTGGAACTGTGACCATCAACAGAACAGGCCCAGTGGCCCACGGAGGGGCAGAGCTGCCAACCACGCCTGCAAGGTAGGCGGACCTGCGACCCACCGGCAGAATAAACCCAGGAACCCGCAGAGGGGCAGAGCCACCCCACTTGCCTGCAAGGTAGGCGGACCTGCGACCCACCAACAGAACAGTCCCAGTGGCCTGCTGAAGGGCAGAGCCGCCTCCCGCGCCTGCAAGGTAGGCGGACCTGTGACCCACCAGCAGAGCAGGCCCAGCGGCGTGCGGAGGGGCAGAGCTGCCCCCCCACCCGCGCCTGCAAGGTAGGTGGACCTGCGACCCACCGGCAGAACAGGCCCAGTGGCCTTCAGAGGGGCAGAGCCGCTGCCCGCAACTGCAAAGGAGGCGTAACTGCGACCACCGACAGGACAGGCCTAGCGGCCCGCAGAGAGGCAGAGCCACCGCCCGCGCCTGCAAGGTAGGCGCACCTGCTACCAACCAGCAGAAAAGGCCCAGCGGCCTGCCAATGTGGTAGGCACATTGCCCCAATTGGAGGAGGAGCAGAGCCCCTGCCCGCGCCTGCGCGGGAGACTTTGCAACTATACAAGAGTAATACAAATATATAGGGGGAAATTCAATAACACAACAGTCTCACTAAGCAGAAAGAAACGCGAACAGTATGAAGAGACAAGGAAAGAAAGGACCACAAGCAATGCAGGTCAACTCAACATTAGAAGAGGTAATATCTGCAGCAGATGGAATGTCAGATAAAGAATTCAGGAGATACATGCTTCAGATGATCTGGAGTCTCAAGGAAGACATTAGACAGCAAAATCAGACAATGAAAGATCTCTTCAACAATGAATTACATAAACAAATCGAGGAAGCAAAAGATCAACTATACAGGGAGATAGAGGTTATAAAAAACAAACAGAAATCCTAGAAAGGCAGGAAGCAATAAACCAACTTAAAAACTCAATTGAGAATACTACCAGCAGAGTAGAACACTTAGAAGATAGAACATCAGACAATGAAGGCAAAGTATTTCAACTTGAAAAGAACATAGACAGCTCAGCAAGACTGTTAAGAAACCATGAGCAGAACATCCAAGAAATATGGGATAACATTAAAAGACCAAACTTAAGAGTCATTGGGATACAGGAAGGCACAGAGCTCCAAACCAAAGAAATGAGCAAAGTATTCAATGAAATAATTTGAGAAAACTTCCCAGACTTGAAGAACGAGACAGATTCCCAAATCCTAGAAACCTACAGGACGCCGAATGTGCAAAATCATAAGAGATCCACACCTAGACACATTATAATGAAGATGCCCAACATACAGAATAAGGAGAGAATTTTAAAAGCTACAAGAGAAAGGAAGCAGATTACATTTAAGGGTAAACCAATCAGGATAACAGCTGATCTCTCAACACAGAAAGCTAGAAGATCCTGGAATAACATATTTCAAACACTGAAAGAAAATGGGTTCCAACCAAGAATTGTGTATCCAGCAAAATTAAGCTTCAAAATGGAAGATGAAATTAAAACCTTCCACAATAAACAAAAGTTAAAAGAATTTGCAGCTAGAAAACCATCTCTCCAAAAAATCCTCGGCAAAACATTACAGGAAGAGGAAATGGAAAATAACAATGAAAACCAACAGTGGGAGGTAGGACAGTAAAGGGGGGGAAATAATCAAAGAGGAAAACAAACCATATTCAGTAACATAAATAAACAAATATGGCTGGAAGGATAACCCATATCTAAATAATAACCCTAAATGTTAATGGCTTAAACTCACCAATTAAGAGACACAGGCTAGTAGAATGGATCACAAAACATGACCCAACAATATGCTGCCTACAGGAGACGCATTTGATAGGAAAAGACATACATAGACTGAAGGTGAAAGGTTGGGAAAAATCATATCACTCGTATGGAGTTCGGAAACAAGCAGGAGTGTCCATACTCATATCAAATAAAATAGATTTCAAGCCAAAGTTAATCAAAAGGGATAAAGAGGGACACTACATACTGCTCAAGGGAACCATACACCAACAAGACATAACAATCATAAATATATATGCCCCAAACAATGATGCAGCTATGTTCATCAAACAAACTCTTCTCAAGTTCAAGAGTCTAATAGACCACCATACAATAATCATGGGAGACTTCAACACACCTCTCTCACCACTGGACAGATCTTCCAAACAAAAGTTGAATAAGGAAACTATAGAACTCAATAACACAATTAACAACCTAGACTTAATTGACATATATAGAATATACCACCCAACATCAAGCAGTTACACTTTTTTCTCAGCAGCACATGGATCCTTCTCAAAAATAGATCATATATTATATCACAGGGCAACTCTTAGGCAATATAAAGGAGTAGAGATAATACCATGCATCTTATCTGACCATAATGGAATGAAACTGAAAATGAACGATAAAAGAAGGAAGGAAAAATCATGCATCACTTGGAGAATGAACAATAGGTTACTGAATGATCAATGGGTTATAGAAAACATTAAGGAGGAAATTAAAAAATTCTTAGAGATAAATGAAAACACAGACACAACATATCAGAATCTATGGGACACATTGAAAGCAGTTCTAAGAGGAAAATTCATTGCATGGAGTTCATTCCTTAAAAAAAGAAAAAACCAACAAATAAATGATCTCATACTTCATCTCAAAATCCTAGAAAAAGAAGAGCAAAACAACAGCAAAAGAAGTAGAAGGCAAGAAATAATTAAAATCAGAGCTGAAATTAATGAAATCGAAACAAAAGAAACAATTGAAAAAATTGATAAAACTAAAAGTTGGTTCTTTGAAAAAGTAAATAAGATCGACAGACCCTTAGCCATGCTAATGAAGAGAAGAAGAGAGAGAACTCAAATTACTAGCATACAGGATGAAAAAGGCAATATCACAACAGACACTTCAGAAATACAGAAGATAATCAGAAATTATTTTGAATCCTTATACTCCAATAAAATAGAAGATAGTGAAGGCATCGATAAATTTCTTAAGTCATATGATCTGCCCAGATTGAGACAGGAGGATATAGACAACCTAAACAGACCAATATCAATTGAGGAAATAGAAGAAACCATCAAAAGATTACCAACTAAGAAAAGCCCAGGACCGGATGGGTATACAGCAGAGTTTTACAAAACCTTTAAAGAGGAACTAATACCAATACTTTTCAAGCTATTTCAGGAAATAGAAAAAGAGGGAGAACTTCCAAATTCATTCTACAAGGCCAACATCACCCTGATTCCTAAACCAGACAAAGACACTTCAAAGAAAGAAAACTGCAGACCTATATCTCTAATGAACCTAGACGCAAAAATCCTCAATAAAATTCTGGTGAATCGGATACAAAATCATATCAAAAAAATTGATCGAGTAGGATTCATCCCTGGGATGCAAGGCTGGTTCAATATACGGAAATCAATAAATGTTATTCACCACATCAATAGACTTAAAAATAAGAACCATATGATCATCTCGATAGATGCGGAAAAAAGCATTCGACAAAGTACAGCATCCCTTTATGTTCAAAACTCTAGAAAAACTAGGGATAACAGGAACATACCTCAACATTGTAAAAGCAATCTATGCTAAGCCTCAGGCTAGCATCATTCTGAATGGACAAAAATTGAAGGCATTCCCTCTAAAATCTGGAACAAGACAGGGATGCCCTCTCTCACCACTTCTGTTCAACTAGTTCTCGAAACACTGGCCAGAGCAATTAGACGAAAGAAATTAAAGGCACAAAAATAGGAAAAGAAGAACTTACATTATCACTATTTGCAGATGACATGATTCTATACCTAACAGACCCAAAAGGGTCTACAAAGAAACTATTAGAGCTAATAAATGAATTCAGCAAAGTGGCAGGATATAAAATCAACACGCATAAATCAAAGGCATTCCTGTATATCAGCAACAAATCCTCTGAAATGGAAATGAGGAAAAACACTCCATTCACAATATCCTCAAAAATAATAAAATACTTGGGAATCAACCTTACAAAAGAGGTAAAAGACTTATACAATGAAAACTACAGAACCCTAAAGAGACAAATTGAAGAAGATCTTAGAAGATGGAAAAATATACCCTGTTCATGGATAGGCAGAACTAACATCATCAAAATGGCGATATTACCCAAAGTTCTCTATAGGTTTAATGCAATGCCAATCAAAATCCCAATGGCATTTCTTGTAGAAATAGAGAAAGCAATCATGAAATTCATATGGAAAAACAAAAGACCCAGAATAGCAAAAACAATGCTAAGCAGGAAGTGTGAATCAGGTGGTATAGCGATACCAGACTTCAATCTATACTACAGAGCAATAGTAACAAAAACAGCATGGTATTGGTACCAAAACAGGCGGGTGGACCAATGGTACAGAATAGAGGACACAGAAACCAACCCACAAAACTACAACTTTCTTATATTTGATAAAGGGGCTAAAAGCATGCAATGGAGGAAGGATAGCATCTTCAACAAATGGTGTTGGGAAAACTGGAAATCCATATGCAACAAAATGAAACTGAATCCCTTTCTCTCGCCATGCACAAAAGTTAACTCAAAATGGATCAAGGAGCTTGATATCAAATCAGAGACAAGGCATCTGATAGAAGAAAAAGTTGGTTACGACCTACATTCTGTGGGGTCGGGCTCCAAATTCCTCAATAGGACACCCATAGCACAAGAGTTAATATCTAGAATCAACAAATGGGACTTGCTCAAACTAAAAAGTTTTTTCTCAGCAAGAGAAACAATAAGAGAGGTAAATAGGGAGCCTACATCATGGGAACAAATCTTTACTCCTCACACTTCAGATAGAGCCCTAATATCCAGAGTATATAAAGAACTCAAAAAATTAGACAATAAGATAACAAATAACCCAATCAAGAAATGGGCCAAGGACCTAAACAGACACTTCTCAGAGGAGGACATACAATCAATCAACAAGTACATGAAAAAATGCTCACCATTTCTAGCAGTCAGAGAAATGCAAATCAAAACCACCCTAAGATATCATCTCACTCCAGTAAGATTGACAGCCATTATGAAGTCAAACAACAACAAGTGCTGGAGAGGATGTGGGGAAAAGGGTACACTTGTACATTGTTGGTGGGACTGCAAATTGGTGCGGCCAATTTGGAAAGCAGTATGGAGATTTCTTGGAAAGCTGGGAATGGAACCACCATTTGACCCAGCTATTCCCCTTCTGGGTCTATTCCTTAAAGACCTAAAAACAGCGTGCTACAGGGACACTGCTACATCGATGTTCATAGCAGCACAATTCACAATAGCAAGACTGTGGAAGCAACCTAGATGCCCTTCAATAGATGAATGGATAAAAAAAATGTGGCATTTATACACAATGGAGTATTACTCTGCATTAAAAAAATGACAAAATTATAGAATTTGGAGGGAAATGGATGGCATTAGAGCAGATTATGCTAAGTGAAGCTAGCCAATCCCTAAAAAACAAATGCCAAATGTCTTCTTTGATATAAGGAGAGTAACTAAGAACAGAGTAGGGAAGAAGAGCATGAGAAGATGACTAATATTACACAGGGATGAGAGGTGGGAGGGAAAGGGAGAGAGAAGGGAAATCGCTTGGAAATGGAAGAAGACCCTCAGGGTTATACAAAATTACATACAAGAGGAAGTGAGGGGAAAGGGGAAAATAATACAAGGGGGAGAAATGAATTACAGTAGAGGGGGTAGAGAGAGAAGAGGGGAGGGGAGGTTAGGGGAGGGGGGATAGTAGAGGATAGGAAAGGCAGCAGAATACAACAGACATGAGTATGTCAATATGTAAATCAGTGGAAGTGTAACTGATGTGATTCTGCAATCTGTATACAGGGTAAAAATGGGCGTTCATAACCCACTTGAATCAAAGTGTGAAATATGATATATCAAGAACTATGTAATGTTTTGAACAACCAATAAAAAAAAAGAAATTTCGGGCTGGGGATGTGGCTCAAGCAGTAGCGCGCTCACCTGGCATGTGTGTCACCCGGGTTCAATCCTCAGCACCACATTGTGTCCGCCGAAAAACTAAAAAATAATAATAATAATAAATATTAAAAAAAAAGGAGACCCTGTCTGAAAATAAAAAGGGCTGGGGATATAGCATAGTGGTGAAGGACCCTGGGTTTAATCCCTAGTACCACTATGCGCCCCCCCAGAAAAATAATAAAACAAGTTACTCATTCTTTTTTCAATTAATTTTTTAAATTTATATATGACAGAAGAATGTATTACAATTCTTATTACATATATAGAGTACAATTTTTAATATCTGGTTGTATACAAAGTATATTCATACCAATTCAATTCTTATTATACATCTAGAGCTCAGTTTTTAATATATCTGGTTGTAGCCAAAATATATTTACACCAATTCACATCTTCATACATGTACTTTGGATAATAATGTCCGTCACCTTCCACCATCATTTCTAGCCCCATGCCCGCCCCGTTCCACTCCCACCCCTCTGCCCTATCTAAATTTCGTCTACTCCTCCCATGCTCCCTCTCCCTACCCCACTATGAATCAACCTCTTTATATCAGAGAAAACATTTGGCATTTGGTTTTGGGGGATTGGCTAACTTCACTTAGCATTATCTTCTCGAACTCCATCAATTTATGTGTTTTATACTTTATTGAAAACCATAGTTTGATACAGGTGGTAGTAGTTATATAGCTAATAACAGAATAAAAACTCTTCAAGCCCTCCAGATGCCAGAAAGTTCTGGTATGGCTCAAAAAAAGGAAGAAACTGTATGAAAAATAGCAAATTTTTAAATATTATCACAGTTGACTACTTGCAAGTAGATATACTTGATTTCATTCTATTTTATTGCTGAGTAATATTCCATTGTGTATATATGCCACCTTTTTTTATCCATTTATCTATTGAAGGGCATCTAGGATAGTTCCACAGTTTAGCTATTGTGAATTGTCCTGCTATAAACATTGATGTGGCTGTGTCCCTGTAGTATGCTCTTTTTAAGTCCTTTGGGTATAGACTGAGAGAGGGATAGCTGGGTCAATTGATGGTTCCATTCCCAATTTTCGAAGAAATCTCCATAATGCTGCACCAATTTGCAGTCCCACCAGCAGTGTCTGAGTGTACCTTTTTCCCCACATCCTTGCCAGTACTTATTGTTGTTTGACTTCATAATAGCTGCCATGCTGACTGGTTTTGAATTGCATTTCTCTAATTGCTAGCAATGATTAACATTTTTTCATAAATTTGTCGATTGAGTGTATATCATCTTCTGAGAAGTGTCTGATCAGGTCCTTGGCCCACTTATTGATTGGGTTGTTTGTTTTTTCGGTGTTTAGCTTTTTGAGTTCTTTATATACCCTAGAGGTTAGTGCTTTATCTGATGTGTGAGGGGTAAAGATTTGCTCCCAACATGTAGGCTCTCTATTCACTTCACAGAATGTTTCTTTTGCTGAAAAGAAACTTTTTAGTTTGAGTCCATCGAATTTATTGATTCTTGATTTTAATTCTTGCGCCAAAGGACTCTTATTAAGGAAGTTGGGGCCTAATCCCACATGATGGAGATTACTTTTTCTTCTATTAGACGCAGGTTTAATTCCTAGGTCCTTGATCCATTTTGAGTTGAGTTTTGTGCATGGTGAGAGATAGAAGTTTAATTTCATTTTGTTGCATATGGTTTTCCAGTTTGTCTCCACACCATTTGTTGAAGATGCTATCTTTTCTCCAGTGCATGCTTTTGAAACCTTTGTATAATATAAGATAATTGGATTATGTGGGTTAGTCTATTCTGTACCATTGGTCTGCCAGTCTGTTTTGGTGCCAAAACCATGCCATTTTTGTTACTATTGCTCTGTAGTATAGTTTAAGGTCTGGTATAGCGATACCACCTGCTTCACTTTTCCTGCTAAGGATTGCTTTAGCTATTCTGGGTCTCTTATTTTTCCAGATGAATTTCATGACCACCTTTTCTATTTCTTTGAGGAATGCCATTGAGATTTTGATCAGAGTTGCATTAAATCTGTATAATGGTTTTGGTAGTATGGTCATTTTGATAATATTAATTCTGCCTATCCAAGAGCAAGGTAGATCTTTTCATCTTCTAAGGACTTCTTTGACTTCTTTCTTTAGGGTTCTGTAATTTTCATTATATAGATCTTTCACCTCTTTTGTTAAGTTGATTCCCAAGAATTTTATTTATTTATTATTTTTTTTAAGCTATTGAAAATGGGATAGTTTTCCTCATTTCAAAGGATTTGTCACTGATATACAGAAATGCCTTTGATTTATGGGTGTTGATTTTTTTATTCTGCTACTTTTCTGAATTCATTTACTAGTTTCTGGTGGAACTTTTAGAGTCTTCTAGGTGTATAATCATATCATCAGCAAATAGTGCCAATTTGAATTCTTCTTTTCCTATGTGTATCCCTTTAATTTCTTTCATCTGCTAATTGCTCTGGCCAGAGTTTCAAGAACTATGTTAAAAAGAAATGGTGAAAGAGGGCATCCCTGTCTTGTTCCAGTTTTTAGAGTGAATGCTTTTAATTTTTCTTCATGTAGAATGGTTGGCCTGGGGTTTAGCATCAATAGCCTTTATGTTGTTGAGATATGTTCCTGTTATACCTAGTTTTTCTAGAGTTTTGAACATAAAGGGGTGCTATGTTTTGTCAAATGCTTTTTCTGTATCTATCGAGATGATCATATGATTCTTATCTTTAAGTCTGCTGATGTGATGAATTACATTATTGATTTCCATATGTTTAACCAACCTTTCATCCCTGGGATGAATCCCACTTGATCATGGTGCATGATCTTTTTGTATTTGATTTGCCAGAATTTTATTGAGAAGTTTTGCATCTATGTTCATTAGATATATGGTCTGAAGTTTTCTTTTCTTTTATTCTTCTTTTTTTTTTTTTTTTTTTTTTTTGATGTGTCTTACCCTGGTTTTGGAATCAGGGTGATATTGACCTCATAGAATGAGTTTGAAAATGCTCCCTCTTTTTCTATTTTCTGAAATAAACTGAATAATGTTGGTATTAGTTCTTCTTTAAAGGTGTTGTAGAACTCAGTTATGTATCTGTCCGGTCCTGGGCTTTTCTTGGTTGGTAGACTTTTGATGGCATCTTGTATTTTGTCACTTGAAGTTGATCTGTTTAAACTGTGTATATCATCCTGATTCAATTTGGGCAAATTATACAACTCTAGAAATTTGTTGATGCCTTTGATATTTTCTACTTAACTGGAGTACAAGTTTTCAAAATAATTTCTAATTTTCTTCTGTATTTCTGTAAGGTCTGTTGTGATATTTCCTTTTTCATCCCGTATGTTAGTAATTTGAGTTTTCTCTCTCCTTCTTTTCATTAGCATGGCTAAGGGTCTGTCAATTTTATTTATTATTTCAAAGAACCAACTTTTTGTTCTGTCATTTTTTTTTAGTTGTTTCTTTTGTTTCAATTTCATTCATTTCATCTCTGAATTTAATTCCTGACTTCTACTGGAAGTAGAAGTGTTGGGTATTGATTTGTTCTTCTTTTTGTAGGGCTTTGAGATGTAATGTTAAGTCATTTATTTGTTGACTTTTTCTTTTTTTAAGGAATGAACTCCATGCAATGAACTTTCCTCTTAGAACTGCCTTTATAGAGATTTTGATATGTTGTATCTGTGTCCTCATTCACCTCTAAAAAGTTTTTAATCTCTTTGATGTCTTCTGCAACCCATTGTTCATTCAATAGCATATTATTTAGTCTCCACATGTTGCAGTGGCTTTTATTTCTCATTTTATCATTGATTTCTGATTTCTTCTATTATGATCTGATAGAACACAGGGTAGTATCTCTACTTTTTTATATTTTAAGAGTTGCTTTGTGGCATAGTATATGGTCTGTTTTAGGGAAGGAACCATGTGCTGCTGAGAAGAAAGTATATGCTCTTGTTGAAGGATGAAATATTCTATATATGTCAGTTAAGTCTAAGTTATTGATTGTATTATTGAGTTCTATAGTTTCTTTGTTCAGCTTTTGTTTGGAATATCTATCTAGTGGTGAAAAAGGTGTGTTAAAGTCAGTCACTCAGAATTAGTATTATTAAGTTGACTCTCGAACTTGAGAAGAGTTTGTTTGATGGACGTAGATATACTCTGTTGTTTGGGGCATATATATTTATAATTGTTAAGTCTTGTTGATGTATGTTTCCCTTGAGCAGTATGTAGTATCCTTCTTTATCCTTTTTGCTTGAAGTTTACTTTATTTGATATGAGGATGCGAACCCCTGTCTGCTTCCTCAGTCCATGTGAGTGGTATGATTGTCTCCAGCCCTTCACCTTCAGTCTTTGGATGACTTTTTCTATGAGATGAGTCTCTTGGAGGCAGCAGATTGTTGGGTCTTTTCTTTTTTAATCCAGTCTGCTAGTATATGTCTTTTGATTGGTGAGTTTAGGCCATTAACATTCAGGGTTATCATTGAGACATGATTTGTATTCCCAGCCATTTTTGTTTATTTTTGGTATTTAATGAATTTGTTTTTTCCTCTGATTAGATTTTCCTTTAGTGTAATCCCTCCCTCTGCTGATTTTCATTTCCTCTTCTTGGAATATTTTGCTGAGGATGTTCTGTAGTGCAGGCTTTCTAGTTGTAAATTCTTTTAACTTTTGTTTATCATGGAAGGTTTTTATTTCATTGTCAAACCTAAAGCTTAGTTTTGCTGGATACGAGATTCTTGGTTGGAATCCATTTTCTTTCAGAGCTTGATATATGTTGTTCCACGATCTCCTGGCTTTGAGGGTCTGGGTTGAAAATCTGCTGTTATATGAATTAGTCTCCCCTGATATGTAATCTGATTGCTCTCTCATGTGGCTTTTAAGATTCTATCCTTATTCTGTATGCTAGGCATATAATGTGCCTTGGTGTAGATCTGTTGTAATTTTGTACATTTGGTGTCCTATAAGCCTCTTGTATTTGGTTTTCCAGTTCATTGTTCATGCTTGGGAAATTTTCTGATATTATCTCATTGAAAAGATTGTGCATGTCTTCCTCTATCCCAATAACTCTTATATTTGGTCTTTTGATGCTGTCCTATAATTCTAGATGTTCTTTTCATGGTTTCTTACTATCTTCACCATGTGGTCAACTTTATTTTCCAGATTGTATACTTTGTCTTCATTATCTGACGTTCTTTCTTCCAAGTGATCTAGTCTGTTCATTATGCTTCCTATTGAGTTTTTTATTTGATTTATTGTATCTCTCATTTCAAGGATTTATGGATGGTTTGTTTTCAGAATCTCTGTCTCTCTCTTAAAGTAATATTTTGTTACCTGCATTTGCTCTCTTATCTCTTTGTTGGAGAGATCAATTTTTTCCTGTATTTGCTCATTTAGGCCATTCTTTAATTCACAGATCATTTTAACTATGAAACTTCTGAACTCCTTCTCTGACCTTTCATCAACTTCGCTGTCCATGGCTTCTATTATTATAGTGTCCTGGATTGTTTGAGACACTTTCTTTCCTTGTTTTTTTTTCATATTGTCTATGTGTCTTCCTTTCTTGCAATGTTGTTCTGAAATATTACAGTTTCTACTCTGTATTCTTGTAGTACCCATCCAGATTGTCTGTACCTCACCTTGATTTTGGGCTTCCAGACCCTGCTGGTGTCCCTCAGTCTGTACTACTGCATCTAAAGGTGGTGGCGGCAATACCTGAGATAACTCAAGATAATATAGTTAAGATGCCCCAAGATGGAAGGAGTGTCTTTCAGAGATTGGGCTGAAAGGGTGGGCCTCACACTTCCTTTGGGATGCCTCCTCTGAGATGCAGCTGCTTCTAGGCCCTGTCTGCCGTCAAAAAGTTTGGGGGCTATTACATAGGGAAGGCTATGGTAATGACTGCAGTGTCCCAAGATGGAAGTGGGTTAGGCTTAGGCTCCCAGGTTTGGTGTGTTGTCGGGGGCAAACTTGGATCCATCCTGGATGTGGGTCCTATGCAAGTCAATGTGGACAGATCTGGACTGTGCCTAGGCTCCTGCCATAGTCTACTGGTCAGAAGAGGTGATCATGTGCCTGCTATAGAAGGGTGGCCCCTACTGTGAGCCTGGGTCCCCTACAGGCTGTTATGGGTGGATCTGGGCCGCTGGGCTTGACCTCCCGTGGTAGTCTGCTGTTTGAAAGGGGCGGTCCTGTGCCTGTGGCTAGCCTCCAGCAGTTGTCTACCCCAGAGGTGGAGGGGTGAACCCAGGCTACTGTGAGCCTGGGTCCCATGCAGGCTGGTGTGGCGGTTCTGGGCTGGACCTGAGCTCCAGTGGTAGTCTGCTGGTTGGAAGAGGCAGTCCTGTACTGGAGGCTGGGCTCAGGTGGGTGTCTGCCCCACCGGTGGAGGGGTTTGTCATGGGCGTACTGTGAGCCTGGGTCCTGCACAGGCCAGTGAGGGTGGATCTGGGTCGCTGGGCTTGACCTCCCCAAGTTATTCATTCTTATAACACTACTACTGCCAGATATATACACAGGCAATAATTGAAATATTATGACAACCGTTCAAGTTATGTATTATTGTTCCCATTTTATAGATCTTGAAAATAACAACTTGCCCAGTTTATCATAGAACTGATAAACTCAGATCTCAGTGACTCAAAAGAGGTGTGCCTACTGTATTTTGCCACTATTATTCATTCCTTCATTTACTAAATATTTATTTAGTACTAAATATAACAGACTTTCTGGAGCCAAACTATGTGTTTATGAATCCTACCTCAGCTATTTCACCAGCTATTTTCTCAGACAAGTTAATAAACTCTCTTATTTTTGTTACTGCATCTATAAAATGGTACAATGTGCCTACTCAAGATAATAAATGTAAACTGTTAGATTGGATTTCGATCACTGATAAAAAAAGGGGAAGGAGATAAAGGTCTACAAGTAAATCTCAAGGAGAACCACATTTAGAGAGTAAAAATAATATAAGGAAAGAATAGAGAGGCTAATTAAACTGGAGAAGTATCCCAGATTTTAAAGGAGAAAGGAATTTCTGAGGCTAAATACCATTCCTATATTATATGAATGGGAACTTCACAGGCAGCAAAATAGAACCCTACACTCATATATGAGTGAATTTGATTCATTGAGAATAAGAGAAGGAGACAGTTTTCTGCCAGTATAGAAGTATATTTGGCTATTTTTCTGTAGCTTTTTCTTATCCCCAGTGTGTTCATCTCATTATGATTAAATAGTATGAAAGCTGCCATAATAAAATAATTGTTTTTAGTAAAAGTTGTCAACTTTATTAATTATTATAATCATACTATAAAATTGGGTCAATGTGACAAACTTAAAAGGTTTTTAAAATCTCGATTGTATATAGGGAACAGATAGTTTTCTTTCCTGTGATTCCCCATGTTTCCCTATTTTCAAGCAGGAGATATAAAATGTTTTTTGATTACAGTCCAAAATAAGAAATATGTTTTCCTTTGTGACCACATACATAATTAATAAGGATTTATAAATATACACATATATGTAGTAGTATAGAGGCTACCTCCAAAAATATCTCTGTAATTGACATGAAAGTTTTATATAAGTTTCACAAAATGATACTCATCCTTATTTTGTATGATGTGCTCTAATACTTTTACACTAATATTAAAACCATTTTGATAGTGACCCACTCACTACATGGCTTTTTTTTTTTTTTTTTTTTTTTTGAGGGACAGAGGAGTCCCTTACTGGTCACAACCAATGGTTTGAAAAAGTCCATTCTCTAGGTTAAGACAGAGGGCCTCTCACTTGCCTGATGGTAAAAATTACCTGGAAAAGTTAAAAATAGAAATTCCTCAGAGACTATAGTTCAATTTAGGATGAATTCTCTGAATCTGTGTTTTTAACATACAACAAAGATTATTCTCAATTTTATCTCTTCAGACTGAGAGTTGGCACCAGTATAGGGAAAGTCCCTGATCGTTGGCTGCATCCTTCACCCTGAGGTTTGCTCAGAGAACAATGCCACACATAGCTAAGTGCTACAGTTTGTGAGAGGCATTTGCCAATTTTGCTTTTGAGAACTGGGTAAAGAGTAGTAGCAATAATTATAACGTCCTCCTGCAGCAGCCCTGCTAGTTAGACACTTAATTGCTTATGTTAATATAGTCAATGAAACAGTTTTATTTTTTATTTTAGTTAATTCTTATAAAAACCATAATGGCTTATTAAGTAATAAGCAAAAGTTTCTGACTTGAAAAAAAAGGCAACTTTAAATTTCATAAAATTGTAGGAAACATTAAATCATTTTAAATTAGGGATAGAATGTTATGATGCACAGACTAACTCTTAAGAAACAAAAATCTGTATACTTTTATTATTTTATAAAGAAGACTTAAACATACTTTTTAGGGGGTAGGGGTGCTGGGTGTTGAACTCAGGGACACTGGACCACTGAGCCACATCCCTGGCCCTGTTTTGTATTTTATTTAGAGACAAGGTCTCACTGAGTTGCTTAGTGCCTGACTTTTGTCAAGGCTGGCTTTGAACTTGTGATCCTCCTGCCTCAGCCTCCTGAGCCTCTAGAATAACAGGCATGTGCCACTGTGCCCAGCTTAAATATACTATTTTATTTACTGGAAAAAAATATATATATTTTTAAAGAAATGTTTCTATCAGAATAGGGTCTCCCTGCTCCCATCCCAGTCCCCAACCCACCCAGACTAGAGACTACTTAAAATAGGAAACACTTCCCAGCGACTGAAGACTACTTAAAATAAGAAAACAAGAAATTAAGCAGTAAAATCAGAACACACACACACATACACACACACATGTGTGTATGTATGTACATGCATATACTAGTCTTTGCCTTGTTGAAATTTTATCCAAAATTAAATATTATTTTAGGCTTGAGATCCATCATTATACCTGTCACAAGATGTCATTTATAATTGAATATACATTTACACTCATTTCATTATAACTTCCATGACTCTTATGTGGCATTTAAATATCTTGGGCTCAGTAATTGTGATCCATTTTGTACTGAGATTATCTTATACAAATAGTGATTGTATTGCTAAATTTATATATGGCAACGTCTCCTTTCTTCCTTATTGTGTGGGTTTGATATTCTATATGAAGGAATTTTCTAGATTGCTGAAGCTCCAATATTTTTGTAATCTTGACTATTTTAGGAAAATCTCTTTTAAACATGTGTGACAGACTTTCCTGCTTTACAAAGAGTATATGAAACACAATCTCCTCTCCTTTTTCCATTTCCTTTGGTAGTTACTTATTTCTTCCCTTCCTTGGTATGAAGGCATTCCCCAAGATACTCTCTTCTCTTCCAGTTTAATATTTCCCTAAATGGGAAACCAACTAAAAAGTTTTCTGTGTGAATCATTATATGTTATGCAAATTGAGAAAGTTTTCTTTCTTTCTTTTTGGCCTTGATACCTGCTTTCCATGCCTTGTTTCACTGACAGAACCTATATATAGCTCAATCCTTCCTTCCTTCCTTCCTTCCTTCCTTCCTTCCTTCCTTCCTTCCTTCCCTCCTTCCTTCCTTCCTTCCTTCCTTCCTTCCTTCCTTCCTTCATTTCTGTTGTAGATGGGCACAATATCTTTATTTTTTTCATGTGATGCTGAGGCTTGAACCCAGGGCCTCACAATATGCTAGGCAAGCGCTCTCTCACTGAGCCCCTGTGTTTTTATTTTTAAAGTGCATCTCTTAATAGACACTATGTAGTTGGGCCTTCCTCTTTTGTCTATTCTGATAATCTCTGCCCTTTAATTGTTGCACTTAGTCTATTAACACAATAAAAGTATTATCAACAAGATTTTATTTAGTTTTATAGTTTTATTTGCTTTTTCTTTCTCCATTTTTTTTTAATTTCTCCCTCTCTTTTCCTCCTTTTCTGCCTTCTTTTGGTGACTGATTTTTTTAAAGAATTCTGTTTTTATTTATTGAAGTTTCACTTATACTTCTTTGTATGATTTTTCTATATTTAGTATTTCCTCTGTGGATCACCATATACACCCTTAACTCTTTACAATTTTTTTAGAGTTACTATTGTACTATGTCATGTAAAAATCATAGAAATACATTTATATTTATGTGCATTATAAACCCCTTAAGGCATAGTGTAATTTTTGCTTTTAAAAATTATACATTATTGGTGGTGGTGGTGGTGGTGGTGGTGGTGATGGTGGTGGTGGGTGGGTGTGTCTGTGTGTGTGTGTGTGTGTGTGTGTGTGTGTGTGTGTGTTTGATGATACTGGGAATGAGCCCAGGGATCTCAAATTCTGAGCTATATCTCCAATTCTTTTTATTTTTTGAGACAGGGTCTCACTAAATTGCCCTGGCCAGCCTCAAACTTGGTGATCCTCCTGCCACAGCCTCCCAAGTAGCTGGAATTATAGGCATAAACCCCAAGACTGGCAAAATTATATGTATTTTTAATATGAAAGGAAAAATGTTTATAATCTATATTTTACATTTACTTAATGCTCTGCATTCATTTTTAAAGATTTGAAGTTTCTTTCTAGTATCATTTTTCTTCAACTTGTTTTTATTGTTTCCAACAAATCCCCTTTATTTTCTCTTGCAGAAATATTTTTATTTCACTTTCAGTTTCAGAGGATATTTTTACAGGTATGAGAGTTGTTTTTCTTTCAAGACCTTTAATATGTTGTTCCGTTGTTCCACTGTTTTCTGGAGCTTTCAGAGGAGAAGTCATCAGTCCTTAAAATTGTTTTGTTTATGATCTGTCAACTCCTTTTTGTCAGCTCCTTTTTCTCCCCTTGTTTTAAGATTTCACCTTTCTCTCTGCAGAGGTTTTTTTTTTTTTTTTTTTTTTTTTTTTTTTTTCCTGTTATGCTGGGGATTGAACCCAGGGCCTTGTGCATGTGAGGCAAGCACTCTGCCAATTGAGCTATATCACCAGCCCTCCCCTTTCTCTTTGACTTTCAGTGGTTTTATTTATGATATGCTTAGGCATAGTCCTCTTCAAAATCATTCTGTTTGGTATTTACTGATTTTCTCAAATCTACAAATTCATGCTTTTTATTATTTTGGGAAATCTGGGGCCCTTTTTTCCCCTCCAAATAATTTTTCTGCCTCAAGTTTCTCTCTCCTTATGTGACTCTAGTTTTCAATATATTAGACCTTCTGCAATTACTTTACAAGTTTAATTATTTTTCAGTTGTTTTTTCTCCAGATTTCTTTTGATTCTATCTTTAGGTTCATTGACTTTTTTTTTCCTATTATCTCATTTCTTCTATTAAGCCTTCTCAGTGAACATTTGTGTTTCAGAGAGTACAATTTTATAGTTGAAAATTCCCATTTGGATCTTTCATGAAACATTTTGAATCACTGAAATTTTCTATTATTTTGCTTACTTACAGTGAGCATGTTTTTTTTTTTTTTTTTACTCACTGAAGTTCTTGCCTGACGATCTAGAGTCTGGGTCATGTCAGGTTTGGCATCTGTTGATTATCTTTTTTCCCCTTGAGAATTGATTTTTTTAAAAATCCTATCTTTTTATATATGTAGTAAATTTTGATTGATATATCCTGGAAATTTTGGATGTTAGGTTGTATAGATTAAGAGGGTTTTTTAAAAATATATTTCTTCTAAAAGAGTGTTGCTGATTTTTACTTTAGCAATAAACTTGATTGTAATCAAATTGTAAACTGTCATACCTGTTGCTGGCCAGGGCTCAAATCTCAGTTCACTTCTTTAAATCTTAGTTGCAAGCTACATTTGGTTCCCTCTGAACACGCATGGTTGTTGAGTCAGCTAAAGACAAGTGCTAAGTTTAAACATAGAATCAGGCATTTTTCTCCTGGCTTTTTCCTTTTCAAGATTTCTCTGATTTCTGCAGCCCTGATTGACCTAGATTTCCTTCCCCTGTTCCTTTGGCTAAAAAAATAGTGTGGAGTCCCCACCCCCCATGTTTTAGCCACTCAGCCCTACTCCACCATGACTGTAGTCACTGTAAGAACAAAGACACAAAATATGGAGAACTCACTCTGTACTGGTTGCTTGCCTCATCCCATGCTTTTCTAAAACTACCTGCATTTTCCTCTCTCCAAAGCGTTCCAGGAGGTTTTTGTTTTGTTTTGGGCATTTTCTCCAGTAGTTATTTGTAGAAGGATCTATAGTTAGACACTCCTTCATACCATAAATAGATTTCCTTCTTGAAATCTTTTCATCTTTTTATTTCTACCATACCCCAGGGTCTCTTCTCATCTCTGCTCAGGTACATAATAGTAACCAGAAGCTCAAAAAAGTCTGATATAGCTAGATAATCTTGCTCACTTATGCCTTAATAATCTCCTTAGCTTGACTTTAGTTTTCCTATCTATTTTGGATTCCTCGTCTATAAGTTGGACATTTTAATAATTTTTGATACAGGAATAATTTAGTTATAAGTAATATTATTTTACATGAAGCATATATATACTCAATAAATGTTTTACCCTTAGTAATCCTTTAAGGGCTCCTCTTCCTCTGCATGACCTTAAAGTGGAATTTGGCCTTAATCTCTGCAGCATCTCATTGACTTGTTTGGGTCCCTCTCACATCTTAAAAACCAGTGACTACCAAATCCAATCAAAATGTATCAAAAAGTACAAATTTAAATATCTCAGTACCTACCTGACAGCTCATGTAGATTTCCCATAGACACTTCAAATTTATGTTCCAAACTGAACTCTTCATCTTTTTCTCTCTCTGCTGCTTCTGCATTTACACATTTAGTTAATAATATTGCTGAACAGTTAAAGAAAAAATTGTATACTCTCTAATATTTTCACTCCTTGTCTTCCAGATCTATTTACCAAGTTCTGTTGTCTTCTCATCTCTATTCCTGCTACTACTCACTTATTGCAAGCATTCACTACTGTGGCCTCATAACTGTTCTGTCTGTAGTCTCATTTATCTATGCTACTGCTTAAAGTGTTTTTTACTAAATTAAAATCTTTAGCCACATTTTTTCATTGAAAACTCATTATTGGCCTCCTGATTCTTTTGTAATGAATCCCTAACTCCGGAGCAGCCTACTCAGAGAACCTCTGTTATTGCTTCTTTCTCCTGTAAATAGGTTGAAACTGATAGTCTCTGTGTATTAACTGCTTTGCAGTTTGCCTAAAGCGTCAGCTTTCTCTGGGTTTCTATGCCTTTTAATAGATGAGCTACCAGTATTATCCTTCTTTGAAATTCAGTTCAAAGAACACTTTTTATTTTTCATATCTTGTCAGCATAAGTTGAAGGTCCTTCTGTGATCCCACAGTACCAAGTGTTTATATCACTATAATTTTTTTTATATGTGGTTACTAGACTGTAGATCCTTGAGGGCAAACGGTATTTCACTCACTCCTATACATAGTGTGTTAATTTTCACCAGGGATAAAAAGCTACAGATGCCACTTAGAACTTAATAAAGAAGAGTACTTTTTTAAAAACTTTTTTTCATTGATTTCAATCATATGTATATATGAGCCAGAGCCTTTATTTAACTTCAGTATATGCAATCATCATTAAAGCATGTAAAGTGTACTTCAGTGTTCTATTTACTGAGTGTTTACTAGGTCCCAGTCAGTATTTCCTCACCAAAACCCCATAATTAACTTAGTATACAGAGACTAAGGCCTGGGGTCTTTCATTAATTAACCAGCAATTATGCCTCTCTATGGAATTTTTTCACCCTTCACCACATGTACATTTCAGGCAAGGTAATTCTTTGTTGTGATCTGTCCTGTAGGATATTCAGCAATATCTCTGACCTCTCCCACTAGATGCTAATGGCACATTTCTCTCCGCTTCCTGGTTGTGACAACCAAAAATGTCTTCAAGCATATCCAAATGTTCCCTGGGGGAGCAAATTTGCCCACAGATGAGAATCACTGCTAAAGAACTCTGAGCAGAAACCAAATTGTGAAATGCCTAAGTGTTCTTCCCTGTGAGAATTACCAGTGTATTTATTATAGTCATTCTGGTTAAAAACATATGATGATGTTTCAGTTTTTAAAGAATTACTTTTGGTTTTACCTCTTTTGAGAAAAAAAAAGTGTTCATTTTTTCTTTGCTTCATAAGTGGAACCATTTTTCCCTTCTTTCATGTGTTACTTTCTCCAGGGGCTCATTTACCCACACAGCCTTTTGAAAAAAAAATGAGAAGAGTGGAGGAGTTGAAATTTTTCAGTGCCATGTTCCACATATTTTAAGCCTTAAAAATTGTTACTGACAGGATTAGGAAGAGGAGCAGACTTCTGTTGAGTTAAACTATGTATAGTCTAAATTCGATAGAATATGAAAACTGTTAGTCAAAATGTTTCTCACATCTCAGTTTCTTTGTGTTGATTTCTTTAATTTCGCCTCTTCTTTCTTTTTTCTCTTTTCAGACAATTCATGCTCTTATGGGGAATGCAGTGCAGCCTTTACTGACTTCTGTGGGAGATGCAATAGAAGCCATAATCATCACCATGCATCAAGAAGATTTTTCTGGGTAAAACTGTTAATTAAAAATTTAACTAGATGCTACTGCCTTTGGTTTCATCCCCTCTTTCACTCACTCCACCCCTTCCAGCTAGGCCTCATTCTTAGAATTCTATTAGCTCCCAACCTCCATTGTATTATTAACAGATTAAAATTTTTCTTCTTATTTTCATATCTCTCCTCCTGTTGAAAAATAGGATGGGTTTATCTGATTGACTTGGCACTTCAGGATTTTTGTGGTTTGTACCACCTTCCCTTTTCACTCTTGCCATTTTCCTTTCTTCTGACAAATACCCTCTACTTCAGCCTCTTTATTACCTCCTGGCCCAGCCATAATATTCCTTGTACAAAATGTCCTCCCTGTGCTACTGTGCTCATCTGAATCCTGCTTTAGCTTTGCGGGCAGGTTCTTGCCAGCCCATTCAAGATTGATTTCCCTTCCTCAGACTTTCTAGTCACATTTAATGTAAAATGACACTTGCCAGATTTACAGTTTGAGTGGAGGAAGGAAGGCCGGAAGAGGAGGAACCTAGGTCCTTGAAGTGACGGATGAGCCCCTTTCAGGAGGGAAGAACATACACACAAGGCATCACATAAAGATAACAATCTGCTGCTTCTCAGTTATGCATATGTTTAATTCTTGTACCATCAACTTCTGTATGTAAGCTATCTTTATAAAGGTGCTTAGCTGGGTGAAGTGGTACATACTTGAAACCAGCTACTTTGGAGACTCAGTCAGGAGGATCATAAGTTCAAGGTCAGCTTTAGTAACTTAGACCACCTCAACATAAACACTAAAAAGGTCTAGGATGTCCCTAGACCTTTTTAATGGCCACTAGTAAGAGTGCCCCTAGATTCAATCCCCAGTGCCACAAACATAACAAAAACAAGCAAAAAAGATACTTAAGCTTCTATACAATTCATTACTATATTTTATCAGTGGAGAACCTCTAGCAATAGCCAAGCAAGTTTGTATTCTAGTAAATTTAAATCAAGCATCTAATCCACAATGAGACTTTATAATATGTATTTTACTTGTATTGACACATGGGTGTGAAATTCTTAATATTTTATTTGCTACTGCTCAAGGAAATAATTGCAACTGACTAAACCAGAACTCTTGAGAAAGTCCTTCAGAATAGAAGATTTAGCTTAAGAAGATTTGAGCCAGGCACAGTGGCACACACCTGTAATCCCAGCAGCTTGGGAGGCTAATGCAGGAGGATTGTGTGTTCAAAGCCTGCCTTAGCAACTTAGCAAGGCACTTAGCAATTCAGCAAGAATTTTTTTATATTTTAATATATAAAATATTTAAATTTTTTTATATTTAATATATAAAATATTTAAACATTTTATATTTAATATATAAAACATTAAAAAGGGCTGGGGATGTGGCTCAGTGGTTGAGCACCCCTGGGTTCAATCCTCAGTACCAAAAAAAAAAAAAAAAAAGAAGAAGAAGAAGATATGAAAGACCAATTCTGTGTCACCTAAATAGGAGAATCATGTCACCTTTAAGGTCACACATAACTTGAGAGTGAAGGGATAGAAACCAAAAAAGAGCAGGGGTAGCTGTATTTATAACAGACAAAGTGGATTTTAAATAAAAAAACTATAAAATAAAGCAAGACCATTATGTACTGACAAAGGAGTCAGTTCATCAAGTATATATAGTATTTAAAACATATATAAACCCAATATCAGAGTACCTAAATATATAAAATAAATACTAAATGATCTGAAGAGAAAGATTAAAATACAATAGTAGTAAAAGACTTAAATACCCCACCTTCAACAATGAACATATAATTCAGACAGAAAATGAATAAGGAAACCGTGGCCTTGAACTATACTTCAGACCAAATAGATCTTGTAGACATATAGAACAGTCTATCCAACACCCACAGAAAACTAATTCTTCTCAAGCATA
Source organism: Spermophilus citellus (assembly GCF_964194105.1). NCBI lineage: Eukaryota > Metazoa > Chordata > Mammalia > Rodentia > Sciuridae > Spermophilus > Spermophilus citellus. The sequence continues at coordinate 176,190,263 of NC_138184.1, read as the reverse complement.
AATGGACCAATCTTCCTGGACAGATCCTATGTTATTCACAAAGCAGGTCTGAACAAGTTTAAGAGGATCAAAGACATAAGAAATACCTTTTCTGATCCTAGTTTTGTGAAACTAAAAATCAGTAATAGTGAAAATATTCACAGATATGTGTAAATTAAACAATCTGCCTCTGAATAAACCAGGGGTCAAAGTGGAAATCAAAAGGAAAACAAAAAATCTTTTAAGACAAAAGAAAATGGAAACACAACATACCAGAATATACAAGATGTGGCAAAGGAATTAAATAACTTAATGTTACACCTCAAGGAACTAGGAAAAGAAGAATAAATCAAGCCTAAGTTAACAGAAGGAAGAAAATAAGCATTGGAACAGAAATTACATGGAATAGAGACTTGAAAAAGAAAAAATCAAGCCATGCACGGTGGTACACACCTGTAATCCCAGGGACCCAAGAGGCTGAGGCAGGAGGATCATGCGTTCAAAGCCAGCCTCAGCAAAAATGAGGTGCTCAGCAACTCAGTAAAACCCTGTCTCTAAATAAAATGAGGTGCTTAGCAACTCAGTGAGACCGTGTCTCTAAATAAAAATAGAGCTGAGGATGTGGCTCAGTGGTCAAGTATCCCTGAGTTTAATCCCCAGTGCTCCCCCCAAAAAAATAAATAAAATGAAATAAAAAAATAAAAAGAAAAATCAACACAACCAAGAATTTTTTTTATAAAGATAAAATCAACAGGCCCTTAGCTAGATTAAGGGGAAAAAAAGAAGGCTCTCAAAATCAGAAATGAGAGGAGACAACTAAAACTCTCATAGCAGAGAAATACAAAAGATCATAGGAAATTATGTGAACAATTAATTAAATCCCAAAAGATTTGATAATCTAGAAAAAGACACATATGTCTTAACGGCTGTTAGTAAAAACACAAATATTAAATAATGGCAATGGGGCTGGAGATGTGACTCAAACAGTAGCTCGCTCTCATGGCATGCGTGGAGCGCTGAGTTCGATCCTCAGCACCACAAACAAATAAAATAAAGATGTTGTGTCCACCGAAAACTAAAAAATAAATATTAAAAAATTCATTCTCATTCTCTCTCTCTCTCTCTCTCTCTCTCTCTCTCTCTCTCTCTCTCTCTCTCTCTCCCCCTTCCCTCCCTCCCTCCCTCTTTAAAGAAATAAATAATGGCAATGGTGTATGAAAAACGGAACCTCTATAGACTGTTGGTGGGAGATTCCTAGGCTCATATAACCTCTGAATCAAGAAGAAATAGCCAGGTGCAGTGTCACATGCCTATAATAACTATTCAGGAGGCTAAGGCAAGAGGATTGAAAGCTCTAGGCCAGCCAGGGAAACTTATTGAGATGCTGTTTCAAAATAAAGTTAAGAAGGGGCCTGAGAGTGTAGTTCGGTGATAGGTCATTTGCCTAGGGAGACCCTGAGTTCAGTCCCCAATACAACAATAAGAAATAGAAAATCTAAGAATCATAATGAACAAATAATAAATTGAATAAGTAATAAAAAGTCTCCTGTCAAAGAAAATCTTAGAAACTAATGACTTCATGGATGAATTCTACCAAACATTTAAAAAGGAACTAATACCAGTCCTTCTCATACTCTTCCAAAAAATTAAAGAGCGAATACTTCCTAATTCTTTTTATTTTTTTAAGTTTTCTTTTTCTTTTAATAATCTGTCTCCATGAGATCAAAATAAAGACATACAAACCAGCAGACATGACATTTAGTTATACACATAATACGTTCAAAATCATACCCCAAGTACAACTAATGTAAGCTTATCTTAGCTTGCTGATCAGGCTTTTTCTAGGACACCATTTCCATATTTTTTATTAAAATTAAGATAAACAACGAGGAAAACAGGCTAACCATCACGTATGTAAGGAGGAATAGGTGATGGGTACCAAATCTGACTCAAAGAAAAAAGTCACACAAAAAAATATGGGATAGAATAACAATGAAATAGACTTCATTTCTCCTGAAAAACAAACAAGTAACTATTAGATTGGGGAAAAGGTTAGCATACAAACAATTTTTATTAAAAAAAAAAATTAGTCATTGACAAAGGCATGGTAATGCTCTAAATACAAAAAGTAGTATTAGTAATGTTAAAACTTTTGCATACAGGGAGATTATTATTTGGCGGGAATTTTTAATCTAGATGATATATGCAGAGTAAACAAAACATTTATGAGTGGGTCCAGAGGAGAGACTCAGGGATCATCATCAAATACATGGAGGCTATGAGGAACAGAAAGGAACAGTTGGTGGGACTTCCAGAATGAACTTTTCTGTGTGAGCTCAGCATTCTCCACTTTTCCTTGTAGGACCATCCAAAACCATCAAGGAAAACTCTTCTAGCCTCCGCCTCTGTTCTTTCTGCTGCTTGATATGTTTCTGCCTCTCTGCCAGCAGCTGCCTTTTATACTCTTCCTGCTTCCAGAGCTGTTGCTACTGCAATAGTTGCTGTCTCTGGAGAGCCTCAGAACGTTCCTTGTTCTCCTGCTGCAGTCTCAGGAAATCCGATGGAGAGTAGACTCACCAGGCACGTTGACAATGGAACTTGGCTCTCCTCCCTGTTCAGGCACTTCCTCCTCTTATTCCTCACTCCTAACTCTTTTTATGAGGCCAGCATTACCTTGATGTCAAAGCCAGACAAGGACACTACAAGAAAAGGAAATTATAGGCCAATATCCCTGATGAATATAGATGCAGAAATTCCCAACAAAGTACTAGTAAATCAAATTCAACAGCACTTTAAAAGGATTATTCACCATAATTAAATGACATTTATGCCTCAGATGCAAGGGTGTATTAACATACAAATCAATAAATGTGACATATCACATCAATAGAATGGAGGACAAAAGTCATATGATCATCTCAAAAGCATTTGTCAAAAATGAACATCCTTTCATGATAAAAACTCTCTTAATAAATTAGCAATAAAAAGAATGTACCTCAGCACTAAAGACCGTGTGTTACAAGCCTACAGCTAGTATCAGACTTGATAGTAAAAAGCTAAAAGCTTTTTCTTTATATCAAGAACAAGATAAGGATGTCCACTCTCACCACTAATATTCAGTTTAGTACTGGAGTTCCTAGCTGGAGCTTAGTCAAGAAAAAGAAAAAGAAGACAACCAAGTAGGAAAAGAAGTAATTCAAATTATCACTATTCACTGATGGTATCATCTTAAATGCAGAAAACTATAGAGGCTCCATCAAAAAACTTGTAGACCTAATAAACAAATATACTAAAGTTGCAGGTTACAAAGTAAGAATTAAGAAAATAAAAAAGGAGCATTTCTACACACTAACAAGGAGCTCTCCACAAAAACAAAGAAAGGAAATTACATTCTCAATAGCTACCAAAAATAAAAAATAAAAAAACTAAGGAGTTAATTTAAGCAAAAATTTGAAAGATCTGTATTCTGCAATTGAAGAAGACACAATAAATGAAAACATTCTGTGTTGATAGTTTAAAGAATTAATATTAAAATATTAGTACTACTCAAAGCAATGTACAGGTTCACTGCAATCCCTATCAGAATTCCAATGTCATTTTTCACAGAAATGAAAATATTCTAAAATTCATATGGAATGACAATCCTGAATAGTCAGAGCTGTCTTTAACAAAACAAAACCAGAACCATCATACTTCCTAATGTCAAGCTGCATTTTAAAGCTATTGAAACAGAATGGTACTGTTATAAAAATAGACACAATGGGACAGAATAAAGGGCCCAGAAATGAACCCACACACTGAGGGCCAAATGATTTTTTAACCAAAGTGCCAAGAATGCACAATGAGAAATCAATAGTATCTTCAAGAAAGAGTATTGGGAACACTGGTTATTCACATACAGAAGAATAAAATATCTGTTTTTCATCTCTAATTCATCACCAATTTTTTATGTCATTCTCAGAATATGGAAACACTTAACTTGCATTTTGAAAAATCATATATAGCCAGTGATCTCATCTATTAGCTAGTATCAGGTGATTTTTAATTTTGATATAATTCTTTTCTCCTATATTTCATATTCTTTTAATATATTCTTTAAAGGGCAGTTGTAAACATTTATAAGTTATAAATAGTATATCATGGAGCATCAGCTGGCATCGTCTGTTGATCCAAATTAAAGCCTTTCCAAGCCTCATCATCTGGAGGAAGAAATTGCATACCATGTGTATTGTTACATAACCAGTTCCGCAGTCAGAATTCTGCTGTTGGACTGATCTGATTAAATAGCGCAAGAGCAGAGATATGATTGCCAAGAATTTATTTAGAGAGGACAGTGTTTTCTGCCATTGCATCATGTAAAATGCTATTTCAGGATTCATTATTGATGCATTCACTTACCAGGCAAAACATGGGCATGGGTGGAGAATTGTGAGACTGGGAGGGTCCTTGTGAAGCCAGAGAGTAAGAATGGCCCTGTGTGATTCATCTAAGAAAGATGGCTGTCTTCGTCATTTTTAATGATCTTTTAGGTAAATGGATTCTAAAATTCCTTCAATAGTCCTTCTAGCATCTAAACACATTCTTTAGAATATAATTTTTTTAATTTTTTAAATTTGTAGATGAACACAATATCTTTATTTTTATTTGTTTGTTTTTTAATGTGGTGCTGAGGATCAAACCCACAGCCTCATGCGTGCGAGGCAAGTGCTCTACCATTGTGCTATACAACCCCAGCCCTTTAGAATATAATTTAAATATTGTTCTATGATCTTTTACACTTAGCAAAAAAATACATGCCTTTTACCATTAAGAGGGAAAATTGTGCAGACTTGAAATAGCAGCCAAAAGTAGGGAAATCAAGGAATGCAGCTTAGTGTATTGGTGCTGAAAATGGTTGTGTTTTATTATTTTACAGGTCATTATCCAGCTCAGGAAAACCTGATGTTCCTTGTTCTTTGTACATGAAGGAACTACAAGGTTTCATTACTAGAGTTATGAGTGATTACTTTAAACACTTTGATTGCTTGGATTTTGTCTTTGACAACACTGAAGCTATTGCCCAAAGAGCGATTGAACTGTTTATCCGCAATGCCAGTCTCATAAGACCTCTTGGTGAAGGTGGGAAAATGCGACTTGCTGCTGATTTTGCACAGGTAAATTGATACATAACTTAAGATACAAAGGGAGAAGATGTTTTAGTCTCAATATTATCTAGTCAGTAAAGAGCTATTAATTGTGGTTTTTAAAAAGTTACAGCATAAAGAAGGCTGGGGCTGGGGCTCAGCGGTATTGCACTTTTGCATGGCATGTTTGAGGCTCTGGGTTTGGTTCTCAGCACCACATATAAATAAATAAAATAAAGGTCTATCAACAACTAAAAAAAAATTTTTTTTTAAAAAAAAGTTACAGCATGAAGAAAAAATAAATCCACTTTAAACTAATTGATTAAATGAAAAAGTTTAAAAATATTTTTATATTTTGTTGTTTGTATTTAATGAAATAATTATCCCTTATCTTTGATCTTTCAAGGTTAAGGTAAAGTAACTTATTCCATAATAAAATAGCATTTCCCATTTTTTTGTGTAAAATGGGGCTTTCTCATTGTTTTAACATCCTAATAGGTCAATACTGATAAGAGTAATTGATTGATTTAAAAAGTGATATGAGCTGTGAAATACCCTTTCAAATAATGGAAAGGGGCTGCTCGTCATGAGAAGAGAAAGAATTCTAGAGGCCAGCTCAGCACTTCATCATGGTGTTTCTGATTCGTTGAGATGTACAGTGAACCCGGTAGATATGGAGTCTGATTGTTTGGTCTTCCTCTCTTAAGTTAACTACCTTTCTTAGTTATGGCTAGCCTTGACATCTGATGTTTGTGAGATAAAATGAAACTAAAATAGCAGAAACATAATGAGCTCTAATGGAAAGGATTATTTACATAGATTTTAAAAACCTTTCAGTACTTAGGAGAGGCAAAGAAGAAATACCCCAAATATATACTTTCATTAAAAGATTCAGAAACAAAGATGATTCTTCTTTGTATAGCATGATGAGAGTGAAATCATTTTTTAAATTTTTCAAAGCTATTAGCTTTCCTAATCTAGTTATTCAAATTGAGACTTCATAGTGATTTGCCAGATCCTCCCTGCTTATAAAGACAAAAGGTTAATGTCGATATTTATTCTTGCCTGTATCTGGGAATGTGTCTTGGTTCATTACTCTTGCATGGTGGAAAGAATCTAGCCTGACCGTTTATGTTAGGTGATGGCTGTCAGTTGCTCCCTCAGACCAGACAGAACGTAAAAGATGAAGAGGTAACACAAACCCGCTTCAGATTTCAAGAAGCAGGCTTTTTACCTAATAATTGATCCAGCTATTAGTCATTTTCATCCCCAAATGATAGTCCTATGTCTACTAGACCACACACACAAAAAGCTTCCTTTGGGAAATGTGCCTTTAGTAGCCACATATGAAAACAAATTAATCAAATGTTCCCATTAAAAGGCTTTTTTTAACCTTGTTTATTTTTGTCAGTTTCATTTTTGGGCATCTGTACATTTTGCTTTGTTTTACCAGTAAACTCAGTTTAAAGAGAATTATTATGAACTTTTCTCTTACTGGGTTTATAGGCTGCTTATTGAAATGAAAACACATTGAGTCCTCGGCCTGCCTGCTCTTTTTTGTTAAAACATAGCTGTACTCAGGTCTCTTTTTCCCTTTTCCTCCTTAATTTTGTTTTACTTTGCCTGTCTTCTTCCCTCCCTGGGGCTCCCTCCCCCACCAGCTTATTTGCATTCTGCTCCAGCTGGTTCTTGAGTCACTTTCCTGGAGGCAGCACTTCAAGTCCAATTAGAGTGGTAGCCGAGCAGGAGATGGCCAAAATGAGAAGGCTGTTGGAGAGAGGCTTGTTGTTTGGGGGTTTTATTTTAATGGTATGTTTCTTTATGAGTCTTGAAAGATGGGAACTGTTGTCCTTGAAACCTTACCACTGCAACTAGTACCTGCTCAAAGTGTAGGGTCCTTTGTGGCAGGAGTGAGCTGCTTCTAGCCCAAATTGCATTATTCAGAATTTTATTTGCATTTATTTTTCCTTAAGACACATTACTCAGTAAACCAGATTTTTCCCTTCCATGACAATAAATGAAATTCATCACTGATTATTACTAATTTATGTTCAAAGGCGCTATTCTCTGTTTCTTAAATGTAGAAAAGGCATCTACTTATACGGCATTTGCTCAGTGAGTCTGCTTTCCAACCCCTCGGTGGCCTTTGGTTGCCTCAGTCTGTATAGTATTGAGAGGCAGATGCCTTAACTCACTGCTATACAGTGTATCCCAATTTCGAAACGTCCCAACACTTTCCTTGGGCATGGCTCCAGTCCTATGGATCATGGGCACAGACAGGAAAGTCAGGTGGAAGCACCATTATATATAATCATACTTAAGACTAGTAGCTTTGGCAAATGTTGTCCAACAAGGGGGATGATTTTATGATCCCCATTCCCACTTTTTTTAAAAATTAAATTTTGAATTTGGGGTTTTCATTTCATTGGTTTGTTTTCTTGCCACCACACAATTATGTGTTGTGCCTCATTTTTCTGAATTGTGCATAATTGGAAGTTTTTTTTTCCAGGCTTAGTCAAAACACTTAAATAGCATTACCCCGACATTTATATTCATGACAAGCATCAACTGTCTACTAGAAACCCTTTTAACACCCTCGTTATTGAAAGTTCTATCAATTTGTATTCAAAATTAAACAAAGCCACTGAGGTCACTGGAATCAAGAATACACAAATACTCTATGGGTTTGAAAAGTGTTCTTGTGATAAAAGTGCCTGGTATTCTGGCATAAATAACAGAAAGAGCTTAAGAAGGGCCTGGTAAAGTGGGTTTGGGAATGCAGGTATTTGGCATAATGTCCTATAGCAAAGACAAATATTGGTATATTTGAGGACTTTTTAAAGAATCCTAACCTCTCACTGGCACCAATGCAGAAAAGAGAAAGTAGTTGGAGGGTGCCATCTGGAGGGCTCATGGTGAGGGAAGTACACAGCATATCACCCCCTTAGGAATCCAGGTCATGGGCATGAGGTGGCTTCCTACAGGTAATTAATTCCCTGCTGTGACCACATGGTCTCTGTGTCTATACTAATCACACAGCAGTTCTGAAAGCATTAAGCTTGTCCAAGGCCCTGGGGCTCTGCTGATTCTGAATCTTTGTAGACTTGCCCATAGTGCCCTCTGAAGCGCACAGTCCCCCTCCACTGTTCTTTTCTTCCCTGAGGGAGAGGACATCCATTGAAGTTAGCATTAAATTATTTAGTGGTATTCCTAGCAGTTTCTATTTATAGTCTTCTGGTGCCCTTTAAGTATATATACATTTTTATCTCTCTCACTTTTCCCAAAGATATAAATTGAGAAAAGAAAACAAAGATGCTCTAAATTCTAATATCTGTTCTAATTCCTATTGCCTTTTCTTCTCATGAACTGTGTCAGGGCAGGAGAGCTCTAGGAGTATCCAGAGATGCCCTGTGGTTAACCAAATGTCTGTGATGGATAAGGAACAGCTAGTAATTAGTTCATCTACCTGCAGCTGACTGCTCATTCCTCCCGAATAGGAGGGCTAGAGAGTAGCAGTTGTACATGCCATTTTTGTTTCCATAGCTAATTGCAGAGTCACCTCCTCTAAAATAAACACTCTTGCCCTTTTAAACATGGCCTTTATTTAATGGAACTTGTTTAATGGAAATTCTGGCAGAAGAAAATGATTTTCAGTATTCTTGAGGCCTTTTATAATGCAAAATGTATTTTAAACATGTAACATTTTGAAATTGTCCTATGACAGAGATCTTCTGTATCATCATAGACTTCACAGCCATTTGAGGTCGTATTTTCCTCATATAGTAACTTTTTCTTAGCCATTTAATTGTTTTAACATTTAGTCCTGCTCAAGGGCTAGGCCAAAGATTGATTGGTTTGATCTTTGAAGACAGTGACCCACTAGGGTAATTGGGGGGAAAAATGACCAAGTATCACATGAAAAATAAATCACATAGCCTGTCCTTTAAAAAACAAACAAAAAAAAAGCGTTTCACACACACACACACACACACACACACACACACAGGTTTATGAATGGAATTAGCAAATCAAAGATAAATAATGATCTTTTTTTTTTAATTTGTCCTCATAGTAAAGTAAATGATGGATTCTGAAGAAAACAAGTAAATTCAAGAATGCTGGCTCACATCTATTCTGTTTTGTGTTTTTGGCAAGAAGCAAGAATTCTGGCTTTTTCTTCCTTATATTTTTCTTTTTTTTCACTTTTTTTTGTATTTTAGAGTTTTCCAACCATGTACAATATACATTGTACACATGGAGTATACAATGTATACTCCATGACTTCTATATGGTAACAGAGAAATTAACTTGGCCACTGTTCATCTCCAGTCAAACTGCCCTCCAATTCTCCTTGACATTCAGTTTATATATTTCACTTTAACTTAGCCTAAAATAATGGTTGTGTGCACATGTATATATATATATATATATATATATATATATTCAAACAGTAATTATTCAATAGAATCATAAGACTGTGTATGTGTGTGTGTTATGTGCCTACATACACCCACCTTTCTTTCGATTTTATTAAATGGTCATTATATTGTTTGAATAATTAAATATCACCTTTTTCACAAAATTTGAAAGTTCCTTAAGGCAAATAATCTCATTAAATTCATCATTTTATTCCTATGTGTAGCTCAGTACCTAGCAATTAATAGGGAGTCAAATATGCTTCTCAAAGGAATGATTGATTACAAATAGCAAGAAGATTTTGAACAGTTTTTCATAAGAATGACCAGAAGAACAGAGAGCTCACTTTCTTCCATGTGTTTCTTGAATAAAGATGCTGTTCTACCAGGGAACAGCTTATTCTCAGCCATTTTCTAAACTGTTCTTTGCCAGGGTACAAATTTATAGCAAGAGGGAAGAAGCAGTTTATCACCTGAATGTCACATCTGCAAAAACTTTGCATGTGCACTTGGTAGATAAAGAACAGATAGCCCAGGTAATGATAAGTAGAATTTCCACTTAATGGAAGAAAATAAAGAGAAGTGAAACCAATATTTACTAAATTTTTATGTCAGGGAGCAGATGAATTTACCAATAATTTAAGAGAGGAAAAATGTTTTAAATAGTGATAATTGCTGACATTTAACGTGCACTCAGATGCCACGCACACAGACCTTTGTGGAATTGTATGTTTAATTTGCATAATTCTGTTAAGTAGTTGGTATTATCTCATTTTGTAGGAGACAGACCTGAGACTGAGAGAGGTTAAGAAAGTTGTTAATAGTCATGCTACTAAAACCTATAGTTTTGGAATTCTGACACAGATGTACTATAGAAAGTTTTAAAGTTAAAGCTTGTAATGACTTGGGCCACTCTCATAAAAGTTCTCTTTGTTGACTATAAAAAAGATTTGACATACCTACTTAAAATATAGGCACACAGTCTTGAAAACTTTCTTTCCCAGTATTTCAATGGAGAAAATGATCTTAACTTTCTTCCCTTATTTAACAACCACACACACCCAAAAAGGTTTTCTATTCGTGTGAAGGGATTGTCTTGTCTTGGACCCCTTTAGTAATGTAAAATTTATCTAAGTTCTTATCTTTTTAGTAATTTTAATCATCTTTTAAAACTGGCTTCATGGACCAGGTAATTAAGTTTACTACAAGCTACAACTTTGTGTGATTCAGCTATGTCCCAAATTCACCTAAGGATTCTACATAAAAAGCTATGGAGTATCTTTTAATATTCCAGATGGAGTTGGCCGTGGGTCCATTTTGCAGACGAGTATCTGATTTAGGGAAGTCCTATCGAATGCTGAGATCATTCAGGTGAGAACCAATTCTTTGTTACTACAGTCATATCCTATTAGCAAATAAATCCTTTCCTCTTATTCAGGTTGAACTATGTAAATTTTTCATCATTCAGTCATTTTTGACCTATAATAATTGCAATTTGATATGAATCATCTTAGAAGTTTTGTTCAAATCAGAACCCCATATATAATTATATGAAATGACTAATAAGTTAGTGGGTGTGTTTTTTCTTTTTGAGGTACAATTCACAAGATTGAGCTGGCAAATTTTCTTATGCTCTTCGTAGGTTGTTTTAATTGTTTTGTTTTTGTTTCCTATTGTTGAAAAATGTATTTAGTAGTAAAGCCAGGCAGTGCATAATAATATAGACATCTCTTTTTGAAATTTTCATTTGTTCATTTATTACTTTTAATCCAGTCTACTTTTTAAAAGATTATAGATTATATTTCATGGTATGGATATAACCAAAACTATTGAAGAAGTATTAAGAGAACTGAACTCAGTGATAGACTGCAGGGAATGGTTGTAAGTGTACTAGATAACTTAGGTTATTATAGTGAGCACCAATCTTTGGAAGCTTCCTAGAAACCAGTTAAAAAAAAAAAACAAGTTAATTCATAGTCATAATCTAAGAATATGCCAGTTCAAAGGGAAAAAACTCTTTTTGGTGCTGATCACTTAGGCTTTTATTAGTTTAGATTTTATGTAACAGACTAACTTAATGACTGAGGTCTTCAATAGCAGATTTTAGAAGATGAGGAGATGTTGTTTTTATGGCTATTTATGTAATTTCCCAGAAAATATTTACACTCAAAAATTTGACCAACTCTGAAGGTTCAGAGTATCAACGTAATATATATTTATAATTTTGTGAGCACAGCATGTCACATGGGAAGCCTTGATACAAACAACCATTATATCTAAGACCACAATGATCTCTGAATATAGTTTTATAAAGGTAATAGAGTGCAGCATGCAGCTCTCTAAAGATTGACTTAGTATTGGAGACTAATCAAAAAGTAGTGTTTCCTTTAAATGATCTCTTTGTTCTCTTATGTCATCAAAATATTACAGTAGAAAATTCAAGCGTAATGTAAGAAATACAGGAATTCAAGATTGTTGATCAAGAGGGGAACCTGATGCTTCACTTTACCTGTTGGTAATTGACAGAGATACTTTTTCTTAAATGTCAAAACAAGCCTGAATTTTACTTTTCCCTCAATGAAGAAATCACTGCCCATCTGTACAGAGGTAGACAACTTGAAGTCAGGACAACTTGAAGTAGATAGCAAATATTTTTATATATCTTCTTTTGATCAGCTCATATTTTTATAAAAAATATTTAAATTGTTTTGTTGAAGTTACAGAGTTCTGCACTATAAATATGAGTGAGTTAAAAGATCAGGAGGTCCCAAGGTTACCACTCCATCAGTCATCTGTACCATAAAAGTAACTTTAATAAAACTCCTGTGGGGGCTGGGGTTGTAGCTCAATGGTAGAGTGCTTGCCTAGCATGTGTGAGGCACTGGGTTCAGTTCTTGGCACCACATATAAATAAAATAAAGGTCCATCAACATCTAAAACAGAAATTTAACAAAATAAAATAAAATTCCTGTGAAGTCATTTACTTTGAGTAAGATGGTAACACAGCAATCCCAGCTGGGTAATAAAATGTTGCCCTGGCTGAGTTGGTTAATATACTAGAAGTATGGTTAACATATTAGCCAAGTAGTTATTGAAAAAAGTATGAAAAAGCTGTTGATTTTTTGCTGTATTAAGGTTAGGCTATTATTTTTTATAATCCTATGTTTAGTTGTTTATTTCATGTGTGGATATTAAAAGAGTATTAATTTTTCTATCAGCCCTCTCAACTCTTACACGAGAGAAATGATTCTTAAATTCTTCAAGTCTGGGTGACATCTTCTAGTACCTATTTATGGAATAAAAAATTATTCATTGATCAATGTATAAATTTAAAAGTTGTCCATTTTTTATATCTACTTTTTCCTGAAGTAATGGTCAGTCTAGATGGGTTTCAAACTTGTGACCATAACTCATGGTAAGAAGCTTTTTAAATTGTAATTTGGCATATACTCACATATAAACCTGCAAACACATTCAGACCTATTGTACATACATGTGCATACCCACATGTATGTTTTCATGAACCAGTAATTGCCCTTGCTTAATTTTTCAATATTCTCTGACCTTTCTTTTTCATTTGATTATTTTAACTCACAAAATTAGCTTCATGGCTCACTAATAGTTTTCATCTAGGAGTTACTCAACTTTTTCATAGGGCCCTTAATTCTTGAACTGTAATTGTTCTACTGACAGGGAACAGAATTTTTTTTTCTTTCTGTAGACTATGAAGTTGCATGCCCATTTCTCCTGGGATTATGGTACCTCTGCATTTCCCCTGCAGGTAGCCCTTTGGATCCTAAAGACTCAGGAACACAAAGATAATTGTATCCTACCTGTGGAGTATCTTCCATAACTTGAATTAATTGAAAAATTTCAACAAAGATTAGTCTGTACCAAAATATTCCTGCAGACCTATTGAATCTGCAGAAATCTACTGAATTGCTCCTAGCACTTTCTCAGTTATTTAATGGGACTGGGACAACTATTTTATCAACTTGATAAAGAAAAAGTGAAAGCATAGTTTATTAGGGTGTTCAAAGAGCCCTTACACTATAAGTCCCATTGCTTGAGAAGAGGAAAGCTGTGGACATATGTCCCTTCCTTGTGTTGTCATTGGGCAAGCTGTGGCTCTACCAGATTTTCTGAGTTGCCTTTAGAAGAGAATTGACTTGGGAAAGCTTACCCATGTGTGGGGTCTACCAGATCCCTTTCAGAAAGGAGGAAATCAGTACAGAACACCCTTTGTTCTAATAATCTAATTAAGCCTCTATTCTGCATATCCACAAAAACTTATTAGAGATCTAACTCTTCCAAAATTAGTCCTAAGTAGTTCAGTGGAAGAGCCCTCTCTTATTAATTAGTGCTTTTCTTCCATCGATTCTGTGGGCTATGGAGGAGGCATAGGCATCATCCACTGACCACATGCATATTACACTTTGGCTCTCATTCATGAATCCCTGTCAAAGGCTTTGAATGACACCAAAAACAACTTCATGGAAGACAGTAGGAGATTGGCTAAATAAAATATGTACCATTAATAAGATCAGATATATGCAGCAATTAACAATTATGTTGTCTTTTAATATCAGTAATATGAAAATAATCTCTAATGCATCACTAAATGAGAAACAGAGTACTAAGTGTGATATGTGATATGATCCCTACTATATTTTAAATAATAGTGTATATTGTATGGAGAATAAAAGCCAAAAGGAATAAAATATCAAAATATTATCTTTGGATAGTAAGATTGTCATTAGTGATTTTTCTTTATTTCTCAAATTTTCTGCCTCGGTTGTTTTACTTTTTGTACTCAGAAAAGTTGACACATTTTATTTTGAAATTCTTCTTCCATTGTTTCTACCATTTAAAAATAACAAAGGGACTTAAGAATAATATAAAATATACTAAATCATTACCCAATAAGGCTAGGGCAAGCCAAACAGCAAAACCCAGCATGTTATGGGAACACAGAAGACCTCAGTCTGAATTAGATGCAGTGGCTGCAAGGGAAGGCAAGGGGCTTCTGCAGAGGAGGGAGGTGTGCTGGCCACAGCACCTGCCTCTAGCTGTACCCCACACATACTCCTTAACAGGCTCCCTTCCTTCACCATGCAGCTATTTACCTCAGGGCCCTCTGTTTTTGACTGTAATATCAGTGGACTTTTTAATTAAGCTGGCAAATTTATTGTATATATTTATATTTTGTTAGTTTACATTAGAGTTCCTCAGGCAACAAGAACCTTTTCATACTAAGGACAGAATGCTGCCTCAGAAAAGTGCTGACATTAGTGATTTGCCTTTGGGTAATTTGTATTCTACACAAGATACCCAAGTCAGAGCTGCAGAGATTGCCTCCTTGCTATCTGTCTACAGCATGATGATCCTTGAGCAGATGTCATGTGGCTGGTACCTTCACTCACCCTTTCCACAAGCCTTAAAGCTCTGACTTTTGACATTGTCAGTGCAGATCTGTGTGATGCTGAAGACACATAAGTCCAAGTGTCCTTCACCAGCTTAGAGACACAGATTCTGCCTTCAGGCAGGCCCTACCACCTTTGCTCCTGAAGGGGCAATTTGTCCTGAAGATGTCCACAGCCTGCTCAGCTAAAAGCCTCATTACCATCCAGGTTAATGACAGAGTGACAAAAATTGTCAGGACAGGGGCTCTGTTAAGATAGAGCTTTTAGCTGGTCATGGTGGCACACTCCTGTAATCCCAGCAGCTAAGGAAGCTGAGACTGCAGAATCACGAGTTCAAACCAGCCTCAGCAAAAGCAAGGTACTAAGCAACTCAGTGAGACCCTGTCTCTAGATAAAATACAAAATAGGGCTGGGGATGTGGCTCAGTGGTCTGGTGCCCCTGAGTTCAGTGCCCAGTACAAAAAAAAAGAAAAGATGGAGCTTTTAACATGAAGAGCAGTAGAAAAAAGAAGCCAGTAACCTGATTAGTAACCAGATGGGGATGTTCATGTCAGTTGCTTTTCATTGTAGGAGAGGTGAGGGTTTTCCAGGTCTACAGTTTGTGTCGATGATACAGATGCTCCTTGAAATTCCAGACCTCTGTGTTTGAATTTTGATAGAACTGGAAAAAAAGGCCATCTTCTTAATGGTCTGTTCCTTTTTTCCACCTGTGTATACAGACCCCTTAATCTATTCTCTGAAATAACCACTGCCCTGAGGTTTCTGGATTCCTAACTCCATGTTTTAGATTTCAGCTCAGCCACCACCTCAGATTTAGGTTGTTTTCGTTATCCTCTGCTGCTGCTTTTATACTGCAGGTGGTGCTTAGCTAAACATGAAGGGGTGAATATTGAGTTTATTATCATGTTTATTATTTCTCACAACCATAATTTAATTATTGACTATACGCCAAGCCTATACTGGGTGTTTTGCTGAAATTCCTTGTGTATCCTCATTGTACTTATGAATCAGGAGCAATCTGTGTGAGGCAGTTGAAACTTAAGATGGGGAAGTAGCCAGTACTGCACAGCCAAAAAGCAGGAGTGTCCCAAAGTCCCATTTCAGGCTTAAAACTGCCTGATTTCAAAACCTGTGTTTGTGACCTTACATTTTATTCCAGAAATTCCCATTTGTTTTCACTTGCATTTGTCATGGAACAATATTTGAAAGTTTATAATCAACTAGGAAAATGTGGAAAAAATTTTAAGAGAATCTATGGCAATTCCTGCTGCTGAGATGCCTCATCTCACTCTTCACTACGACGTGCAAACTCCAGGACAGTGCACAGGAACGTTCAGTCAAGTGTGGTTTTTATTTTTTTTTATGTTTTTATTTTTTATTGGTTGTTCACAACATTACAAAGCTCTTGACATATCATATTTCATACATTAGAATCAAGTGGGTTATGAACTCCCATTTTTACCCCAAATACAGATTGCAGAATCACATCGGTTATACATCCACAGTTTTACATACTGCCATATTAGTGACTGTTGTATTCTGCTACCTTTCCTAAGCTCTACTATCCCCCTTCCCCTCCCCTCCCATCTTCTCTCTCTACCCCATCTACTGTAATTCATTTCCCTCCATGTTTGTTATCCCATTCCCCCCATAACCTCTTATATGTAATTTTGTATAACAATGAGGGGCTCCCTCCATTTCCATGTGATTTCCCTTTTTTTCTCCCTTTCCCTCCCACCTCATGACTCTGTTTAATGTTAGTCTTTTCTTCCTGCTCTTCCTCCCTGTTCTGTTCTTAGTTGCTCTCATTATATCAAAGAAGACATTTGGTATTTGTTTTTTAGGGATTGGCTAGCTTCACTAAGCATAATCTGCTCTAGTACCATCCATTTCCCTGCAAATTCCGTGATTTTGTCATTTTTTAGTGCTGCGTAATACTCCATGGTGTATAAATGCCACATTTTTTTATCCATTCATCTATTGAAGGGCATCTGGGTTGATTCCACAGTCTAGCAATTGTGAATTGTGCAGCTATGAACATCGATGTGGCAGTATCCCTGTAGTGTACTCTTTTAAGGTCTTCAGGAAATAGTCCGAGAAGGGCAATAGCTGGGTCAAATGGTGGTTCCATTCCCAGCTTTCCCAGGAATCTCCATACTGTTTTCCAAATTGGCCGCACCAGTTTGCAGTCCCACCAGCAGTGTACAAGAGTACCCTTTTCCCCACATCCTCACCAGCACTTGTTGTTGTTTGACTTCATCATGGCTGCCAATCTTACCGGGGTGAGGTGGTATCTTAGGGTGGTTTTGATTTGCATTTCCTTGACTGCTAGAGATGGTGAGCATTTTTTCATGTATTTGTTGATTGATTGTATGTCCTCCTCTGTGAAGTGTTTGTTCATGTCCTTGGCCCATTTGTTGATTGGGTTATTTGTTTTCTTATTGTCTAATTTTTTGAGTTCTTTGTATACTCTGGATAATAGGGCTCTATCTGAAGTGTGAGGAGTAAAGATTTGTTCCCAGGATGTAGGCTCCCTATTTACCTCTCTTATTGTTTCTCTTGCTGAGAAAAAACTTTTCAGTTTAAGAAAGTCCCATTTGTTGATTCTTGTTATTAACTCTTGTGCTATGGGTGTCCTACTAAGGAATTTTGAGCCCGACCCCACAATCTATAGATCGGAGCCTACTTTTTCTTCTATCAGACGCAGAGTCTCTGGTTTGATATCTAGCTCCTTGATCCACTTTGAGTTGACTTTTGTGCATGGCGAGAGGAGGGGATTCAGTTTCATTTTGTTGCATATGGATTTCCAGTTTTCCCAACACCATTTGTTGAAGATGCTATCCTTTCT
Source organism: Spermophilus citellus (assembly GCF_964194105.1). Taxonomy (NCBI): domain Eukaryota; kingdom Metazoa; phylum Chordata; class Mammalia; order Rodentia; family Sciuridae; genus Spermophilus; species Spermophilus citellus. Next base: position 176,172,475 of record NC_138184.1, on the reverse strand, counting down.
CCATTGCATGCTTTTAGCTCCTTTATCAAATATAAGATAGTTGTAGCTTTGTGGATTAGTCTCTGTGTCCTCTATTCTGTACCATTGGTCCACCCCCCTGTTCTGGTACCAGTACCATGCTGTTTTTATTACTATTGCTCTGTAATATAATTTGAAATCTGGTATTGCTATACCACCTGATTCACACTTCCTGCTTAGAATTGTTTTTGCTATTCTGGGTCTTTTATTTTTCCATATGAATTTCACGATTGCTTTATCTATTTCTACAAGAAATGCCATTGGGATTTTGATTGGCATTGCATTAAACCTATAGAGAACTTTTGGTAATATCGCCATTTTGATGATGTTAGTTCTGCCTATCCATGAACAAGGTATATTTTTCCATCTTCTAAGATCCTCTTCTATTTCTCTCTTTAGGGTTCTGTAGTTTTCATTGTATAGGTCTTTCACCTCTTTTGTTAGGTTGATTCCCAAGTATTTTATTTTATTTTTTTTTTGAGGATATTGTGAATGGAGTGTTTTTCCTCATTTCCGTTTCAGAAGTTTTGTCGCTGGTATACAGAAATGCCTTTGATTTATGTGTGTTGATTTTATATCCTGCCACTTTGCTGAATTCATTTATTAGTTCTAGTAGTTTTTTTGTAGACCCTTTTGGGTCTTCTAGGTATAGAATCATGTCATCCGCAAATAGTGATAATTTAAGTTCTTCTTTTCCTATTTTTATGCCTTTAATTTCTTTCGTCTGTCTAATTGCTCTGGCCAGTGTTTCGAGAACTATATTGAATAGAAGTGGTGATAGGGGGCATCCCTGTCTTGTTCCAGATTTTAGAGGGAATGCCTTCAATTTTTCTCCATTCAGAATGATGCTAGCCTGAGGCTTAGCATAGATAGCTTTTACAATGTCGAGGTAAGTTCCTGTTATCCCTAGTTTTTCTAATGTTTTGAACATAAAGGGATGCTGTACTTTGTCAAATGCTTTTTCTGCGTCTATCGAGATGATCATATGGTTCTTATCTTTAAGTCTATTGATGTGGTGAATAACATTTATTGATTTCCGTATATTGAACCATCCTTGCATCCCAGGGATGAATCCTACTTGATCATGGTGCACAATTTTTTTGATGTGCCTTTGTATCCGATTCGCCAGAAATTTATTGAGGATTTTTGCATCAAGGTTCATTAGAGATATTGGTCTGTAGTTTTCTTTCTTTGAGATGTCTTTGTCTGGTTTCAGAATCATGGTGATGTTGGCCTCATAGAATGAATTTGGCAGCGCTCCCTCTTTTTCTATTTCCTGAAATAACTTGAAAAGTATTGGCATTAATTCTTCTTTAATGGTTTTGTAAAACCCCGCTGTATACCCATCTGGTCCTGGGCTTTTCTTGGTTGGAAGTCTTTTGATTGCTTCTTCTATTTCATCTATTGATATTGGTCTGTTTAAGTTGTGAGTATCCTCCTGACTCAGTCTGGGCAAATCATATGACTTAAGGAATTTATCGATGTCTTCACTATCTTCTATTTTATTGGAATATAGGTTTTCAAAATAATTTCTAATTGTCTTCTGTATTTCTGAAGCGTCTGTTGTAATATTGCCTTTTTCATCCCGTATGTTAGTAATTTGAGTTCTCTCTCTTCTTCTCTTCGTTAGCATGGCTAGGGGTCTGTCGATCTTATTTATTTTTTCAAAGAACCAACTTTTTGTTTTGTTAATTTTTTCAGTAGTTTCTTTTGATTCAATTTCATTGATTTCTGCTCTGATTTTAATTAATTCTTGCCTTCTGCTACATTTGCTGTTGTTTTGCTCTTCCTTTTCTAGGGCTTTGAGATGAAGTGTGAGCTCATTTATTTGTTGGTTTTTCCTTTTTTTGAGGAGTGACCTCCAGGCGATGAATTTCCCTCTTAAAACTGCTTTCATTGTGTCCCGTAGATTCCGATATGTTGTGTCTGTATTTTCATTTATCTCTAAGAATTTTTTGATTTCCTCCTTTTGTTTTCTGTAACCCATTGATCATTCAGTAACGTATTGTTCATTGTCCATGTGATGTAGGATTTTTCCTTCCTTCTTTTATCATTGATTTCCAGTTTCATTCCATTATGATCTGATAAATTGCATGGTATTATCTCTACCCCTTTATATTTACTGAGGGTTGCCCTATGGCATAATATATGATCTATTTTTGAGAAGGTTCCATGTGCTGCTGAGAAAAAAGTATATCCACTTGATGATGGTTGATATATTCTATATATGTCAGTTAAGTCTAGGTTACTGATTGTGATATTGAGGTCAATAGTTTCTTTATTCAACTTTTGTTTGTAGGATCTGTCCAATGGTGAGAGAGGTGTGTTGAAGTCACCCATGATTATTGTGGTCTATTTGATTCTTGAACTTGAGGAGAGTTTGTTTTATGAACGTCGCAGCGCCATTATTTGGTGCATAAATATTGATAATTGTTATGTCTTGTTGGTGAATTGTTCCTTTTAACAGTATATAATGTTCTTCCTTATCCCTTTTGATTAACTTAGTCTTGAAGTCGATTTTATTCGATATGAGAATGGCCACCCCTGCTTGCTTACGAGGACCGTGTGCGTGGTATATTTTTTCCCAACCTTTTACCTTGAGCCTGTGTATGTCTTTTCCAATCAGATGTGTCTCTGGAGGCAGCATATTGTTGGATTTGTTTTTTTAATCCATGTTACCAGCCTATGTCGCTTTATTGGAGAGTTTAAGCCATTAACGTTTAGAGTTACTATTGATATATGGTTTGTACTTCCTGCCATGTTTGATTATTTATCTCTTTTTTTTTTTCTAATTTAGTTTGTTTCTCCATGATTAGCTTTCCCCCCATCCTCTGTCTTTACCGAGGCTCTTCCCGCTGATGGTTTTGGTTATTGTTTTTCATTTCTTCCTCATGTAGAGTTTTGCTCAAGACGCTTTGCAATGCTGGTTTTCTAGCTACAAATTCTTTTAGCTTTTGTTTATCATGAAAGATTTTTATTTCGTTGTCATATCTGAAGCTTAATTTTGCTGGATACAGAATTCTTGGTTGGCATCCATTGTCTTTCAGTGTTTGAAATACGTTGTTCCAGGATCTTCTCGCTTTCAGCGTCTGTGATGAAAAATCCGTTGTTAACCTTATTGGTTTACCCCTAAATGTAATCTGCCTCTTTTCTCTTGTAGCTTTTAATATTTTCTCTTTGTTCTGTATATTGGATATCTTCATAACAATGTGTCTTGGCGTTGGTCTACTGTGATTTTGTGTGCTCGGTGTCCTGTATGCATCTACATTTGTATATCTGTTTCCTTTTTTATTTCTGGAAAGTTTTCTGTAATTATTTCATTCAGCAAGTTACTCATTCCCTTGGCATGAATCTCAGTGCCTTCCTCTATCCCGATGACTCGTAAGTTTGGTTTTTTTAAGTTATCTCAATTCTCTTGGATGTTTTTCTCGTGATTTTTCACCAGCCTATCTGAGTTGGCTAGATTCTTTTCAAGATGATATATTTTGTCTTCATTATATGACGTTCTGGCTTCTACTTGCTCCACTCTGTTAGTGATACTCTCGATTGAGTTTTTAATTTGGTTTATCGTTTCCTTCATTTCTAGAATTATTTTTATAATCTCTATCTCCTGATAAAGATGCTTAACTTCTTCTTTTATCTGTTTATGTAATTCATTTTCAATGTGATCTTTAAGGTTCCTTTCCATCTGTCTAAGGTGTTCCTTGAGTTCTTTATATGGCCATTTTTCTGATGACTCCAGGTCCTCCTGAATATTTAGGCTGTCCTTCATTGTTTGTACTCCTTTTCTTCCTTGCTTTTTTATGCTCATGATACTTCTTGTTCTGTTTGACTGCTGAGTTACTGTTTACTCTTATAAATTTATTTGATGCTTGGGAGGAGAGGTATTAGAAGGGAAGGGAAGAAGTCACTAAAGAGAGTGAGTTTAAGCAGGTAGAATTCAAGAAAGGGGGAATAAGAAAAGAAATGAAAAGACAAAAGAAAAAAAGTGAAAAGAAAGAAAGAGAAAACGAAAAAATAAAAATTTAAAACCAAAAAAAAAAATTATAATGATAATAAACAAATGGAAATTAAAGTTTAAAAAAATAATAGTAATAATAATAGAATAAAAAGAATTAAAAAAATTGAAACCATTAATAAGAAAGTTGAAGAGCAACAACAACATCAACAAAAAGTGAAAATAAAATTTTAAAAAATACCAATAATAATCATTAAAAAAAGAATAATAATAATAAATGCAGTCATAGAGCTCAATTAACTTCTCTTCCAGTAGGTGGGAACTGGGCCAGGCTTCTCTTCTTGATGGGTGGGAACCAATCACTGTTCCTCAGCTCTTCTTCCCAGACTGTGAGGGTCTCCATTCCTGAGTGCCTAGGGCCTTCTCTTGTGGTTCCTCAAGCCAGGCCCTGCTCACCTGTGAAGCTCGCCACAATACTGGCTACACGCCGTGTCTGCTGCTCCTGGGAGCCCTGTTTCCATAGATGCCTGGGCACACCCTTTCTGTTTGCCTCCCTCAGACCCTAAGTTTGTAGGGCTTGGGGCTGAGGACCCCCAGCGAATTTGTTTGCCCTCAGGTAGCAACTCCCCTGGTAGCTGGTGCAAGGGACCTCTGTTGTCAGCAGAGGGATACCCTGGGTCTGACTATCGTGTTCAGTTGGCTTTTACCTCTGTGAGTTCAGGCGGGCCGACTAGTTATTTCAGCAGGATCATTAGTGCTGAGTCACTAGAAGCAGGGGAACCAGAACTACAATGCAGCCCAATCCGGGCTCGGTGTGTTCTGAGAGGGGCAGACTGTTCGCCCGGGATCCCCTTCAGCTCAACAGTGCCTAGTGGTCCTGAGCAAACAGTATTTTGACAGTTTACTTCTCCCTATGCTCGCGCAGCTGAAGGGGTTAGAGACTTGATCTCTCCGCGTCTGCCGCCATGTTGGATCACTTAGATTTTAAATTGTCACTCATCTTATCAGCTGTTTCATTTAACTCGGCTGCTCACTCGCGCGGTGAAGAGTCTGCTCTATGGTGCTCCGCGGGAGGCAGCGGCGGCGCCGCCGCGGTGGCGGCTCAGCTGTGGCCTTCGGGACCCCCGGGGAGGGGGTGCGGGCTGGGGGACGGGAGGCAGCGCCTCGGGGCCACGCGGGCCGGGTACCGGACACGCGGGAGAGCGGGCGGGGTGGGGGAAAGAAATTGAGATCTAGATTTAGGGACTGAGCTTGGGAGGAGAGACAGCTGGGGAGAAGCAAAGCGGAAAGGCGGAGAGGAGAAGGAGAAGGGGCCGAGGGAGCCGGGCAGCTGGGGCTGCAGCCTTACTGCTCGCGCTGAAGTCGTGATGGACTCACTCCACCTTGGCTGGAGTCGTGGCGGATTCACTCCACCTAGGCCCCTTTCTTGACACGGCGCTGGGTTTTTGTCGACAGATCTCCTTTAATGATCTTTACCTCATCTTTTCAGACGCGGCGGCGTGGAGCACGGAGCGGCTTACTCACTTCCCGCCGCCATCTTCCACATTCCCCCCAAGTGTGTTTTTTATTGCTAGAGAGCATCTGTCTAAAAACCTTTCTTTCTGGTCTGCTGGGATAGAGAACGAGACTCCAAAAAAGGAACCATTCTCACCTCTCTGCATCAAGTCCTTGTTTACCCCAAAGCATTAGTCTATATCATTCTCTCCTAGGGTCCACAAAGCACCTCAAGTCCCAAAACAGGCCTCCCTAAAGTTTGTGTTCTATGGAGGGAAGATGGCCAACTGTCCCCCAAGTGGAATCATGTTTCCTTCCCCTACCTTTCCTTCTGTACTATTTATAGAGCTCAATGCACATGTTCAGTGGTTTTATTGCTTTATTGGGCCCCTCACCAAGAAGTTATGAAGGCACCGCAGGTAGTATGAAAGGGGCCACCAATGATGTTGGGTGTTGTGGATGTAGGAGTAGCAGGACTTTTGTCTTACTTCACTTTATGATTGACCTTAACCAACTGTCAGAAAACTGATGACTACACAGTTGTCAGTCACTTAAACGTGAATTTTCCTGACAGAAATACAGTTTTTCTAAGGGACCTAATACTCTACTTAATTAATACTACTTTCTGAGTATAAAATTTAACCTTGATAGTGATGCTATAATTATAATATTATTTTCTAAGAATGATATCGTGGCATTTGGGATAACTGCTTTTTAGATTACCGTAATTTTCTTTTACTTCATAAGGCACTTCAAATGATGATTTATTTTTTAACTTGCTGGTTTTAAAATCCTATCTGGAATCAGGGAGAAGGGTGGGTGCGAGTTGTATTCTTTCAGCCTCTTAAAACCAACACCAGGAATAAAATGTCTACATTAGATGTTTACTAGTAATTATATCAGCAGTGTGTAATTCAGAATCAAGTTCTGTTTTGCTTTCATGGTTTTTTTGGCAGTTCTGTTAGGGTGGCCAGTGGGAAAGATTTAGTATTGTCTAAATAGCTTCTGTCTCAGAACTCCAAAGGGACTGATGATTAAGCATAAGGTCACATTTTAAAATGAGCTGAATTTTACCAGCCTAGGCTTATGCAGATGTTTTTATGAGACAGCTTCTGTATGTGCCAGGCTCCTAGACAGGGCATGTTCCATGCATATGTGTCCAGCTTGTTCCTCTCTCCCTGTCTTTTGTCCTCTTTCCCTTTTTGCCCTTCTTTCCTTACTTGCCTTTCTTTCCATTTGCAGTTTATATTAAGAAAATACTGGAAGAAAGGAAAGAAAAACATGAATATTAAAACCATAAAACTAACTTCATTGAAACATAAGTGTCAAATTTGGCTTTAAAATTCCTAAAGCCAAAGATAAAAAAGAAACAAATTGAGCTGTCAGTATCAAAAAGGAAGATATATATCAGCTCTTAAGCGAAAGTTAAATGTTAATAGTCCTGGTGGGATCCTCTTGTGTGTGATGTTTCTTATCTCTTGCTGCTTCTAGAAACCCCCCACACCCTCCGAATTGAATTCAGGGATCATGCTCACTAGGCAAGCACTCTACCACAGAGCCACATCTCCAGTCCCTAGAAATTTTGTCTTTAAATAGTTTGATATGTGGTTTTGTAAACTCTTCTTTGGGTTGAATTTGATTGCAGATCTGTTTGCTTTCTGTACCTAGATGTTGACATATTTTCCCAGATTTGGGAAATTTGGCACTGTTGTTTCCTTATTATTTCTGACTACCTTCCTCTTCGTCCTCCTCCTCCTCCTCCCCCCCTCCCTCTTCTTCTTCTTCTTTCTTTTTTTATTGAATTATGCAGATCTTAGTTCTCTGGATAGTGTCCTATAATTCCTCTAAAATTTTATTTATTCTTTTTCTTTCTTATTGCTTTTTGCTCCTCCAACTGGAATTAAAATATTCTGTCTTTAAGCTCTGATTTTATGCTTGATTATACCTGCTATTGAAGCTGTCGAATTTTTCAGCTTAGTCATTGTATTTTTCATATCTAGTTTTTAAATTTTTTATTATTTTTCTTTGTCAAAATTTTATCTTGTATATGTATTGTTTTCCAAATTTCATTTAATTTTTCATGTATATATTATTAGAGTTTGCTGAACTTCCTCAACGAGATTGTTCTGAATGCTTTGTCAGTTATTTCCATTTCTTTAGGATCCCTTATTAGAGCTTTCTTAGTTTCTTTTGGTTGTATCATGATTCCCTGATCTTTAGTAACCCTTGTATCCTTGAACTGATATCTGCATGAAGAGACAGCCACCTCTTCTGGCTTTCATAGCTATTCTTTTGGCATAGGTAGAACTTTACTATTTAGTACAGCCTGTTATTCTGGGTGGGCCAGCTGATACTGACCCTGAGAACAAGCAGAGTTGCTGCTGGGCTCTGTTGTCTGGTAGTACTAATGGCGTGGCCCTGCGGTTAGGAAGAACCATTGGCTGGGTACTGCAATCACCTCTGATCTGGCAGAGGGTATATTTCCTGGTTAGACAGTATTGTTATTTGAATTGTGCGCACTTGAGTAGGGCTGTAGGCAGAGATCTGAGTTTAAGCAGAATCATTGCCCTAAATGAGTGGACTCTGAGGTTGGGTGGAGCCAGTTCAGACAAGTCTAGCCCCTGTACCGCATAGATATGCACTCTCTGCCTAGGTGGGGTCTTGAGGTGAGTTCTGAAGCTGGGCAGTCCCGCTCCAGCTCCTATGTACTCAAGCCAGCTTGAACTTTTCAGTGGGATTCTAGGAGCAATTTGCTCAGCTTTGTAAGTAAACTGTCATGGAGTGGTTTCACTCATCTGGCACCACTTCTGCTCCAGATCTGCATGCTGGTTGCTGTGTGCCCTCCCCTACCATTCTTTGTTTCTACTTGACACCAGGGAATCCTGTCCCATTGTTCCCTATGAGGAAGATTGAAGTAGGCTTCTGCAAAGCATCTCAGAATTCTGGGGAAGCTGGATGTCTACTTCTGGGTCTTTTCCAACCCAGAAACTGTGGGCCAGGGAATCTTCTATTTTGCTGTGCCAGGGCAGGGAGGAGTGAGGCATTCAGAGTTGAACTGTACCTCTTAACTTTCTAGCATAGTTTATATATGATTCTGTAATCCACATGGGTATATCAGTCTTATTCCTGAGTTTGGGGGTTTTCACAAAAGTGTTCTCTTCTGAGGATAGTTGCTAGGTGGACTTTGTGAGAGGAACATAGTGAAGCCTGGGACCTATTCTGCTATCTTGCTTTCTGTCTAACCCTCTACACAGCTTTTAATCTGTGTTTGACATGTTGTAAGTGCTACCTACGTGTGTTAGCTATTTCTGCTGCTGCTGATACTGATGATGATGATGGAATCTTTCCCCTACATGAAGACAGTGTCATCCACACAGAGAAAGACTTAAAGGGATGTCTGCGGTTGAAACCGGAAATCCCTCAGTAACATTTTCATACCTAATTAGGTGCTTGATGATGACCGAAAGCTCCACATCATGGAACACTGAAATGATTTGACAGATGTGACCACAGGAAGACCTTGATCACATTCCCATAGAACTTGGATCATTCTGGCTTTCTGGTGAGAGCCAGTATAAGTGAACTGAAATATTTTCTCGGTAACTAAAGAGAATAAATGATGAAACGATGTTACTTGATAAAGCAGTTGAAATTAGAAAAATCCTTATCAGAGATAGATTATATTTACAGAATAGTTAACATAAAGACATTTTTTCCTAATAATATTCTGGATCCAATAAGAAGTAACTGTTGAGAGCACTCCTGACATAAACCTTATTAGTGTAAAAAAAGGAAGAAATGTTAAGATATATTGCTGCCAGCAACTTTTGAGCTTCCAAAGCTCAGCTTGTAGTCATTAGCTCTTGTCCAAGAGAGCTCAAAGCCAGGGAGGGAACAATAACAGTTTCAAATAATTCTTTATAGCCTTTTTTTGTTATTTTATTTTTCATACTTTGAGACAGGAGATCACTAATTTGCCCAGGCTGGTCTCAAAACTGGTGGGCTCAAGTGATCCTCCCTCCTCAGTGCTGCATGGCTGTAATGTGCATCACTGCAGTGGATCAGCTGCACACTTCTATAAAATCATAATGGTGAGACCCAGAGCTATAGTGTATGAGAAAGGAGCTGCAGTTGTTTGGCAAGGTAATAACTTGGTATATGCAAAACATAGTTACCATTTTGAGATGTGTAGAAATAAACATGTATACTTAATGGATTATAGTCCAAAGAAGTATTCTACGGGAAATGAAAGCTGAAAGTGTTGTCCAAGGTAAGAATATGTTAGTTATCACGAATTGGGGTGAATATACTTTGTATACATCCAGAGATATGAAAAATTGGGCTCTATATGTGTAATAAAAATTGTAATGCATTCTGCGGTCATATATAAATTTTAAAAATAATGTTATAATTTAAAGACTTGACTTGGTGCTTTATTTGATTTCAGCCTATTAATTAAATGAACTTTAGGAGGGGATTTTGCTGAGTCAACTGGAAGTTACTTCAGATCCATTAATCAAGGAATCAAGAATCAAGGAAGGAAAGATTTGAAAGATGTATCAGCCACCCTAGAGTGTGTGCATGTGTATGTGTGGTGGGTCTTAGGGTTGAATGGGGCATTACAAAATTGGATAATCATCCTTCAATAGCCAGTTTAGGAAGAATATTGATATTTAAGTATAATGATTTTTCTACCGAATTACCTGTTTTGATGTGGAATGGCATGAATTAACTTGTGGCTTTTCGTCTTCTAGACCATTGCTCTTCCAGACAAGTGAACATGTAGCTAATAGTCCTGCACTGGGGGACATCATTCCATTCAGCATCATTATTCAGTTTTTGTTCACAAGAGCACCTGCTGAGCTGAAATCTCCTTTCCAGGTAATACAGCAAAGCCAAAACCCTCTTGTGAGTCTTCCCTGTTAATTTGTGAATATTGAGCAACTTAACAACCTAGAAAATATTTTTTTTAAATTATCAATTGAATCCAGAATTAGCCCTTTAAATAATGATGTCACAAGTAGTTTATGTTCATAAATTTTTTTTGATGGAGGCCCCATTTTCTTTGCTCTCCCACCATCAAGTGGGAAGTTCTGAAGGCTCTCAGGAGTTAGGAAGGTGCCTAAAGCCTGTGGCACCTTTTACAAGCTTCCATCAGGCAGATATGTGAGGGAATTTCACCTTGAAAATCCCCAAGAGTGCTTTATTTATTTATTTATTGTTTTAATTTTTGATTTTTTTAAAGTTATAGATGGACACAATACCTTTATTTATTTTTATGTGGTGCTGAGGATTGAACCCTGTGCCTCACACGTGCTAGGCAAGCACACTGTCATTGAGCTATAAGTCCAGCCCCTAAGAGTGATTTTTGAACCAGCATTTACTACCATTTGCTGAAGAATGTATTCATACTCTTCTCTAATTGTGTTTTGATCCTGCAGAGGGCAGAATGGTCCCATGCACGCTTCTCCCAGTGGCTGGATGACCATCCATCTGAAAAGGACAGGCTTCTCCTCATCAGGTAACTCCCTGTGTTTTAGGGTACCCACCTGGGATAGAAGCCCAAGGTAGGTGGGGGACACAGTGGGGATGAAGGGCAGTGCCTAGATAGACATGGACACAGGATTGCACCTTCTTAAGGCAGGCCACCTCATTGCAGAGACCACTCACGCTAGAGCGCCCAGCTGTGAACCTTTGGGTATGGTAGTTTTGCCCTCAATATCTAATACTTTCAGTCCTTTGCATCCTATTTTGTGCCATTGCATACCCCATGCAGGAATGGCACTATGCACTTCCAACTCTAAAAACCAACCTGCACTCTTTGGCTTAACTACACATTTTCTGTGTTATTTTCATGTGTTGCAGCTATTGAATTGGTGGAGCACAAATTTGAATGAACTTTAAACTCTACCCAGATATGAAATAATTGTTAGAAGGAGACAAGGACAACTTAACTATTTAGATTCTATGTGTCCTCCCATAGTGCCCTATGAGTTCACTGTGTATATACGTGTGTATGACAGCATGTGCACATGTTCAAACACACATACTGTATACTTCAGTTGTGCCGAGGTTGGGATGCTTTAACTGTTATCCTTCTTCCAACAATACTTTTTTCTGAAATTGCCCTCGCCAAGTTATCAAAGGCCTCCTACCCATCAGAAATCTTCATTCCTAAAGTGAGATGTGGCCCTTTCCTCTTGGAGCCTCCATGACCCCATGGACATGTTCATCTGTTTCTGTTATAACATCTCTGCCATTTTCCCCTTCTACCTCATTTGCTGAATTCTCTCCTTCCATCCATACTTTGAATAATATCACTTCCCATATTTTGTTCTTGGCTCTTTTTTGACTCATTCTTTCCAAATGTTGGTTCCCGGGTGAGTTCATCCAGACCTATGCCTGTTGTGGCCTCTTCTGTACTTCATGGCATCTGATATGTGACTTACTTGATTGCACAGGCCCTCAGGTACGTAAACTTGCTTTCATGTCACCACTTGAATGCCCCAAAGAAATCTCAGCACCAAAGTGTTCCAAATTGATCTTTTCTTACAAACCTTGTTCTACCATATTTCCTGTCTTGGTTGGGAGGTCACCATCACCTAACCAACCAAACTAGAAAACCTTTAAATCATCATTTGACTCCTCCATCACCTTTGTCCTCCAATCCAGTCAGTTGTCTCTGTCAAAGGGTTCTTGAAGCCATTCTCATCTCTGTCTAGGGTCTAGGGCCATGCCAGTTAGCCTGTGTTTAAGCCACAGTGTGGGTGATGAGCTGAGTACCCTACAGCCAGAATGGGGCTCATGGTGCTAAGGTGATTCTCAGTCCTGTTTGCTGAGAAGCATTTACAAAGCTTTGAAATGTCCTACTGCCTAGGTTACACTCTTGACTGCCTCAGAATTGCTGGTGCTATGGCCTCAGGATCTCTGTTTTTGTTTGTTTGTTTAATTGATTTTATTTTTTTAAATACAGGACAGCGGAATGCATTACAATTCTTATTAACATATAGAGCACAATTTCTCATATCTTTGTATACAAAGTATGTTCATACCAATTCATGTCTTTATGCATGTACTTTATGTTTTTTGCATTACAATTCTTATTACACATATATACCACAATTTTTCATATCTCTGTTTGTATATAAAATAGGTTGATATCCAGTTCGTGTCTTCATACATTTGGATAATGAGTCCATCACATTCCACCATCCTTGCTAATCCCCTGCCTCCTCCCTGTCCCTCCCTCCCTTCTTCCCTATCTAGAATTCATTTATTCCTCCCATGTTCCCCCTCCCTACCCCACTATGAGTTATCCTCCTTATATCAGAGAAAACATTCAGCATTTGTTTTGGGGGGTATTGGCTAACTTCACTTAACATTATCTTCTCCAGCACCATCCATTTACCTGAAAATGCCATGATTTTATTCTCTTTTATTGCTAAGTAAAACTCCATTGTGTATATATGCCACATTTTTTTTTTATCCATTCATCCACTGAAGGGCATCTAGGTTGGCTCCATAGTTTAGCTATTGTGAATTGTGCTGCTATAGACATTGATGTGGCTGTGTCTCTATAAGTATACTGTTTTTAAGTCCTTTGGGTATAGTCTGAGGAGAGGGATAGCTGGGTCAAATGAGTTCTTTATATACCCTAGAGATTAGTGCTCTATCTGATGTGTAAGGGGTAAAAATTTGCTCCCAAGATGTAGGCTCTCTGTTCACCTCACAGATTGTTTCTTTTACTGAGAAGAATTTTTTTAGTTTGAATCCCATTTATTGATTCTTGGTTTTAATTCTTGCACTATAGGAGTCTTATTATGGAAGTCGAGGCCTAATCCCACATGATGAAGATTAGGGCCTACTTTTTCTTCTATTAGACGGAGAGTCTCTGGTTTAATTCCTAGGTTCTTGGTCCATTTTGAGTTGAATTTTGTGCCTGGTGAGAGATATAGGTTTAATTTCATTTTGTTGCATATGAATTTCCAGTTTTCCCAACACCATTTGTTAAAGATGCTATCTTTTCTCCGTGCATGTTTTTGGCACTTTTGTCTAATACAAGATAATTGTAATTTTGTGGATTAGTCTCTGTGTCTTCTATTCTGTACCATTGGTCTACCAGTCTGTTTTCGTGCCAATACCATGCTGTTTTTGTTACTATTGCTCTGTAGTATAGTTTAAGGTCTGGTATAGCAATGCCACCTGCTTCGCTCTTCCTCCTAAGGATTGCTTTAGCTATTCTGAGTCTCTTATTTTTCCAGATAAATTTCATGATTGCTTTTTCTCTTTCTATGAGGAATGCCATTGGGATTTTGATCAGAATTGCATTAAATCTTATAGTGCTTTTGGTAGTATGGTCATTTTGATAATATTAATTCTGTCTATCCAAGGTCATCTTTGATTTCTTTCTTTAGGGTTCTGTAGTTTTCATTGTATAGATCTTTCACCTCTTTTGCTAAGTTGGTTCCCAAGTATCTTATTTTTTTTTTTTTTTGAGGTTATTGTGAAATGGGGTAGTTTTCCTCATTTCCTTCTCAGAGGCTTTGTCACTGATATACAGAAATGCCTTTGATTTATGGGTGTTGATTTTATATCCTGCTACTTTGCTGAATTCATTTACTAGTTCTAGAAGTTTTCTGGTGGAGTTTTTTGGGTCTTCTAGGTATAGAATCATATTGTCAGCAAATAGTGCTAATTTAAGTTCTTCTTTCCCTATACATATCCCTTTGGTTTCTTTCATCTTTCTGATTGCTCTGGGCCTCAGGATCTCTTAAGAGCTCATCAGACAGGTCCATTGTGCAGTCCAGACTATCACCCCCTGCCACAGCGAAACATTCCAGTTACCAAGTGAAAGACTCCACTAAGGAAGCTATAAGTGATCATTCATAAACATCAGCTCATCAGCTTCGGAGAGTGGCACTGAGCCCTTGGGTATGGTGTCCAGGACTGTGGCTACTGTGTAAGCAAAGTTGATTAGCCCAGACCCCTGCCCTTCTTTCTTGCCCTTCTGAACTCAGCTGTGAGCAGTGGGAAAGGTTGCAAGGGGAGCTTCCCATCAGTTCCCATGACTGGTTTCAACTGCCCTCTGAAAAGGCTTTGGGTGTGTGAGGGAGTCTGGGTCTAGCCTAACTCAGGCATTTGCAGGGTCTCTGTGAATTTTTTCCTTGTCCCAGTGATTCACTCAGCTGCAACACACTTGATAATAGACAAGAATTCAGTGAATTGAGCAGGGCTCATTTTGTCTTCTTAACGAGTTGGAATGAGTTCATCCACAACAGTTGTCCTGCTGTGGGTACATCACAAATCTGTTTTCTTTTGCTTCTCTTTAAAAATGTTCCTGAGTGATTTCATCAGCAGTGCTGTTGCTAAGCCTGTTTTTAGCAACTGAAAATCATGCTCAGAAATACTGTCATGCCTTTTAAATAAGGACTAACCAGGCTTCTACAGTTGACTGATACCAGAACCTTCTTGCCCTGAGCAGAAAATTTAGCCTTCCCTGGGGAATTCAGAAAAACTGCACTCTTGTAACCCAGATTGTTGGCAAGAAAAGGACCTTTGTTTCAGACGATATGCTTTTTAATGTATTACCACAAAACTAATTTCATTCCTGCATACCAAAGCATCACTGGGTGAATTTCTTTCCCCTGTAGATAAACCCAGGGTGACAATTGCCCTTTAAATGTCAGCACATTCCTTTTAGCTTCTGGGGTAAACCTTGTTGTATATTTATTCTGTTTCTCCCAGCATAATCTGTTACTTGTCATAAAGTAGGGCAAAATGAGGCAAGTATAAGTACTGCTGCCAAATAAATGGCAAATAGTGAACTCTCCTGCCTTTGTTTCCTTTTGACACCAAATGTTTTTCTGAATCTTCAATGAATAATAGTCAAGTTATTTCTAAAGTCAGAGTAATCACTGACTCATGAGGCCAGGTGGGGTAAGTGGGGCAGATTGCACCTACTCAGACCCACCAGGCAGGTGCTGCAGATGTGTGTGCACCCAGTTCAGAGATGACTGCCTCGCTCATACCCGTGAGTCTTCCTGTGTTGAATGTGTTTTAGTAAAGATGCTGTAGGAGGTTTTGATGAAAACATTTCTCAGGATATGCAGAATCAGAAAAACTGGCCTCAAACCCATCTACTTTTTTGTAATTTTTTTTTTTTTAGTTGTAAATGGACAGAATACCTTTATTTATTTTTATGTGGTGCTGAGGATCAAACCCCATGCCTCATATGTGCTGGGCAAGCTCTCTACCACTGAGCTACAACCCCAGCCCTCCATTTACTTTTAGTATTGGTAGTGCAGCAGCAGTCCTTCTTACTGCAGTCCTCTCTGAGAACACTGAGGTCAGAATTGTTCAGACTTTATTAACATAATGGTACTTTATCTATACAGTTATCAGAAAATGCTTGATACCACATGCATTGGACTGCTTGCCCTTTACCCTCTTATCATGGGCAAGGAGCCATAATAAGTATTTTTGCAAAATTCCCAAATCCCTGTTGAGGGTCGGTGAAGTTTGGTCTCCCCTTCTTGTATTGTTATGTCACTGTATTCAAATTCTGGGAACTGTGCCTGAGTTGGAACCTAGAGGAAAAAGCCTGGGGTTTAAACTGCCTTTTTAGACACTTAGTATATCCTTAAATCATGTATGTACGTCAGTACTAATCACACTGAATGTTTAATGCCTGACAAAGATCAACTTTATTTTCTATGAAAACCTCTACAGGGTTTGTGTATGTCACATTGAGCAGTGTTGCCATGTTACACAAGCCATTCCTCTAGTAATAATTTGTGTTTTGTTTTTTTCCCATTAAGGATAACTTCAGTAATCATCTTATTTTGGTTACAAACCAGAGTTGAAACTAACTCTTACATAATTCTTGGCCTGACTTCCAAGAAAGCTAATGTTTTGCTGAAGCAAATGAAGTAATTTAATAAGTGCTTGAAAATCTTGCTCTGATTTTATGTGGGAGGGCAGCTTCATCTGTTTTTCTCCCGGTAGTTCTGGTAGTGTTTTTGATGAATATAAAATAAAAAATAACTAATTTCTGAGCTGCAGAATTTTACATATTGTGTAATTTATATAATGTCTTATTCTTTTAAATGCAAATGAAACTGCCAAGTTGATTTGTGTGTATTAAACAGAATAGATATAATTCATTCACTCTGGCAGTTTCTATGAATTTCAACACACTTATTTCTTAGATCAATATATACATACACATATATACCATTTCTCAAAGATAATTTAGTCCTTGGGGGTGTCTATTATATATGAGTCTTCAGGACTTCACTTGTGGAATAGAGGCAGTTGCCCAGAACAGCATAGCAACTAGCAAAGTATTAAAAGTAACAGGTTTTTTAGAGAAATAGCTCCATTAATGGTTGGCTTTGACATGAACTGAAGCATCTCACAAAACATTGTGCTCTAAGAGCATTAAATTCCATGTATATGCCAGTTAAGAATTATGTATTAGTGGGACTCAGGCTTAAGCATGTGAGCCAAGTAATGACATTACATCTTATTCAAGCAGCTGGTTTCAGAGGCCTGCCCATTCCTCCACATGTTGATTTAAAGGACTCATGCCCTGAACAGAGCATGGATCCAGCCTTCAGGAATCCCAAAATGCTGAGTCCTGCAGAGTCAAGGCTGTCGATACAGAAGTCAGATCTTTCCACAAATTTATGTGACTCCAAGATGATTTCCATTCTTTTGTGCTTCTAGGATTTAGGAGAGGCTCTACTAAAAGGGAGCATTTGAAGCTGAGTTTAAGAGAAAAAGAGCTCTGCAATGATGAAAACAAGGAAGGACATTGCAAGGATAAGGATAATGAATGCACAAAGGCCTAAGAGATTATCCTTATCTCATTTACCATGAGATGGTCGAAGATGAACAGGCCCTCTCCCAGCTGCTAACCTAATAGGGAAATATTTCATTTTCAGCAATGTATGAACAAATACCCTTGGTCTCTCTCTGAGTGGATAAGGGTTCAGACTAATAATCACAAGTGCAGTTTAGCTGCATTGCACATTATTTGGTGATAAAAAAGAAAAATACCAAGTGATGTGAGGTCTTTTTAGGCCACATCAAACTGTCAGGAAGCCAGCAAGTGCGTGGAAAAGGGCCGGGTGGAGGTCTATGAAAAAGCTGGTACTCAGCTGGATGTGACTCAGGCATAGCAAATGTTATGATGCTTCAGGAGGAGAGCTCTTGTTGTAATGTAGGGAAGACTGACCAGGAGGGGGAAAGCCAGCACCAGGATGACCACCTAAGAGGTGACAGCATTCTTCAGGACACAAGACAGCAGGGGTTCAAATAAGCAAAGTGAAGATCAGGGACTCTATGTGTAAATATGTGAGGTGAATTTATAGGAGTGAAAGAGAACTGATAGAAACCTTAAGATGCTGGTGTCCTCTGTTAAAATAAGGGAAGGCAGGCAGAACACTGCCCTAAGTGTTTGGTACGTGAGTTTGAGGGATACCTGGAAGCAGATGTGTTAACGATGTCCAAAAGACAGTAAACAGAAATCAGGAGGGTGGTCAGGGCTGGAAGAATGAGATATATGAGAATTATTGCTGTATGAAGGTGATTGATGGTAGAAGACACTGCAGATTGAATGATTTCAGTGTTTGGGAGAAAAAGAAAAAGAAAAGCCAGTTCAGAGTTATATATTAAATGGGACTTGAGACTGAGTATGTGAGTTAAATAATGGAATTAACATCTTTATAGAAATGCTCTACTTCAAAGTATGAAATTTTGAAGAAAACAGTGTCACAAAAATTGATTTGTATACCTTGCACTTAAGTAGGCCAAAATGAACAGTCTTAGAACTATTCTTTTTAGCTTCCACTTAACCAGATGATGTAGTTCTGGGAATGGCAAATTTTCCAAAAAGGGTCAGATACATTTTAGATTTTGGAGGCTCTATAATCTCTTCCTGAACCATTAATTTAGCCATGGTGATGTAAAAGCAGCCCTAAACCATAGATAGAACGAGCAGAGAGTGACATTTTGTCTACAGGCATTTGCTGACCCTGATATAATTCATGAAAAAATACCATCATGAATTTACATGGAACCACGTACCCTTGACTAAATTCAGACTGCTTCTCATCACATAACTTATAAAAAGAGAGTCCTATAACATTCTAGTTGTGGATTGTGTGTAGTCCATAAAATATTGTGAATATCATGTACCTACTAGTGGTTAGCATACATGCCAAAGGACCCCACCCCCAGCACTCCTAAACATGTCTTTCCAAGGTGTCATCTCCTTCGTTCTGTGAATACACACAAACTATGTGCAGTTTTCAGAGGTGTCTTCAGTAGGGAAGCAGGGGGGAGGGAAACAACACATATTTAGAAGCCAGAGAGCCTATGACTAGATCACTACATAAAATGCAGATTGACAAAGTTTGCAGTTTTGCATTTTACTTTGTAGTTACATAGTAACACTATCATTAAATGTTTGAGGCTGTGGGTTACTTCCTGTGTGGTATAGCGTTCCAGAAATGGATTTATTTCTATTTTTTTTAAATACTATTTACCCCCCAAACTGTTTAATGTGGGTAATGTTATGATACTGTTTTCAATTTGGTTTCAGGGGAGCCCTGGAAGCTTATGTTCAATCAGTGAGAAGTAGAGAAGGCAAAGAATTTGCACCAGTGTATCCCATAATGGTTCAGCTGCTTCAGAAAGCTATGTCTGCTCAATAATAATGTGAAACCTTCGTTAATCTACATACTGCACTAACCCAAAATATGCAGTTACTGTGCACTCTTTAACATTTTGACTTTAGATGTCAAACTTGATCTTCAGCACAACCTCACGGACCTGACTTTTCCAGAAATAATCCAACTTTTTTCCTTCTGATTTCAGATTTTTGTAATAGACTAGCTGAAGTTTCTTTCCCATCACATTCCCCTATGGTTACAGTCTTTACTGTTTTTAAAGGGATATGATCAAGTGATAATACTGCTTCCCCCAACCTGCCTGCTTCTGCATTAAGTGTGTAGGCCAGTGGTTCCCAAATAGGACTGCATATTCACATCGTCAGGGAAATTTTTAAAATCATGAGGCCCAAGTTTCACCCTAGTTGATACATTTTGGAGTGGTGGAAACTAGGCATCAATATTTCTAAAAGCATGTCCCTAAAGTGATTCTAATGTGCAGCAAAGTTTGTTAACCAGTGGCACATCCCAAAGCTCAGACCACTAAATGTTCTCTAAATGTCAAACTAATAAAGCAAGGTTTTCTTTATACTTTGTTATTTTATTAAAAGCAGACATTGGTGGTTCAACCTTGTGACAAAGATGACAAGTTAAAAATAAATTTTCTTCTACCAGAGTCTCTATAAAGTCCTTATCTGTCTATTGCTCTTGCCCCATTAATTTTAAAAATGTGTCAATACCCTCATAATTATAAAACTAATAAAGTCTGTTTTCCATCTCCTGATCATGTTATTTTGACAATTCATATATAAAATTTAGTCCAGATCAATCAGAAGTCAGAGATAAACTTTTTTCATTTTATTTGAAATAATATACAAGAATATAGTGTGCAAAATTGAGGGGCAACATCATGAAGAAGTGTAAATGAACTGAAATCAATTTTACAGTTGTGATTCCTAACCAGAAACACCACTTGGTAAGTAACATGAAAAGCCATGATTGTAGCTCAGAGCAAAAGCAGCTGTATTGCCAATGTATTTGCTCTAATTTTAGACAGTTGGAGGAAAAGTAAAGTGCAAGTGTTGCACTGCAATAAGTGCAAAGTCTGCCCCCACCATAAAGATATGATGACAAAATATATTTAAGATACGTGGCTGAGGAGATATAGAACACAAAGTTAAAAAATACAATGGTGTCGGACTGTTAATAGCACCATTACAGTGACTATATCCCAATGCTATTAACTATTATAACTTTACCTTGGCCCAGGCTAGGTCTCCACTGCAATAATGGATTAGTGCTGCCACCTGCTGCATGAACTCAGCATGCCTGTGGTAACTGCAGCAGGTGGCATTTTTTGCTGGGACAGCCATACCATCCACTTTCCACATGTTACACAGTCTCTTGGCACTGGCCAGACTAAGAGCGCCTGTTTGGCACAGATGCTGGGCCACATGGTGGGTGCTCACAGAAAGGCCAACCCCAGCTTCTGCTTCATTTCATCTTGTTTACAATACAGATTAATAAGCAGTAAGGAGCCAATGTATAGACAGCAGTTACATATTTTTTAATTCCCCTTTGATACGATTTAAAATAAAACAAGTATACACTTCTCCTCTCTTTCTACTATACTTTAGCACCACAGGATATCAATTTTCAAGCCTATATTACCTGATAGACATATATGAAGTTTGGAAGGAAAATAAGGCAATTTGGTTTACAATGTTGATAGTTTTAGCATACTTAATGCTCTAATGGAGAAAGCAAATCCTCACTCATATTATTAAATCATTTCAAGACTCAATGCTATCAGTATCTTATGGTCACACGAATTCAGGACAAATGGTGAGACCTGGATCTTCTTAAGTCTTTCCATCAAGAGTCAATGTTTATGCAACTATAGACTTAAGAACATAAGCATCCTGGTTTAATGTTGTTGTGAGCCCTGTGGAAATAAAATTAAACTCAGTGAATGTTTAAAAATCAATACATAATAATTCTATATATGAAAGCTCAGATGTGTAAGATAATGTTTATAAATTTACTATTTAAAAAAGATTGCTTTCTCAAAGATCATTTTAAATTTTGTTAATACTTTATAAAAGATGAGATGGATTAGGACAAACATAAGAGAGATACAGGTCAAGTCCTACCACATGAAATTCTAAACTAATGAAGTTTAACTTCCAAAATCAAGTTCAGCCACCTTCTCACCTATTACTTTAAAACTTTATGCAGATGTGACCTGCATGTTACTATAGAAATAGGCATAAATATATAGAATGAATTTAAAATGTCCTTTTAACCAGCCCTCCTGTTAACTACTGACCTCTCTTCCCTTTTTTAGTGAAGAGTCCAATCTGCCCTATCGTGTGACATTTTCTTGTAATTGATCTAAAAACAGTAAACATAAAAAATGCTAGTCTAGTAATAGAAAATTTCTAAGAAACAAGTCTATCTAAGATAGCATTATCATGATACAAAATTGTTTACCACCATTTCTGGGCCTATATCCTCTTTTGAGGTTTTTAATCTAAAAATTCTGTGCCTATGGCAGAAGTGACCCCTGGATGTCAGTAAACATATACCCACACCAGCATCCTCATTAGTTTCTCACCAATTAAGGACAGAAAGGCTGGTGAGACCTGCCACCAAAATTAGGCAAAATTTCTACTGTGGTATTCATAGGTTAATAATGCTCATCTTTCAACCCAGCTAGAAATAAAAGCTATCTTTCTACCTCAACATTTAAGACAAACATTCTTTATAAATTAGCTTCAGATTTCTATTTGCATACTAAGGGAGTGAATGCACAGAAAGTGTTTCCTCATATGATATGAAAATATTATTAGATTATAAAGTATAAAAATGCTAAGAAATAGCATCAATACAACCTTGAAAGGTTGTAACAACTGCTCCATCACTGCAGCACAACTATGGGGATAAATCAAGATCATTTTAAACAACTACTTGCTGAAACGTACTGAATTGGTTCTTTTCCTTTTCCAACAATCAGGATTTAAACGTTTTTGTTCTTCAGCCAAAGCCTTTGCTTCTAATGTATACATCCTTCTCTCTTCATTCTTCATTTTCTTCCACCTGTCACCAAGGATCACACTTATGGCTCTGTAAAATAAATATTTACACAATGTTGAAGACAAGAATTTTTCACGAAATTCACATCAAGTGCTGCTACTTGAGGCAGAATTATAGTTAAAGACAAAAATCTTGTCCAACATAAAGAAGGGAAAAGGTCAAGGCTGTCAGTCATTTCCAGCAAACTCCCAAGTCATATGGTCTATTTATCATAATCTTGACATTTAAAGCCTCCTTGGAATCATGCCAATATTCTCAATTGCAGAAAGACATCTAAAAGGGCCAGAAATCAGGTATTTTAAAAAGGATCAATTACCACTGGATCTATCCTGGTATACCAGCTTTTAAAAGATGTTTAAGACATAAAAGCAGACAGTATGCAGTATCAGTATAAAGCATTCAACTTGTATTAAAAACTGGCTGTACTTCTAACTTATCAGTTATGATCAATGTCATTTTTTAATCCATGCAACCATAGTGATTAACTATGCTTGCCTTAATGTTTATCTTATGATGTTCTTATCATTTAAACTGAATTAAAATCAAAAGGTTAAGAAGTCAAATTAATAGGATGTATCGTGATAGAAATTTGTAACTATTTTCCTATTCATACTTGTCACTCTGCTACCAAGCCTATTAAAAGTCTCACCCCAGGTCACACAGACATAACTCTTCTTCTTTTCTAAGAGTGCCTAACCATTCCATGACACTCTCACAAGACAGAAAACCTTGGAATGACTACACAAGTACAAACAAGTGATTTTATACTGATAAGGAAGGTAGACTGCCATCTATGCTTTAGAAGATTGTAACCACAGATTCTCACAAAGAAATACATAGTAAGTATATTTGTCTTTTGTCAACTATGTCAAGGTGGTTAAACCTTGCACTATCTTCTTTTATTAAAAAAAAATTTCAATAGTTTTAATGGACATAGGTACCATGTAACAGTTGATTTATTTGCCACTTAAACCAATAAAAACTATTCACATACATACCCTTATCTCAATTTTACAAAATATATGAGATGTTTTTGAATGGGGTGGTTATGTAATCTTGGGAAACAATTTACTCCTAAGTTAAAACACCACATAGATAATGAAATGTGCACAACGTTACAGACTATTATCTATATTCCCTTTCTTTTTTTAAATGTCTTTATTATATTTACTTATTTTTATGTGGTGCTGAGGATCGAATCCAATGCCTCACGTTTGAGGCAAGTGCTCTGCCACTGAGCCACAACCCCAGCCCCTATATTCCCTTTCTTTATAATTATAAAATAAACACACTGTCTAAATATTCAGTTTTGTAGTGAATTTTTCATCCAGGTTGATGTTTATACCAATTTAAAATAAACTATATATCTCTCTGAACTATCTGTTTTCATGTCCACTCCCTCAGTTTGCCAAATAAGAATCTCTTTATTCACTGACTTAGAACATCTCTCTATTGGAGAAAGGGAAAATAATCCTTTTTTCTGTGTGTGTGATATTGGAGATTGACTGCAGACCTCAAACATGCTAGGCAAGTACTCTGTCACTGAGCTACATCCCTAGCCCATAAGTTCACAAATATGTGATTTTCCCCCTTCAATTTAAAGACAGATAACCTCTGATATCCTTTGATGTTCCTTTGATGTTAGATGATGAATAATAGATCACATGGATGCAATGCTAAAATGCAAAGAAAAATAAGACCTATGAGCAATAAAGGGAATAATCTGACACACAGCCCCTAAAAAACAGAAAAAAAATATATATGTAAGTAAAAATGAGATTTATACTCTTAATCAAAACAGTTCATTTATCCAGAATCATAAATAAATTTAGAAAGCATCCCTGCTGACACTCAGGGGTGTTAGGGGATAAGACCGATTAATGTGGTATAGGCACAAGAATCTAGTAGCTACATGTCAAAGGACACTAACAATTCAGTACCAGATATGTGCAACAAGAATGCAACCCTGCACCTGTTACTAACACTCTGGATAGTTTCTCAGATAAAAAATTACTTAAAAAAACAAGAAAAGGTAAAAGTTGTTCTTACAAGGTCTTTAAAATTTTAAGTGTATTTCAATATTACATATTACTCACCAGAGAAAAGACTTCCAAACTGAATTTTTAAAAAGCACTATAGTTAAACCCACTTTTTTTTAAAACTGATGAAGAAATGGAAGACTAGAACTTTAATGTCCAAAGTCACACAAATGACAGACTCAAGAGTTCAAAAACTGCACTGAAAAGGCCCTTAGAATGCTTTACTCAATAATTCTATCCTACAGATTGTAAAGAAGTAACCAGATGCTAAGCCAAAGCTATTCATGTTACTTATAATATTTTGTAAGGGAAACTGTGTATTAATCCAAAGATGCATGTAGGATGAGAAGCTTTTCTTCTAAAATGTAAATACTACTTAAGATCTCAAAACACTCAAATCTGAATTTACAACTGAATTGTGTTGTGTGATTAATCACTTATGGTACCAAAGGTAAATGAAATGGCTGTTTTGACCATTAGAGAAATAGGAAGACTGGAAGAAGAGAGCTTTAACATAAGAGAGAATATGATTGGTTTGAGAGTGACAAAGGACTCAGATGAAGTAAGGCTACAGGAAACAGTAGGCAAGATTTGAGTTCATTTTTATTTCTGGGCTCTACTGAAGACGACTCAAAACTCAGTCTTTTGACAAATCTGGCAGCTTAGACAAATTGCCAATGGTTGCACATTCCATATTAAGACTCAGTTATAAAATCCTTGAAATATGACACAAGATAGTGCTAGATTTCTTCGATAAAGATACAATCTACCAGGTAAATGATATTCTTATTTTAAAAGGTAGATCCTCGCCACTGAAAGAGCCCAATGTATTATCGGTCCATTTATTGTAAAGTAAAACCTGACCCAAAAAATTCCACTTAAACTTACTTTAAGGTCAACCTAATAGGAAGAATTCAATTAAAGCTATTGAAAAATAAAATTTACGTAATATCCCAGTTACCGTGAAGTGTTCTGAAATATTAATAATTATAATCAGAATTATTACTATGTTTACCTGTTATCTTTCCCTGGATACATCTGAGTATATTCAACTCTGTATTTTTTGGCAAAAAGCATGAAGGCATTCATTGGTCTTTTGCACTTATTAGGAGAAGTGGCACTCACAGTCCCTGAGCTGTGGTTTTTGACAGCTTTAGCATACAAAGAATTGGAAGAGAGCTGTGATGATCCAGGTGAGCCACAGTTTTTACTGAATCCAGATCCTGCAAAGTCTTGACCACCAGGTCCTCCACAAGACAAAGATGCACGACGCTGACGAGCCATACTACTTAACACATAAACTGCAGAAGAATCCATAGGTGTGAAGTCATAGCTAGAAAATTTAAGAAATTTTATTAACATGGTTTTAATTCAATTTGGATTATCCAAATTCTAAAAAAACAGGATAAAAAATATCCTTAACATCTGATTAGAGAGTTAACACATCTTTCCTTATATAGTTTTTCTAACACTACTTTTAACTTTTGCCATCAATAGTTGCTTGTATAATAAAACCTTATGTATACATTGACTAAAATAATTCATTTTTAAAAACTCTGCAAATCATGAAAAAGTCCAAAACAAAAAAGACTCCAAATCACCCAAAAGAATCTAATTGATTTATTTTATTCATAGTAACTCCTTCAGATTCCACAAAACCCATTTATCCTTTAGATTCATTTTTTGATAAATTTGACAATCTGATTTTGTAACCTATGGAAACCTAAATCTAGAAAAATTAAAAATGGGATAGCAGACAGATACCAGGCCTAAGGACTAACTACTACAGAGGACAAAAGGTTATATAAGAGCAGCCAAAAGCTGTTAATGTGGCTAAAGGAACTTAAAGAGCACTATAATCTGGTAATCTGAATAGGTACAGAGTCCCCAAACAGGCCCTTTCAAGAATTATAACATAGCCTAGTATATTAAAAGTTCATAGTAAAAATACACCTTCAATCAGGAAAGGTCCTATTTTCTTTTGTGAATTCAGTTTTACATAATCATGGAAATAAGCTGTCCATATTCTGTTTCCTTTCTTCACTAAGTCTGCTTAGAGAATACCATTACCCCCTCCTTTTATATGAAGAAAACCCTGAGACATAAAGTATTATTCACCCAATGCCACACTACTAGGATCCAAATCCAAGAACTGTCCCTCTCCAAAGCCCCAGGTCTCTTCACCAATACATGGGGCATTGCCATTGACTATAAACTCAAGGTAAACAAACATTGAGAATATTAGCTGAAAATACGAGTAAATGTAGACTAAAACCTAATGATATACCAGTCAAAAGAATTAATTTTGCTTCAACAGTGTTAACTCTTCCTATACATTCTACTTTCTTGTCAGAAAACCTTTTTATTCAGTGTTTATTCAGAACACAGCTGTTCCTTTCCCTGAAACAGAAATTCTGGCAATACATCAAAACAAGCTGATATTAGCTATACGAATAGCATCTGCCCAATGATGCTCAATCACAAACTGTGTTTACAAGTTTATCAATTTATTGTTGACTTCTGGCTCTTACCAAGCTAGAAACAAATATCCTTTTCTGAAAATCATGATCCAAAACCCTGCCCTGAATCCCTCCTTGTACCTGAGAATTTATTCCATGTTTCTCCTGGACTGTTTGTTCTACCTCTCTTTCCTTTCTGCCCTCCCTATACCAGGCATCATCTCCCTAAGCACCCACAAATCATAATCTAATCACGATGAAATACTCTTGAACAGATTGGAAGAGTTAAATGAAGCAGAGGCATACCATTTACTATAGTGAAAATGATCTCTACCAATTTTCAGCCATGCAATCAATGTCTTTGTTCTTAAAGGTACTACATGAAATAAACGTACCTATGACTCCAATATTAATAAATGTTGGGGAAAACTTATGTCTCCAACATTAATAATGTTGGAAAATCTGTATTATTTTCCATAGATAAAAGAGCTTAAGCCCCTCCCATATAAAGTTTAGAAAAATAGCAAACTTAGGCACTGTAAATGAATAGGACACAAAATTACTCATCTATACTAAAGAAAATTATAATTTAAAAAACCAAAGACATAGAGTAAGATAATTACTAAAATTTGAAAACTCCACCATCTACTGACACAAATCTACCCTCTATTTCCATTATGGATACAAATAAAATATTAAAGAACTAGACTGGAAGCTAAGAAGCATGTTCATGTCTTAGTTCATTTTTAAATTAATTCTAGAGAATGTAATTGGGTTCAAATCCCAGCTCTGCCACTTACTAGTAATAGGACCTTGGGCAAGTAAAATAAAACATCTAGCCTCAGTTTATTAACTGTAAAAAAGATTAATAGAAACTATAGCAATATTGCTGAGAAAAAAATAAATGTAAAACACTTAAGGCAGATGCTGGCACCTAGTGTACTCAGTTAAGAGTTATCTATCATTATCATAGAAGTAACTTAGATTAGTAGGTAAGAGTACTAAATTCTTTACAAGGTCAATGCCTGAACTGGGCATGTTACCTTAAGATCCTCCCGCCCCCCCATCCCCACACAAAGAGAGTGATGAAGTGTGAGTAAATTAACATATAGTAGAATCTCAGTAAGTTATCACATTGCCTGAAAAAAAAAGCTTTACAAGGTCCAACGTGATTGTTATAGCCCTGCCTGGTACTTCAAAGATTGGCCTCAATTATCAATTTCTCAGAATGGGCTTCTTCAAATTCTGCTCTCACTTCTACAGCACAATCATAAATTGTGTTTAAAAGCTTATCAATTTATTGTTGACTTCTGGCTCTTTCCAAGCTAGAAACAAATATCCTTTTCTGAAAATCATGATCCAAAATCCTGCCCTGAATCCCTCCATGTACCTGAGAATTTATTCTAGGTTTCTCCTGGACTGTTTGTTCTGCCCTCCCTATACCAGGCATCATCTCCCTAAGCACCCAAATCATAATCTAATCACAATAAAAGTTCAGTCAGCTTCATACTCCTTTTTCATGGCTTCTCATAAATGAAACTGCCAGCTTCCACTCCTTTCAGGGAGAGGGAAGAAGGCATTGCTTTTATATTGCAGACACTCAACAGTAAAATAAGACCATTGGCTATGGTCATCTTAACGGTATTATTCAAAAGGAAGAGGGATAAAAACTTGGGACTCTAAGAAAAACAAGAGGTAGATAGCCAAGTTTTCCTTTTTGCTTTAAAAGTTTTGCATCATGCAATACTTGATATATTAAAATGTATGTAACAAAAGTTATGAAGCATAAAAAGAAATACTAGTGAATCCAAAATCTAAATTAAATTGAGTATTTCTAATATCACTAAAATTACAAATTTACTATCCCCAAATAACGACTCTCCTTAGTGGTTTACCATTCCTTCATTCTCTCAGTAATTTTATTATAAAAATAATATACTGGTTATAAACAGTATAGTAGCACCTTTATTTTATTTATTTGATTTTATGTGGTGCTGAGGATCAAACCCAGTGCCTCATATGTGTGAGGCAAGTGCTCTAACACTGAGCCACAACCCCAACCCAAGCTGTTCATTTTATTAACATAATAATGTTTTGTGTAAAAGACTTAATAGGACTGGCTGGGCAGGTGACTCATGCTACTACTGGGGAGCCTGAGGCAGGAGGATCACAAGTTCAAAGCCAGCCTCAGCAGCTTAGCGAGTTCCTGTCTCAAAACAAAAAACAGGCTGGGGATATGGCTCAGTGGTAAAATACCCCTGGGTTCAATCCCTGACACAATATATATATATATATATATATATATATATATATATATATATATATATATATATATATTTATTTATTTATTTTATAGGCCTGACAACTATCCTTTCAAAATCTACTTACTGGGTTGGCCTTTGACTGCCACCTAGAACTTGAATTTTAAGAGAATTCTCATCATTTCTACAAATAATAATACTTTACTATGCTTAAATTGTGTACAAATAATACTCTGAACACCAGATTTCCTTTTGAAAGTTTGGAATCTGGGTACATGCCAAACACAGACAGCCTATGTGACCAGCTCCCAAAATTCTGGGTCCTGAGTGTCCAATAAACTACCCTGGTAGAAAACATAAATAATGTCATAATTCACTGCTAGGGGAACAAAGAGTTCCCTGAATGACTCCATTGGGAGAGGTTCCCTGGAAGGCTAGCTTCATCCAGACTTTACTCCTTATTTTTTCCCTTTCTTTATTTTGTACTGTACTCTTTTGTCTTAATAAATCATACTCATAAGCACAAGTATATGCTAAGTCTTGTGAGATCCAATCTGACCAGCAAATCACTGAACATGGGGATGGTTTGGGAAACCTGACATGATTATATAATGTGTACCATATATAATATATAAAGCTTATATAATAAAACATAATTACATATATGTTATCAGATACATTTCTAAAGAACAGGATTCCATAAAAATGAATTATACTGTATATGTTTCTAAGACTAATTTTTTATTTAACATTGTTTTTAAAATAGATCCATGTTTTAAAACGCGTAGCTAAGGTTCATTCATTTTTCCACAGATAGAAAGAATTCCACTCTTTTTGTATCACAATTTATATGGTAAAATCCAATTAATTGTTATTAATATTGTTTCCACATTTTTGTTGTCATGAGCAATATAGCTATGAACTTCTTTATGTATCTCCTTTCACGAGCCTACAAAAATTTATTTCTCTAGGGTGTATATTATAGGAATAGAACTGCTGATATTCACTATTACAATATAAAGTCAAACTATCTCCCCATACTTTTCTATCTGGTTACATTCTTACCAAAATATAGGAATAATCATTGATATACACACTTTAAATAATAGCCTCAATTTTTCTTATAATAAACGTAATAACCTTACATTAAATAGAATAAAATGAAATCTATATGCTAAGAAACTTTTGAGAATTCTCTACTTTGGGCCCATACCTACCTATGGGTTTGATAACTATCATAATGAAAGAATAATTCTTAAAATCCCTAATATCTACATATATGCTTTCTTTGGATAACTTGTGGGAACAGATGATCAACTATCCCATCTCGCCTAGGACTGAGGAGTTTTCAGGAATGGTGAGCTTTTAGTGCTAAAACCAAAGTCCCATATAATGGGGAGAGTTGATCAGCCTTTCTGAGTTTTAGGACTTGTGGGGTTTTGTCCTATTCTGCCACTTACTAGCAAGATGATCTTAGGAAGAACAGTGTCCCTCTCTTAAGTCTTTCCCAATGTCAATTTTTATTTGGTGTCAGTTTTATTATTTGTTAAGCCATGTAACTAATGCTCTTGGTCAAAATGAATATTAAACCAAGATGTAGTTAAGAATCGCACCCGCTAAAAAAAGAGGAAAAAAAAAAAAAAGGACACGGTTGTGGTCTGGTTCAAAACAACTACTTTTCTTTTCTTGTTTTGTTTTTGTTTTTGTTTCCGGGACTGAACCCAGGGCCTTGTGTACTCAGTTACATCCCAGTGCTTTTTAAATTTTGAGATATGGTCTTGCTAAGTTACCAAGGCAGGCCTCCACTTGCAATCTTCCTGCCTCAAAGTGGCTGGTATTTCAGAAGTGTGCCAATGCACCCAGCTGCAGTTTTTTGATCTATTTTTTTTAATATACCTATGAAAGTTGATCTATTAACTAGTTCATCATATAACATGTGATATTCTTCCTAATCTAATCCTAAACATCTTATAAACTCACTTTCCTATATGAGCACTTTATACAAAATTCATTAGCTTATATTTTTAATTGCCTGATTTTTTTTGTTGTTGCTGTTTAATAGTGTGTGTGTTTATATACTTTTCTCTACATCATTCTTTCAATTTTGAAATCATTAAGGTTTTAATTTCCTAAATGTTTGATGTAGCAATTGCTAGGGATATTAAGGATAAGCTTTACTAGAAAACAAATGAAAAAAATCCAATATTACCTTTTAAATGTATCAAAAACACCTGAATCATCAAAATTAATGGCATCAGGGTGTCCAGGAGGTAGACATACATCGCCAATATGAATTTCACAACATGGAATGCCATGCTGTACCACAGTCAAGCTTGGATAAAATGATGACCAACCTAAAGTTAAACAAGAGTTGCATAAAGAATGAGAATTGACAGAAAGAACCTAAAGTATGTTATAAGATATATTTCTATATCTTAAAAATAAATTTACTATTTAAAATCGCAAAAGATATCATCGCAATAAAGCAAATACTTTCAGCAATGTAAAAGCCCTCGATGCTAATTTAATTCAGCATTTTATTTATATAAAGATCTCTATCAATTAGCCCTTCTATTCAGTCTACAAGACTGTAAATGATAAACAGTGATGAGACCATGAAATAGTCCATGAATTATTAAAGTATGCTTAACGTGGTGTAATTGTAATAAGGCTCTTAAGAGTGACTCAGGTTTATAGCATATTTGTAGCTCTAAACCAAAATTGTGGTTATCGAATACTCCATTCTCCAAACTATACTAAAATTGTTATTTTTAAGCTTCATGAATCTGAAATTTCCGATATTCACAGAAAGTAAGAGTTCTGCCCAATTATTGCTAAGATACTTAAGCACTATTAAGTACTATTAGAAGAATTTCCTATAGTAGTTTAGTTTGGAATAAATTTTCTCTTCAATTTGTTTTTTTAATCATCAAAGCCATAAGATAATATTAAGAAGCATTCTTTAAAAAGTTACTACACATTTGGGCTAGGGTTGGGGCTCAATGGTAGAGCACTTGCCTAGCATGTGTGAGGCACTGAGTTCGATTCTCAGCACCACATATAAATAAATGAAAAAAATAAAGGTACATCAATATCTTAAAAAAAAAAGTTACTACAAATTCAAATGAAGCCCTACCTTTATTTTTAACATAGAAAGGGTGGTCCAGTTTACACTCTACAGTAAGTAAGCCATCTTCTACTGTACCAGGATCAAAAGTCAACTTCAGTACAGACTCACCAAATGATACACTTTCTTCATGTGATAACAACTTTAGACCATCAGAACCATAACCCTGAAAACATATGCATAGAGTGAATGAATTGGAAATGCTCAACACACAGTGATGTTTCCATTATGTGTAAGACTTCGTGGAAAAGGTAAAAAGAGCTTTTGACTGAGCAGTGAAGAAAGACACATATGTGAGTAAAACATAGAAGGTAGCATGGAATAAGCATTTTTAACTCGTATAAATAATGCTGGTGGAGTTTA
Organism: Spermophilus citellus; assembly: GCF_964194105.1. Taxonomy (NCBI): domain Eukaryota; kingdom Metazoa; phylum Chordata; class Mammalia; order Rodentia; family Sciuridae; genus Spermophilus; species Spermophilus citellus. The sequence goes on along the minus strand of NC_138184.1, from coordinate 176,139,987 downwards.
GTAAAGGAAGATATTGATTCCAAGAGAGAATAAAAAAAGGTTCTAATTCTACTAGAACTAAGATTTAAAAGATAATGGGCTGGGAATGTGGCTCAAGCGGTAGCGCACTGGCCTGGCATGCGTGAGGCCTGGGTTCGATCCTCAGCACCACATACAAAGATGTTGTGTCTGCCAAAAACTAAAAAATAAATATTAAAATTCTCTCTCTCTTTCAAAAACTAGATGAATGAAATTTAGGTAAAAGGGCATGCCTTGCACCAGGAACAGTTGCATTTAGCAACTTCTTTGAGGAGTGCTAAGTATTTGCTAAAAATACAGTGAAGTCCAGATTTGGGGCAAATGTGACTGAAAAGGAGAGGTCAATTAGCAGAGGGATCTTAAAGACAGTCAAGTGCTTAAACTTTTCATTTAGAAGGTACTGGGAAGTCAATGGAAGTATTTTATTAATATGACTGTGTGTGTGTGTGTATGTGTGTGTGTGTGTGTATTTATTTTAGTTATACGTGGACACAATATCTTTATTTTTTTTAAATTTATTTTTAGGTGGTACTGAGGATTGAACCCAGTGCCTCACACGTGCATGGCAAGCACTCTGCCACTGAGCCACAACCCCAGCCAAAGACTGTAAATTTTAAGATGATAGTGACTATAAAATACAAAGGATATGCTCATATTCAATTATTTGAGGATACAATGAGAGATACACATGACAGTCCTGAACTGTCAAGTGCACTGGTAGCAGAAACAGACTAAATTTCAATTTAATGAATATTTGTTGAGCATTTAGTACACTCCAGGTGGTGGGCCCTGAAAATACAAACATTAACAAGACACAGAAAATTCACAGAAAAATAAATACACTGATAGCTAGATTATAGTACCTAATCACTATTACAACAGGGCATGAACAAAGTAATGAACTGACAGAGAATGACTATTGAAAATCTTTATGGAAACAGAATCAACTGAGTACAAAGGGAGAATAGGGAACAGTAAAAGACAATTTCATGATTTTGAATATGATCTTCAAGAAGATAATAACTTTTTTTAAAAAGGAAGAAAGTAAGCCAGAAAGGTGAAGAACAAGGTATGTTATGGTCATTCTAAGCTGAGTTTGAAGAACTAAATGCTGTTCATGTAGAGATGTCTTAACATGTAGTTGGAAATGTATAGCTATAGGTTTGAGACATATTTGTAAAAAATCAAATTATATAATCTTCTCTTACTAGAGCTACATGATACTTTAAAAATAGTCCAATTCCATTTTACAGGTCAGAAAGCCAAGGCCCAGAGGGATTAACCATATGCTTAAGCTCAGTCACAAAGTTTCTAGAAGAGCTAGAGAGAAGGCCCAGGTTCCCTGACGCCAAGTCCACAGTGTTTTCCACTGCATATATGGAGGTGCTGCTGACATATAATCAACAGTGGTGAAGAGGAACAGAGCCTTGTATTAGGTACGCTTGCCACTATAGGCAGACAGGCAGTAGTCAAAAAGACTGAGAACTATGGCAGTGTTATGCTACTTAAATCACAGGAAAACAATGTCAGGAATTAACCTGGTGTGTCAACTGTTGCAGAATAAGCAAAAGTTTCTACTCCTAGAAATTAAAATAAAACCAGTAAACTCTGAGACAATTTTAGTAGAGTAGTAGAAACCACAGTCAGAATACTATGTACTTTATTAGAAGGAAGAGTAACAGCAAAATGCGAACAACAAAGGCAGCCAAGTTGAGACTATTTTTCTACTAATTTTCTAAGTTGAATGGTTGAGACTACTCAACAGCAAAAGAAAACAGAATCAAAAAAGGAAATTTTAAACAAGCACATTTCACATCCCTATTTTCTTTGCCTACAGTGAAGACAGAAAAATTTAAAGATTTCAAAGTAAAAGGAGTCAACAGATATTTACCCTAATGTTGATCACTACTGCTTTTGCTTTCAATTTAGAAAATGATAGTATTTTATGGACTCATTTAAAAAGTAACAAAATAATCAACTGTTAATTACCTATAGAGGAATTAACCACTTTGTAGACTATCTAAGACAAGGCTTTGATTAGATTATTTATTATTTATTTTTAATGCCAGGTTAGTTTGCCCCAATGTAAAATATACAAAGTATAAAAAAGTGCTAAGACATATACTCTTCATCCTATTTTGAGAAAGTATAATTAATTTAGGTAAGTCTAAAGTCATCACTACTGTCCATCAAGCTAGCAACAATGCGTGGTCATAAAACCTCTACCTAAAATATAAGATGCCATTGAAACATAAATAGAAATATTTGAAAGATCAAAAATTTGTAAACAATTTTAAATCAACCTTGTGAGTGCCCATTTGGAGTTCCTCCTCATTATCACAGCCTTCAGCTCTAGCAAAATCTTCAACATCTTGCCATTCCTTATTGCTTCCCTTATGAAAGCACAGTCGTGTGCCTAAAGTTTAATTAGAAAACAAATATTAGACATGTGATTAGTGAGGAGCACAAGTAAGCTGTAAAAACTGACACATTTCTTTACCTTTCAAAAAACAGTGCCAAACAGTTGAAGGCCAGGAATTGCACCATCCCAAATCATCATCATCTGACAGGGAGGACATACAGAAGATGCCAGATTCTGACTCACTATTTGCCTATGGAGAAAAATATTATAAACTTGTTTATTTTTGTTTTTCTAATATATCTTTTTTTTTTTTTTTGGTACTGGGGATTGAACCCAGGGCCTTATTATGCAAGGCAAGCATTCTAACAACTGAGCTATATCCCCATTCCTCTAATATATCTTTTAATACCCATTTTCCTCCCAAGCTTCCAAATAACTTCATCATTCTAAACTAAGGGGGGAAACACTTTCAAAAACTGAAGTTTCTGTACCTTTTGGTTTAATGTGCATTCCCATATGTAACATACTTTCCTATCCGTAGAGCTGTATATAAAATCCAATCCATATCACTAATAGAACAATGAAACAATATTTCCCATCTATACAGTCTTCAAAAGAATTTCTTAAATGTTTTGTTAATGTATTTCAACTGTTTGAATAAATTTAATAAAAGTTTAACCTCATGAATAGACTCACCCTTTCATGTCTTACTGGTGTTTCCTCCTTCCAGTGATGGTGAGGGAAGGCTGGCTCACTCTTTGAAGAAGAGGACATTGGTGGAGGTCGTGCATAGGAATGTAAACTTTTGCTTGTTGCTATGATGTGTACAGGAGATGATCTAAAACAAAGCAGCAAGTTTTACTATAAACCAGTTTCTTAAAGTAGATCCTCTTTTTGATGAAAAGAACATCACATTCTAAGTGCTGATTACATTTAAGATAGCTATGCTAACATCAATAAAGAGCAAGATGTTATTTATAAAAATGTTATTGCTTAACTTCTTACCCAAACCCACTTCACATAGCAGATTTAACAATTTTTATTTACTTATTTTTTGCAGTGCTAGGGATTGAACCTAAGACCTCACACACTCTAGGGAAGCACTCTATTACTGAGCTATAACCCCAGGCCTTAACAGTAAATTTTAAATTACCACTGTTTCATTTATTTATCCCATTCATTTTTATCTCAATACAAATAAATGTGTGTATTTTTATTCATAAATGATAATACCCCACTGCAGCTTCCCATTCATTTCCTTTTACTTTCATGTATTCAATAAATCTCAATATGTTTACAGCATCTTAAGCTTAACATGAGCAACACTCAACTGCTTATCTAGCAACCATTTTATCATTGGGCAGACACTACAAACTGCCTTAAGCAAAAATGCTTAGACTTATCATAGCAGAAAGCAGTCTACTTGCCATTCCTTGCAACCGGACACTACATTATATTTTTTAATATAAACCCGTTGAAAAGCAACTACACATTATAAGGTCTAGTTATTTCTCTCCTAGGACCACCTTTAAAAAACCTGACCCCTTCTCATCAAGTCTCTTTACCAGGCAGTTCTCCCTTTAAAGAAGCTTCCAAGAATATACTTTCACAAACAGACCCAATTTTAATGAGAGAGTGACAGTAAGAAACAAACCTACAAGAAATTAGAATCATATGTAAACACTGAGAAGTTTGAAAAGAAGTAGAGCAGAAATGCCAAATAAGAATGTAGTCCTTGGGGCTGAGGTTGTATCTCAGGGGTGGCGTGCTTGTCTAGCACCTGTGAGGCACTGGTTTAGATCCTCGGCACCACATATAAATATAAAATAATGGTATTGTGTCCACCTATAACTAAAAATTATTTTTAAAAATGCAGTCCTTAAAAGAAATTTTATTAGTCCCTCAATTTTCATTTTATCCCCATTAACATTATTATTTATATCTATGTAAAAATGCTCTTTTAAAGAGAAACTATGAAACTACATTTTGTTTTCATGTTTATATCACTCCTTAAATTAAAAAGCCCCTAAAGTTTCCATGCATTTTAGCATACTCTCCAATCACTTTTAGACTGCAAGAAACATGCTAACATCTGCCCACCTTCTTTATTACACATTTAGATATGCATGAAGTATTAGAGAATGGCCAAATGGCTTTAAATTCCTTTTGTTCATCCTTGACTTCATGAAAAATGGATTTTTCCAGTTCTTCTATTTAACAATTTAAAACAGAAATTGTGATATTCTAAAAAAAGGTATGGGGACAGTACTGGGGTTGTAGCTGAGTGGTAGAGCACTTGTTTAGAATGTTTAAGGCCCTGGGTTCAATCCCTCGCACCATCAAAAATGGAATAATAAAATATAATGTATGGAGCCTAAATATTCTATCAGTATACTCTATCATTTTTTACTAACAGTAATGTAAATCTGGGCATTTCTCTATTATAAACTGCCTAATTTAATCCATGTGTTTTTAGAGATAAATAATGAAATGTTATCCACTTAGGTCTCCTGAGGAATGATAGTGGGAAGCTTTCATAATTTCACAGTACAGCAACACATTTTCTTCAACACTGGTCTAGATATATAAAACAGTAATTTTATCAAGAGAAGTCCATTTTTTTTTAATATTAAAATGATTTGGGAGGGGGTTTCTGGGGATTGAACCTAGGAGCACTATACTACTGAACTACAACTCCAGCCTTTTTTATGTTTTTATTTTGAAACAGGGTCTCACTCAGTTGCTTAGGGCCTCATTAAGTTGCTGAAGCAGGCCTCAAACTTGTAATCTTCCTCCCTCAGCCACCCAAGTTACTGGGATTACAGGCATGCAATCAGCAAAAGGACAGGTAAGACTACATAGATTGAAAAAAATAAACCTAGACCAAAAGGAGCCAAATTCAAAGTTTACAAATACTTACAATACAATGCTCATTCTAACTATGGTTCTTCAGACAAATTAATTTCTATCTTTGATCATGAAATGTATAGTAATAGTATTTCTCAGTCTAATATATTTTTGATAACTTTTTGATGACATTTACCAAATTTTTAAACTTTTTTCATAGCACCTTGATCCAGTTCTTAAACATATGAAATGATGATATTGAGTGAACTAAGTCTTTGATCATTATGAAACAAAGAGCTTATTTCTAATGACTTTATTTAAATTTTAGTTTATGTTAAACATCCACAAGATAGTTAATTTAAAATTTTAATTTAAAATGTTCTTATAACATAGCTTTTTAGAATTATAGAAGTTTTAAATGAAAATACAATAAATGCTCCTACCTGTTATAAAATGAGCACTGCATAAGTGGACTTTGTGGACTCGTGGCAATATTTGCTAATTCTGTTAGCCAATCCACCTCATTTTCACCGTAAGTATTTTCCGATATGTCTGAGGTATTCTGGTTCCAAGATGGTCTTGGATATTCTTGATGAGAAACATCTGAATTTAGCTGGTATATGGCAGATTGGGTAGAATCACTTTGAACAGCCTGAAGTTCAGGAAGATCATCTGCAAATACACACATTCAATATTTCAAAAAGCAAATTAATAATACAATGAATAATATTAATATTTCAGCTAAAAGTCACCAAATTTAGCTAGTTCATTTTATGAGAGGAAAATCATAAATTCAAAATTAAATTCAATGTATTTTCTTGAACAAATTATTTTTAAAAAATGACATTTTGCTATTTAAGGGTTAATAGAGTCTGATCAAGAAGTAAACCCAACAAATGTGATGTGAAAATGGTTCATCACCTAAACCATGTAATTACCACAAGTGTTTTCACACTAACAGGGCTCACTCTGTGCTTTCTGCTCTTCCTCTCATTTTTTTTTTTTTTTTTTTTGTACCTTACCTGGAAGTAATTACACAAAGACTTTTTTTTAACATTAAAAAGTTACTGAGGAAAAACACATCTTATGTGTGTACATATATGTAGTTATTACTTACACACTGATTGACTTGCAATACAGATAACTGCAACATTGAAAACAACAATTTCCAAAGATGAGAATGTAGATCGTATTTATTTTTCAGTGTTGCTTACACAAATCTGTGTTAAAGCTTTAAAATGTAGCTGAGGATTGAAACCAGGGCATCACACATGCTACATAGGCAAGTGCTCTACTACTGAGTTACATCCCTAGCCCCAAAAGTATTTCTTTTCATTAAGAAATTCTGAACTCAGTAATACTTTCTGGCTATTTTTTTTCTATAAATATATTCCCCAAAAGTGTATCATGATAAACTTTATACTCTCCAAAAGAAAAAAATAGCACTACTACCCAAATAACACTACAAAGAACAATGAGTTTGGAAAAGAAAAAAAAAAAGAATTCAAGAAGGAAAAAAAAAGGAGATAGAAAAAGAAAGATCATCTGACAGGCCTTAAACAAACAAACAAACAAACAAACAAACAAAAAGCCTTCTCTAGTAAACACATCTAAACTGAAAACTATATAATCTATTGGGTCTCTCAAACATAAGAAAACTCTTCAAGTTGTCTAAAATGTCATCCGAAAAAGTAGGTACAGTTCCTATTCAAGCAAATATTTCAGAATATCTTACAAAACTCAAAATGCTTAATTAAAATTAGTAATTCAGTGTATCAATACTTAAAACTGACTAGAAGTTATACCGTTTCATGAAGCAGCCAAGGAGTTCTAAAACATCACATCAATTTAAGATAATTTCACCTCCAAATTCTCACACTGGTGTAGCTACTTCCCTCCCCTCATTGCCAACACTCTTTGACCATTTCTTTATTATAAAGGGTTCCTTTCTGTCTTTCAAGTACACAAAATTAACTACTTTCTGAAGTCATGGATGGAAGGGCTAAGTTTTTGACTCCCTGAGCCTGATTTCCTCCTGAAACCTAAAACAAGATAGTGCTCCTTGTACAACAGGAACTATTACTCAATGATATTCAGGTTCTGAAAATCCTTGGCATTCAAACAGGTCCCAAGACCTTCAAGATCTCCAAATTCCCAAACATTACTATAGTATATAATCTCTTCCTTTTATTTCAGCATTTGTAAAATAAGGACAGTCCTCCTCTTCAGAATTGTTAATGAACATTAAAGGCAACTACATATTAAATGGAGACAAAGCTGAATTGAAAAGCTGGGCTGCAAGCCAAGGGCACTCATTTTCTCCTGAACACCAGCCTCAAAGCAATACAATTCAAATCACCCCTCAACAAATCTACACAATTCTACAGGTCACATATTTCCAGAGTAACTCAGCAAGAATGATCACTTTAAGGTACAAGGGTCCACAGTCATTTCCCTATTATACCAACAAATCAGCCCTGAAAAGCTCACTGGGAGGATGTTTCAAAATTGACATCTTTAAAAAAAAAAAAAATAGACTATTTCTAAGGTATTTAGTAGTCTAATCTTTATACACAAAACAAAGCATTCAGTTTAATAACTTAAATGAGTCTATGATAACTATAAATAGCTCAGTCACTTTGATTTTTAAGTAATATTTTAAAAGCAAGAATCGAAAATGTTGTGTATTCCTAATACACAAAAATAAACTTTTTTAGCCAGTTGAAGGTTAAGCAGAGAAGCTGACTAAATGTGAAAATTAATTTGAATCTTAGTAAGATTCCTAGATAATTTTAATTTTAAATTTTGTTTACCAAGCTCCATGTGCTCATCACAGGAGTTATAGCCAGGTGAAGATGGCAAATTCTCATTACACTGTAGCAACTCCAATGAGTCATTCATTCCTGAAGCTCTCTTGTCCATCACCAGCAGGAGTTTCTGTACTGCATTAGGCATCTGATTTGTCTTCACTTCCCACACCATGTTACGGTGCTCCGACTTAAAAATAATAAAGAGGAAAAAATTATCAAGTTATGTGATTTGATTATCACATAAGTATAAGATCAAAGACACATCACTATGTTACATTTTTAACTTAAATCACATATTGCCATTTATACCTTCCTCAATTCCTCTGGACCATGACAAATCCCTGTCTTGGCCTACAGCTGTGTATTCTGTACTAAATTACACCTAATTACTAAAGGATTAACATCTTGAATTAAGCTTTTAGTTTTAAATAATAGCTATTATACATATTTATTTCTTCAAGCTTGTAACTCTTTCAGATGCAAATATTAAGACTAATGAAACTTTTTTTTCCATATGTATCTTCAAATTCAAAAGAAAATTAAACTCTCCTCAGTTAAATAAAAAATAAAGACTGGAGGACGATTCTGATTTTTTTCTTTTTTTAAAAGACTATTCCATTCTATTTATCAACTGTGTTCAATATTTTGTTTCCTCATATTCTGAAAGTGAACAACTTTAACACACTTAAAGATAATTATAATCTCTAAAAAGTTTCTTTAAATGGCCATGCTACACGTATCATATTTTTAAAGAGAATCTGGGATCTAGCCATAATAAAAAGATACCTTTGATTCAGAATAGGCTGGTACTTCTAGAAAGATGAATAATAATCATAGTGAATTTGGCTAAACCACCAGTAAAACTACCTTCAAATCAAGCCTACAACTTATGGCAAAGAAGAGAATAATATAGGCTAATACACTTAAATTCTGAGCAAAGTCCATTCAATGTCTTATGAAAGGAGAATGTGGTTAATACCCTTTACACTGGTCTCTGGACAATAATCAATTAGCTACTTAGTATGAGTGATAACAGCAAGAAGATTTCTTGATTCCTCAGGCTATCCTCCAAATTTCATTAAAAAAATTCAAATAGGTTAATAAGAAATACACAATGGAGTGGGGTATAGCTTGATGGCATAGTATTTGCCTATGATGTATAAGACCAACCTCTTCCCCTGGGTCACAAAAAATCCTTACTTTTTCAACAATACATAGCTTTTTCTCAAAGCAAAACAATAAAATATACTGCTCTTGAAAGCTATTAACAGTTAAAAATCAACTATGCTAGTCCAGTCTGATCAAAAATACAAAGATCTTCAATACTTAGTATTTATACCATAGCTTTCTAAACCATGATGTAATCACTGAGCTCTTTTTCTACCAAATGCGTTTTCATGATTGTGTTGATTATGAAATGTTTCCCAACTATAAAATATACAATATCACTGTAAAAATCTGGGAAAAAAAGAAAGAAATATAATGATAACTTCTAACCCCATCAAACAGATTTAGATACTGCTAACATTTTGGTGTATTAAAATCTAATCTCTTTATCATGCACACATACTCACACTTACTTTTTCATACTTCATATTAGAGTTGATAACTTAAGATATGTTCATAAACTTTTTCCTATGTCATATGGAAGAATCTAGAAGTTAAATAGTATACCTAGTGAGGATATCCCAAAATTCACTTATCCCTCCTATAGCTGTTACTCCCAATTTTCTCATTCTTCTAAACAATACTTTATTATAATGAAAAAGTATTTACTTACAGTATAGGATTATTTTAGATTCCTAGATAAAAATTAATAAGTGGATGGTGATCAAACATCTTAATGTTCTCTTTTTTAAAAGATGCTATTTTTATAATCATTTTATTTCATTTTGATTATCATGTATTAATTGTATATATTAAAGGTTTTCAGTATATTAGTATGATATTTCCATACATGCATGCAACAAACAGTGTTCAATTATAACTTCCCTTTATTTAACTTTCCTGAACCACATATACCCTGCCCACTCTCTGATTATTACTATTGCATATTTGGGTTGGCATTTTTTAGCTTCCACATATAGAAAGAACTTGTGGTACTTGTCTTAGTATTCTGGCATATTTTGCAACATAATGTCCTCCAGATCCATCCATTTGCTGCCAATGATGGAATTTCATTCTTTATGGCTGAATATTATTCCACTGTGTGTATGTATATGTATGTGTGTGTGTGTACATGTACACACACACACACACACACACACACACACACAAACACACCACATTTTCTTTATCCACCAAACAGTTGATGGACTTAGGCTGATCGTTTATATTAGATATCATGGACAGTGCCACAATAAACATGTGCATGCATGTATCTCTAACATATATATCTCTAAAGTGAATATTGCCTTATGTTGTTTCTAACATTCTATTTTGTATGCTTTTTGCCTGTACCCCTCAAAAATGACCTTATCCGAGCATGGGAGGAATAGATGAATTCTAGATAGGGCAGAGGGGTGGGAGGGAAAGGGAAGGGGCAGAGGATTAGCAAGGATGGTAGAATGTGATAGACATCATTATCCAAAGTACATGTATGAAGACACAAATTGGTGTCAACATACTTTATATACAACCAGAGAGATGAAAAATTGTGTGGTATATGTGTAATAAGAATTACAATGCATTCCGCTGTCATTTTTTTAACTCAATTTAAAAAAATGACCCTTATCCTCAGATTATAGAGTACTATTATACTATGGTTTTTGTTTGTTTTCCTTTCATACTACAGATTCTTTTTTTAATCATTTATTTATTTATTTATTTTTAGTCATACATGACAGCAGAATGAATTTTGACATATAATACATATATGGAATGTACATACATCAATCATATTGTCAATTCTGTTCTGCTGCCCTTCCTATCCTCCTTACTCCTCCCCTCCTCTCCCATCCCCTCTCTCTATCCAATTTAATGTAACACACTTTTTCTTCTTTTTCTCATTACAACATCATATATGTATTCTGTATAACAATGAGGTTCTCCTTCCATCTTCCGTGCAACCCCCCTTCTCCCTTTTTCTCTCCCACCTCTCTTCCCTATTTAGTGGTAGTCTTCTTCTCATGCTCTTCTTCCCTATCCCATTTTGAGTCACCCCCCCTTATATCAGAGAAGACATTCGGCATTTGTTTTTTAGGGATTGGCTAACTTCACTTAGCATAATCTGCTCTCATGCCATCCATTTCCCTGCAAATGCCATGATCTTGTTATTTTTTAGTGCTGAGTAATATTCCATTGTGTATAAATGCCACATTTTTTTAATCCATTCATCTATTGAAGGGCATCTAGCTTAGTTCCACATTCTAGCTATTGTGAATTGTGCTACTATAAACATTGATGTGGCTGTGTCCCTGTAGTATGCTCTTTTTAGGTCTTTTGGGTATAGTCCAAGAAGGGGAATTGCTGGGTCAAATGGTGGTTCCATTCCCAGCTTTCCAAGGAATCTCCATACTGCTTTCCAAATTGGCTGCACCAATTTGCAGTCCCACCAGCAATGTATGAGTGTACCTTCCCCCCACCATCCTCGCCAGCACTTATTGTTGTTTGACTTCATAATGGCTGCCATTCTTATTGGAGTGAGATGGTATCTTAGGGTAGTTTTAATTTGCATTTCTCTGATTGCTTGAGATGGTGAGCATTTTTTCATGTATTTGTTGACTGATTGTATATCCTCTTCTGAGAAGTTTCTGTTCAAGTCCTTGGCCCATTTGTTGATTGGGTTATTTGCTTTTTTGTTGTTTAACTTTTTGAGTTCTTTGTATACTCTAGAGATTAGAGCTCTATCTGATGTTTGAGGGGTAAAAATTTGTTCCCAGGATGTAGGCTCCCTATTCACCTCACATATTATTTCTCTGGCTGTCATACTACAGATTCTTAATGTGGTAAATACAACAGCATTTGAAATGGATAACAGTAAACAACCAGACAGCTATTCAGTTTCAGCTGCTTCTTTCCTGGGAAATATGACAAGTCATCCAACACATCTCAGTACCAATCATGTATTATGCCATTACTTCAAGCAAATAACAGTTTGTCTATCTAAAAGATGTTTAAGGCATTTAAAAGGTTAATACATAGGCATAAAAAAGAAAATTCATTTTTCCTAAATACAAAAGGTTAATACAATGTACTGATTAATCAGTCTTAATGTACAGTTATAGCAAATCTGCTGAGGTACAGTAATTTCCTACAAAATGGATGGTTAAAAGAAACGGGATTTTTCAAGTTTCAAATCATATTTCTGAGTCTCCACCTAATCTTTAAATTAAAAAAAAAAATATTGAGTGAATTAAGTTTAACCAGTGATTCTCAATTCAACTCTTGTGGCATAAAGAATCATGTATGCTTTAAACAAATGATACCCAAGCCCAATCCCCAGAGGATATGATTTGTTCTGAGGTCCAACACTGTGCACTGGTTTTCATTTGTTTGCTTTCAAAGGAATTCCAAGCATAGTGTGTTAACAACTACTGAGCTAAAAATAATTGCTAATTTTTTTTCATTAAGAAAAATGTCCATTTATTTAATACATATTATGTATATGGCATATTAATTGTAACGTTAGATCTCAATGGTAATAAATGAAGACTCTCAAGGAATCTATACATTCATGAAAAAATCCAAGTAAATGACCCCCTTTCTACAGAGCAGGGTGGTTTCCCAGTGAGAACAAAACTACAATAGAAAGCTCAAACAGCTGGCCAGTACTGGGTAAGACCAGAAATATGCAGAATCTAGCATCACCAGAAAGTGGGATGGCCTTATGTGTTATGTGGTCATAGATACTAAGCTCATAGGTTATTATGTGGAAAGGTAGACCAAGATGTGAATCTCTGATCTTAGTTTAGGAAAAATGAATTTTCTTTTTTCCTTCTTTTTTACCCCTAAGACAAGAGTAAGGACTCTGAAATCAGGCTGAGTTTATGTACCAGATTTTCCACTTACTAGCTACGTTCCCCTTAATTATTTAAGATCTTCGTGCCTTTTTGTAAAAAACATTATTATACATTATTATAAAACTCAGTAAGAAGGTAAAATGCTAAGAAACACCCAACACAAAGCAAACGTAATGTGGCTAGTATTGTCATCAATTATGAGACAATGGGGAATCACTAAAGATTTTTGGATAGGGTTTTGACATGATCAGTACTACACTTGAAACTCTTTTTGGAATCTATGCAAAATCATACTAAAACACTACATGAATATGTAGAAACATATTCATATATTTAAGGTAGGGTGCAGTTAAGAAAAAGAAATACACTCACATTCTTAATTTCTATGTAAGCCACCTGCCTCCAGCTTCTTTTGCAAGAATTCTCATAAAAGAAAGGGTAATTGGTAGTATCAATGCAGATTCCTTATTTAGTAACTCCTAAGACAAGAGAGGAACTAGTCATTCTGTGCGAGTTCTTTTAGCAACTAATATTAACAGTTGAGATAGCACATAGATAACTCTTTGCATAGAAATCTATCCAACATCTTAAACATACAGGACATAATTAAACCTATCTTGACTAAAAAACTTTCTGAACAACTGTACCATGCTTTATATATATATTTGAGCTGTGTAAGTCAACCCCAAATGAAATCTTACAGTTTAAAATTTTCCCATTTTTTTCAACTTTTGTTATGAAATTCAGAGGCTGTACCACATCTCTCTCTCTCTTCAGTTATCCTTTATGTATAAACAGTACTGTTCCTGGGGTTCACAAAATAGATGCAATCTGTCTTGTCTTCCCCCCTCCCTCTCCAGAACTCTTCCCAGCTAGATTTTTTTCTTCCCTAAAAGCAGGTCAGCCAATCATCATTTACAGTACACTAACATCTCCTTTTAACTTTATCATTTCTTCAACACCTTGTCTTAGTTATTTACGACCATCCCAACACTCTTTGAATGAAGTTGGAAAAAAAGCATTAATTTCAAAACACAGCTACCTATAAATAACAAAAGGGATAAAATACTTATTGAACTTAAGTTCTATGTATTTGCACCTCTCCCTGCTCAAGGTAATCAAAATTTGGCCATCAGCTGAAGTTTTGCTACTACAGACCTACTATACCCTAAAAGAAAGCCTAGACTTAAAGACAGAAGACTTGAATTTCACTCTTGCTGGCTGTGGACCAGGGGCAGGTAACTTAACCTTAGCCTCACAGTACCTCTACTTATCTCACAAGGGTATTGGAGAATTAAATAAAATACATGAAAACAAAATATAAAAACCATATACAAATGTAAGTTGTCTCACTTTTCTGTCAAACTATTTTTCCCTGTCAAACTATTCTTGGGAAAGAAAACAAGGACTCTGACTTGGGAAAAGAATATGGAAAGAGTTCTTATTCAAAAATACTCCCCACCATACATTACACTAACTAGACATTCATTTTGAAAAACAGTTGCTCTTTCAAATATCTCCTGGTAGAGCTAACCCTATTGTTTATTTATGATTTTGTATTCTGCTTTGGGATTAAAAGATTCAACAGAACTTGCCTTGTATTTTACTTAACTCTGTATGTGTCATTTCTTCACAAGATCAGTGATTTTTAAAGGAAAGAATAAAATTCTCCTATAGTTGTTGTGCTTTGAAAGGTCATGTTCAATATTTCAAATTTTACTGGATAGGGGATAGGGGCTGGGAGGCCCTATTGTTTTTGGTGTGCAAATTTTCAGAAGCAAATATCCACAGTCTTACAAAGGAGAGGAAGACTACAAACAGCTAAGTCAATGAATGAAAACGGGAAACAGGGGTTTACAAATGCCTACCTACCTATAGAATATTTCCACATAAGTATTTATGAATTATACTTTTAAAAAATTTATTTAAAATTCAAAACAGTTCTGTGAACAATATATTATTATGGAGGAAAAAAACCACAGGACTCTGACCACTGAATGGGACCATTTGCTTTTTGGAGAACCAAGGGAAAAAAGATAAAAGATATAGATCAACATAGGTTAGACTCCTGCTTCTGAAGTGCCTGTTCTTTCTGAATCCTTATTTTTTCATGATTATGCTATGATCTTCTATATGTTCTCCTCTAATCCTGAAGACTTTCATACCAATTCTAGACTATTTGCTCAAATTATTTTGAAAGAGTGAGTGAAGAGAAGGTAATGTGCAATTACTATACATCTCAAATGTATAGTACCTCTGAATTAAGGTATTTAGAATGTATTACAAGATAAAACATGACACAGCAGACAAACTTACATAAACTATTCCAAATGTAACTTTCTAAACAAAAGCAGTTGGGTGGCCTTAATACAATTCCTTAATATTTTCACTGAAACTTCACTTCTTTTACAGAACTATTTCTACAACTCGTTTGCCACTGTGTAAAAACAATAAAATCCCACAAATAGCAGGTTGTTTCCTATACTACGGTAGAATAACACTTAACACCTTTATGGCCCTGAACATTTTAATTTCTATGCCTGAATTTTATTTGTAAAAGAACTAGTCCCTATCTAGACATCAGAATTTTAAGTAGAAAAGATACTACATGCCACATCCTTGACTTAGCTGTACATTGCTCAATCACATCTATACAAGTTATGAGTAGTTTTCACATCTATACAAGTTATCAGTGGTTTTCATGCTTATTCAACATGAAATGTTAATATTGATGAATGTACACAGAACTCATAATACCATTAAGCAGTCACAGGACTCTATAAAAAACTTGAAATCTAAAAATTCATATTATGTAAACCTGTTTTCCTATATTTGTTATCCTATTTATTTTCACATTACTAATAACTTGAGAAAAGCTTTTCTAAGCTACTGTCAATAACTTTTAATAATTCAATTAATCAATATAAGAATTATTTTTCTAATTTCAGAAGAAAATACTATTAAATTATGACTGGAAGCACAAAATAAAGGCATATCAAAATATGAAGGAATATTAATTGTCAGGCAATTAATAAACAAGAAAAAATATGTCCATCTTCCTGAGTTTTGTAATGGGTGTCAGTTTAAAATATTTTGTAATTTCTTGTCATTTATTTTCCCATTTGAATAGTCCTTTTCTTAGTTAAAACACAAAAAATATTTGGTCTTGTCTCATTGACATGGTAGTAACTTCTTTTTGATAAGGTATGCCTGATATTTTCATTTCAAACAGATATAAAAGAAACCAGCTTGCAATTCACTGCAGAAGAACCTTCAGGGCACAGCAGTTTATTCATTCACGAAGTACATGTCATATGCTTTCTTTTAGAGGGCACTTGGATAGGGAGGAGAGTCCAAATAAGTTAAAATACAGTGAAGACAATAGGATGCTATCATGTTTGAATTCTGAAAGGTTCAAACCTTGACGCTGGTGAGTGAATGCATTCGGAAAACTTTTAAATAAAAAAGCAATTTGGTTCATAAAATTAAGATGAAAACTACAAAGTGAAATAAATTCCTTCTACAAACTGGCTGTAGCTCAGTGGCAGGGCACTTTCCTAGCATGTGTGAGGCACTGGGTTCCGGTTCCATACAACTATAAATAAATAAATAAATAGCATTTTGTTAAATTATACCTTCCTCAAAAGTATAAAGTAGCTCAAAAACTTGAGCGGCTTTCTTTTGAAAGTACTCAAATTTCTTTGAAACTTTATCAAATATTGCCAACCCAGCAAGAACTTAGTGTAGAAGAAAAAAAAAAAACAGATCGTCCTAACACTCTTCTTAGCAAATAAACAACGGCGGGGGGGAAAAAAAAAAAAGACCAAAACATAAGTAGTTGGTGTTAAAATTATTATTAGCTCCCAAAAGGCAATTTTAATTTCAAAACCACTGTGTTGAGTCATCGTTACTGTTATTTATTAGAAAATAAATACAAAGAACTTCGCCAGAATTGTTGATAGGACTCCATAGCTTCTCAATAGGTAAAACTTCCTTTTTAAAAAGCCACCTTCCGTTCTAGCGTCAGCGGCATCCTGAGTCAATAAACTTTGTGTACTGCCGTGCTGTCAGTACTTCTTTTGAAATGGACTCTAGCTGAAAACTCCCTACGAAAGACATCCAGAGAACTTGGAGCACACAGCGGAGAGTAAAATCCCCTAGACAGCAAGCAGCGTTTAAAGCTACAAAAACCCGGCTGCTGACTCCGCCAGGATTCTTTCTTGTTTTGTTTTAATCTGCCTGCGGCAGCAGCATAAATTAAAAGGCGGAGTCTGGAATCGCCTGCCAAGCCTCCTCTCTGGGTCACAAGGAGCAGCGCCTCCCAGTTCACGCCAAGTCCACCCCCACCCTCTTTCGCCATTCATAGCGCTCCCCTCCCATCCCCCCATCATGTGATCGCAGCCTGGACGCCAAGCTTGTTTTTCCCCTCCGCTCAGCCCCACCGCGCAGGCGCCTCGGAGCCCATTCATTCGAACTGCGTAACAATGAGCCCCGGGGCCCAGCGGCTACCCTCGCTTCCCACCTCCGCCTGAACCCCTCTTGGCCCAGAACAAGACCGCACTTCACTAGGGTCATCTACCCCGGTTCTGCCCCTCACTTGTGGCTAGCCTCCGACCCTCTGCCAACAAGAAGGGAGTTGAAATCAAACTTTTCCGGGGCAACCCAAGTGCCGCGCCGACCCCTTACCCCGCCCAGGCCCGCCCGTTCTCTGGGCCGGGCCCGACCACCCACCGCGAACGCGGCCCAGACCGCGGTTTTCGCCCAGCCTCTTCCTACCCTCCGCCCCGAGACCCCGAACGCCGGCGCCGCGAAGCCCAGGTGAGCTCGCGGAAACCGCCGGTCCGATAGACTCGCCGCGCGCGGGCAGTAGTCTGACAGTTAATTGCCCCCACCCTGGGGGCAGCCCTGGAGAAAGAGGAACCCGGACCCGAGGTCGCCTAGCCGCCCAATCCCCTCGGGCTTCTGCCCCTCCCTTCCCCACCCCCACCCCTTCGGAACAGAAAGACAACAAACCCGCCGCAGAGTGCGGGCAGCCTAGTCGCGGGCAGCTGTGGCGGCGACACCCCCACCAGAAGCTCGCGTACCCCCTCTCAGGCTGATGACGCCTTCTCCGGCGCGCGTTACTGCTCCCGTCGCGGCTCTTACTCCTCAACCGAAACTTTCCTACTTACCAAACCCGTCGCCATTACCAAGTCTTTCAAGCTTCGTCTTCCCCCTCCCCTCAACCCCCTGGGGGTTGAGCCTTCGTGCAGCTCTTTCGCCCTCTTATTGGTCTACAAAACTGCCATTCTCTCTTTCCACTTTCCCATTGGGTGATACCGTGGTCCGTCTCGGAGGGCGGGCATGTATTGACTTTTGTGTTGTGTTTACTGGAGGAGATGGCCTGTCAATCACTGGAGTAAGCGCTTCGGATTGGACTATTGCCGAGACTCTGGGGACCTGGGCCAAACTTTGCCCCCGACATGGATTGTGGGTTCGTAGTTTCAGCCTCATTTGTTAGGGGAGAAAACTGAAGGCGGGGGGAACCGGTTGGACTACACATCCCAGAAGTATGTGCACAGCACAGTCTTGATAGTAAACAAGAGTCATAGGGACACGTGTATCAGCTCGTTTGTTTTGGTGTCTGAGACAAAAGGGAGGGGGCGGAGGAAGGGAGTGTTTTAAAGCTTGGGCCTCTTTTCCTCTGGGCCTCCTCCTCTAGCACTCGGAGAAACTCCAGCCTTTCTCAGCACCCAGTCCAGGCCATAACAGCCAGAGTTGTTCGCTGCTCACAGTTTGGCAAGAGGCCAAGGTATTGTTTTAGTGCGAGGGGAAGGAGATGACTGCACAAGCGGAAGCAGGGCAGGTTCTCGAGGGACGTGGTCACTCACAAATCAAGGCCCCTGGCACCAAGGGTATGATGAAGGTGATGCTGGACTCATCGCAGTAGGAAGAACTAAATCCCTTTATTCCGAGGAGAGAAACTTCGAGAAGATTCGTCAACTCTGTTCAATTCATCTAGGATTTGTTGAGGGCCAAATAAGTGCCAGGCACCGTGAGGCTGGGGATAGACAATGAGAGAGAAGTTCAGTCTATGGAATTTACAAAGCTGTGGAGAGGGGTGAACGATTACATTGAAATTGAGGCAAATCGCTGTTTTCATATTGACCTGCTTGCTTGTTGTTTAAGGCCATACAAAGGAGTATGGGGTATGAGTTAAATTGATTTGAATTGTGAATCTGTAAGTTTCTCTGCTAAGTTTCTGTTAACCATTTTTCCCCTCCCAGAGACTTCCAATTGATGAAAGAAAGAAAGCTGTCTTTTTACTTGGTTTCCACTAGGAGTTCCCCTTAAGTTCTAATTCTCTGACGCACCCCGGAGGATGGCTTCTCTGCTTTATAATTACCTTTACTTTAAAAGGGGCTCTTCATCACAGTTAGGTGCATCTAGTCTATAATTGGTATTTTTACTATTCACATTACAAAGGCATTATTAAGCTTTTTTTTCTTTGAACCTTTAGTATTTAATAATTTAAGCTATGCTTTAGGTGTTATTTAGATCAATGGACTGTCTAGTTAAAAATTAAGTTGAGGAAAACACATTAGTAAGAAGTCTGTAAAAGCAAACTTTTGAAATTACCCTAAAATTACACCTAATTGTTTCTTTAAAACTAAGTACATTACTTGAATTTTTAAATCAACTTGAAATCCACATAACAATCCAAAGAAATCCAAACTAGCTGGTCACCATGGCACACACGTGTAAATCCCAGCTACTCAGGAGGCTGAGGCAAGAGGATCGCAAGTTAGAGGTCAGCCTGGGCCTTTTAATCAGATCCTATCTCAAAGTAATTTTTTAAAATGGGCTGGCAATATAACTCAGAGGTAGCATTCCTGACAAAAACAAGGAAATCCAAAATAACCTTTGTATGTTGAAACGAGTTTTAAATTCCTTTAGGAGTCCCCATTTAAATTCTTGAAAGTATTTATAAAATATGTCTTCCCTACCATGTGATTTTTCTTTCTATGTTCTCAAATAGTAATTACCATGTGATTTTTCTTTCTATGTTCTCAAATAGTAATCAAACATTTTTCTTAAAATAATTCAGAAGAGAAACAATAAAATGTTTATTTGTCCCCTAAGAAAAGAACAGGATTTGAATTTACATCTTTCAGAGATAAATAGAGAAACCCAAAGAAAAGAATGACCATTTTTGCTGAATGCTATATATGCTGGTTGTATCTTTTTTGTTTGTTTGTTTGTTTTAACAATAAAGTCGTCTTACTCCATAATTTTAAAAAATATAAATTTCAACATTTAATTTAGTGACAAAAAGAAAACCCCTGGAGTTCAGCTAATCATTTTAAATTAAGACCTGGGGTATTTATGCCTAGCTCACTTCTCCCAGTAAACTAAAAAAATCTTTTCTCTGTAAAAATGAGATCTCAAAAACTTAAGCCACTGTTTTATCCCTTCTGAGCACACACTATGAGATCTGCTTTCAGCTGTTACTTTGAAAAGTTAAAATATTTGAAAATTTTTACCACAGCCTTAGTTAGTGGTGTTTATTTTTAATTGGAGGACACCAGGATGGGAAGAATTAATTTAACTTTAGATCTAGATATTATACATTATTATAAATTTATAATAATTTATCCTTTAATAGCATTGTAAAGCTTTACCATTCATTTTTTTAGTTCTATTTGTTGACCATTGTGCTAAATGATATGAATACAAAGATAAAAAACATATATATATATAAATTTTCTCTTTTTTGTTCAAGTTTTTAAATATATGTTAAATTCAGATAGTTTAGTCACAACTTAATAAAACTATTAGAATTCTCTATACCTTTCAGTAGAAATTTGTTCATTAGACTTTCCTGGAAGCTAAGTATTTAATAGGAACATCATCATTAGTTCTTGAGTAATCAACAAAACCAGCAATCCATAAGCCAGAACAAAGATCAAAGGAAAAAACTAGTAAGATCTCCTTAGAAATTTTTACATATGCTAAGTTATATTCTTAGGCTAAAACAGATACACAAACTTTTATATCTGCCCTTTAGATGATTCCATGATAAAATTGATATTAAAAATTCAGTTTCTTTAACACCTTCTCTTGGCTAGTGTTGTCATTTTATTTTACATAAATATTATATATATATATATGTATATATGCACATAATGTATGCTAAAATGTCAAAAAATGTCATCTCAAATCAAAATGTCTTTCCAGCAACTTATAAAATTACTTGTGATAAAGAAACATCAAGTTCTAATAAATTAAAGATCATTTTCTTAAAAACAGATAAATCCTATTTAGGATTTATTTCACCTCCTATTTAGAGGTGAAATTAAGCAATTTACCATATCTGGTATACCAGTAACTACTTGGATTGACTAAGAAGTACAAGCATATGACATTTGTCTGAATATTGAGTATATCACTGTTCAAATTGCAAAAAGATAAACAAATGAAATCACCCAACAAGTACAAAATTAGGACATAGAACACACATTTGATCTGAAATAGTACTCAAACACTTTTTCAGCAGATTATTTGAATTTATATATATATATATATATACACATATATATGTATATATATATCCTACTATACTTGAAAATGAGTTAATTAGTTCAAAGTGTTTAGATAAACTCAATGAAATATAATGAAATGCCTGGGAGCTAATAAGTGCGTAGTAGTAGTACATGTCTTGTTCTTAAATTCTTGACCAACTACAAGTTTCTGATTTTGAACCATAAAGCAAGACCTTTCTTCACTGGCTGATATGTGGTATCTAACTTAATAACCATTAAGAAGAGGAGTCAATGGGAAAGCAAAGAATCAAGAATGATTGCTGGGTTTCAGGTTTAGGTAATTGAGGTATGTTGATTCCACTGCGGTAGGGAATATTGAAGAAAACAGATTCACCATATTGGAGGGAGGGGGAAAGGATGGGTTCAACTGAAGATGCTAAGCTTGCTATGAAGCAAGAAATTTGAATACAGGAGTCCTATAGGCAGCTGAATATATTCATCTGTACTTTAAGAGATCCAAGTACACAGAAATAAATTTGGATGACTATCAAGAAGACTATCCTTTTTGGCTGCCATTGCCCTCAAAAAGTTTTTGTCAAGTTGTCCAGTTTGGTATAAATGAAAATGTGAGTATTTAGAAAAGGCAACAAGTAATTCTACTTTATCTCATTTCCAGTTTATAAAATCCAGCTCAAATGACTCATATCTTTTAATCCAAAGTTTTCTAGAATAGATAATTCCTGTTATCTGGCTTGCTTAACACAAATTCTCACATAATAATTTTCCACTTATGTCTATTTGGTGTCTTAGACTGCTTTCTATGTATTTTCTATTATTTGCTAGTCAAAAGTACCTCATATTGGGAGCAATGAAGTCTGATAAAGTACAATTAAAGTCATAATATGTAGTTTCCTTCCCACATTTTAATTGGTGCATTATAGTCGTGCCTAATGGTGAAATTTCTTGTTATATATTTGTATATGCACCCAATATGATGATATAATTTGGCCACAATCACTCCCCAGCACTTTCCTCTCCCATAGTTTTCATCACACTGTAGTAAAAACTTGGCATTTTTGTTTATATCTGCCTCTTCCCATATTTACATATTTCATCCTTCTCTCTCATTCACCATCTGATAACATCTTTTTTTTCTGGTCCACAATAAGCAATTAATAAATAGGTGCCTACTAAACAAATAAATGAAAAGTTACAGGTAAATAAAACAGCTTAAACTTTCTAATATACAATAATATCATATGCTATCTTGAACACTGAGTTTGTCAAACACCTTCCATGTGCTTTAAGGTTCACTTCCTCCATATAGTCATTATAAGGTTAAGCATCTCTAATCTGAAAATCTGAAATCCTTAATACTCTGAAATTTGAAACTTTTTGAGCATCATGTTGGTATTCAAAAAGCTTCAGATTTCAAAGCACTTTGGATTTCAGATTTTCAGATCAGGGATGCTCAACGGGTATGCAAATATTTAAAAATTCACAAAACTCTGAAACCTGAAAACATTGGATCCCAGTCATTTCAGATGATACACAACTTGTACTATCATCTGAAAACAGTTCTCATCTTTCAGCTACATTACATAAGCACTGTTCATTTTGTGTCCCTCACAGTGCCAGTCACGTGAAGGCAAACATATTTTTTATAGTTCAGCTCTTCCAAGTTACATAGCAAATCATAATGCTCTATAGTAATAAAATGCTGAGGTCATTCACTTAATTTTTCTGTTGAGTTTTAAAGAGAAGGTAAGAGGAAAAAAAATTTACCAAAGATGTCCTCAAAATGAGCATCAGTCTGACAATATTTCACTTTTAAAAACATCATTTTTGTACACTTCATGAATATAGTCATTACATAAAGAGAAGCACACTTGTATTAAGTGTCAGCCTTTGGCCTAAAAGAAGCAATGAAATTGCAGTGTTACACAGTTGGTTCTCTTGTTGCTCAGCAAGACCTAGGTAGGTTTCCAATTAGGACAAAGATGGAAAACAAGAAATTAGAAGTAACTTTATCCAAGATTTTGATTGGTCATATTTGCTGCTCATAAACTCATTCAAGGGTTCTACTTTATAAACTTTTGAAGATAAATAGAAAAAAGAATGTTTCCTATCTAGGTTGTTGCAGTAATGAGCCGTGGCTGCTTTTGTTATTTCAGAGTCCATTTCCAATTCAACTTTCTCTTGCTCCTGGAAGAAAAGTCATTTTTTGTCTTTCTAATTGAGAGTAAAAAAATGCCCTAATGTGCTATAAGGAAACCATTACAGTTGATGCTAACCAAATATCATTTCATGTGCATGCAGTTTGCACAGTATCAAGTTTTATATTTGGGAAAATGGCAAGATTCTGGCTATGGTTAAATCAAAATGTAAGAAAACCACCTCCCCAATTGGTGGAATTTTTTTTAATTTATACATATATTTTAGTTGTTGATATACCTTCATTTATTTATATGCAGTGCTGAGAATCGAACTCAGTGTCTCACACATGCCAGGCAAGTGCGATACCACTGAGCCCCAGCCCCGCGTTTTATTATTATTTTTTTTTGTAATATTTTTTTTTAGGTGTAGATGGACACAACACAATGCCTTTATTTTAATGTGGTGCTGAGAATTGAACCCAGGTCCCACCCGTGATAGGTGAGTGCTCTACCACTAAGCCACAATCCCAGCCCTATTCTTAAGGTATAGACCAATTATTTCATATCATAGCATCATCACACCTTCCCACATGTAGATGATCTGTGCAACTTCAGGTTTTGAAAGGGATTTTTAAAAAACATTTTTAGTTGTAGATGGACACAATACCTTTATTTTGTTTATTTCTATATAGCACTGAGAATTGAACCCAGTGCCTCACATGTGCTAGGCAAGCACTCTACCACAGAGCTGCAACTCCAGCCCCTTTAAAAGGATTTTTATTTACAAACTTAAGAGCATACAAAGTTAAAAACCCACGTATTGGTCAAATAAAAAGTTTTTTTTCTCAAAATTATATGAATCTGTACTGGAAATGTTATATAATTTTCTCTATATACCAGGCTCGTGATTAACATTAGTTGGAAAACAGGATAAGAATTAGATATGAGATCTGAATTCTTCATGAGTTCTGCTATCAACTCACAAATTAAATCTTAGTTGAAATCACTGATTCTTTGTGGTAAATTGAACTGATTTAAACTCACATGGTTATTGTTGGGCACACAAGTCCTCTGCAAATAATGGTTATACTTTGCTGCTTGGATTTTCATAAATCATTCACTTGTAAGACTTTTTTAATACCTGTGAAGATGAACAACTATATATTTTCAGTTGCTCAGCCAGTCTTGCTGCCTTAGAAATATCCTGGAACAGGTGAGGTTGTCTCAACTCCTATTCCAATTTCTTCCCTTTTGTCAAAATTCTTTGGTATTCAACATCAGCCTGTGTCTCACACTTTTAATTTTAGAATCCAACATTCTTTACAACTGTTAATTTTTTTATTTAGATATTAGAATCCCCTTTTTAGCTATTTAACAAAGCCTCGGCTTAATCCAGATGTAATACCTCTAAGCGTAAGTATTAAGAATGCTGAAGGTCATCTAATCCTTATAAGAAATATAAGATTTCTTAAGAAGATAAATATTTCAGAAATTTAAAAGATGCTTTAGAAAGGAACTCAGCACCTTAATCTTATAGTTTTTAATGTCCTTGTTTCATACCCTGCTTCTTTAGAAGCATTTTGAACACTTTAAGTTGTCTTCTAGCTTATAATAGTAACCCAAATATATTCACCCAACTTGTGTTGTAGAATATATATGTACTAAGCCTTAATTCATATTGATACACAGGAAATACACATAACCCTTTATATTGGTTTAAAAACAAGGGGAAGCACCTTTGTTCTTCAGGAAGAATTCCTAACCCCTTCCCTAGCCATACATGATGTGTCAGGAAGCTCCATCCTTGCATGAAAACTTCCAAGGAATTCCCATAACTTGCAAATATATTGCAAGAGTCCTGGTAAGGACTCTTGGATAGTGACTAAAAAGTGACAACCACAAGTCAAACTTGAGCTGTTTTAATTAGATAATTTACACATACATTCTCTAGTTAGCCTATTTTATTTGCTTATTCTAGCACCAAGGTTTTTGTTCGTTTTAGGTGCTTTTTTTGTTTGATGCAGTACTGGGAATTGAACCCAAGGGCCTCACACATGCTAGGCAAGCACTCTACCACTGAACTACATTACTAGCCCTATTTGGTTACCTGAAAGTCCAAATTAACATAACCACCGTTATTTCACATATAACTACTGCCATTAAAAAAACATACTTTCTTGCGGAGTTATACCTTGGGGCTTATTTGCATTCACATGCCACATGTCTATCATGTTTTATGCTGCAAGTCATATTAAGTATTAAAAACAGTAATTCACATATTTTATTAAAAAAGTGTGCTTTATTATAAGGAAAATTTAAATATAACCAACAATACTGAAAATAACATAACTGGCATTTATAGCCTTGGTCAAAGTTCTTTATTAAACAGGCATTTATTTACTGTTTCATGAATAGTTAACAATCAGCTTATGCGACAAAAGAGATAAATGGAAAAAGTGAATAAAGAATACAGAATGATGAACCAGAAATTTTCTTTTTTTGCTTGTTTAACAGACATGGCTTTTAAAATAAAGTCTTAAATAGAAAACAAGTCATCTTCATATAGCAAGCTCCCTTTCCCTACAAGGTTTTGCAAAAGTGTTAAAACAATATTCTGAAATGTGGCTGATGTTATAAGTTACATACTTTAACTTCTTATATATACATTATCCAATTAAAATTCTTAACATTTTTTCATATACAAGTAGGACCATAAACATCCTCTAGTAGGACAATAGCCCCACAATAATTTTACCCATGTAGGTATATATTCTTTTGATACATGTTTCCCAAAATGTGAATATTGGTTAGAGTTAATGTTTTTAGACACTGGATCATGGAACCTAAAAATCATATAAGATTATATTGCTTTGGTTGAATATAATTAGGTTTTATATGTCAGAATAAAAGCATATCAGTGATCAATGAAAATCTGGTAAGTTTATGAGTAGACATTAACACAAATGGCAAGGCCTGATGTTATATATGGTATGAACAAAAACTCCTTTTTTGTTATATGTGGTTTTGCTTACAAATTTTAAACCTACTAAGAGAGGTTTTAAGGGAAAAAAAGGCAAACCTCACTGGCTGCCGATCAATACGATTGTGTGTTGTCAACCATCACAAGGAAGAACAGAAATGCGTGAAGGCAGATATATGCAAATAACCATATCGTGTAGGTCAAGTGAAGAATAAAGAAATGTACTGTGGGCATGTAAATAAGGTTCTCAACATATTTTTGGTATAGGACTAAGGTTTTTCTTTTAAGTATAAGATCTTAGGCTTTTAGAAGATAAAAGTCAGATTTAACAAGTTTAAATAGCTTTTTTTTAAAAAAAAAAACTTTGTGACATCAAAATCAAACTCTTAAAAGTAAAAAATACAGGAAGTTGCAAAATGAAAAAAGGAAACAAAGATACATGTTAGATGAGGGAAAAATGCATTAATGATTACTCATCTTAGAAAGACTCTTTTCCCTATTAACTAAATTGCCATTCCTTAAAACCACTGGAATATGTAGGTTACTGACATTATGCCAAAGAAGTCAAAATGTATTTTATTGCAAAAATATATAGTTTTAAAATTGCATATGATGTTTTTATACCATTTCACCAATAGGCCAAGGCCAACACATAACTTATCAAGCCAAAAAAAATTTATGAAAATGATTAAATTTTACTATATAATGAATTATAAAAAGAATGTGATGCCATGCTGGTTGCATGATTCATTGCCAAGTTCTCTCTTACATGGGCATAGTCACTAACTTGATATCAATCTGAATAAATCAAACGCATTGCCTATGATAGTATCTTTTAATTATCTTCTCAAACATGGATACTTTCAATATATTACAATCATTATAATAAAACTTTAAGTCAAATAATTTTGAGGAGTAGAAAGTCAATTTTATCAATGTTGTTTTAATGAACTACTAATTAGAAAGTGATGTTAAAGCCTATTGACTATTAAATCACTACTATTTACCAATACATTGTAAATGTAAAAAAAAGGAAAAACCTGAAATCACAGAAAATGCTTGGCATCTACACAAACACATTCTCAGTGGACTAACCACTACTGTGTAATTTTGTCACTATAGGTCTTCTTGCTTCATACTTTGCTTCATGCAGTGGGTTCAACAATATCCATGTTTGTTCCAAACAGGGCAACTAATTGTTCTTCATAGGTGGCGATGTTCCTTTTCATTATTTCCATGCAAGGTCCCAGAAGCCTTTCAAATGCTTGCACGTCCATGGCTAAGAAAAGAAAAAATGAAAAACAACACTCTTTGCAAAGCTGTGGAATTTCCAAGTCGATATAATATCCATTCCATTATTCTATTCCATTATTTTGCAACTGTGAATAATACAAGTGTAAGTTTTAAGCAATACTGTCAAATGAAGAAAAACCATAAAAATTAAAATTCTGTTTCAAAAAGGAAGCAGCCAGGGCCCTCTCAAGCTACACTGTTGGATTCCTCAGCAGATAATATGCAATGCTAGGTTGGTGTGAGGTTTCTGGTCTAGGCCAGGAAAAGAATGAGTGAGTGTCATGGGAGGCCCTGGAATTTTAAAAAATGTTGATGTTGCTACCTTAGTAATATGAACACCTTCAAAGGTGGCAAAGGAATACTTCCTAGTCTGGTCTAAGGGTTTACAATGCCATGTTGTGAAGAACAAAAGTTACCTAAATTTTTACTCTTATACCATTGTCTATATAATCCAAAATGGCAGCCAACATAATGCTTTTGTTTACTTCTATAAATATATCCTATATCACTTTTCTTGCCTGTCTCATGTACTTTAGAGCTGAATTTACAATACACAGATGAAAAATATCATACTTTCCATCACAGAAATACAAATTAAAATGTCTTTGCCTTTCAAATTTGAAAAAGTAAAAAAGGCAGAGTTTATAGGAATGGGGTGAATGCAATGCTAGTAGCATATAAATTAGTAAAACTAAAAGTGATCTATATCAAGCCATTTTTTAAAGAACACTTCTGAGAATAATTTCTTAGGAAAATTTCTAGATATGGAAAAGCCATCTATGTACACACATATACACAAAAACTTAGAGCTAAAACCCATAAAATATTTACCAGTAAGGAGTGACTGAATGATTTATCATGTATATATTTACCTAAACTGAATGCTAAGATTTGATGTAATGATAAAATTCCCAAGCTATAATGGATGAACAAAGCATTTTACAAAATTGTTTTTAAACAGAAACCCCATGCAAATAAAAAGACAAAAAAAGAATTATAATAATAGAAATCACTGAGTGGTGATGGTATAGTGGGTGATTCAGTGATTATTAGTTTTCCCTGCATTTCTGATAATACGCAGATTTTTTAAAATAAATAATTAAAAGAATTTCACTCATATCACCTTTATTCTTACTAATAGCTCTACTCTGCAAAATTGCCTGTGTCTACTTGTCTTCTCTTTCATCCAATATATTACCTGATTAATATACTTATTTAAAGCTTTTTAAAAAGTTCCTCTCTAAGAAGTTAATTCTGTAGAGCCCTGCAATTCTTAAAAACACAGAAAATAACTTTATCCTATTGAACGGTGGATAAGAGCACAGAGAGGCTAATTACTGTGGAATCAGTTTTCTAAAGTGCCATCTTTGTTGCTGCTTCCTGAATTACATTTTCCTATTACTATGGTAATTGATTTCTCAGATATAAAACCTCAGATATATAACAAACATCTTCCAGCTGAGGATGGCATTTCTGCCAAGATCCTCTGATAGAAGAAAGGAATAAACAGCAGAACAACAGAATGTTGATACACTTTGATAAACCTAAACTCTGGCATCCCTGTGCTTCAATGAGTATGTGTTTTCACAGATATTCCAACTTACCTTGCAGAGCCTAATAATGAACTTTACAAAATTATTATTTTAGCTTTTTCTCCTAAGGAACATAGCATATGTTATTTGATGGGTTAGATGTAAAACTTGGCACTTGCAAGTTTTTCTTTCAATGATTAAAATAATGTTTTTTCATACATACACAAAAGAACAAAATATATTTGCATGTGAAAATTTTCAAAGAAAAAAAATGGCTTCCATAAATTGATTTTACAATGCAGTGCTTTTACATTTTGTGGGGACCTCACAACATTTTTGAACCAAATGATTTATACAACATGAATACATAAAATGCAGACATAATTTCAATGCTCACTATTGTGATTCCTACCTAAGCATTTGACAGTCCCAATGGCATGTGCAGAAGCTGCTCGAGGTTTGTTAGTTACCAGGGCGAGCTCTCCAAAGTACTGCCCCCGAGAACATCGAGCGATCTCTACTGCACCATTCTCTTCCACTTCTGATTTACCCTGACAAGGAATTAAAAATATTAACTTTTGCTCAGCTTATGAAAATAAAACTTAAATTTAGGCTCAGTATCAGAAAGAAAACATGTTCCTTGCTAATATGTGAATTTTTAGGACAGAATATTTACCTTTCTTTTCATAGTAATTTTCACTTCTCCAGATTCTACAATGAAAAAGGAATCAGCCAAATCTCCCTATCAGAATAAAACAAAAAGAGGATGAAAATGCAAATTTGACAATTCTGAAATCATACCCTTGAAATCAATCCAATCCCAGTATATAGATATTTGCCTAAAAAGTGAAACTCCCCAGGAACAGGCCATTTCATTTTCTAAATCAAGAGGTTATAATTGATAATTATATAGTAACAGTTTCCTTTGTAAAGCTATTTGAAAGAACATACTCTCTACCACAGCATTTCTGCTAACAGCTAAGAAAATATGGCAAATAACAGGTAAGAATCTCCTCCAAATTTCAGCCTGGATAACAGCATAAGAGTTAGAAATGGCAACACTGCTGCATGTCCCAACTGCAGCATCCCCTCACTCTACAGGAATATGTCAGCTCATCTTGTGATCATTGGGAAGTGCTAGGATGTGCAGCGTGTCCTATTTCTCCTGGCAGAAATAAAGCAGACAGTACCCAAAGCACCTAGGTGCATTAGGAAGCAGTGTTGAGAGCCACAGTTTAGTCGGAATGACGCCTGGCATTTTGCTAGAGGGAATGGTTGAAAGGTGACCCTGCTCTGGGAATAGGGCGACTGGGGATTAGGGCGGATCCTGCTGGGAATAGGGGGGCTCTGGGATTAGGGCGATCCCGCTGCCTCCAGAGCCCACTACTTTGGAGTTCCTGAGGGATTCCGGGGGAATTGGCTCCTGGAGCCCGGTGGAGGGAGTGTGTTCCCGGGAAGTTGTGTGTAGAGTGCAGGAGAGAGTTGGGGAATAAAGAGTTACTGTTTGAACCTACAAGGCTTTGTGGCAGCTCGGTTATTTGTGCCCAGCCAGACTGCGGCAAAGCAGTCCCTATGGCTTTTGTGTTTTTACAGCAGTTAAGGACTATGCTGAGATGCCAGTCTACTGACATTGAGGTTTTGAAAAGACTACTAAAATTCTAAAAAGTGATGCTGTTTCTCACTACATACATGTTTTTTCTTGTTTCTGTTTCTGAATCAACTGTGTTTTAATTTCTAATGACAATTTCTGAGTAAAACAGTACACTATGTAAAATAATAACATTTTATTTTTTACTTAGCTTTTCAAAGTGACCCTAGGGAAACAGGTATTTAAAATAAAATGTTGAATCTATATTTCTATAATGTAGTACATATACAATACATACATATATATATATATATATATATATATATATATATGCCTATAAATGCTTACATAGTTATTTAAACTCTAAGTATAGCATATCTTCCGCCCCCCTTGTTTTGTGCTTGGGATTGAATTCAAGACCTTGTGCATGCTAAGCACACACTCTACCTGAGCTACGCCCTAATTTTTAAGTGTTATGAATAACAGGTCTCTTGATTGCTGTGTAAATATACTCCAAATTTATGTGGTGAAACTGATGAAATCCGAATAAACTCTGGATTATGCCAATTCCTGTTTTGATATTGTACAATAATGATGCAAGATGCATTGGGAAAAAACAGGTGAAGAGTACATGGGACCTTTCAGTGCTATTTTTCTAACTTCTTGTGAATATTTCAAAATAAACTAAAAAAGCAGCATGTAAGGTGCTGGCTCAGTGGTAGAATTTGTGCTTAGCATGCACAAATTCAATCCCTATCACCAAAAAATATATACAAATAAATAAAATAAAAATAAGCATTTTTAAAATGCCCTATATTTTAATTACCAATTTACATAGCTGAAATTTAGTCTTGTTTTCCGATTTGACTCCACTTCTTCCCAATCCTTAACTGTGTAATCTGCATGGTGTATGTATACCCACACACAGATTTTGAGAGATTCACTTATTTGCCTTATAAACAATGATTTTCTTCCTCAGTCTCGGACCTAGAACCTTGTTTCACATTTAAAGGAAAAGACAATAATTCAGATAAAGAGCACTGTGCTGTATAGTGCAATCAATCAAAAAGGCCACTTAAATCATTTGCTCAATGCTTCAGAAATGTAACTAAGAAATAAGGCAACACTGTAAGTATGTTTTACCTATGAACTTAAACTGTCTTCATAAATCCTGCTTTTTAGTAGCCCTAGCAAACTGAAGTACGCAATGCTATTGGTTCCAACCAGGATCTTAGAAAAGCACTGGGGGTTAAAGAACGTGTTTATTTAAACATTTAGTGCTTGGAAGCCAGTACAGATTATGATGCAATGTGTCCCCTTCTTGGTGACTGTTATCTAAAAGCAGCTGCAGGAGGTTTCATCATGAACGGATCGTGTAAAACTCCACAATATCTCCCAAAGGACTTCTGGGTTCTTACTAATCTCAGGGAGCACTCACCTTTTCCTCTTATAAATTAAATCTTATTCCCTATATGCATGTGAAATTTCATGTCACATATTATAAAACTGCAGAAAGCCATTTGACAGTTTAATACGTATTCATTAAAGTATTCAAGATGGTGGGCTAGAGGAAAGCTGCATTCCTAGTTGCTCTGAAGCTTGGATTTCAAGCGGCAGGAGTACTGCTTCTCAGTGAGTGAGTGAACAACATTGGACAGTCAGAGTGTCTTAGAGACTTAGAAATTTGAGTACCTTTGGACTGGGGCTGGGGCTCAGTGGCAGAGTACTTGCCTTGCATGTGTAAGACCCTGGATTCAATCCTCAGCACCACATAACAATAAATAAATAAATAAATAAAAGTTATTGTGTCCAACTATAAATAAATAAATAAGAATTTGAGTGACTTAAAGAAGAAAGACTCTACTAGAGCCAAACTAGCTGTGTCACTGTCAGTGTTGGTTCAGCACAGAAGGAAGAGTAACACAGAAACCCAATGGATAGCTTTAGTACGGAAAAACCTGACATGAGAAAAGCAGCCTGCCCTTAGCTGATCTAGGGGCTGCACTGTACACTGGTGCTTGGAAAGTGTGCCAAGAACTGAGGGGGGAGCCATCTTGATGTGGCCACGCTGAGGCTGCTGCTGCTGCAGGAGCTGGGAGATCTGGACAAGTTGACTACACTGTCCTGGCAAGCACCTTCCCCATAGCCTAGGGTTTGCCTATCAAATTGGAAGCAAAACAGACAAAGAGACTGTTTTACCCTGGGGGGCTTTTACCCAACTCCTTCCCCCTTTTGAGTCTGTAGGCTCATGTGAACAACTGAAGCAGTCAGGAATCTGAACAGGTAGTGTGAATACACTCAGGGACTACACCTAGGAAGCCCAGAAAGACTGGGTAAACAACAGAGGGGGTGAAGGTCTGACTCCCCAAGTCCATGAGTAGAATCCTTGAGAGGCTCACTAGATCCAGATTCCCAGCTATGATCAGCAACTGCCAGGCCCCATGGGTGTGGTGATCTAATTTCTCCAGATTAGTCACCACCCAACAAAGCCCCTGAGTCCCAATTAGAACTAAGCTAAGCCCCAACTGCAGGAACTCCACTCACAGAACTCTGCAGTGGCCCCACCCTGGGAGTATTCCTATCTGGTCCGTACAGAAAAATCTCCCAGCTGACAGTATTTCCTATCCCATCCTACCTCATTCTAGGGAGAAGAGAAACAGAATTATTTGAGCCAGCTTCAGTCTTAAGCAAATCCAAGTGGCAGCTTGCTGAGCAACACAAAACGAAGGATTTAACAACCCCCAGCCCTTGTTCTCAGTCGCAGAACACAGCCCAAGATAGACAGTATCCATTTGTTCTTAGTTGACTACTTTGACCTCGTCAGTGGAAATAATTAAGTTTTCATTGAGAATCTTTTTTTGTTTTGTTTTTGTGTTTGCTGTGTTGATTGGTTCATGGATACATATACATATTTTTACTTTTTTGTTCACTTTTAGCATTTAAAATTTTTTTTAATTTTATTTTTAAAATTTTCCGTTGCTGGGCTGGGGATGTGGCTCAAGCGGTAGCGCGCTCTCCTGGCATGCGTGCGGCCCGGGTTCGATCCTCAGCACCACATACCAACAAAGATGTTGTGTCCGCCGAGAACTAAAACATAAATATTAAAAATTCTCTCTCTCTCTCTCCTCTCTCACTCTCTCTTTAAAAAAAATTTTTTTCCGTTGCTTTGTCTTTTGAGGTTTATGTTTTTTGATTAGTATATTTGGGTTTGGTTTTGTATTGTTTTTCATTTGTGTATTCCTTGTTTCTCTTTTCTGCTAACAGCCAAATTCTATTATTATTTTTCATTCTCTCTTTATTATTTCTATTTTTCTCCTCCTTATAACAATCACATGCTACATCTCTTCTGCATTAATTTTTTGAAATTATGAGCTTTTTTCTATCCCTATCACATCTTCTTTTATCTAAATTAATTGTATTTTTACCTTTTTTTGGTACTAGGGATTGAACTCAGGGGCACTCAACCACTGAGTCACATCCCCAGCCCTATTTTGTATTGTATTTACAGACAGGGTCTCACTGAGTTGCTTAGAGCCTCACTTTCACTGAGGCTAGCTTTGAACTCGAGATCCTCCTGTCTCTACCTCCCAAGCTGCTGGTATTATAGACATATTTTTTACCACCTTTAAGCACTAATTGGCTTATAGAACTCTTGCCCCAGTTATTAATGCTGTTTCAGTTATTGTGTATGACATATTTGACACCCGTTGTTTACTTTAATAGCAAACATAGTTCAGGGTTACTTTCTATTTTTGCTGCTGGCAATTGCTGACCCTACCATTTCTGTTTTTTGTAGCAATTAACATTGTAGTTGTCATAGTAGGAACCAAGTATTTAGCTTAATGCTGTATATTCTTTGTATTGGTTGTTGCTATTGTTTGAATTCCTCCTTTCTTTGAGGTGCTGGGAACCTTTAGGGGCACTACAAGATCATAGGACAGAAACTCTGCTGTTAAACTAAACTTAACCAAAAGACACCACACCTTGCTCCACACACAAATTAATGACACTCGATCTTCAGCTATACTTTAATACAAAGAATAGAAGAGACAAAAAGCCAGACTCACAACCAGGCCCCAAGTAGAAAACTGAGGGACATCCATTACTATAGCAAAACCAGAAAGAAATAACACAAATGATGTGGACACCTATAAGGGGGTCTTAATCTGGACCACTCTAGGACACTTTGGCAAACGAAGACTTGTGCCCTAAAAAGGTCTATACATAATAATGGAAGAGAAATCCCTTCCAAAAGATGCAAAAGAGGTTTAAAACCCAACAAATGAATACAAGAAATATGAAAAAGCAAGTTAACAGTACCTCCTAAAGTTCATAATTCACCAGCAAACAACCCCCAAAATATTGAATGAAGGAAATATCAGACAAGGATTTCAAAAAAAATCATTATAAAAATATTCAATGAATTCCAAGAAAATGTAGGAAAAAAGAACTGAATGAATTAAAGAAGTCAGTATAGAATATAAAGAAATTCAGTAAAGAGATAGAAATGTAGAAAAAGAACCAAACAGAAATCTTGGAAATGAAAAACACAATAAATCAAATAAAATATTCACTTGAAAGTCTCTCTAATAGAATAGGCCATGCTGAAGACAGGATCTCAGTGCTGTAAGACAAAGTGGCCAGCCTTACTCATTCAGACAGTATTAAAGAAAAAGAAAATTAACCATGATCAGAATACAAAAACTCTGGGACAACATGAAGAGACCAAATTTGGATTTGAAGAGGGATGTGAAATATGACCTAATGGAATGGATAAACTCTTCAGGGAAATAAGAGAAAATTTTCCAAACCTTCAGAATGAGATGGACATCCAGATACAGGAGGCATTCAGAACCCCAAGTAGACAAGATCAAAAAAGAACCTCTCCACAACACTTTATCATTCAAAATTGAATATGAAATAAAAACCTTCCAAGATAAGCATAAACTAAAAGACTTCATGACTACTAAACAGATATTACTTAAAGAAATACTGCACACAGAAGATATTTAAAAACTTCAAAGCTCACAAAAGAACAAATTTCATTTGAAGAATAGCTAAGTAAATGAGAAACAGGACCAAATTAAAGATTATCGATATTCAAAATGGCAGGAATTAATAAACATCTCTCTATAGTAACATTGAATGTAAATGCTTTCAACTCTCCAACTAAAAGACATAGGCTGGCAAAGTGAATTAAAAAGACCAACATATATGTTATTTGCAAGTAACAGGCAAAGAAAACCACAGGCTAAAAGTGCAAAGATGGAAATTGATATACCATGCAAATGGAACCAGAAAATACGTAGGAGTAGCCACTCTTACATCAGACAAAGAAGATTTCACACCAAAATTAATCAAAAGAGACAAAGAAGGTCACTTCATATCAGTAAAGGGAACAATCCAACAATAAGATATAATAGTAATAAACATTTATGCCCCAAACATGGGTGCAATTATTTGCATAAAAGAGACAGTACTCAAATTGAAGTTCCAGGTAGACCTCAGTACAATAATTCTGGATGATTTCAACACACTTCTGTCACCATTAGATGGGTCATTCAGACATAAACTCAGTAAAAACTCTTTAGACATGAACTAATATAAGTCAAATGGACATCTATAGACTATTTCATCCAACAAGAGCTGAATACACTTTCTACTCAGCAGGTCAGGGAACCTTCTCCAAAATACATAATATTTTAGGCCACAAAGCAACTTTTAGCAAATACAAAAAAACTGATATAATTCCTTGCATCTTATTGGATCATAATGGAATGAAATTAGAAATGAGCACAACCAAACCCTATAGAAACTATATAAACACACAGAGATTGAATACTCTTTTAAAAGATGAACGGGTGATAGGAGAAATTTAAAAATGTTTAGGCTCAAATAAGATACAAAATAGTGATACAATAGATCAGAACCTCTGGGACACTATGAAGATAATTCTAAAAATCAACAGCTTTCATATATGCCAACAATAAATCTGCTGAGAAATAAAGAAGGAAAACAATTCCATTCACAAAAGTCTCAATAAAAATAAAATACCTATAAATAAGAATGCAAACAATAACAAATGCTGGAGAGAATGTGGAGAAAAAGGAACATTTTTATACTGTGGTATACCTTGAAGTTGGTATTTCCACTATGAAAATCAGTACAGAGATTCCTGAAAAGACTAGGCATGGAACCACCAAGTGACCCAGCTATACCACTCCTCTGTATTTATCCTGGATAATTAAAGTCATAGTACAATGATACATGCATACCCATGTTTATAGCAGCATAATTCACATAGCCAAACTATGGAATCAGCCTAAGTGTCACATCAACAGATGAAAGGATAAAGAAAATGAGGTATATACACACAATGGAGTTTTATTCAGCCATATATAAAAATAAAATTATGGTATTTGCAAGAAAATGGATGGAACTAGGGCCCATCATGTGAAGTGAAATAAGTCAAACTCAGAAGGTTAAGGGTCATATGTTTTCTTTCATATGTAGAAGCTAGAGAGGGAAAAGGAAAACAAAGGTAGGGATGGATTTCCTATAAATCAAAGGGAGATTGATAGAGGAAAAGGAACCAAGAGGTGGGGGGTGACTAGTGCTGGGGAGTAATATCGGCCAAATTATATTGTTATAGTGTGTACATGTACAAATATGTAACAATAAATTCCATGAGTATGTACAATTATTAAAAAATGTGGAAAAAATAAAGAAAAAAAGGAGTTAATTATATAAACAAGCTATTCAAATAGATAAATGGCTGTAGATTAAACCAAT
This sequence comes from Spermophilus citellus, assembly GCF_964194105.1. Classification (NCBI taxonomy): domain Eukaryota; kingdom Metazoa; phylum Chordata; class Mammalia; order Rodentia; family Sciuridae; genus Spermophilus; species Spermophilus citellus. Next base: position 176,102,126 of record NC_138184.1, on the reverse strand, counting down.
TTTTTTAAAAATATATTTTTTAGTTAGAGACGGACACAATACCTTTATTTGTTTATTTTTATGTGGTGCTGGGGATCAAACCCAGTGCCTCACGCATGCTAGGCAAGCGCTCTACCCCTGAGCCACAACCCCAGCCTTAATTAAGCCACTTTTAACAGGTCATTTAGTACGAATAATATTCATGTAATATAATATAATATAAAATAATATTCATTTGCATACATTACTGCTTATTAATTTTAGTGACAAAGTTTGTCAAGATTTATAAATGTATAAAAAACCTTTTGGAATATAACCCCAAAGTGAATTACACTTAAAAAATACATACCTGAGCAATGATTTGTTCACCATCATTGTACACTTTGGTGCCTATCACATCTACCACTTTCAGGCGTTCAGAAACCTATAAAGAAAAAAAGATAGTTACTAAGAAGAAAAAGACTAATTGGGTAATCTGACCTATTTTACATCTTAAAAAGTAGCATCCTAGAGGCTAAGTGAGCAGTGTGTAGATTACTTGATTACATGTTCATTATATTAGCTGGTAGCATTTAAAAATAAATTTTGTATTTCTAGCTTCTCTTGAGAAATCAGAAGACTCAGGAACTCTCAGCCCATATTTTCGTATGGCAGTAATAAAACTATGATGGAATAGCAGCTGTTACTTTAGATGGAGTACATGTTCTCTCTAGCTTGTCACCATCCCTTCCCTTTTTGTTACTTGCCTAGCTCAGAAGGTGCTGGATTTGCATCCCTTCTACTTCTATTTAAGGAGATATGCTGCTGGAGAAGATCAGCTCTCTAACATGCATTATGAAAGGTGGCCAAGATTCTACCAGGAACAAACCAGCCATCTAACTTTAGAAAGGAAAAGCACTATTGTGTTGATATTTGCCATTTTATAAGACTCTGTGGGTACATATATGTTCCCCTCTTTCATTAATCTCAAACTATTTCAAATATGAGAGTAGGATATCTAGAAAATTACTGAGCTTAGCAAAGAAGTATATAAAGTAAGCTCTCATGGTTTCTGGAAAATTTTTACCATTCAAGATAAAAACAGCTGATGAAGGAGATGAGGGAACGAGCCGTGGGGCTGTGCAAAAGGACATCCAGACAGATAGCAGGTGCACAGGACCTGAAGCCAGGGAGAGTCAGCATGCTAGAGGAACAGCGGGAAGCTGTATGTCTAGGTAGGATAAGGAGCATGGAGCAGTAAGAAAAGGAGCCAGGGATACATGGCTGGGCCACAGGGTCTTAGAGGCCTATGAGAAGGGTCTTAAACCCTGTTAGGATCTTAAACCCTAAACGTCTGTTAGGATCTAGGTTTTAAAAAGATTATGCTGGCAGCTGATATAAACCAGGCAAACAGTGATGATGAATCAGACAGAAGGTAATAATGGTGAAGTTGGTGGGAAACAGATGCTGGATAAATTATGAAGATAGGGCTGATGGGGTTACTGACTGGACATGGGTGGGGAAAACGGCTGAGTTTACTGGAAGGATGTTATTGCCATTAATGAAGATAAGGAACAGAAAGGAGGAGATCTGGGACACATTAGGTTTGAGATGATAAACGGTTGGCGATAATGTCAATTTTAGGAGGTATCAGCCTACAGACAATATTTAAAGCCATGGAATTTGACATGTGCACCAAGCCTAAATACAGAAGAGACCAAAGACAGAGGCCTGGAAAGCTAATTGTAAAAAGGAAGGAGAAAAGAAAGAAACAGCAAAGGTGACTGATAGGGAGAAACTGATAGGGAGAAGAGATAACTCTTCCCTGTAAGGTAAAACTAGTGGCTCTTACTGGTATTTATATGATTATTTTAAGTCTGTTCTCAAAGAATACATATAAATATGCTACAGGAGCCTGTTACTCATGACTAACAAAATAAATGCAGTTATAGGTGGTAAAAGGATGAGTTACAAAAACTCAACAGTCTTTTTTTTTTCTTTATTCAAAGAAATGTTTGTGTAGAACTAATTATTCCTAATAAAATAAACTTTTAAAGCAGAATAAAAGCATAAATACACTCACCTCCAAAGATTTAAGGAATGGCAGTGACTCAATAAAGCTTTCATACATTTTTCTCTTTTTGGCATTGTTTTTCACAATTATTCTCCTGAAGGTTACCCTGTCCTGAAGACAGAATATCAAATACAAAGAAGTTAAAATGTAGGTTTTTTGGAGGGTGGTGTAGTACTGGGGACTGAACCCAGGGATACTCTATCACTGAGTTACATGCCCAGCCCTTTTTCATTTTAAGATAGGGACTCGATAAATTGCTGAGGCTGGCCTCAAATCTGCAATCCTCCTGCCTCAGTCTCTGGAATCATAGGATTACAGGCATATGCCACTATGTCTGACTTAAAATGCAGATTTTTATGGAGAAAAAAAAATCTGAATAAATAGGTTTTTTTTTCCCGTACTGGAAATTGAACCCAGGGTGCTTAACCATTAAGCTACATCTCTAGCCCTTTTTTATATTTTATTTAGATTACATATATTATTGGGATTACAGATATACATCAGCGTGCACAGCTGAATAAATAGTTCTATCCCCCATATAGAATAAACAGTAATTGAAGATTTCAAGATAAAAGACTAACAACATCATTTTTACTTTAATTTAACTCATTTCATATTTTGATTTCTTCAGGCACAAAATTAATGTAGAACCATATAAAATATCTGCATTTTTTTTGAAGGTTTACTTTTGTTCCTCCACCTAACATGTTGTGCTATACACCACAAGGTGGCACTATGAAACTATCTTAAAAACATATACTAGTATGTTCTTGTCCTGTGGATGGCAACCTTAGAGGATTGCAAAATCAGGACATGACAAGAATTTTTATTAAAAAAATAAAGTAGGACAGAAAATGGTGGAGTACATTCTTTGTAGTAAAGTATTTTTTTTTGTTAATTATCTCAATCATACACAGACACAAATATCCTGGTTTTGATATTCCTATTGTAGACTAAAGTAAAAACCATATGGAAAACAATAGAACAAAATTTTAATCATAAAGAAATTACAAAGTCAGAGATTTTGAAAAGTTATATACTCTAGGTTAATTTTCACATCCACATTATGATGGAGTTTCTTTAAATGTAAAGGTTCAGAGAAACTAAATTTTCTTGAATAAGATCTAATTCTAGAGCTTATCATGTTTTATCTAATTCTTATGGCCTAAAGTCCTATCATTTATATTTATACTACATGATCTCAAGCATTTTACTAAAATTAAAACTGAAATAGACGTATTAAGGCTGAATTTAAATGTTCTAGTGTGACAGAGAAAAATTCTAGTATGTATTGAAAGTCTTTAGGTGTGATGGACTGAAATGTTTGTGTGCCCAAAATTCATAACCCCCATTGCCCAATCAAAGTTCCTCCGTTTTTCTCATGCCTCTTGTTTTATGTTTTATTGGTTCTTTTTAGTTATACATGACAACAGAATTCATGTTGACATAATTATAAAACCACAGAATGTAACTTCTTCTAATTCGGTCCCCAGTACTTCCCCTTCCTTCCTCCCACCCTGTTGCCTTCCCTCTATTTACTCTATTGATCTTTCTGCTATTTACTTGGTTTTTTTTTTTTAATTACTACTCTATGGATGTACGATGGTGAGATTCACTGTGGTATATTCACATATGAACATAGGAAATTTAAGTCAGTTTTATTCTATTGTATTTCCCTATCCCATCTCTCCTCCCTTCCCTTCATTCCCCTTTGCTCCACGATTTTTCTTCTATCACCCACACCACACCTCCGGCTTATTTTGGATTAGTTTCTGCTTATCAGATAAAACATTCTACCTTTGACTTTTTAGGACTGGCTTACTTCACTCAGCATGTAGTCTCCAGCTCGATTCATTTACCAGCAAATGCCTTAAGGTCATTCTTCTTTAAGGTTGAGTAATACTCCATTGTGTATGTATACCACATTTTCTTTACCTATTAATCTGTTCAAGGGCACCTAGGTTGGCTCCATAGCTTGGCTATTGTGAATTGTGTTGCTGTAAACATTGATGAGGCTGTGTTACTATAGTATACTGATTTTAATCTTTTGGGTATATACCAAGGAGTGAGATAGCTGACTCATATGGTGGTTCCATTCCTAGTTTTTGGAAAAACCTCTCTACTGCTTTCCAGAGTGGTTGCACCAGTTTGCAGTCCCACCAACAAGATATCAGTGTACCCTTTCCCCCACATCCTCACTAACATTTATTGTTATTTGTATTCTTGATAACTGCCATTCTTACTAGAGTGAGATGAACTCTCATCTCAGTGTTGTTTTAAGTTGCATTTCTCTAATTGCTAAAGATGTTGAACATTTTTTCATATATTTGTTGGGTCAAGAGGATTTTTTAAAATTACCCTAGGTAATTCTGATGTGTAGCCAGATGAGAAGCACATGTACAAGTATTTTTGCTCTACATAGCTACTCTTTTTTAAAAAAATATTTTTTTAGTTGTTCATGGACCCTTCTTTTACTTATTTATATGCAGTGCTAAGAATTGAACTCAGTGCCTCACGCACGCTAGACAAGTGCTCTACCACTGAGCTACAACCCTAGCCTTATTTATATAGCTGCTTTTAAATAAAAGGTATATCCATCAATGGATCCCAAGAGAATCAATTTCTACTGTTTTTTTTTTGTGTGTGTGTGTGTGTGTGTCTGTGTGTGTATTTTTTTGTTTGTTTGTTTGTTTGTTTTTAGACTAGAGCACTTACCAATCACCTAGAGAACTTACTCAAATAGTTTGCTGGGCCCCATCTCCAGAGATGAAATTCAAAATCAATAGGTGGGGCCCTCGAATGTGCATTTCTAACAAGTTCCAGACGACACAGATGCCACCATCAAGGGAGCACACTTTGAGAACACTAATTTATTGGATCATATACCTCAGAGAGCAATCTGAGAAAAAGCACTGGAGACTGTGTGCCTGGTTGTTTTTTTAAGAGTGGGTAAGAGAGGAGCATTTCGAGTGAGTGTCTTTCCTGTCCCAGGGCCAGCAGATCCCAAGTTCCTGACTCGACGGGAGGAGTGGGGAAAAGGACATGAAATTCTGATTTAGCACTTAGTCCCAGTGCCCAACAGTTCAGCATCCAGCTTAATAAACTGCTTAATAAGGTGCTTAAAAAAAAACTCCCTAGTGACTAATGATTTCAAATAAATCTATCTATTAGAATTAACACTCAATGTAACAACTCTTACAAATAGTAATTTTCAGGTCAAACAACTTGTTTTACTCACCAAACCCCACAGAGCACCAGGAGAGGTAGCAGTGATTGTAGCTGCTCTGGGTGTATTGTACATTAAGGCCAGTTCGCCGAAACTCCCACGATTATCGTAGTTACCAACACATCTTCCCACTCCATCGCATTTTACATAAATATCAAATGTTCCTCTGTTGGACATATGTAAATTAGAGATAAAAATAATTCAAGGAAAATCTCATTACAGTAAGACATTATTTCAGAGAAGAACCCTGTGCAATAAAACTTTACTTCTGTCCTGTCTATCCCCTCTGGAGACAAATAAAAAAGGGGGATCAATATGTTGATCAATACATTATAAAGAGACCATCAACTAGACAAGGGTAGGGGCCACATATGTGCCTCCTGGGAAAAATGGGACTAACCAATAAAAATTTAAGAGAATAAATGATAATAATATAAGATTACAACCATATAGTAGATGCCTAGAAAATCACCTACAGGAACAAATACCAAGTTGACTATTACTCATCTCAGACCATAGAACGGTGAAGGACTTCCAGGATGACCCAATGAACATGTATTACTTTTGTCATCAGAAGAAAATGACTATTAAAAAATACATCTATAGTAATTTAGTTATCCACTACTCTATAGAACTTACAGTAGAGGCCTTTACAATCTATAGCAAGGGTCAGTCCACAGACTGGCTGCCTGCTTTTGTTAATAGTATTATTGAACATAAATATATTTGTTCCTTTATGCTTGATTTATGGCTGATTTGACTACAACAGCAGATCTGAACAGTTACAAAGACCATAGTAGCCCTCAAAGCCTCAAAAATTTACTCTCTGGCCCCTCTACACAATATGTCCCTTTACTTCAGATCAACCCCCGCCCAAGCTAAAAAGCAATAAAAATCATACTAAATGTCTGATCCTGGACTTTTACATTATTTTTCCATTCCTTTTTTCTCTGGTGATGGCGGGTTACTGGGGATTGAACCCAGGAATGCTTTACCACTGAGCTATATCCCCAGCTCTTTTTACTTTTTATTTTAAGACAGGGTCTCATTAAGTTGCTGAGGTTAGCCCCAAACTTGCAATCCTCCTGCCTCAACCTCCTGACTCACTGGGATTACAGGCATGTACCACCATGGGACCATACTACAAATTATCCAGGCCCAGTACTATATAAACTATCTGTCATATAGGTGACTGTCATTCCATGTACTGTACTTTATCAGAGAGAATGTGACTTGCTCAAGCACTTGTGAGGACACACAAGAAAAATACTTTGGCTTTATTTTGTTGTTTATTTTGGTAGAGATTTATGTGTGTGTGTGTGTGTGTGTGTGTGTGTGTGTATGCTTTTAATATTAGAAAAGGATTATGAATGATAAAGAAATAAAAGATATTAATGTAGGAATAATAAGGAAGAAAGCAAGTGATGTTTAATATATTTCATGGACAGAATGACTATTTTAAGGATACTTTCTAGAATTTATTCTATGGATAATTATTTTTTAAGTATAGATCAAACTCTTCTACTTATTTTATTTATGCTTTTCCACTGAAACTGTTTTCTACATTTACCACTTTGAATAGGACAAAATGTACAATGTGCTAATGAGAAGTAAAACAAGTTACCAATTCAGTTGAAATCACATCAATCTACTGTCTGTTTAAAAAAAAAAACTATGGGTTGCTTTTCACGTGGTCTCCTTCCTGAGAATCCAGGAGAGAGGGCTATGGGGTTGGCTCCACATTGACCATCTGGGCAACCTAACCCTATCACTTCCATGGGCCTGAATGTTTCACCTCTCAAAGGATGATTAGGATCTAATTGAAGAAAGAGCATACTATTGTCAAATATAAGACAGTTTTTATAGTAAAATATATTCATTTAAAAAAGACTAATATCATCATGTTTGAGTTCCCATATTCCCCTAAATTAAACACAGTTGAATGAATTTTTAAGCTACTCATTGATAAAAGCTGGTAATAATAACAGAAATCATGACTTTGATTTACATATGGGATAACTGGTTTTGTTCTATTCCAAAATCCTGGCTAGTGTTTTGGCAATAAGTCACCCAGGCATCAGGTATAAGGGAATGGAGAAATGCGTGGAAACCTTGATTCAAACAACACGCACAATTCATGTATAAAAGACGCCACCCACAGAGCCCAGGTTGGGAAATGAGGCCTGAGGAGACAGAAGAAAGAAAGACTTTTCAGCTGAATATAACTCTACCCAGAGAAGCAGATGTAATCCAACAAATCGGCTGGGAGATGATCTGTGTTCCATGCAAAACTGGAGAGCTTAGGGACACCAACTATCACATGAACACTTTGTCATCACTTTACAAAAGCGAAGAAATGAGGACTCAGCCCAGACTGCTCCCGTTAAGCTTCCATTCTCATTTGTTTCATGAATAAGGCACAATGTTCTTTGATGAAGTAAAACTCAAGTTTTCTGCATTCGATTTTCAAATGTGTGCACTCTTGTTTTAATAAAACAATTTCTCTAAAGTTTTTTATAGACAAATATAATAAGGCACAAATAATTTCTGGAAGTACACGCAAACTTTGCACTGTACTGAATAAATATACTGAAGCAACTGGAAGAAAAGACCAGCTTTTAACTTTATGCCCTCAAAATATCTGAATTCTTTCAACCTGAGGATGTTTACTTTTATAGCTAATAAAACAACTTGTAAAAATATTAATTTGTATTTTACTTCTATCTCACTATAATAGTCATCTACTACATACTATTACACACTATCTTCCAAATGCAAGCAAGCAAATGAGGAAGCTCACATTAAAGACTAAGATTTAGGGATTAACCAAATATCATCAGTTCCTCTATAAACCAAGCTTCTTTTCAGGATCCAGTGCGGTTTCAATGCAGGTTCAGGTTTACTATGCCTAATATGTACTAATAACAATAAAGAAGCAATAGCAACTATCATATATTAACTTGTCAGTTGTCATAATAACTGCTAGGATTCTACACAAAAGGTTCTTTAAATTTCAGTAGTGAATTAGATAAAACTTACCTATCAATTACATAAAAGTTGTCACCATCATCGCCTTGATCAATAACATGCTCCCCTTCTTTGACCAACTTTTCAAACATGGCATCTAATACTTGAGACATCTGCTCCTATTTTTTTAAAAAAAATAAGATATAATCTTTATATTTATCAAGAATGTTTTCTTAAGTGACCACAATTACCTTTACATCTGTGAATGATCTCAAAGAAGTAGAAATATCATCATTGCCATTAAGTCTTGTCAGAAAAATGCACTCACTATATAGTTTTCTGTATTGCATACAAATAAGATGATTATACAGTCAATCTCAGATTCAATTTTGAATAAAGTTAATTATAATTAGTCTTTCAGAATATTTGCAAGTGTCACCACTTTAAAATAAAAAATAAATCACCATATATGTTGTGAAAATTAAATTTTAGCAACTAAAATGACCAGTTTGGTAAAGAATTCTTTCAAAATGCTTTCAAAGATACCTGTTTTTAAAACTTCCTATTAATCGTCACTAGAATTTATGTCAAAATTACCCAAACATTTGATGAACTTAGATCCTCATCCCAATCCTTCTTTTCATTTTAGCATCAAAAACAAAATAGAAACAAAACAAATATTCCATTACTATTCTTTATCATTAAGCAACCATATACCTCACCAGGGCAGACCTATCAGAAATATCAAACTGTTACTCAACAACTACTTAAACTATATAAAATTTTTATCCGTCTCAAGTGTAATTGACAAGAATTAAAGATAAACTTCAACAAATGAGAATAAACTTGGAGGTAAAAGAAATCCTTCCTCAGAACACATACAGGAACAATTCAGACATCTGAACAGACAGAGTAAATAGATGTGGAGGAGAACATGGTACAATAGTAACAGAAAAGTCAGGAGCCCAGAGGTGTATGTGTTCTACCACTTCTAAGTTCTAAGCTCTTGGCCAAGTCACTCTGTGAATACAAAAAAGCTGTGTATCACTTACTGCCCAGGTCCAAATCAGTTATTATTACAACCAAATTAAAGAGCTGATACGAGATTAGGGTTGCAAATGAAAAGAGTTTGGAAAAAAAAAAACATTTTGGATCAAGAGGATAACAAGTCACATGTGATTCTCCTCCTTTTGAGTCTCCATTCCAATTTTATAGGGGATGTCAAAATTTGAATCTACAACAGTACAGAGTATGGGAAGGGGTACTTGATGGGTGAGAATTCCGGTGCAAAGACGGTGAGTTAGATGTGGCAGAGGGAGCTATCCAGAGCAGTAGAGATGGGCTGCAGTGTGGAAGGACCAATGTGCCTACCCAACACCCAGAAAGGTCCCAAGTAGGAAAGCCCTGGTTCTATCAAGATGGGACTGAAATACAAAGCTGAAAACAAGTTCAATGGTTAGGGCCCTACAAGGATGGATTTATATCTTCCTTCAAAATCTGCCTACTCCGAACACAGAATGCCTAGCAGTCAAGTGTTGACCCAACCCTTCCCAGACAAGAAAACAAATTAAAACTAGAACAGATGATGTGAACACCGGTGCCCGAGCACCAACGTCCTCACTTGCTGGGATTGAGGGGTTCCTAGTGTGACAGCGGGCTCCACAGGAGTGCAGCCAGCACAGCATACCAGCTGACAGGCCTGCCCTGCTTACCAGAGCTCTAGTCCCCTCTCTGTTGCCCCTCTGGCAGCCTACAAGACTAACAAACAGCAAAAGAGCACCACATGGGGTGGCTATTTCAAGAATAGTAGAGAGCATTTAGAAAGTTCTGCTTGTATATCTAGATATTATATCCATGAGATTTTTTTTTAAAGGTATTTAGAAAAAGAGCAAAAAGTGTAGCTTGGAAATGTAAAACATGATTGCCAATCCCCCCCCCCCCGATATTAGACTTTTTAGAGCAGTTTTAGGTTCACAGGCACAATGAACAGATATCCCATACATATACCCACTGCCCATATACCTCCCCAGCCTCCCCATTAACAACATCCCCCACCAGAGTGGCAATTTTTACACTTTGATGAACCTATATTGACATATCCTCATAACCCAAAGTCCACAGTTTACATTAGGGTGTATTCTCGCTGTTGGGTATGCTAAGTTGGGACCAAAAAATGTATGACACACATCCACCATTGCAGTATCACACAGAATAGTTTCATGGCCCTAAAATACTTGGTACCTCACCTACGCATCCCTCTTTCCCCCTGACTAATGGCAAACTGACCCTTTTACTGTCTCCATAGTTTTGCCCTTTCCAGAATGTCATATAATACTGGGAGCACAGAGCAGGTAGGTCGTCTTTTCAGGTTGCCTTCTTTTACTCAATAATATACACATAAGGTTCCTCCATGTCTTTTCATGGCTTAATAGCTCATTTCTTTTTACTGGAAAATAACATTCCATTGACTGGATATACTGCAGCTTTTTTTATCCATTCATCTGCTAACAAATATCTTGGTCACTTCCGAGTTTGGGTAATTATGAATAAAGCTGCTACAAACATCTATACACAGATTGTCACATCGGTGTTTTCAACTTCTCTATGTAGAAACCAAGGAGTTTCTTCTGAGTTTTTTTTTTTTATAAGAGCCACAGCACATTTATTTTTACCTATATATAGTATTCAACTATGTGAATATACAGAAATAATTGCCATTTATCTTTCTAAAAATTGATAATAGGGGTGGTACTTGATTTCCTTTTGCTTTCCTGGGATGAACAGTTCTACTTTAAATATACCGTTACACATCTCAGTGTTGTACACAATAGCAAATAATTGATAACAATTGGAATTTTGCATAGAACAAATACATTGTAACTTGGTGCAGACAATGCCAATGTGTTTTCCTAATGCTTGCTACATGAGCTACTTGATCTTTTTAAATAATTGTTTTGTTTTTAATTTTTTAAATTTGTTTTAATTAGTTATATATTATGGTAGATTACATTTATGTACTTTGATATATCATACACAGATGGGATAAAATTTCTCATTTTTCTGAGTGTAAATGTTGCAGAATCATATTGGCCGTGCAGTTACATATATACATACAGTAATAATGTTTGTTTCATTCTACTATCTTTCCTATCCCCACATCCTCTCCCCTCCCCCATCACTTCCCTCTACTTAATCTAAGGTAACGCTATTCTTCCCTAGTACCCCTAGCCTTATTTTGAATTAGCATCTGCATATTAGAGGAAACATTCAGCCTTTGGTTTTGTGGGATTGGCTTATTTCTCTTAGCATGATATTCTCCAACTCCAACCATTTACTGGCAAATTCCATAATTTTACTCTTCTTTAAAGTTGAGTAATATTCCATTGAGTATATATACCACATTTTCTTTATCCATTTATCTATTGAGGGACACCTAGGTTGGTTCCATAGTCTAGCTATTGTGAATTGAACTGATATAGACATTGATGTGGCTGCATCACTGCAGCATTCTGATTTTAAGTCCTTTGGGTATAAACCAAGGACTGGAATAGCTGGGTCAAATAGTGGTTCCATTCCCAATTTTCTGAGGCATCTCCATACTGCTTTCCATAGTGGATGCACTAATTTGCAGTTCCACCAGCAATGCGTGAGTGTACGTTTTTCACCACATCCTTGCCAACATTTATTGTTGCCTGGATTCTTGATGATTGCTATTCTGACAGGAGTTTCTTTACCACATCCACCTCCCATAAAGCATTAATCTCTAGGATATATAAAGAACTCAAAGAACTTAACACACACACACACACACACACACACACACACACACACAAAACAAAAACAAATAACCCAATCAGTAAACAATAAATGGGCTATGGAACTGAACAGACACTTCACAGAAGAAATGCAATTAATCAACAAATATATGAAAAAGTGTTCAACATCTCTAGCAATTAGAGAAATGCATATCAAAACTACTCTAAGATTTCTTCTGAGTTTTTGATGAAAATAGTTTTGTAAGATACTAACAAAGTATCTTCTGAAGTGTCCATAGCATCATACATTCCTATTAACAACAAATGAGAGTTCCTGTAGCTCCACATCTTCACCACCTCTTGTTGGTGTCAGTGTTTTGAATATTGGCCATTCTGGTAGGTAATGGTATCTCATTGTTGCTTTAATTTGCATTTCCCTGATGACATATGAGATGGCACATCTTTTCATGTGCTCACTGGTCATTTGTTCATCATCTTTGATGAGGTGACTGTTAAGGCCATTGGTCCATTTTTGAATCAGGTTATTTTATTACTCTTAAATTTTAAGAGTTCTTTATATATTTTGAGACAACATTCATTTATCATATGTATCTCCTGAAAATATTTTATTCCAGTCTGTGCTTCTCCTTTCGTTCTGTTGACGGTGTCTTTTGCAGCACAGAAATTTCTGGATTTCATCCAGCTTTTTAATTCTTTCATATATTGTGCCTCTAATATTATATGTAAATAAAAAGTCATCATTACTCCTAGATCATCTAGATATTCTCCTGCATTACCACCTAGGAGTTTTAAACCTTGAACATTTTTAGGTCTCTGATCCATTCTGAGTTCTTTTTTTTTTTTGAGGGGTGTAAGTTATGTGTATAGATTCCTTTTTCTTTGCAAGTATAGTCATTCCAGGACACAAAAATTAAAAATAAAAATAAAAAGACTATCTTTGCTCCATTACATTGCCTTTGCTCCTTTGTCAAAGATCAGTTAACATATGTGGATAGGTTTGGAGGCTATTTTGTTCCACTGGTCAGTTTATACATTACTTTACCAATATCAATCACACAGTCTTGATTATCATAGCTTTACCCTAAGTCTTGAAGTCAGTATAAGTCTTCTTTGTCCTTCTGTATTGTATTTGCTATTCTGGGTCTTTAATCTCTCCAAATGTATCTATTTGGAGTATAAACTTAGAATCAATTTGTCATTATCTATGAACTAACTTGATGAAATTTTTACTGGAATTGTATTGAATCCACAAATTGAATTGAGAAGACTCTACATCTTGACAATATTGAGTCTTCCTATCCATGAACACGGAATATCTCTCCATTTTATTTAGTTCTTTGTAATTTTTTTATGATCAGAGTATTATCATTTTCCTCATGTAGACTGGATACATATTTCTGTTAAATTTATCTTTTGTTTTTGGGGGGGTGTGATTGTAAATGGTACAGTGTTTTTAATTTCAAAATCTACTTGTTAATTATTGATATATTATAAAGTGATTGACTTTTATATATTAACCTTGTACCCTACAAACTTGCTCTAATCACTGTTAGCTGGGAGACTTCTTTTGTGGAACCTTGCAAGATAATCACATCATCAATGAACAAAGATAGCTATATTTCTTCCTTCTCAGCAAATATGGTTTTTGTTTTGTTTTTTACTTAATTTTCTTATTACAATACCCAGGGCTTCCAGTACAGTGTTGAAAACAATGGTGAGAGGGAACTATATTTTTTTGTTTATTGAGATAAAATTCACATAATATAAAATTAATCATTTTAAAGTGAATGATTCGGGCTGGGGATGTGGCTCAAGCGGTAGCGCGCTCGCCTGGCATGCGTGCGGCCCGGGTTCGATCCTCAGCACCACATACCAACAAAGATGTTGTGTCCGCCGAGAACTAAAAAATAAATATTAAAATTCTCTCTCTCTCTCTCTCTCTCTCTCTCTCTCTCTCTCACTCTCTCTTTAAAAAAAAAATAAAAAATAAAGTGAATGATGCAATTGCCACAAGTTGTGTAACCACCATCCCTATGAAGTTCCAAGACATTTTCATCACCCCCCAAAGAAACTCTATGCCCATTAAACAGTCACTTGCCATTTTCATGTACCCCTCTCCCCTATAAACCATCAATCTATTTCCTTTCTCTATAGATATATCTATTCTGGATGTTTCAATATAATGGGATTATAAAATACATGACTTTTAGTTTCTAGCTTATTTCATTTAGCATAACGTTTTCAAAGTTCATCCACATTGTAGCATGTATCACACTTTAATTTTCTTCAGTCTGAATAACATTTCCACAGTCTGTGTATCCACTCTCTGTCAAAAGATATTTGGGTTGATTCCACCTTCTGACTACTGTGAATAGTGCTGCCATGAACATTTATGTACAAGTATTTGTTCTCAATTATTTTGAGCATACATCTATAAGTGGAATTACTAGATCATATGATACCTCTGCATTTAACTATTTGAGGAGCCACAAAGCTGTTTTCTAGCTGAAGCAGTGGCACACACCTGTAATCCCAGCAACTTGGAAGGCTGAGATAAGAGGATCGTAGGTTCAAGACCAGCCTCAGCAACTTAGTAAGACCCTCAGCACCTTAGTGAGACCCTGTCTCAAATTATAAAAGGACTTGGCTTGGGATATAATTCACTACTAAAGCACCCCTAAGTTAGATTTCCAGTACCAAAAAAAAAAAATCCATTTTCTACAACAGCCAAATCATTTTACTTTACCACTAGCAATGTATGAGGGTTCTAATTTCTCTGTATCCTTGCCAACATTTATTATTTTTCTTTATTTTAATAATAAAGAAAAGTGGTATTTCATTACCACTGTCCCAAAGGGGATAAAGGAGTGGAACAGTATTTCATTGTGGGCTTTGTTGTTGTTGTTTTAGATACTAGGGATTGAACTCAGGGCACTCGACCACTGAGCCCCAGCCCTATTTTGTATTTTATTTAGAGACAGGGTCTGACTGAGTTGCTTAGCACCTCACTTTTGCTGAGGCTGGCTTTGAACTTGAGATCCTCCTGCCTCAGCCTCCAGAGCAGCTGGGATTACAGGCATGCACCGCTGCACCCAGCTCAGTGTGGTTTTGATTTGTGTTTTCCTAATGACTAACTATGTTGAGAATCTTTTCTTTTGCTTGTTGGTCATTTGTTTATCTTCTTTGGAGAAATAGCTACTCAAGAGCTTTGCCCATTTTAAAAATGGATTTTGTCTTTTTGACATTGATCTTGGTTACTTATGACTGCAAACATTTTCTTCCATTCTGTAGACCATCTTTTCACTTTCTTTTTGGTAATATCCTGTGATATACAAAAATCTCACATTTCTATAAAGTCCAATCTCTCTCTTTTCTTGTTCTTGCTGCTAAATTCAAGGTCAAGAAGACTTAACCCTGTGTTTTCTTCTAAAAGTTTCATAGTTATATTACAGGTCTTTGATCCATTTTGAGTTAATTTTTTAATATGGTGTGTACAGGAGTACAACTGTGTTCTTTTGTATGTTGATATCCAGTTGCCCTGGCACCTTTTGTTGATGAGACTGTTCTTTCCCCATTGAAAGGTCTCTACCCTTTTGTTGACAATCAACTGGCCGTAAATGTGTAAGTTTATTTCTAGACTCTCAATTCCATTCCATTGTTCTATGTCTATCCCTATGCCAGTACCACGCCGTTTTCATTTTTGTACCTTGTAGTAAAAAAAAATTTTTTTTAGTTACAGATGGACACAATACCTTTATTTTATTTATTTATTTTTAAATATTTATTTTTTAGTTGTAGTTGGACACAATATCTTTTATTCATATATTTTTATGAGGATCGAACCCAGGGTCTCGCATGTGCAAGGTGAGTGCTCTACCGCTGAGCCACAACCCCATCCTCTATTTTATTTATTGATTGATTTTTATATGGTGCTGAGGATCGAACCCAGTGCCTCACACGTGCTAGGCAAGTGCTCTGCCACTGAGCCACAACCCTAGCCCCTTGTAATTTTTAAATTGGGAAATGTGAGTTCTAAAACTCTGTTCTTTTTCAATATTGTTTCAGTTACTTGAAGCCTCCTCTAATATGTATACAATTTTAATACAGTGGACAACAGCTAAATACCAATGTGTTGTCATGGCTTATCTCTAAAATACATAAAAGCTGCCAGTTCAAAATTTCATAAATAAATTAATATTGATTGAAAAATAAATTTAGAAGGAATATAAAACCTCTATTGGCATAGATATATTCCAGTAAAGAATCTATGTCCACATATCTCCATGGAATCTGATATATTGCTAAGTAAAAAAAGAATAGGCAGAACACTTGTGTAGATTTTACTGCCACCAAAATTTTAAAAAAAGAATATATTTTTATATGCATTGCATAACCCTGGGAAAATGTACATAATAGTGCTAAAAGGACTTGGCTACTGAGAAAGTGGGTTGCTGGGAGACGGAGATGGAGAGGAGATTTCCTTTCACTATCTTTTGTTCATTTTGAATTTTTGTAAATATTGTATGTGTACAAATTTAAATTTCTTAATTAAAAATTCAAAAATCTATTTAAGCAGAGAAGATAATTTTACATCTTCATGTAGACTAAGAAAACCTTGGAAAAATGATGATGACAGGTTTGCAGGAAACCATCCCCTCCTTGGGTGCCTGTGTGAGCTCTGGCACCTATTTGTAGGCCAGCAGCCAGGGGCTGAAGATGAAGCCAAAGTGACAGTAAAACAGAGCTTTCTTGATATGGTGCTAATTGGCCCCATGGGCACCCTTTTACCCAAATGACTTCATCAACTCAAGCAACATATGGTCACCTATCAAAATTCTGAAGGTTGATTAAATGGTTTACTAATATTTTACTTCTCTTGCTATTTCTATTTCAATTCTTCTAGTAAAAGAGGAATATTAACTTTATTGATTAGTTTCCACTCTAAATGTCAAATGGGGGAAAAAAAGATGAAATCAATTGCTGTAGTAAATTTTTTGGTTATTAGAATCAGCTGAATTTTAAATTATACAGCTTTTAAATTATAAAGGTTGAGAATTCATACCTGGATATATGAAAAAGTAATTTCTGATAAAATACAGAAAAATTATTTCTTTCACCACTTCTCTGTGTGACAGGTGTCTGTTCTACTCAATCAAAATGTAATTTCCCCGTAATTATGCACAGAGCGAGAACTTAGGAAATATTTAATATGCATAGGCTTATCATGATGACTGACAACTGCTATATGAAATCCACATCTAATTCTCCTACAGAATGCAAATTCAAGACCGAACTCAGTAAAGGGCTCTGACTCACGTAAGAAATAACAATTTACTCTGCATTAATGAAAGAGCCTATCATATACCATAGGAAAATTATTTCATTTAGTCTCAAATTAGAAATGTTTCAGAAGGAAAATGGCCTACTGAGTCAAGTGTTAAAATATTCATGAAAAGAATATCTTCAAAGAGATTGATAATTATAAATGCTGTGGCTCAATGTAGGAATATACAGTACTCCACAGAAAAAAAATGTTCTGAAGTTGAAGAAGTGCAAGATTTTCAAGCTAAACAATGATGTCAGGAAATTCAAATGAAATAGTAGATACAAAGTCAAGATCATTCTTCTTGCTAGTTAGTAATTACTATTTCTCCTTCCTTCTTCACGTTTTCCAATTCTGGCAGTCATCTTAGACTTTCCTTTAGGCCCCAATTAATTCAACTACTAAATACCAAAGTCTGTTAATAGTCGTATTTGTCTAACTTTGGTGGAGGTGTAGAGGGTAGAGTTAAAGTGGGGAGAGTGATGAGAGACTTGGGTGAGAAAGGAATGGAGTAAGGAAGCCATGAAATTATTCAGGGAAAAACAATGGACCCGAATTAGGGAAAGGAGAAAAGGGACAGAAAGGAGTGGTTTTACAAAATATGCAGTATTCTCTGCCGAAAACTTTAGTTATGCCCACTGCTTATAGGATGGCATTCAGGAATGGTCCTTCATGACTGGTCTTCACCCACACCCTAGCTGCCTTCACTGGATGGTATCCCCCTAGGCTCTATCGGCATCACTCTTAGAACCCTGACTATGGACCAGAATCTATAATGGCCGGGCTTTGTGTATGTGTGTTTCAAATTATAAATCCCAGGAGGATGAGAATCATGTCTAAACGTCATTGTCATCTTTTTTTCCCCATTTGACAATGCTTATACAAGTATTGAAACACAGTGAGAAGTCAAGAAATTGAATGGAAAGGAGCTACATGATATGCAGAATACACATTGTCTATGTAATTCAATAAAAATGTATTTGGGTTACTAGAAATAAAGTGTATCATAAAAAACCTAGGAGGCTGCTTGAATTATGAGATCAACCTAAAATCTTAATCTACCATGTTGAAGGCTGAATTTCTTACTCCAGGTGGTAATTTGTTGAGGAAAATAAATGTTTACTTTTTTTATATCCTGCATCATTTTTAAAAAGAGCTGAGATAGTAGGAGAATAAATAAAGCTGATTTAAGCTCAATTTTTTTTTTTTTGTGAACTGAACAATTTTTTTCTTTTTTTTTTAATTTTTTTTTATTGATTATTTAAAGCATTACATAGCTCATGATATATCATCTTTCATACATTAGACTCAAATTGTGTTTTGAACTCCCATTTTCACCCCAAATATAGATTGCAGAATCACATCTGTTACATATTCACATTTTTACATAATGCCATATTAGTGTCTGTTGTATTCTGCTACCTTTCCTATCCCCTACTATCCCCCCTCCCTTCCCCTCCCCTCCCATCTTCCCTCTCTACCTCCCCTGCTGTTATTCAATTCTCTCCCTTTTTTTTCCCTCCCCCTTGCCCCTCATAGCCTCTTATAATTTTATGTATCCTTGAAGGTCTCCTACCATTTCCATATGCTTTCCCTTCTCTCTCCGTTTCTCTCCCCCCATTCGTCTTTGTTTACTGTAGTCTTTTCCACATGCTCTTCCTTCCTGTTCTGTTCTTAGTTGTTCTCTTTATATCAAAGCAGACATTTGGCATTTGTTTTTTAGGGCTTGGCTAGCTTCACTTAGCATAATCTGCTCTAATGCCATCCATTTCCCTGCAAATTCTATGATTTTGTCATTTCTTAGTGCTGCATAATACTCCATTGTGTATAGATGCCACATTTTTTTTATCCATTCATCTATTGAAGGGCATCTAGGTTGGTTCCACAGTCTAGCTATTGTGAATTGTGCCGCTATAATCATTGATGCAGCCGTATCCCTATAGTGCACTCTTTTAAGGTCCTCAGGGAATAGTCCGAGAAGTGCAATAGCTGGGTCAAATGGTGGTTCCATTCCCAGCTTTCCCAGGAATCTCCATACTGCTTTCCAAATTGGCCTCACCATTTTGCAGCCCCACCAGCAGTGTACAAGTGTACCTTTTTCCCCACATCCCCGCCAACACTTGTTGTTGTTTGACTTCATAATGGCTGCCAATCTTACTGGAGTGAGATGGTATCTTAAGAGTGGTTTTGATTTGCATTTCTCTGATTGCTAGAGATGGTGAGCATTTTTTCATGAACTTGTTGATTGATTGTATGTCCTCCTCTGAGAAGTGTCTGTTGAGGTCCTTGGCCCATTTGTTAATTGGGTTATTTGTTATCTTATTGTTTAATTTTTTGAGTTCTTTGTACATTCTGGATATTAGGGCTCTATTGGAGGTGTGGGGGGTAAAGATTTGTTCCCAGGATGTAGGCTCTCTATTTACCTCTTTTATTGTTTCTCTTGCTGAGAAAAAACTTTTTAGTTTAAGTAAGTCCCATTTGTTTATTCTTGTTGTTAACTCTTGGGCTATGGGTGTCCTATTAAGGAATTTGGAGCCCGACCCCACAATTTGTAGATCGTAGCCAACTTTTTCTTCTATCAGACGCAGTGTCTCTGATTTGATATCTAGCTCCCTGATCCATTTTGAGTTAATTTTTGTGGATGGTGAGAGAAAGGGATTCAATTTCATTTTCTTGCATATGGATTTCCAATTTTCCCAGCACCATTTGTTGAAGATGCTATCCTTCCTCCATTGCATGCTTTTAGCCCCTTTATCAAATATAAGATAGTTGTAACTTTGTGGATTAGTCTCTGTGTCTTCTATTCTGTACCATTGGTCCACCCGCCTGTTTTGGTACCATTAAGCTCAAATTTTTAAAATGATCCTTTGGAAACAACTATGTAAATATGTCTGCTTCTTGCCTATAAAACATTCCATAATAACAATTCATGTTTTGGGGTCTCTTCCTCCTCTGTCCATGAACTAGTTTTTAAAATTTATATAGAAGATCTTTGGCAGAGCAGTAAAAGAACTCTTAAAAAAATCCTGTGTTTATAAAAATAATCACTTTAACTAAGTAAAGATACTCCTTCCCAAACTACACTAGCAAAATTCTTTAAAAATAGTTTAAAATACAACCATAATTTCACAATGCTCTAAGAGTTTAAGTTGAAATGGCAAAGTAAATCAATTTGACTTAGACGATAGGAAAGGAAGGATCCCAGGTATGTATAGCTAGAAACTATTTCATTCATGCTTGTTTACCACTTAGTGTATAGAAACCAAAATATCCCTGCTTAGTCACTTCTGAAGCATCAAAATTCCAGCTCAACGATTACAAACAAAATAACATATGGCTGTACCAAAATACTGAACTTGAATATTTTCATATCTAGCTGAGTAGTCCTCACTACTATGTTGCAGACCAGAAGTATCAACATTACCTGGGAGCTTGTGGAAAATGCAGGCCTTCAGGCTCCACTCTAAACCTACTGAATCAGAATTCATTCTAACAAGTTCCCTTGAGGATATAAAGGCACATTAGAGTTTGGCAGGCACTATTTTTAAAGACCTTTGAAATTTTCCCATTTAAAATCCCAGTCAAAAAAAATAAGGAACCCTTAATGGGAGCCTACCCCTAGGTATAAAAGGAAGGATTGATTTTAGAGCTCTCTAATGGGTGCATTTAGAACCAAATAATCAAACACCTAATTGGTCCTTGTCTTAGAGAACATCTGATCCACAGGCTAGCTTTAACACCAGCTCAGGATGTTGAACAGGTCTTTGTTTCCTCAGCACTGACCACCACTGCTAGTTCAGTGATGGTACAAGTGAATGTGGGGTGACAGAACTCACTCAACAAACTTGGGTAGACAAAGACATACTAGGGCATGTGAACAGTGGTATATGAACAGCGGAATTCATAATGCGAAAGTCTAACAGTGCTCTATGTTTCACTGTTAACTTTTTTTTGTACCAGTAATTGAACTTAGGGGCACTTAACCATTAAGCCACATCCCCAACTCCTTTTTAATATTTTATTTAGAAACAGGTCTTGCTAAGTTGCTGAGGCTGACTCTGAACTTGTGATCCTCCTGCCTTAGCCTCTCGAGCCACTGAGATTACAGGCATGAACCACCATGCCTACCTTCACTGTAACTTTTAACAAGATTTGAGTTAAACAATATTTAAATGTCATCATTTTATTACAAATAATAAATCTATCAAAAATATTATTCATTAAATATGCACACCAAGATAAATATGAAAGAACAACTCAAAACATTCCTATTTTAGTTCCAAGTTTTTTCAGAGAGACTGAGCGTTCAGAAAGCTCTGAGTAGCATATGTCTACCTAAAGAGACAGACGGGGATGGAAAAGACATAGTTCGCGCCTCAAGAAATGGACAGAAGTACTGATAGATCTTTTGCATGGTCAGGTCAGGCCTTTCAGAGAAAATAATCTGGACTCAGAGAAGAACATACAAACTTGTAACACAAGGCCTTACAAATGAGATTTTCAAAGTCACAAAATGTAATTCATGTTCTTGAATAAAAGGTATTAGAAACCAATGGAGAGGTTTTTTTTTTTTTTTTTTTTTTTTAATTTCAGGGTATAAATATGACCTAGTGTAGGAGGCCATGTATGAATTATGGGTTTGTATGAGCTATCACAAGGCAGGGAGGTTGCTTTTCTGGGAACTCCTGGGTGAAATTCCCCAGTTCAAGAATGCCCAGATTATGCTAATACCCTGCCTTAGCTCACACCTTTGGTTCAAACGCAGCCATCCCAGAGGTAGAGGAGGCAGCCCAACCTGCTAAGCTCCCGCCAGTTGTTTCTGCCATATTCTTCTTATTTCCTCAGGAAGTTCTTTACACTGAGTCCCACTGGTATTCCCACTCATAAATAAAGCCCACAAACTCCCTTTGGGGGGAAGTTAGACCCAGTCTCCATTAGAGCTGATCCCCATGGGATCCAGCTGTTTGGCTTATTTTTGTGTCTTATTTCTTAAATTCCTCATACATTTAATATTTCTAATCTGACTTCACCACCCTAGATTGGGGAAACTGAGTAAATGTCACACGGGTTGTGACTACCTAATATAGAAGAATTGGTACGATGCAGTACCTTAATCTTTAAAAAAAAAGTCCTTTTTAAGAAGACATCTCAAAAAAGAGTAATTCTTGATTTAATGCTTTCTCCTCTAGGGCATCAATCTGAAACCTAGAAGATGCAAAGTTTGACCAAAGAAAACAAAAAACACAAAATATAGAGGTAATTACAAAAGGTGACTCAGTTTTCACTATGGAACACGGTAAGAATTCTTTCCTAAATGATGAGGTATCGAATATATGCATAATCTCTGACGAAGAAAGCATAACATCCAGGTTGAGAGTGTAAGGCAAAACGTAAATAGTACACAATCACTCATACTGAGTGGGTAGAAATACCCAATCAAAGACTAGACATTTCAAAATCCCTACAGAGAACAAAAAGTCCCCCTACTTTACAGCCAAGTAAAATGTTAATTTAAAAATGTAATACAAAATTTTTCATTTGAAAATTTTAATAAAATTCCATACTATATTTTAAAAGTAACATTTTTATAAAATATTCAAATATAATTACTATTATTAGCTGTTAGGAGAGGCCCTCCAACATAGGTCCTAAGTATCCCTGCACATCCCTGCTGGGTGCATTCAAAATGCAAGGACCTGTCCCGTCTTTACCTGGATCATTTCTCAAGGTTGTATTTGTAAAGAAGCAACCTGAAGGGATAAGAGAATGTCTCCCCCTAAATATCCCAGGCTATCTTACTCCTTCCTGTGACAGTGTATAACTCCCCAAATTTAGTATCCCTCTCCTACAGCACAACCCACTGCATGCACAGGTATACACACTGGGGCCTCTGTCACCTCTGCCATCATCCCAGGGTGATATGATGTTAGCTTGAAATGAGGGTAAAATTGAAGCCACTGAACAATTCTTGAACCTGGCACTGAAAAAAGAAAACAAACAAACAAAAAACTCATTCCTATTATTAAGATTAATCTTACCGGATCCAGGTTCTTAAAAAGCAGGATGTCTTTGCAAGCCTCTTGCAATCTATTTCTTTGATCATCAGTTTTGGGATGTATAATCTAAAAGGACACCAAATTAGAAAAACAAAGACAGTGGTGAGAACAAATTAAAATCTTAACAGGAATGCCCAAAGGTGTTCACTTTAAATGACTAGTAACTATCAGCCCACTAAGTAAGGAAAAGCAATACAGTTTGTCTCAGGGGGTGGTATACAGTCATCAATACAGCACTCCAGCATTTTTCAAAAGAGTGTTTCCCTAAAGTTAGCAAGTTGATTCTGTAAACGTTCATGACTGGCTATAAAGACTCCAAAGTTCCCAGCCAACAGGGGTAAGTACAAAAGGAAAACATGTTACAAAGAAAAATTAAAGACTGCCTTTACTCTGTCTCTGAGTTTAATGCTCTTTTTAAGATGAAGCACTTTCCTTTGAAACTTGATGAACATTGTTTCTAGAAGCAAATAAATTCTTAGCTATATATTATATTAGATGTGGGATTTTCATAAGGGAGAAAGCAATGATGCACTGCCAATTCAAGACAGCAGTGTGTGTTCCAGAGAAAGTGAATCCAAAGAATGCTGGCGTATTATAGTCTCACTAAATTTTTATTCCAGGAGGACAAAGACAGCAGAATGTCCTCTGTAAGAGTGGCTCATCAACTTTCAAGTTCCTTCTGACCAGCAGAAGGCTCACTAAACCAAAACACCTATTCTTTTCTGTTTGTTTGTTTGCTTGCTTGCTTGCTAGGGACAGAACTCAAGGCCTTGCACATGCTATGCAAGTACTCTGCTATTTTAAGAGCCCTACAAATACCAACTCATTTCCTATTAGTAACAGGCCCCATAAAGCAGGCACCAACTCAGAGGCAGGAAAATGACCTTGCCCAAATGACCTCTCCAGCATCTCCTGGTCCATTGCTGCAGAGCTAGGACTTGTTGCAGGCAGGCAATGATTTCTGAACCAGGGATCAGCAGGCAAGTTTGTTTTTCTATGCCTCTGAGTGAAGGATTGCTTTAATGAATGGGAAAAAAAATTAAAGAATATTTTCCAATACATATGGGGAAAAAATTAAAGAATATTTTCCAATACATAGAAAGTATATAAAATTCAAATTCAATTGTCTATAAATAAGGTTTTAATGGAACACAGACATGCTTTCATTTATATGTCGTCTAGCTACAACAGTACAGTTGAGTAGCTGCAAGAGACCTTAGAACCCCCAAAGTTCAAAAAAAAAAAAAAAAAGCCTCTATAGAAAAATTTTGCCAGCTCCTGCTCTAAGGCTCTGCTGCCTGTCAATTAGAAGAATTACAACACAGTCAATAAATAAGGTTTACTCACGTATTTTTAAAGAGCACTAAGTATCTTGTTATGCAAGAGAAATCTGTAGAAGATATTTTCATTTTTGTCTAATCCATTCTCCACAAAGAGCTGAAAATCATCTTTTAAAACTGTCCGTCAGAACACCTCTTTCTCCAGCTTTAAACCTCAATGGACTCCATCCATCACATCTGTTGAGAAGTAAACCCCCATTCCTTCCTTCTCCACCCTATCTCAGCCACTCATCCAGCTACCCCTGCCTTCACTGGGAACCTCATACTCCTCCTAATAGTCAGCTCACGGCAAAATGCACCACTAGCTCTGGCCAGATCCTTCCCCATTCATGTCTCAGCTCAAGAAGGCCTTCAACCACTCCAGAAAAACAGGGCCCCTGTTTGCATTAGGGGATTTTAATTCTTATACTGTTTTATTGCCCCGTTAGCACTTCACAGTTTGTAATTATTCATTAATTTACTTGTTTGTCTGCATTTGCCCCTAGACTCTAAATTCCAAGAGGGCGGGGGCCTAATCATTTTGCTCACGGTTGTATACCTAGCACCTAGGCAGATATGCAAAATATACTCCAAAAGAAATCTGTGGAGTAACAGAACAAAGAAACCCTCAACTCTTAAATTTATCAGCTCTACTCTTCCAGCAGCCACATGTTAGATATATAAAATCCTTAAATTTTCAGGTATTAAAGGTATTCCAACTGAAATCTGTTATTTTCCAAAATGAGTTTTTGGTATCTAGATTTTCTTTGAATTCACATCAGAAGATGCCTGTTTATACTAGAGATTTAATGATTTGGTGATGTACATAGTCTTAAATTTGGTATTACATAGAGAAATAATACAAAATGTCCAGATGAAACATTATTCTAAACAGTATACATTTTTCTCACAAACATTTTCCAATATCTGCCTAGATCTAATTAATGTTGAAATGTGTAGTAATCATTCCTAAGGGCAGTTTGCCTTATAGTTTCTATGACAAAAAGGTGAAGTTTTAGTAACATGTTTAGAGGAGAGAATATTAAGAATGACTGAGAACCTAAAGCACCTTATTAAAATCATTAACACATTATTAATACATTACCAAAAAATTTCAAATGTGGGGCTGGGGTTGTGGCTTAGTGGTGTAGTGCTTGCCTAGCATCTGTGAGGCATGGGTTTGATTCTCAGCACCACATATAAATAAATAAAATAAAGGTCCATGGACAACTGAAAAAAAATATTAAAAAAAAAATTCTTAAAGGTATTATAGTGGACAAGTCTTGGAGTGAATGCCCAAACCCACAAAGAATCCCCTAGAAACTTCTCTAGGAACTGACTGCCCTTATTTATAGAAGTTGTTCTGAGTAACCAACTTGACCTCCTAATCCTGTCCCCAATCTGGCCAACACTGGTTCTCCCAGAAACTTCTGGGAAATTAGAATTTTGAGCAGAGAGATACAGGAATAAAGAGAGACTGGAAGCTGGGTATTTTTCAATGACAACACTCAGTTCTGGTACCCTTGCTGCTGAAAACATCCCAAAGGTAGGTTACCTGCTAGTTACAGCTTGGCCTTTGAACTTTTTCTGAACTTGAGTAAGATCTCTACACACTGTCCAATAAGCTCTCCCCAGTATTTTCTTTTTTGTGTGTTCATCTCAGTGTGAATGGGCTCTTTTATGCAGCCAAGGGTGGGTGTGTATGTGAGTGTGTGAGTGAGTGTGTATGTGTGTGTGTGTGTTATTGGGAATTGAACCCAGGAGCAAAGGCTCCTTTAGTGAGGTATCCATTCTCCGACTCCCTTTTTTATTTTTTATTTTGAGAAAGGGTCTCACTAAGTTAGTTGCCCAGGCTGGCCTTGAACTTGAGATCCTCCTGCCTCAGTTGCTGGGATTACAGGCAAGTGCCACTGCACCCAGCTAGCAGAGCAAATTTTAACACAGGGAGCCTCCCCATCAAAACTGTTAGCAATTAGTTAGACTGAACTAGCCAATATTTATTTTTCTCATAGGTTCAATGGAAGCTAAAATTCCTCTCAAGATCTCACAATTTTTGAGTCAATGAGACAATGCACAGTTTTTAAATTGTACTGCTAAATTCTCTTTAATTTAGATTTTTATTAATTTAAACTGCCTCATCAAACTTACCTTTATTATTATATTTTATCATAATCATTTACTTACAAATATAAAGAATGTGAGCAGTCTTCAAATGCTGCCGGATAGGTATGTGATAGGCACAAGGTAGGGTTTTTTCAGACTTCACAGAGTGGTAAATAGCATGTCACAGATTAGCAAAAATATCTGGATTCTAAGGCAACATAATTCCCAGGCTGGGATTTGAGGACTTCATCAGAATAACTGAAGTTCTGGTAGTGAGAAATAATACTTAGCGCTGGGAATATTCACAGGATCAGGAGTGAAATGAGACTTCAAGATCTTCTGTGTTACAAGTCTCCTGATCTTTCTACCACTGGATTTCATGTGTATTTCAGGGAGCTTCATGATGTAATGACTAGGGACCTACCATCTGATTTTATTTATTAAAACTCAATCTAATTGAAGTAGTTTTCAGAGCTACAGAAATAGGTTCTTATTTATACCTTTTAAGGTTAAAGAGAAAAGGGGGACATTTACAAAGCATGTACTCAAAAAAAATTATTACTTTTCATTTCCAGGCACATTAATCTCTTATTTAGTTTACTTTCGACTGAATAAATAAAAGAAGAACCAAGTTAAAGGACACAGCTTAAAAACTGCGTCAAACTACACTGGACAAGTTCTTACAAAAACATTAGGGCCTCCAAGAAATCATTTGCTGGGCAAATAATCAACACATAGATTTTTTTTTTTTTAATGGTAACTGCTGTACTGACACCTTCTATGTGATTTTACTGTAACTTGTTTCAGAGTAAGCTTCTATTGTTATCACTAATAGGAACAGCAGGTCTTCTCCAGCATTTTTCTTTACTAGAAGCACTTTCTAAAAAAATAACATTATCACTATGAGAAAGACAGCTGAAAACATTTTTCATCACCAGGATGTATTTTGCAAAAGAAGTAAAACCAGAAATACAGTGAGCAATATGTTCATCTTTCCTTTTATCCAAAGAGACATATTTTTTGGATAAAAATAATTCCAAAGAATTTGAAACAGAAGTAGGCTATCAGAGGTAAGACTTGAAAATGTAATAATCAAAATAATTCCATTATGTCTCCTGTTAACCTGTATGCCCACTGGCATCTTTTCTATTACTCTTTATATGAATATCAATCGAAAATGAATTAATTCAGTAAATGACATACCCTGGACTCTGCATCATCTTCTTCTTCATCAGGATTATAGGCTTCTGCACATACTATAAATATAAAAACAAACTTTTTAAAGATTTGTTCATTAAAAAACATACTACAATAAATACATCTTTAAAAAGCTAATATACAAAGAGTACCATGTTGTAAAAAAAAAAAAATTAATTCCAGGGCAAGTAGTCTACCCTCTAAAACTGATTTTATAACATAATTTACAAGGAAATTCTTAGAATATAATGCTGTATTTTAAGACACTGACAAGTGCTTTTAGCTTTCCTTCATTCAAAGCCTAAATCCTTTTGTCTTCATTCCCAAGGCAAAAGAAATGCTTAAAACCTAAAAAGTTACCTTAAAGGACACACTCAAAAAAAGTCCAAGTCTGCTGTGAAATTTTATCAATTTAATCATATTGCTGAACAACTTTCATAAATTATCCATATTCTAACCTTTCAAGAACAATATTACTAATATTTTGCATATTCCCTTCATCTTTATTGTTTATAGTGCATATGCAATTTTAAAACCTGCTTTTTCATTTAACACCATAAGAATTTCACATGTCATCAGAAGCAGTAAATATTGTTTTTAAGGACTGAAGATTATTTATCAAATGCTATAATTAACTACTTCCCTAATACGGAACATTTAGCTGGCTTTTATTAAAACAACTTTGCAATAAACATCTTCATACATAAATATTTGTCTACATTTCAGATTATACTGTAGACGTTACTCCCAAGTGCTATTTTGGGGGGCTAAAAGGCATGACGAATATTAAGGCATATTTATCATCATATTTCTTCCAGGGGGGTTGGACCCACCCATTATCCTACAAAGAATGTGTAAAAAGGCTCCTTGAACTCTACCACAAAATTAGATGTTACTGTTTATAATCTTCACCAATTAAAAAAAAAAAGAATTTAAGTTTTTCAAAATTATTAAATCTGACTCGCCTGGCATGCGCGGGGCACTGGGTTCGATCCTCAGCACCACATAAAATAAAAATAAAGATGTTGTGCCCACCAAAACCTGAAAAATAAATATTAAAAAATCCTCTCTCTCTCCCTCTCTCTCTCTCTCTCTTTAAAAAAATGGCTCCTCTTTAAAAAAAATTTAAATCTGAACAATTTTCTAGTGTTTATAGGCTGACCATATTTCCTCCTTTGTCTTTATCTATGGGGGAATATTTGGTTTCCTTTTCAAATTAACCAGTTTCTTAATCCAATGTTAACTGTTATATGAATTGTTTTATCCAATTTGCTTTTTAATGAGTTTTACAATGTTTTTATAGATCATGCATGTATATTTTTAACATAGTGACATCTATTGAGGAATAAAATGCCCCAGTATGACTTAAACCCAACATTAAATATTATAGGAGTACCTCCTTCTTTTGAGATTGGACACCATTTTCTTATTTGCAAACCTGAAGATCTGCTACTTGCTTTTTCTTTAGGTTTTTGTTTGAAACTACGTCTTTTTACATTTATTCTTTAGTCCACAGGGTATTTATTCTATCATGAATATAGAAAGTGAGGAACAAAGGATAGGTGAAAGGCTGACAAATATCTTCCCAGGGACCTCAGTATGATATCAGGAGTGTTATCATCAGTCGGTAGCATCATCACCATTATTACTATAAAATCTGTCTTTGGCTCTCTTTTCTCTATGTACCTGGCTACGAACAGTGGTTCTCAGCCAGGTTCAATTTTTCCCTCCACAGAGGACATCTGATAATAATGTCTGGAGACATTTTGATTGTTACACCTGTGGAGGGGTGAGTCTTCTGGCATTTAAGTCAGGGATGCTACTAAATATCTTACCATGCACACACTGTACAGTCCATACACCTCCACCCCCAAAAAAGCATTATCTGACCCCAAATGTCAATAGCACTGAGGCAGAAACCCTGACCTAATGTATATTATCTTACTCAATCTCACAACCCTATAGTTAATGATAATGTCATCAATTGACAGAAGACGGACTACAGCATACAGAGGCCAAGGTCACACAACTTTATAAGTAACAAGACCCGGGGCTGGGGATATGGCTTAAGTGGTAGCACGCTTGCCTGGCATGCGTGAGACACTGGGTTCCATCCTCAGAACCATATAAATATAAAAAAAATAAAGATAAGTAACAAGACCCATTTCTGATCCAAGATTGCCTGACTCAAGACTCCAAAACCCTTGCTCTCAACCCCTGTTGTACACTTGAATGCTCTGGTGAATTGACCAGAACAATGCCTGGACTTCAGCCTGATATCTCAGAAATCCAGCAGAAGCAGACCTGACTCTCAGGAGCAGGCTCACATGAAAGACCCTCACTGATGCATGTAACCAGAATGTCAATTTAATAACTAACTTCCAGGATGAAGTATGGAGTCAGCATGACCAGCCAATTCTCTCCCTGCAGGAAAATCAAAGAAGCAGCCAAGACACAATTAAAAGATTGCTTGATGAGAAGGAAATGGGGAGTTAGAGGGTTTGTCAAATAAATTGAATGACTAATGGTATAAGGCTGAACAGCCTGAGGCATCACACACACAATACAGATGGTCCTGCTACTGTGGTCAGGAACTGTAACTGGGCTAGCCACAACTCTCCAGAGGGCACGAGGAAATCTACGTCTAAAGTGTGGCTCTGTAACTTTCTGTCCCCATGCATGACCAACCTCACAGGCAGCACTGCTACAGAATTTGTAGGGGCCAGTGCAAAAAGAAAATATGGGCCCATGTTCAAAAACTTACGACTTTCCAGAGGACAATAACAGCAGAGAATTAAGCCAAATGCAGAGCCCTGATGAGTATGAGGCCCATGAAGGTGACCCAGTTCACATGACCAACACATTCAACAAGGTGACATTTTATATATATTTTCTGACCCATTAATATTGATCTGAAATTTTAATTCACAGAAAGATCCTAATTCTCTAATTTCTAAACTTCTAGCCACTAAGTTCTGACTAAAAATCATATACAGTAGGAATCTATTATTTTCCAAATAGCTTACTAGCTGTCCCACTGTTGTGTGTTACATAATACCCTCTCATTTGTGATACCTACTTTATCACACAGTATGTATGTTTGTGTCTGGATTGTTTTATTAAACCATTTATTGTTCCAGTACTGTAAGGACTTAATTCTAGGCCTTTATGTGTTGCAATTATTTTCCTAGATTGGAATTCACCTCCTATAGCCAGATCAACATAAAGCACTTAGAGTTGTACTAAGTTGCCAGAGAGCCTTATAACTCCTTATAGTCAAACTGTTTTCCTCTAATTGGAACCATTTCCCTACATTCTCCTTTCCAAACCATCTCTCATCTCCAGTTCCAACTAAAAAGTCATATCAAGAGTGTATCTTGGGCCGGGGATGTAGCACAGTAGAACACTTGCCTAGCATACATGAAGTCCTAGGGCTCAATCCCTAGCATTGAGGGAAATGAAAGAGTCACATCTTGACCTCTCACTTACACAAAGCTAATTTATGAAACTCCACTTCTGTGCTCCTCCTTTGCATTCACCCAACACAGTGAGTAGAGCTCATTATTATCACTTACCATATTGTACTTTTCCAACATGTTACAATTTGTTTGCCTCTCCAGGCTGGGACTTGCAGCCCTTCAGGGACTTACAGTATGCCCTTGTTTATCTCTTATTCCCCTAGCACTGACATGGCACATTGCCTGGCTCAATGTACATTTGAATGAATGGCTGACCAATGAACAAACAAGAAAATTCTTGAGGACAGAGATGATATCTCTTTTTAATGTCTCACAATAATGTATCTGTATACAGACTCTCAGACACATGGAATGAAAGCATGCATGCATGCATGAATGAATGAATGAGTGACAAGTTGCTCTTAGTTAAAATACCCTACACTTTTTGTTCATGAAATGGGGACTGAGAGGATGAGTGAAACTGAGGGTCTTCTGTGTTTTCAAAAAGGGCCCAGCACAGAGGTTAGGAGTTCTGTAAATATTTGTGCAACAGATAAAATGAATGACAGGATCTATGTCTGGATATCTGGTCAAACTAAAGTGTTCAGATAACTTGTTCTGCCCTGTATTCTTTCTGAAATGTTTTTGCCCTGTATCTTCTAGGCAATCTGAAATTTAGTTTGAAACTATATATTTCATTCTTTAGCAATTAAATAGTAGTAAGAGACAGAGCCCTATTCTTTAAGTAAACTCTATATCAAAGTTTTACTGTTATATCCTGCATATCTGTATTCAGATACTGGTTTTTTAGAATAGTCCAAAAATTTAAGCAGATTCCCACATTGCAGACAGAGTAATATGTACTGGTATAGCCAACTGTCACAGATTGCAGAACAGACAGGAAAGTAAGAACTATATTGACTTTGCATCTTATGGGACTTGGCCCTCAATCTTTTCATGCACTATATATAAGTAGTGTGGTAGACAAAGGGTTATGCCAACTCCCAGAGTTTTCCACTAAGAACATGCTTCATTTTGTTGCTAATGGTTGAAAAGCAGTGCAGTCAAAGTAACTTTGCACTCCTCAAGTATATATAATCCTAGTGGCAATCTATCTAGCAAAGAAAAAAGGAACCAGACTAAACTCTATAAGCCACTGGGTCTTCAACTCTGACACATTCTTTACACACAGCATACCCTCCATAAATATTTATTAAAAGAATAAAAGACAAATTTATAAAGACTTTACACAAAGTTCAGAGGTCTTCTATCTAGCCCCAAACTGACTTCTATACCAATATATAAAAGTGACTTCTCCAGTGCTTTCAATACACTAGGACTTTAGCATGCTTATTTAAATAATAATCAGCTTAAAATAAAGTGATTATAAAAGCACAGGTGTGTGAACAACAGACTCAATATAGTTAAACTTAACTTATTGAAGTGGAAATACCCTCCTACAAAGGAAAAAATTACCTTTTATAAACAAGAGTTTAAGGCATACATCTCAACGAAGAAAATGGTTCTTAGGGGGCAAAAAAAAATGTTACTCACTTTTTTTTTTTGGTATAAAGTACAAATACACATTAAATACACAGATATGCAGTCTATCTGTGGTGGTAAAATTTTATTGGGACAATTAGTAGAAATAATGTCTAAAAACAGTGAGGGAGAGTGATAATGGAAAAAAGACCGAGGAACTCTGGTATAAAAACACAGTAGTTACAGCTAGTGAAGAAGGGGGCACCATGAGGCCAGCAAGCTTCCCCTCCCCTGTTCATTCATATTTCTGCCCAGGTAATTTGATATAAATCTAGTCTCACCCATTCATAATGATCTTAAACTTGAATTCACACAGTAGGGACATTTAGAGAAAATGCCCCAAACACGGAAGTTTACATTTTGGTCTTAAATCACATTCAAGCAGAAGTCCTCACAGGAAATTTTATTTATTCTTTAAAAAAAAAATGTTGTGTAATTTTTTTTTTTAATATGGGAAGAACACAAAGAATAAAGGAATGTTAAATAAGTATGTAAATGATCAAATAAGAGATTGGATGGGATTTCATAAACAAATTCTCTTCTTGTACATTACATGTTACCTTAAATGTTATAAATGTATACCATATGTAAAATATGTTTTAGCCGAGAAAGTGAGATGGAAATAGAACCATCATGATAGCATCAGTATCATAATGGAGGTACGTTGTGCGAGGAGAAAGGAGTCACCAGAGGAATGGAAGAGAGAAGGAGGCTTCCCAGTGAGGGAGTCTCCTAAATAGCTAAGGAAGAAAGGGAAGAAGTTCACCGACAAAAGGAGAAAGCCTTTTGTTCCCCACTGTATTCTTAGCACAAAGATCGGTAATAAATGGCACACAGTAAATGTTAACAATATGGTGGAAGAAATTATTATTATTTATTTAGTGAGAGATGTCCTTTCCTTACTCTTGGACATAGAGAAACTGCACATCAGGTTTGACTGGCTTGACAACAGGAACAGGCCGTCCTCAAATCTCAGTGACTCTAAACCAAGTAAGTCTATTTCTTGCTCACATGGTACATCCATCTCAGGACAGTGGTCTTTTGTTCCATGTGGTCTTTAATGAGGGCTGCAGGTTGACAGAGCCTCCACAGTCTGGAATGCCACCAATCCCTAAGGCAGTGACAAACTGCTCTTTGGCTCCGAACATTTCTGCCTGGAAGTGATTTGTGCCTCTTCTGCCAAGAAGGAATATATATCACATTTCACTGGCTATGTGACATCCCCATTCCCAACTGAGAGGAAATGGGGAAATGCACTATTACCCTGACTATACCAGGGAAGAAACCCAGCAAACTAAACCAGCTGATGGCCCCCACCCAAGGTGTCTCTCTACCCACCCCCTACCCCAGGCTTAGAAGGAAGACTGAAATCACCTTCACAATTTACATAAAAATGGGGAAGGGCTGGAGGCCTAGCTCGGTGGTAGAGTGTTTGCCTAGCATGTGCAAGGCCCTGGACTCAATCCCATGAAAAATAAAAATTAAAATTAAAAAATTCTTAATTTTTAAAAAGGTTAAAAAAGAATCTTAACCTATAAATATAGAATAAGGCTGTCCTATAAGTTCTGACCAGAATTATTAAAATTTTCTCAAAACTGTCTCTCCAATTTTAATATCTGGTTATTTAATTTATAATAATATTTTACTACTTCCTGCATGAAAATATTAACTTCTTAAAAATCCACCCTGTTATTGACTACATTTTAACTACAAAAAGAGCAATATAAATGTATTCTTTAGCTATCCTGCAGAAATTTTGGCATCTTTTCATTAAATAGTACCTAAGTGAATGCTGAATTCCCAGATCAGCTATGTTTATGTCAGCAGACTTTTACTATAAAGATTTTAGCCAAAGATTTTAGCATTTACCTTTATGACCCTGTCTGGATGAGATGACAGAAATATTTTCCTCTGGATCTAGAATGTTCTGCCTTTTCCCCCAAGTTATCAATGGCACTTTAAGAATCAGCCATCCACAAACCACCTTCTATTTCCCTATAAAACACTGTTTTAAACATTCATACTCAGGTAGATCCTAAATTACCTCAGATACATAATTATAATCCTAAAAAATTCCTCAAAACTTTTTTCTTGTAACTTCCTCTATATCATATTCTATTGTGTCCTAACATGTTTAATACGTCAAGTATTTTACTATACTGCCACAATCTCAAAACTACGATTTTTTATGCCATTTAACAGGAGACGTATTCATAATGAAACTACAAAATTGGTTGATTCCCTTTTAAGATTATATGTTTCCAAAGACAATTTTCCTTTTCATATAAACCACTCCTCTTTTAAGTGACTGCATCATCAAGAATCACTGACAACTCACAAATAAACTGTCATATTCGGAACACTATTGGGATGAGTGTTGCTAAAAAATACATCATGAGCGCAATAGAAAACTTCAAACAAGTAAGATTTTGCTCATCGTGTGCTATTTTCCTATTATTAAAGCTAAATAAGCCAAAACATTTCAAATTTTGTTTTTAAAAAAAGGTCTCCAAAGGAAAAACAAAAGTCACAGATATTTGTTAAGTAAATTTTTATTCCAACAAGTTTAAAACTGGTTATTTAGCATGTCTACTACATCACTGGCTCTCTTCCCAATATGTTTTCTTCCTATCACATGCATATCTACACGTATGCATTCAGGCTATAAAACATCAACCACTCCTTTAAAAAACAAATTTATTTACAGCATGGCACATTAAGAGAACAAAGCATTCAACAGGTCCACAGAAAGAATTCCAGCAATATGGGACATTTCTAAGAGCATGATTCCAATGTTCAAATATCATGAAAAGCTTTGGGGATTACAAGAGGAAAGGACAGAAGGACCTTCACTTCCTTTCACAATGAAACAGGGCTCTGTAACTCCCAGTGCTCTTTATAAAAAGCTGTAAGAAAATTAACCACAAGAAAAGACAGATGCATGTAATCTGGGAACCTAATTTCTGGGTATGTTGTAAGTACTCTTCAAAGTAAAGCAAACATTGTTTTAGAGTAAAAACACACAAATGATCAAGAGTAAGATAAATAATATAGCAAAAAGAGCCTGAAGAACAAATGAGGAGATTATATTCAGAGAAGCATTAATTTTTTAAAGCCTATGTTATGTATTTGCTACTAATCATCAGAATTCAAGAATGATATTCTCCAGAACATGGTTAAGCAGCAGACAGAGCAAATGGATCAATTTGTACTGGGGAACAGTACTGCAATAGGAATTGTATTTGCATCTTTCTGAAAATGGTCCAATGAAGATTTCTGAGCATTGTATTGGATGAATATTGTGCATTTTAAGAAATTAATAGCCAAGGACAAATAAAAATGAATTCTGATTCTTTGGTTTAAATACCAACAGACAGTTTTCCAAGAGTATGTGCAAATACTCTGAATATTCAAATGCTGTGATCATCTCATGGCATTTATTTTGTTGGGTCTGAAACTTTTAATTAAATTACATATAAATATTATCTAATAGTAAACAATATAGCCACATTCACCAAAATACAATTTTGCCCTTCAAATATATAGTAAAGTTACACTTAAGGCTTTTGAAATATTTTATTTATTTAGTGTTTGTGAGACTAACAGTGCCTAACATACATGTAATGAGAGAATTATAGGAACAGAAACACTACAGATATTCTTATAATTTACTAATAAATTTTCAGAACAAGTATCATTTAACTGGATTGTTCTAGGATAGGAAATTTGGACTGAAACATAACCAGGATTATGGGCTTAATAGTTTAGTAAATTCCTAGCTTTCAAAGTGAGAAATAAAACTACCAGATATGTGTATTAGGGAAATATGTTTCCATGTGATTATTAGAAGTCTAGTAAGAATTTTGATGCTATTAAATTATTACCCAATTATGACAGTAGGCAGCATATTAATTTCCAAAGACTCACAATATAGAACACATTGAAAAGAAAATGCAGTTCAGTCTGGTTTATTCATTATTTAAAATCAAAAGAAATAAATCCATCTAAATAATAGGATTTTCTTCCTGAAGAAAAGACATACTTCCATTATTTAAAGGAGAACACATCAGACTTTTCTCGTGCATATTTTCTTTGAATTTAAACCACACAATCTCTTGAAAAACGCTTTAAACTTATAAGATTTGGTGAACATTTTCTCTGTTATTAGATTATTTATCTAAAACATAATTTTCAAATAGTCACACTGAAATCTATAGATATAAATATGAATATTTATTTTAATTATTGATAGATATATTAATTATTAATATATATTAAATATTAATAGATTTATTTTAATTATCCCTTGTTGATAATTCAGATTTTCTTTACACTATTATTTCTTCTGATCAGGGTCTGAATCAAGATTTGTCAGGTGGTAAATGACAAATGAGATTTGAATTTAAAGTTATATAATGATTAACAAGATGAGATATAAAAGTAAACTAAAATACTAAACACTTTTTTTTTTAAAGAGAGAGAGAGTGATAGAGGGAGAGAGAGAGAGAATTTTTTTTAATATTTATTTTTTAGTTCTCGGCGGACACAACATCTTTGTTGGTATGTGGTGCTGAGGTTCGAACCCGGGCCGCACGCATGCCAGACGAGCGCGCTACCGCTTGAGCCACATCCCCAGCCCAAAATACTAAACACTTTTTAAGTCTAATAAATTAGCAAACTTGTTATTTTTTTGGGGGGGTGGGTAATCATAGATTGAACTCAGGTACACTTGACCACAGAGCCACATCCCCAGCCCTATTTTGTATTTTATTTAGAGACAAGGTCTCACTGAGTTGCTTAGTGCCTCACCATTACTGAGGCTGGCTTTGAACTCCATCCTCAAAGCCAGCCTCAGTAATGGTGAGGTGCTAAACTGCTAGGATTACAGGCCTGTGCCACCACGCCCTGAGAAGATGCATTGTTTAAATGTACTTTGTCATAACTGCTGGTAAAACTCTAAACAGGATGGGGGTAGAAATGGAGAGATCAGTTTGGAAATGTTATTAAAAGCTCTGGAAATTTTCATGTTTAATTCATCAAGTGTTTTTCAAGTAATTTTGTCTGAAGAAATGACAGCTGAAAAAGAAAGAAATCTAAATTTCCAACAATATATAAAGATATATAGCCACATATACTATTGATATTTATGCAACCATTCAAAAATAATTTCCACAGGAATATATAATAATAAAGAAAATGTTATCAAATCATGCTAAGTTTTTCTTTCTTGTTTAAAGCAGTTTTCAAGATAGGTGCATGATATGAACACAGAAAATATGCATGAAAAAAGCCTGACAGAATAGATGCAGATATTTACACAGTTAGCTGCTGCAGGATAGTAAGACTGTGATTACTCTTGCTTTCTTTTTGTGCCTTCCACAGTTTTCCTCATTTTCATCAAGAATGTACTATGCTTATAATCAGAAATAAAGGAATTAAAAAAAAGAGAGATGATCACAAAACTCCTTAAACATTCATATCTCAAAGGGAGAATGGTTGTAAAATTCCCTGAAACATTCACATCTCAAATGCTAAAAGGGATTAAAAGCATAAAAAGGGCTTCTTGCTAATAATCAATCTTTGAAGAAAATCTATCTAATCCTTTTTCAAAATTAGCTTAAATTTAATATTTCCTAAAAACAATTCATTACTAACAAAATCAAGATGTTAAAATTTCTTAAAAACAGTTCTGAAAAATATCTCATTAGCAATGCTATGGGTAAAACTAAAAACTCCACTTATAGTAAAAAAAAATTCACATAAAAGAGAATAAGGGGTGAGGTTATAGCTCATCAGTAGAGTGTGCGCTTAGCATGTGCAAAGCTCTGGGCTCAATCTTCAGTAACAAAAAGACAAAATGTCTATCTCAATCTTGTAATAATGTGTGGCCTTTTCTCTACCTTGCAGACTTAAAAACCATCTCCCCCCACCCCACATCCACACCTCCACCCCGCTTTTGGTTCAGGGATTGAACCACTGAGTCCTTTTTATTTTTTATTTGAGAAGGTCTCATGAAATTGCCCAGGCTGGGCTTGAACGTGAAATCTTCCTGCTCTGGCCTCCTCAGTAACTGGGATTATGGACATCCATCACCACATCCAGCTCTTAAAAACCATCTTCAGAAGTATACTAGTACCACAGGGTGAAGAGTATGGTAAATCCTTTCTACCAAAAACAAAGACAAAACTACACCCCCCCCCAAAAAAAAAAAAAATCAGGGCTCTGGAAATCAACCAAAGGCATACAACAAATTAAGAAGAAATTAATCATGAAAACCCACCAACTTTCAAGTTAGAATATCAGGAGCCTATGGCATTCCTGCCCAGGGCTGCTATCCTTCATCTCGAGCTTGGCCAGCATGGTGGTTCTACTAGCTCTGCTGCAGAGGAGGCTAACTGTGTTCAGAGAACACCACACACTCAACAACAACCACCCTGCCCTGCAGCACTGCTGGTTATAGTGACCTGGGTCAAAGACAAGCAGGGAGGCTAGGAGCTCAGACAGCCTACTGCTGTGCTCCTGGCTACAGCAAACAAGACCCCAAAACTAACCAGAAATTTAACAGAAATTGAGAGAGTCATGGATGCTTGATAAATTCTGCAAGCATCCATGGTTGCCTGGAAGGCTGTGCAGTATATGCAGGAGAGACTGGCCAGGACCCAAGTCATTCCTTTCTCCAGCTGTCCATGAGGCTATAGCATATGCACAGGAGTTATGAGATGGCTTGGCAGAAAGTAACAGCAAGGGCATACTTGAAATCTGCCTGAAATTTCAATGTCTCCAAATTCACACAAAATCCATCAGCTCTAGATATAGTATAACCTCTGACCAATCACTGACTGCCAAGTCAGACAGACACAGTGAACCCAGAGAAGCCAGAATTAAGAAAAACAAACCAACAAAAATCAGAGACATCAGCAGCCGTATACCATGGCAGAGACACACAGCACACAGATACAGAACAGGCAAATTACCAAAAAAAGAAAAAAAATGCAATGATTTGAACAGGAAGGAATTCAGAATCTAGAACTGCTACCATATATATCCAAAATGTCCAATTCTCAGCAAACTTATAAGACACACAAAGAAACAAGAAGTGCGACTCATACTCAGGAAAAAAGCAGCCAGCATAAATTGTCTCTAACTAGACTTGTCTAGTCTTTTTTGATTGTTTGTTTCAAAAAGAGTATTACAACATGTTGAAAGAGGTAAAGGAAACCATGTTTAATCAATTAAGAATAATGATCATGACTCAACAAATAAGACTCAACAAAGAGACAAAAATTATGAAAAAAAGAATCAAATGGAAATTCTGAAGTTTAAAGAGTACAACCAAGATAAAAAAAAATTGACTACGTTGGCTCAACAGATTTGAGTTGGCAGAAGAAAGAACCAAGGAACCTGAAGACAGTTCAGTAGAAATTATTCAATTTGATCAACAAAGAGAAAAAGAATAATAATAAAGCATTTCAGAGACCTGTGAAACAACATCGAGCACACTAGCCGGTGTGTGATAGCAGTTGCACAAAAAGAGGAAATGGGCAGAAAAAAAATTGTCATAGATGTTAGCCAACAACATTTCAAATTATATGAAAATATTACTCTACAAATCCAAGAAGCTCAATGAACCTCAGCATAGAATAAAGACAATGAAATCCATATCTA
The DNA here is from genome assembly GCF_964194105.1 of Spermophilus citellus. NCBI lineage: Eukaryota > Metazoa > Chordata > Mammalia > Rodentia > Sciuridae > Spermophilus > Spermophilus citellus. The sequence goes on along the minus strand of NC_138184.1, from coordinate 176,061,462 downwards.
AACATGTTTTAGTCTAACTGCCATTCATCAAATCCAGAGAAAATCTTCAAAGCAGAAAAGATGATATATCTCCAACACAGAACAACAGAACAGTAACTAATCTCATCAGAAACAAGGGACCTCAGAAGGCAGTGAGATGATGTCTACAAACAGCTGACAGAAAAAAACACCATCCGCGAATTTTATATCTAACAAAACTATCCTTTAAAATGAAGGTGAAATGAACTCATTCCCAGGTAAACGAACACTGAGAGATGTACCTAAAGAGAAAATTTTAAAAGTCTTTCAAGCTAAAAGGAAATGACACCTGATAGAAACTCAAATCAACAGGAAAAAATGAAAAACACCAGAAAGGGTAAATATGGTAGAAAATATTTGCAGCTTATGTATCTAATGAGGGACTAACAGCCAGAGAAAAGAACTCCTATAACTCAACAATAGAAAAACAAGCAACCTAATTAAAAAATGAGCATAGGACTTAAATCAATATTTTTCCAAAGATATATAAATTGTCAATAAGCACATGAAAAGATATTTAGCACATCACTAATCATTAGGGAAATGCAAATCAAAACAACATTGCAACACCACCTCACATTCCTTAGGTTGGTTACTATTTAAAAATCCAGAAAAATAATAAGTGCTAGTTAGGATGTGGAAAAACTGGAATCCTTGTGCATTGCTGGTAAGGATATAAAACCATACAGGTACAGTGGAAAACAGTATGACATTCCCTCAGAAACTTAAGCACAGAATTACCATATGATCCAATAATTCCGGTTATGGATATATATACCCCAAAGAACTGAAAACAGGGCCCCAAAAGGCATTTGTACATCCATTTTCATAGCAGCACTATTCACAATAGTCAAAAGGTAGAAGAATTCCAAGTGCAAAATCAACAGATGAATGGATAAACAAAATGCAGTATGTACTCACAAGGGCATACTATTCACTCCTCAAGAGGAAGGAAATTCTACCACATGTGAACCTTGAAGACAATAAACTAAAATAAGCCAGTCACGATGGGACAAATATTGTACAAGTCCACTTATACGAGGTACCTAAAGTACTCGAATGTAGAGACAGAAAGTGGAATGGTGGTGCTGCCAGGGGTCAAAGGGAATGAGGAGTTAAGTGTTTTGTTTTTTTTCTTAGTTGTTGATAGATCTTTATTTTATTTAATTATTTGTGGTGCTGAGAATAGAACCCAGTGCCTCACACATGCCAGGTAAGTGTGCTACCGCTGAGCCACGTCCCAGCTTGAGGAGTTGACTTTGAATGGGTGCAGAGTTTCACTTTGTGAAGGTGAAAAACTGTGGATGCATGGTGATGGCTGTTGCACAACAAGGTGAATGTATGTAGTTACCACACAACTGGAAACTTTAAAAAATGGTTAAAATGGTAAATTTTATATTATGTTAAAAAGTAATAATTTTTTAAGATGTTTTAAGTGATAAATACGTGAATAAATATGAGGCTCTATAAATGTATTTTTGCTACTCTCTTTAAAAGACAATATTCATCAACAATAATTATGACATTAAATAGTTGGTTTTTAACATAGGTAACGTACAGTCAGTAACCATACAATGGAAGAGTCTGATCACTGTATGCATCTATGCTCTGGAAGAGATCCTCTCCTCTCAACTGCTTCCTGGAAAATAATCCAGAGACAAGGGACAGGAAGGACTATAAGGACCTATTTTGAAACTTTACGATCCCATCCTGATCATCCTGAAGATGATACATCTACTAATTTCACTCTCTGGAAAAAAAAAAAAACTATTGGCTCCCAATGCAGAATAAAAACTAACCATTGTGGCTTTCACAGGTCCCTCCCCAGAGATCTGATCCAGACCTCAATTTAGTATGTCTCCTCTTACTATCTCATAAGACAGCCCAGGTACTTGAGCCTTGTTAGACCATTCACTACTCCCTGAGCACCATAGCACCTTACATGACTTACTCTTCTGGAAATCTATTCTTTCCACTATTAAACCTACCCTTCCCTCAAAGCTCTGCTCAAATGCCATATCCTACCTGACACTTTCCCCCAAATACACCAGTTAGGATTAAATACTCCCTTCTAGGCTGAAACAGAATGCACCTTATTTATCTCTCTATTTCCGTGGAATCTCATATTCTGTGAGGGTCTAAATTCTAAACATGATATGAAACAAAAATCTCTATGGCCAATTTTATTCCTGAAAAATCCCATAGGTTACTGGAGATGGACATGTGGTCCCAGACGTCTAAAAAAGTGGACTTTTCTCTTCACCATAAAAGTAATTTTTCTCCTATTGAGCACTAGAGATAACTGCTAGCTTACATTTAGCAGTCTCACTGTATGGAAAATGGGCATCTTGAAACCCAAGAACACTCACGCTCCAAGAGTCAAGCAGGAACCTAGCAAGCCTGCAGGAAAGGTTGTTTCACACCCCACCTCACAAGTCAACTAAGCAGAATTCAGACATGGCTCCTCTGCACTTGTGCTGTGTGTGGAGTATTTACAGGTGAAGCAGGTAGCTGACATTCATGATGTGACTCTGCCATGCTGTTCCTGAGGGCTAGGGCACAAGCTGTATCTTCCTTACCTCTAACAATCTCAAAGAGTGCATACAATGGTGTCTTGCAAATAGTGAGTGAGAAGTAAATGTTTCTTAATTTAACTGAAATGATAGCACAATCCAAGAGAGATAAAGACATCTCTTCTACAGTTATAAAGTACCATCATTTTACAAACAAACATTTTTGCCTGAAGATCTGACATCTTACAAATGAGAAACTCTCACAATTCCAGAAAAATCATGCAATCTGATTTTTAAGATGCAATTGTTTGGCCAGGAATAGTGGTGCACACATGTAATCCCAGCTACCCTCTGGAGGCTGAGACAAGAGGATCGCAAATTCAAAGCCAGCCTGAGCCACTTAGGAAGAACTTCTCTTAAAAATTAAAAAAAAAAAAAAAAACAAAACACTAATGGACCGGGGATGCTGCTCAGGGGTAAAACACCACTGGGTTCAATCCCCAATACCTAATATTAAGAAACCAGGTGGAGGCTAGGATTATAGTTCAGTGGTGGAGTGCTTGCCTAGCACGTATGAGGCACGGTGTTTGATCCTCAGCACAACATAAAAATGAATAAATAAAGAGCTGGGGTTGTGACTCAGTGGTGGAGTTCTTGCCTAGAATGTGTGAGGCACTGGGTTTGATCCTCAGAACCACATAAAAAAAAAAAAAACAGAAATAACACTATTTAAAAAAAATAAAGTATCCCTCTAGAACTAAAAATATTAAAAGAAATACTTTGTAACATGTAAGATGACAGTGACCTTCAGCATCTGACTTTATGTCTTTAAAACTTGTGGTATAAATGTAAAGTATTATTTGAGAAATTTTCCATCAGTAACTAGATGAACACATATGTAAGATAACTGCCCCATTCTTTAAAGCGAAGTGACATTTGTCATTCTATGTGAAGTACTGTTCTCTCATAAACAGTAATGTTTCTTAATAGAAAAAGACATCCAAATGGGTCACCTACAGTAGTACAGGGCAGGTGGTCAAACAGGTGACTTGAGTTTTCCTGCAGAAGGAGCTCAGGACTCATCAGCTATCTTTTATTTGCAAATATGCTGAGTAGACTGCAGATGTCCCCTCAGGCTGGAAATTCAGTAGGCCAAGAGACATAACTACCAATGACAAAGATAGATTCAGGGCTTCTTCAGGGCAGCCAATCTGAACTAATAATCAGCTAGCAGACATGATTCTAATAATCACACACTGGTCAGCCAAAATTAGTCCCAGGCACAGTCAGGATTTCTGAGCCCTGTCCCAAAGCAGACCCCAGATGGGTAAATACAACAACTCCAGATCAATTCAGGATGGCTAGACCTCTTCCTGGGATACTGGGGTGCCTGAATCAGAGGGAAGGTGAGGTCTAGTTCTTTCTGGCAGCTACTACTATAAAATGCAGAGCTGTGCTGGTCATTATTCCCACGGCAGCCTAAAGCAAGAGAGAATCAGGCCAGAGATGGAAAGTGTTAAAAAACCAGTTCCAGTGGCTCCCGAAGTCCAGTGGTACTCCAGCTTGGTGTTTTTGTGAGACCCACACACCCACTACATCTCAATAGACTTTGCTTCATTAATTGAATTAATATGAGATTCACTTAAAGTTAGAAAGAATTCAAGAGTTAAAAAGAACACTAGTTGACAAAGAGCAAGACAAGAAAGAAAACAGATAATAAAGGTTCAACAAATTATGCACAATAACCAAGAATAAAATCACATAACAGTCATTAATGAGGAAGTAGTATTGCAAAATAACAAATTTAAACTCCAGTGACCATTCAATGGAATTAAAACCACAAAAATTGGATAATGCATGACCCAAGGTGCATGTGTGTTCTGTTGAGAGTACCCACCACAATCTGTTTTTCAATGATTTTAATATAAGAATATAAAGATAATGGGCAATATTATCTATCAAAAATTCTATCAAATTTTGCTAAACAAATGAAGAAATTTGCCAAGCAAATAAGACTGGTCTTATGTCTTCGATTTAGTTTTTGTGTCCCGTGGATTTCAGAACCATTCTATTTATCTATCTATCTATACACACATATATATTTAGTTGTAGTTGGATATAATATCTTCAATTAACTTATTTATTTTTATGTGGTGCTGAGGATCAAACCCAGGGCCTTGCCTGTGCTAGGTAAGCGCTCTACCACTGAGCCACAACCCCAGCATCCCCATTTACTTTTAGTAAATGAATGTAACCTGCAAATAATTCAATTTTGACCTAATAAGATTTTGTTTGCCATATGTAAAACGCTCTGAAATGCCTCTAGCAAAACTAATACATGAAAACAACTTTTATTTACTAAAGGATATGGAAAATAACATCCCTCAAGAAAAAGGGAAGACACCCCCCAGGGAGGAGGGAGGACAATGGGTTCTGGGAGGGAGAAGGTAAACATTAGGTTCTGGGCTCTGGTCTGTCATCCTTTCCTAGTAACACTGAGTTCTGGAGGGGAAGGAAAACAAATGGGCTCTGGGCTTTATCCCAGTAACAATGAGTTTCAGGCTTTTATAACTGTATCCCTGGGTTAGATTTTTTAACCTGCACAACTAGTTTCCTGACTTCCCAGCCAGCATGTCCCAAGTCTCTAATGATTAAGTCACACTAAACATTCTGCTATGATTAACTCTCATTAATACCTATTAAAAACAGACCCCTCTTGTAACCAGTTGCCATTTTCTCCACTGAAAATGTGCCACTGCTGCTCAATAAAGACAGCTTGCTGATCTGAGGTCTGCTTCCATTTTTGGTTACTTTTGCTTACATTTACTGACCACTTGGTGTAAAGCTGTGGTTGATGTTTATGAAGGAGGCCAGTACCATAGGGTCCCTGGGCTCTTACCCACTTACAATTTGGCTACAAAGATAAACTCATTTATTAGGGCAGGAGAAAAATTTATTATTAATAATAATATTAAGGACAACTATCATTATTCCTAATAATATTTAAAGTGACTGATTTACAATATGGGAAAACAGCACAGGATCAGACAGACTGAGATTTATCTCAGCTGTGTCATTTTTTCCTCTGCCACTTAATAACTGTGACCTTTGCATATAACTAAACATTATGAATATCAATTTTTCTCACCTATAAAGTAAGGGACCACCTTTGTTAAGTTTTTGATGTTGACACAAACTTTGTTATACTTTTTTTTAAAAGAGCTCAGGCTCTGTACACTGCCTGCATTAGAATTCTATCTCTGTCTTTAGTGGCAGTGCCTTGAGCAAGAACTTATCCTCTCTGTGAATCAGTTTCCTTACATGTTATTAGCAGAATATTAGTTCCTGTTGCACAGAACTGCTTTAAAGAACAAAATGAATTATACATGCAAAGCAGTTAGAAATGTTCTCATGGAAAGTACTGAATAGTTAAATAGTTTGCAGTTATTCAAAGTATTTCCCATTTTGTGTTTATTTGGAATGCCAGGTTCTAATCATATACAAGTTTGTGTGCAAAAGGAACTCATAGCGTGGAAACTATAAAATACCTTTTATCCTGTGCACTACTATTTCCAATGTTCTTAGTACTTTTGAAGTTAAAAAAGGAGGAAATAAGAGTATCTGATGGAGGAAAATGCTTTTAGGAAAGAAAATCATAAGGCGTGACCTGCACAAATACTTTCATTGTATTTCACTTTTCTGCCACTCTCCCAATCTAAAATTAATCTTAATAGAACTCGTTTCATCAAAATAATATACTACTTCAGAGGAGCGTATGCTCTTAAAAGGTGCAAATTAGAACATGTAACACTTTCTGTTTCAAAAAAAAAACTCTTCTGCAGTTTTATAAAACTATACCATGATTATTATTTTAAAAGCCATGATGTAGGTATAATCTTCATATGCTTAAAAATGAGGCAGACACAAAGTGTCACTTATCTGTGCAGCTTCCTGCTGCACAGTATGAATGAAACAATGGCTGCTCGTTATACACACTAATTAGCACATCTGACATATGATAAATACCCCTTATGGTAATCAGTAGGTGCTTCAACAGTTTCTAGCAGGATAACTCTTAGCTCTGATCACTAATTATTCACTTAAAATAGGAAAGCTCATTTAACAATACTTTCTGAAATTGCCTAAAATTCAAAACTGAATTCTGTGTTTAAATATGTTTTGATTTGTGCTGAACAATAGTTGTTACATGCTAGTTACATTTTTTAATTTCCTAGTTTTTTTAATTATTTATTTATTTATGTAATGTATTCAATTCTTTTATTATTAAGAATTGAATGTATTACAATTCTTGTTACACATATAGAGCACAATTTCTCATATCTCTGGTTGTATACAAACTATATTCACATAATATACAATTTGTGTGAATTTGTCTTCATACATGTACTTTGGATAATAATGATCATATTTTAAAGAACATGATTAATAATCAATGTTTGACCAAGCAGAGTTCTTTCCAGGAATTATGAGGATAGTTCAATACCACAAAATATATTAATACAACTTACTGTTTTATGATGTTAAAAGAGAAAACCAAATGATTATACAGATACAATGAAGACATTTCACAAATTCTATTTTTAATTTCTAAAAAAAACTTAATACTAAACAAACATATATAATATTCTCCCCATACTTTAGAAATATGTTAAGTACTTTACATTCACTATCTTATTAATCAATTAATAATATCCATGAGTTTAAGGACTTTTATCACTATATTTTACAGATAATAAACTGAATTTCCCTCTCAAAGTCAATCAACTAGTGAATAGCAAAGCCTAAATCTGAACTCACAGCCTTCTAATCTCAGAGCACAAACACTTACAAATTAGAAAGGCAAACAAAACAAAAAAACACACTCAAATGGAACAGGCAGTTCATACATACACATAAAAAAATGCTCAACAATAATGAAGAGAAACTAAGCTGCACCCATAAATAAGGAAATGCCAACTCAAACATAATTGACCTATAAAACTGAGAAACATTTAAAACTTCTGTAATGCTGAGTGTTTTACACTGTGTTAAACATAAGACAGGAATATAAATTAGTATGCTATTTTAAAGGTCAATTTGACAATGTTTACACAAATTTCACATGCTTATGCCTTTGACTAAGCAGTTTTACTTCTAAAAATATATCCTATAGATACACTTGCACAATTACACAAAAATATAGTGGCTAAACTCAACACCCCTGTTAGAGAAAAGCCAAATGATTATATAGATACTATGACGATACTATGATTATATAGATACTATAAAGCATCCATGTAATGAAACACTGCTCAGTTCCCAAGAAGAATGAGGTAGCTCTAGAAGGGAGGATATGCAAAGCAGTTCACAAAACACAGTTAAATGAACAAGGACATGTAAGTTCCAACTAAATATGTATGTGCATAAAAATGTCTAAGAAGGTACACAAGAAACTGTTAGCTGTGGTTATTTCCAGGACCACGACTGGGAATAATGGGAGACAAGCACCCTTTGTTTTCATTTTATACCCTTCTGAACTACAAAATACATACTGACTGAATATTTAAATTTTTAAATGACATAAAAGATATATTTATATACTGATCACAACTATAAAAAACATGGATACTGATTCATAAAGATTTCAGCTGGAATAATTTTGATAGTTTAACTTTATAGTTAGAAATATGATTTCATCATTAAAAATTTTTTTAAAAAGATCCTGACTTATTATTGCTTAAGATATGGAAGCTGGAAATGATTTCAAATTAAAATGGAGAAATTGAACACAACCATCATCCCCTCTCATCCCTCCCTCCATCAGGTCCACCTCCATGCCCTTCCTCCTCACCTCCTCTTCTTCCTTCCAAATCACCAGAGAGCACTTAGCACATATGGCTTTTAGAGTGCTTAGGGGGCTGGTCTTATCTGTTTCTAGGTTATACCAACAGATACAACTGGATCTTTTCATTTTTTATAGGCTCTGTAACTACAAAGGAATATAATATTTAATAATTACAATGCTACAAACCAAGCAAAGCTGACTAATGCAGGTCCTAGCATTATCCTTCAGTGTACCTGTATCAACCTGTTTGATTTTCAGACATTTGAAAACTATAGAGATGGTAGTCACTATATCAATTTAAATGAATTTTCCCGATATTAAAAGTTTTTCTCCCTCTCCAAGGAGAAACAAAGAGCAATTACAAACCTGAATAAATTACAAGCAAATCATTTCTAGAAATATACTTAAGTCCATGTGTCAACAAACAATATTGTAGTTCTAAGTATTTCTAGATATGCATCCATTAATTTGGGTAGCAACATGATATTTTCAGACTTCTGACTGTAAAGGGAAAGGAATGACACTTAAATTTAGATCAAAATTAATCTGAATCACTCAAATCGATTGCTAAAAGAATAAAATGTAAACTATTTTATAATTTTGGATACAGAAATTTTGAATAATGAGTTGATTAAAATATAGAGAACATCTTTAAAACACTAAACAATAACATAATTTAAATGTCTCACCTATAAGATGTGCAGAAAAACAATGCTAGCACTAGAAAGTACTCAATTGCTTTTTTATTTGAATTTAGTGTAATAGTTTCAAAATTCAGGAAAAATCATAGCAAAAATAGCTAGAATAATTCACAATAGCCAAGCTAGGAGCCTCTGAACAGATGAATGGGTAAAGAAAATGTGATATATATACACAATGGAGTATTACTCAGGCATAAAGAAGAATAACTTTACAGCATTTGCTGGTAAATGGATAGAATTAGAGACTATCATGCTAAGAGAAATAAACCAGTCCCCAAAAGAGGAAAGATCATTGGAGTAGACAAAGGGAAATGAAGGGTAGGGAGGAAAGATGGAATAGGGAAAAAACAGAGGAATGAAACTGACCCAACATTGCTAAGTACATATATGAATGTACCACAGTGGATTTCACCATCATGTACATCCATAGGACACTAATTTTAAAAAAACTATAAATAACAGAAAGAGCAATAAAGTATAGGGAAGACAACAGAGGTTGGAAGAAAGGGAGGGGAGGGGAAGTACTAGGAACTGAATTCATACAAATTACATTCCATGCTTTTATAATTAATGTCAAAATGAATCCTATTATTATGTACAACTAAAAAGAACCAATAAAAACATCTAGAAATGATTTGATTTGATGTCCTGTAAAATATTTACAAATACCTGTCTGATTTGACTTCGAGGTATCCAAGATGGTTAGAGTTCACTAGTCCATACTTTCACTTAATATTTTAAAACTAGTTTTAATAACACTAAAAAACCGGCTAATGATTTTAAAAATAAAAACATGACTTTGGGCAAGTTAAACTCTTTGCCTCAGTTTCTACACCTATAAAGTGAAGAGATCCTCCTTCAAATGTTGTGGCAGAGGTTCTCCTACATTATCATGGGGAAAACAGCTGAGAAACTATTTTCACAAATTGTGTGCTCAGGTTCATAATCAAAACAACCATCGTTACTCAAACTTTTGAGCTACGCCATTAGAGAATTTTACTCTTTGACAAAAGTGCAGGAAAAAACATATGGAACTCACAGGCCACCTTCAAACCTCATAAGGATCTTGGGCTGGGGCTGTAGCTCAGTGGAAGAGCACTTGCCCAGCACATGTGAGGCACTGGGTTCAATTCTCAGCACTACATAAAAATAAATAAAATAAAGGTATTGTATCCATCTACAACTTAAAATTTTTTTAAATAAAATAAATAAAAATCTCCTAAGGATCTCTGCTCAAAATGTGTCATGAAGAAGAAAGTACATTATGCATTACTCCTGCAGCTACAACCTCCATCCAGAGGACTTCTCTCTCACCAACCATGCAGTTTGACCTCAAGGATCCCTTCTAAAAGTATCACTTCATTAAAGGAAACTTCTAATTTTATTTAACTCCTAAGTAGTGGTCTGTGTAATACGTCATGTTTTTTAATCAATAACATGTAATTCTGGATCTTAACTCTTTTTCATCATTCCAACTCCAAAACAAGCTTTCAAATCTACTTGAATATGTTTAAAGTATGTTAAGTAGAGCCCCTCATAGAAATGTGCTGGGGAAAAAATATATTCTAGCAAGTTCACAAAATCTGAATAGAGAGAAAATGCCAAATGGAAAGGCAATTTGAAAGTAGCTAGTTTTCAGAAAGCCACTGAATAGATACAGGAAGTACAAGCTTTCAGTTTTTGCTACAGATTACCACTCAGCAAGCGGCTGAAACTCAGCACAGAAACTGGGGAGTCTCAGTTCAGAAAACGCCCTCACAACAAGAAGCCACATACACATGCCGGGTGTCCCCTATGACTCTAACTTATATGACAAGAATATTAAACCATCTACATCTGTTTGTAAAAAAGATATAACTTGGAATTCTGCTTTAAAATATTTTTGAATGTCAGTTCTTCCTTTTCTGGTGAACGTCAGTAAAGAAAACATTCAGAATTTCTTGAAACAGGTCTAACAATATATATTTTTTTTTAAGCTCACTAGTCTTTCTGATAAAAAGCCCCTCATTTCCATCATTTTGAAAACATATACCATTAAATTTATATTTCAGGTTTTTGGCAGTGTTACACTGTCTTCCATAAAACATCAAGAAATCAATGTTCTCTGGTTTTAGTAACACCTGACTGAAGGTAGGGGAAAATACTGGGGTTGCAGTAGCTGGAAGTAGGAATAACTTGATTTCATACCCGGAAATAAAAGGGAAGACCTGAACACATATTTTGCTTTTCAGTTGTATTATTAATTTTTTAAATATTGGAAAACATGATCAAATGATTAATTAGCATAAAATACATGTTGAGCCTCAGGGACTCAGGGCCCAGTAATGGTAACATTCTCCAAGAATTAGCTCCAAAGCAGCAGTTGGTTCACACTGATTAAGGGGGTGGCTGTATCTATATATACCTGTTCGTAGTAACAGGCTAAATTTTAAAAGGAAGATCAATTTATTTTCAAAATAATCAAAATGTGGATCCAGCTGATAAATTAAAGGAGAATGAGATTGTACTTTTGTTCTTATCTAAAAACATCTAATGGTTGTTTTTAGATTTAAGAGAAATCCCTGCTGCCCCAAAGATACTAATATAATGATAAGCCAATCCACATTTGGGGTAGGGGAGTTCATGGTAAAATACACACAAAATTATGTATTTTGGCCAATTAAAATTGAGTATGGTAAATTACAGGAGAAAAAAAACAGGGATGTTAATATTAGGGCATTTTATTAAATTAAAATTTGATTAACTGAGCTGAATAACCCATAACAGTTTATTTAGCACTCACTATGTGTCAGGTATTATGCTAAAAGTTTTGTGTGTTCTCCTCATGAATTACTACAACCACCTAGTTTTATAGAAGACACTTTAGGCAATTTGTCCAAGTCACACAGCTAATAAACAATGAACCTAAGATCATAAACTATGTCTGTCTTCCTCAGAGCCCAGTCTAGGCCCTCATGAATTATTTACTCAATAAATGAAAAAATGGCCCCCAATCCAACCTCTTCACTCTACATCAAACTTCTTTCGTAAGCTAAATTAAAGGAAGTGTCAGAAGGCTGAAGGGCTGCTTGGGAGGCTGACAAAGATAGTTTTAAGGAAAGCTTAAATTTAATAAGCATTTATGGTGAATAAATTATAACCTAAACCTCATTAGATCTAACTATGTCCTCTGTTCTGTCGCCATTGATCATCCACAAAATACAGACCCTCCAGACAACCATGTTTTTGCCCATTTCATCTCCCCACTCATTAAGCTTCCCAGTTAGACTTAAGTTTCTCAAGAACTCAGAGTACTTATTGCTGGGCATTAATACAGCCCCTGGGAATGGTATTGCTTAGTAACTTGCTCAGTTGAACTGCTGACCATGATTCCTCCTGTCCACTGCTACCCTTCTTTTCAACATATTCCCCTCATTCTCAAATTCGTTCATAAAACATTTCTGACATTTCTCTGCCTTAGCTGAGAAATGGTTCTGCTCCAAGAACATTATTTCCCTTGGAGGCCACCACTCCTGTACACAGTGAATCTGCAAGGCAGTAAGGGCACCTTGCGGCTCTCCCACTGGCATCCAGTCTACGACCTGGTATTCCCATGTAAACACTGTGTTCCTCTGAGATTTGTGTCATTCAGGTACCCTTCCTGATAGTATCTAGTTGTCTTTCCACTCCAATTTTGCCATCATTACCTAAGACTCTGATGTCCAAGTTGGTAAACAATTTGAGAGCCCATCTTCAATTTAAAAAAAAAAAAAATTTGTAGTTGTAGATGGACAGCATGCCTTTATTTTTTTATATGTTTATTTTTGTGTGGTGCTAGGGATCAAACACGGTGCATTACACATGGTAGGCAAGCACTCTGCCATGGAGCTACAGCCCCAGCCCCTTCATTTTTTTCATCTTCTGATATTCCAATAAAACTTCATCCAACCTCCGCTTCAGCATCCTTATTCTGTAACTACTGTCACATCTGTCCTTATGCCATAACATTCTTCCTCAGAAATCTTACTACACAGGCACCTGACCAAATTTTCCCATCCTACTAGTACTCTCATTTCCTTACCCCTCCCTTCTTTTTTTTTAATCTCACAGTGCTCAGGATGGAATATCCAGGGCCTCACACAGCTAGGTGAGCATTCTACCACAGAGTTACACTCCCAGCCCTCCATTTTTATTTGGACTTAATTCAGAAATATATCTTTCTCACCTCATTAATGATAAACCTCACAGTTTAGTAGAGGGAAAGAGACATGTGAACAAACTATAGTATCAATAATGTGTAACAGTAAAATAAGTACAGGCTCCATATATTGATGGCAGCCAAAAAGAAAAAATGCTAAAGATAGGGAATATAGTTGCAAATTAAACTGTATTAAGACCAGGCAAGAGAAGCCTGTGGAGTGTTCCAAACAGGAAGAGGCACATATGCCAGGCTTTCGAAATGGCGCGTGCATTGCACACCTGCAGCAGAGCTGCCACATGCCATCACCTACTCTTCCAAGGGGCTCCATTCACACACTGCAGCCTATTCTACCAAAATGCCAAGAAGGTAAAAATAAATGTTTATCTTTTTTTTTAAAGCAGTTGTTTTACATTAATTTGTAATTTATAAAAGGTTTTCATGAGAATTGTCATATTTCATGTAGATCATATCAAGGTCAAGTCACTTAAGCCATGGAAGTCCATAAAAGTCAGAGATTAAGACTACTGAGAAATTATTACGGCAATTTGATATCTGTGGCAATTTTATATCTTATAACAATGCTGGTCTATAACAAACTCAGAAAAAAGAAAAAATCTGGTCCTTTACACAGAGAGTTTGTGAAGTAGAAACCTAAACTCAATAATAACTGAAGAATGGTTGAATTAAGTCCAAATTTCCATTCTGTCTACTCATGTCTGTTTTATATACCTACCTGACTGCCTGACTTTCTCCCCCAGCTCCAGCGGCAGTGGAATAATGACAGGGTTTCAGTGGGTTACATATGTCCCAGGCCATCTTCTAAGCCCCTTGGCATCCCCTGGCACAGCTACTAGTGAGAATGCTCTGAGGAGGCTATAGGATAGAAAGATACTCCCCATCCCACCTGTGCCACCTCAACTAGTGATCCAGTTGTTTAACCTTCTCTCTCCCTGCCCTGGAGGCTCAAGGAGAATTCTGGGAGAAATACTGGGAAGTTAAAGAGATAGTCTAATTCCTCATTAGCCTTGGAAAAGTTAATCAGCATTTCTAGGCCTAACAAAAATGAACCAGAGACTCAACACTTCCATACATTCCACCGGGCTCCAAGACCCCCAGCATGCTAAGATGCAGAAGAACACAATATGCTTAAGAAATATCAGCCAGGCGCAATGGCGCATACCTGTAATCCCAGCAACTCAAGAGGTAAAATAGGAGGATCCCAAGTTCAGATCAGCCAAAGAAATTTAGCAAGGCCCTAAGCAACTTAGGGGATACCCTGTCTCAAAATTTTAAAAAAATTAAAATAAAAAGGGTTGGAGATGTGGCTCAATGGGAAAGTGCCTCTGGGTTCAATACTCAGTGGAAAGAAAGTAGAAAGGCAGGCAGGCAGGCAGATAGGCTGGCTAGAGAGTAAATCGGGGCTGCAAGGGTATGGAGGACAGACAAGTGGCTGGAGATGAGATGGGAGCAGCACCTGCTCCGTTCACTTTCTTTTAGTTGCAACAAGACTACAAGGAAGAATATGTTTTAACATTAATCTGGGGAAATAGAATTAACAGGTGCAGGAAATGGCTGGGAGCCCTTAATGGACTTCTATCCCCAATGAGGAAGAGGCCTGGACCCAGGCACCTGGACTCTGGCATCTCAAAGAACCTCTCCAGGCCCCACCCTCTGACTTCTCTTTTCAACTCCCTTGCCCAATACTGGCAGCTCTGGTTTTATCCATTGCCTCAGTGGAACTGACCCTTACCTTGGGTGTCATCTTTCCATCTAATTCTTCATGTCAAACTCTGAAGTACACAAGCTGCTTCTAACCCACGATCACATCCAGCCCAGGGTTCTTAGAGGCCCCTGCCTATCTGTGAGACATATTTAGACAACAGGCCAATAGTGTCAAACTAAGCTGGAAAGAATACTGTGTTACATGTTTTTCACAGATTATCTACTGCTCAATTAATTTAAAAAATCTTGTGAGTTGTGTATTATCTTCATTTTATAATGCAACTAAGCTTAGAAAGGTCACTAAGGACAAACACACACGTTTTTAGTAAGTAGATATATTAAGTAAGAGAGCTTGGTCTACCTGGATCCAGAGCCTATATGGCCTCCCTTGGCAAAGCAGACGCTAACACTTTGATGTGATGGTGAATTAAAGGCAGAAATCATTCCAGGCCTTAAGTCCCTGCTGTCAATGGCCACAGTCATCTATCTACTCACTGCATGTGAGAGGTGCCTGACAGCAGAGGTAAAATGCCTAGCAACGTACTGTGCAAATGGAGTTTATACAATAATACTTAATAAAAATAGCTAGCTATTAGCAATAAAGCACAAATATTCCCTTCTCTTATTTTCCCAGTGAAATGCATGTTAAAAGCTTAAAGACCAGCTCAAGTAGTACCCTTTCTGTGAGCCATGTCCAGGGAGAACCATGCTATTTTCCTTTCACTTCATGGATATTATGGTATCTACCACAATATGAGTCATGGCCAGCCTTCCAGCTGAACTGTGAACTTCTTAAGGGCTGCAAACTTTTTCTTGTTGCATCCCTAGAACTACACCTGGCACAAAGGAGTCAGTTCTCAGTAAACATTTGCAGAATCAATTAGTAATCTCACTGGTGAAAGTAGTATGCTCCCAGCATGCATTGTCAAGTACTGGTGATCACCAAGCTCAAAATGTTATACAAAATGAGGCTGATTTCAAAAAATAAAATATAAACATAACTATAATCATACTGGCAAATTGGTTTGATGATATGAGAATCACCTCTAGGGGGGAGATGATAATTTGAGAATTAAAAGCTCTTATCATCAAGAAACTTTAAAGTAGAAACAGTGAACACCAAGGCTACAAAATATTTCCAAAACAAAACAAAAGGAAGCATATGTTCCCTGAATCAAGGAAGCATATGGTCTCCGAATCAGATTCAAGACAAATCTGAACTTCTCCTATTTGACTACTTTCTCAGAGACTAATCATTTTCTGTTTGGGGTGATTTTACTGAGATTCTTAATATGTTTCACAGTGAGTGTGTGATTTAAAGGCTTTAATTTCACCTCTGAGTTTTTCTGAAGGCTAGTTTAGACAAAATTACAACTTTGTTAAAAATATACTCTAGGGCTGGGATCGTGGCTCAGTGGTACAGAGCACTTGCCTAGCACGTGTGAGGCACTGGGTTTGTTTCTCAGCACCACATAAAAAAATAAACAAATAAAATAAAGGCATTGTGCCCATCTTAAACACACACACACACACACACACACACACACACACACACACTCTCTCTCTCTCTCTAAAATCCATTGTTCATGGTAAAACTTTGATGAGTGGATTAATTATTCCCACATGAAAACACGCAATTCATAATTTGGAATTCCGTTTTCACTTCTAAGAAATAATTACTTTAGAGCAAGTAATGCTCAACAGTAGTCCATAAAGGCAATACTAAATGCCAATGGAAAGATTCATAGATGCCAATGGGGCACACTGACTAGGCAGTGGCTGGGCCCATGCCAAGCAATACAGGAAACTGTTCCACTGTTAGGGATAAAAACTTTGAAAAAGCAAATTTTAGGAAGTCAATCTCTGAAAGACGAGAAAAACTGAGTTATGAAAATTAAATGCAATATAAATAATAAATACATGAATGGACTTAATAAAAATAGGGGAAGAGAACAATTAGGACAACTAGGGAAATCTAACTCTAAACTGTATATTAGCCAACCTTATCATAGCAAGTTTCAATTCCCTGAGTGTTACGTTATATTGTTCTCAGGAGTTATATTCTCCAGTATTTAGGATTCCATAAAGGCTCAATAAAAAAATAAAAGTGTGTGTGTAAAAAAGGAGGGGAAAGATGTGGCAAAACATTAACGACTGGGGAACCTAGGTAAAGGTGCTCCCTGAGCTCTTCTTTAAAGCTTTCTACAAGACTGACTGTGATCAAAATGAAACCTTGTAATAAAAAAATTTCAGAGAGGCCTGACCTTGTGATGCAAGGCATTGTCTCCAGACTGATCAGGCCTTTCTTTCTTTCTCTTTTTTGTTAGTTCAAAGAGACAAAACCAGAGGGAAACCATTCTGTAGACATTTTAAAAATTGGTAGTAGACAAACAATATAAAAGAGATGCCCTTATTAAAGATTAATATCAAATCATGTTATAACTCTCCAAGGCTTTTCTCTGACAGGCTCACATACAAAACTAAGGGTTTTATTGTTTTGTTTTAAACCATTTTCAGGAGAAGAGAGCTGAGCCCGAACATTTTTGAGAGACTCAACACTCGGCTGGGAACTTTATTGAAACCATTTAACTTAGCTCTCAGGGCAAGCTTGAATATAGGTGTTAAGGTCCCAAACTGAGGGGGGAAAATGAAAAGAAACCTCAGTGAGGTAAATAACTTTATGTTTATATTTCTCTGTATTTTTAAAGAAATGATTACTAAGACTTGAAATAGGTTTAAGGGAGCAAAAGCAGTATTTCTTCTTAACAATGGGGTTCTGGAGTGCTGTTCAAAACTAAGGTTATGAGATGCTGTCGGAAGACACAGGAGGATGTATACAGCTGCATCTCAGAAGGCGTCCAGCTGCTATTCTTCAAGTTTTGCAGAACCTGCCTGACCTAACCTGGGGGGTGGGGCCCTGTTTTCCCAGCACCTTTCTTCACTAATCACTCCACCCCATGCCTCTCATCCCTGCACAAAATGGAAAACTAGCTCATGAAACCCTAACACCTCTACACATTCTTAAAGATTCTAGAAGTTCTGTTTGGAAATATTGAGAGAAACTGATCTTTTTACTTATAAAAATGATGACTGACAGGTTTATGGGCAGACACTGAAAATGCATAAAGACAGGAGAGTTTAGGACAAATAGTACTATTAGTACTGCAATCCTAAATAATGTATTTGGTAAATATCTCCTAACTAAAAGATTCTTCTTCATGAAGCTAACAAAAGAAAAAGGAACAAAAAGGTGGGGAATGTTTTATTGAAATTATTCAGGTTTGAAAATTTTAATAGATGCAGTACAACTATCAAAAGCCAAAAATTCAAAGACTCAGGAAACTTAGAACATTTTTTCATTCTTTCAGCAGTAACTGAATACTCAGCACCACAAAGTTATTATTGTGATATGTAGCATATATTATGTACTATGTAATACAGGCAATCTAGCATTTATTTTTTTGAATTATTATTTTTAAATAGATGAATAAGAAACAAATTTACATACAGACTTCTGGTTGATTTATCTGACTTTTTTCCCCTAAATTTTACTTCTTATATTACAGTTTTATAATTTACTTTGGAAAAGAAAATATTTCTCAAATAAAACTTGATGAGTAAAAGATATCTTAAGAAATATTCTTAGTTATCACAATTGAGAAATCACTTATTTTTAAAATTTTCTGGAAATGTTACTTTCAAAGAAGCTGATGTATATCTCCTCTACTAAACCTCACTTTTAGCCACTAGATCAAATTTTCAAAGAGAGCTGTAGAATATCCTCTTTAGGATGTCTTAAGATGGCTCCTATATCCTTCTTTGCCAATAATAATAATAATAATAATAATTGTAGACAAACTTTCATAAGAAAAATAAGAAAGCCAATATAAATTTTAGATGTGTAGATAATTAAGTAGGTCCCATTTAGTTTTTTGCTTTTTATACCACTGTTCTTTTTATCTAAGATACTAAATATAATTTCCTCTCCTATAACCAAAGATTTATAATGTATTTAAAATGCTTAGCATAGGTATTCTCCATAAATTGGTTCTCTTTTCCTTCCAATACTGTCAAAAATCATTTTCATTATGGTTCCCAACATTCTGCATTATTAGATAACAATTTTACCCATTAAGGCTTATTTTTTTTAAAAGAGAGAAAGTTTTTTTAATTTTTTTTAAATTTTCGGTGGACACAACATCTTTATTTTATTTTTATGTGGTGCTGAGGATCGAACCCAGTGCCCCGCACTTGCCAGGCGAGCAAGCTACCACTTGAGCCACAACCCCAGCCCCAAAGGCTTATTTTTAAGTATAACAAGACCCCTGAATTTGTATCACCTGATTTATATCAAACTGTATCCTATTGTATTTAATTAATATTTCTAAATATATGTCACTCTAGGAATAAATGCAACATTTGATTTTTAATTTTAATTTTTTTTCTAGTATCCCATCATCTTTACATTATCAGCTAAGTTTTGATGAGATATACTGAAAACATATTTGGTGGAAGAGGGATGTAAAATAATGGAATAATGGTTTTTTGAAACTAACCTATACACTGGAGCCCTGATCTATCAATTAATGATAAATATATTATACAAATACTAATGGAGTTTACCCAGAAATAAAAGTCACATGTCATACAGTTTGAGGCAGAAAGGGAGATTACTTATTTTAAGACTCCTAAGTTTCTGTTGAAAGGATTTCACATCATTAAGACACAATGATACTGATTCTTATTTTTCCTTCCATGTTTCCATCACTGTTCATAAAGGTCAAGTTTGGTATCTCTGCTTGAGATAAATTTGATGCCTTACTGATATAAAATAACTCATTCCACAAAAGGCATTACAATCGATACTTTTTCTTTACCATTTAAAATAAATACACTTTGATATTACAAAAACCTCAGAATGGCAATGTACATACCATACCAATGTAGCAAATTTTCCTCATTCCTGTCTTTATAGACCTGATCACTATATAGCAAGATTAAATTGAACCAGAAACTGCTAACAAATTAAAAATAAAATTCAACCTAAAAGCATCTTTATTATAGCACAGGTGAAAATAAGGTAATTTTATGAAATAAGTTATTCATATATAATATTCAAGCTCCAAAGGTCACCTGTTTGAAATGTTTACCTTTAGTTTTTCAAAAGAATAATTCTACTTATATTTACAAGGGAACATGATTTTTCTCAAACCAAATATAATAGTACATCATTTGTCCCCCATCTTCAGAGAAGAAGGGATTCCACAGTATGACTTCTCAAATAATAGCTTATTCATTTCAATGACCAAATTCACTTTACTTAAACTATTTTGGACAGAAATTGTTCTTAATTACATCCCATACTTCCCTACCAGTTCAGGTAGAACACTATAATGAACCTAATTTAAGCACTTGTTATAGGGCTGTCCCATGACTATCTATAAGGTTACTGTGGCAAATTTAAAGACAGCAATAGCCTCAGGACATTAACAAATATAAAGTAATATATTCCTATCCTATATGACTCCATAATGATAAGTTCTTCAATTTGCATTTTAAGAGTCTTCCTGCCCCTAATTAAAAACTCTCACTCATCACTGTTGCTAGGTCTCCTTCACCCATCTTCTAAAATCACTGCTTCTAAACTGTAGCTGGTAAATCAGAGAACCATGCAAGTAGTAATTTTACCAAAATGTAGAAGTAACACACTGGGATGAGAATCTCCATTTAAAAGGTACATCAGCTTAGGCTACAGCATAACTTATATATTTAGTTACTCAGAGAACATTTTCAATTATTTCCTAATTCATGATTATGTCAGATGGTTTTGATTTCTGGGAAAATGACAAAGAAGTTATTAATCTACAGCAATTATTCTTTGTAACTTCTTGCCCATTTTGTAAATGTCCCCATAAGTAAGCAAAAGCCATAGTAGAATCAGACTTACCTGAGGCACGCCTTGTGAATCGATTTATTACTGGAGCTAAAAGAAAAGTGCAGAAAAATATAATTAGATTAAAAATCTGATTTTTCCAAACCCCTACAAAGGCTCAGATTAGTAAGTAATCTTATAATGTAAACAGAGAAAATATGAATGAATAAATATAAGAAATACAAAAGAAATGCAATTTAAATCAATATTTTACCTATTAAATTAGTTTCCCCAAACACTTTAAGGAAAATTCACCTGGTTAGAGAGAGCTGAAACTACTTAACTGGGACAGTGTAAATCTATATATTACCTATAGAAAATCTGACAATTACATCAAGTACCAAAAAAGGTTTATGTTTGTGGATAGAGTAATTCTACTTTTAGAGATTTATTCTTAAAAAAGCTACAAGAGAAGAGGAAAACAATATGTGAACACTTTTCGCATTATCATTTTAAAATTGAAAAAAATAGGAAACAAAGCTAAAAGTGTTCATGTATACAGAGATCATTTTTAGGTGAAGGATAGTATATCCTTGAACATTTCTGATTTAATATTTGTGGTTTTGATATTTTTGTGCAACCCAAATGTCCATGACATGCAAATGTGTACACTGAAAGCTGCAACTCCCGGCTGCTGCGTGCATCACCCAGCTGGCAAGCCTACCGTCTGCCCACATGCCTGACTCAACTCAGCTCTGTGCTGCTGCTTAGGTTTGCTGACACAGTTATCGCAAGTGGAGGGCTCTTTTTTTTTTTTTTTCTTGAGACAAGTAAGTAAATTTATGGTTCATATTATATAAGACAAGACCTCACATATTATACTGTATATTTTATTTGCAGAATGTCATGGGTCTACTAAAGTACTCCAATACTTTCAAAAGAACAACTATGAAAGTTGTTTACACTATGTACTCACTTGGGTCAAGGAAAAGACATAATTTTTAACAGTACTGTGGTCACACTGCATGACGAATATATAAGAGTAAGTACCAGGAGAAAACCGCATCAGATTTTTACCTTCATCTTTGCAAACATGCTATTAAACATCAGCATCATCATATTACTGATGATTAAGTTTTATAGTAAGGCTTAGAGAAACTGATTAATTTGTTTTAAATCAAATAACCACCCTGTAGCAAATCTGGAGAATTTGAACCTAGGAGTATCTAGAACCAAAACAATCCCTTAGAAAGAACAGAAGTGAAAACACTGATTCCCGAAATCACATCATAGGAAGTAAATACTTTCTTTCATACTGATCTTCACTGTCATTAAAGATTAACTTCATTAAATAATCCACAAATCCAATTATTAAAATAGCATAGAGTTTGCAGCAAAATATATCCTCCAGACTGATAGAGAAAAAATTCTTATTATTTACATACCAAAATAATTTAGCCATGTATTTGCACAGTCAAAAATTACTTATATCAAAAAAAGTTCAATACTGCAAGTATTTTAAAACACAAAGGTCCTTCAGTTTCCTTGGATGCTTTTAATCCCCCTTTTCATAACTCTTTTGGAACCTAAAGAGAGTCTCCCCTGCAGAATATAAGGACAGTGACAAAAGACAATGTACAAAGACATTCAACCATAGAATGCAGAACAGAGTACCTCAGATAAAGAAAGATGAGGGCTAAAACCCTATCTAGAGCTTGGGGCAAAAAATAAAAGTAGATATTCGCTGCCCTCCTGTCCAGATGAAACCACAGGACTATGAGCTTCAGGCTAGACATGGTGGGAAATCTCTGTTCTCCTGAGTCCTTAGGTTTATGCATCTATCTGAAGTGGTTGAAGAAGAGGACTTCCTGCACCAATGGCCCTGTCATCTAAAACATCTTTTTTTCCTTCTTCTTCTCCTTCTTTTCCCTTGTTTTTTTTTTTTTTTTTTTTGTTCTTTTTGTTCTTTTTGGTAGTGCTGGGGATTGAACCCAGGGCTTCATGCATGCCAGGCAAGTACTTTACTACTGAGCTATATCCTAGGCCCCCAGCTCTTTAAATTTTTAGGGATAATTCCGATTGTCATACTAATTCAGAAAACACCCTTGGCATTTGGCAGGCAAACTCCAGAACAGTCCTACACTAGAAAGAACTGTCCTACATTCCTAGCTTTCATCCCATATGACTTTCAAATACCCCACAGGGCATTCCTGATTCTAACACTGCTTTACATATGTACTTGATTACTTTATGCTGTTTTAATATATATACATATCAAATTTTCTCAAACAAAACTATGTAAATCAAAGGAATTACATTTTCTTTTTTATAATCTGATTGGAATTACACTTTACTAGATGTTCACTCTTTCAGGAAGTCTATGCCACTTGCAACATCATTTGTCATTTGGGCTATTTGAATACCAGTACAGTATGTTTGGTCACCTAGACATTTTCTTAAATTTTTTAAGTTTTAATTTGTTATATATGATAGCGGAATGCATTACAATTCATATTATACATACACAATTTTTCATATCTCTGTACACAAAGTAGAGTCACACCATTCGTGTCTTCATATATGTACTTAGGATAATGATGTCCATCTCATTCCACCATCTTTCCTATCCCTATGCCCCTCCCTTCCCCTCTCACCCCTCTGCTCTATCTAGAGTTCCTCTAATCCTCCCATGCTCCCCCACCCACCCACCGCATCCCATTATGAATCAGCATCCTTATATCAGAAAAATACTCTTCATTTGTTTTTTGGGGAGATTGGCTAACTTGACTTAGCATTATATTCTCCAACTCCATTCATTTACCTGCAAATGCCATAATTTTATTCTCTTTTAATGATGAATAGTATTTAATTGTGTATATATACAACATTTTCATTATCCATTCATCCTCTGAAGGGCATCTAGGTTGGTTCCTAGACAGTTTAGCTATTGTGAATTGTGTTGCTATAAACATTGATGTGGCTGTGTCCCTGGAGTATGCTGTTTTTAAGTCCTTTGGGTATAGACTGAGGAGTGGGATAGTTGGGTCAAATGGTGGTTCTATTCCCAGTTTTCAAGGAATCTCCAAACTGCTTTCCATACTGGCTGCACCAATTTGCAGTCCCACCAGCAATGTATGAGTGTGACTTTTTCCCCACATCCTCGCCAACACATACATTGGAGAAAAGATAGCCTCTTCAACAAATGGTGCTGGGAAAACTGGAAATCCATATGCAACAAAATGAAATTAAACCCTTATCTCTCACCATGCACAAAATTCAACTCAAAGTAGATCAAGGACCTAGGAATTAAACCAGAGACCTTGCGCCTAATAGAAGAAAAAGTAGGCCCAAATCTCCATCATGTTGGATTAGGCCCCAACTACCTTAATATGACTCCTATAGCACAAAAATTAAAATCAAGAATCAATAAATGGGATGAATTCAAACTAAAAAGCTTCTTCTCAGCAAAAGAAACAATGAGTGAGATGAATAGAGATCCTATATTTTAGGGACAAATTTTTACCACAAGCACGTCAGTTAGAGCACTAATCTCTGGGATATATAAAGAACTCAAAAATCTTAACACCAAAAGAACAAATAACCCAATCAATAAATGGGCCAAGGAACTGAACAGACACTTCTCAGAAGAAGATATACAATCAATCCACAAATATATGAAAAAATGTTCAACATCTCTAGCACTTAGAGAAATGCAAATCAAAACTACTGTATGATTTCATCTCACTCCAGTCAGAATGGCAACTATTAAGAATACAAACCTACACAATTTTTATAGCTTTTTAGTCTAGCTAGTCAAACAGGAATTAAGGTTGATTCAGGGTAGAGGCCTTGCTGGAAATAAAGATATGTGCATCTGTCCACACTGTCATTTTCTCCCTCAGGGACCTAAGTCAGGGAAGGGAGCCAGGGGTGAGGTAAGGTCAGTACTGCCACCTTTCTGACCCTCCACATCACTGGTGGTGGTGGTGAGGGTGGGTAGGACAGCAGGCAAGAGCCGTGGGTGCCACTACTGGCCCCATAGCCTCCCATGAAACTGAGGATAGTGCATGTAACTTAAATTCTCAGTTCATGAAATACGGATACTAAGACCTGTCTTTCTTCTTCAGAGGATTTTTTTGGAAAAAAAGAAAAAAGAAAACATATTTTTTAAAGTGCCTGTCAACTATAAACTCCTATTTGAATGTAAAGGACTGATGCTTATTTACTGTGAACTAACAATACCATTTTTTAAAAAAAATATTTTTAGTTGTAGATGGACACAATGCCTTTATTTATTTTTATGTGGTGCTGAGGATCGAATTAGTGCTCTACTATTAAGCCAAAACTCCAGCACCAACATTACCATTTTTAAAGCATACTAAGTAAACAACAATATAAATTGTCATAAAAGAAAGTTTACAAATAAAGATGTTCTAAAATGTGACAAGTCAAATTAAGTTTTCTTAGGAATCTTGGTTTTACCTTCAGATTTTCTCACTCATGGATATTCTGTGAATATGCACATGTGTCATACAAATATATACATATATTCACCAAAAACACATACACACACATATATTGGGGAAGGAGAAAGAGAATATTAGAGAACAGGACATGTCCAGAGAAACAAATATGATTTAAAGATATACCAAACTCCTACATTTTCAAAAGCTATAACCTAAGATCTTAGGGAATCCCTGAGGACAAATACAGAAATATTTATGTAGGTTTGACTTTCTCCCAAATACCTGAGAGTCCTGTGTGCTACTAGGAGTATTTTCACACCGTATGAGCAGAGATCCATTCAGTTGCCAAAGTATATCCAAGTAGATTGGTTTTACTTGCTGAGCTCCTGAAAGACTGGAAGTATAATTCAAGTCCTCATTAATCCTTGAGGATCCTTAGAAGAAAAAGACTCCTTTATTTTGGATAAACTGAAGGAGTCTCTCAATACCTATCGGTGAAAACAGCCTCCCACACCTGTTTGCACTGAGCTCCCCACAGTGCCAACAGGAACTGCTTATCTTTCACCTCTTCATGCAGGTTCTGAGTTAATAACCACAGAGTGAATCAATAAACATTGAAAAGTACACAGAGCAAGCCTCCTGTCCCCACTTATTTTCTGGCCATATTGAGTGAGGAGGACAGCACTGGAACCGCAACACAGAAGGGCTTAACCAAGCCTGGTCCTATTTACGAAAGAAAGGACTCAGGGCTTACCCTGGCAAGTGGCCACCTAAATTTAAAATAAATAAATAAATAAATTAGGTGAAAGAGAATTTCAGAAGACTAAAAAAATTTAAGCTAGTTCATAAAAATAAAAGCAATCAATTGAAAGCATGAAGCAGTAAGTCTGGCCTTTTAAAAGGAAGCCCAGGGGACAGCAGTACATGTAAGTAGTTTGTATCTTTGAGCACAATGGGGAGAGAAATCACAAGTTGAAGAAATAAGAGCTCTGAGTGGTGATCTGAAGTCATGAACACACACACACAATTAAAAACAAACAAAATCCATTAAAAGAATATACCCTATCTCTACTGGAGTCACCTTAGCTAAATGGCCTTTTACAGAAAGGTGTTCATATGTCCTGAAGTTAAATACATACAACAACCTTAGTTTCAACCAAATAATTAGCATCCCTGTCCTCCTATCAGCTGGCTTTACAAGCAATAAACACTTTCTGAATCTGTTAGCTGCCTAAATAAAAGACTGTAGAAACTGTAAATTGAAACCATGTAAGCTAATTATTTTTGACAGAGTAAATAAATGCTAATCTCAGAATAAATTAATTTTTCCTATGCCTATGCTTCAAAAATTGAAATGAAGATCACCCCTGACCCAAGAAAGAATTAACTTTTTAAAATAGATCAACAGCAAATAAGCAAATAACAAAATAAAATTTTAACTGTTTTGCTAATTAACCTAACACACAATTTGCACACATTTTTATACACGTTCAATTATTGGTATTGAAAACACCACTTATTTTCTACATTTTTGTTAAAGGATGGTGAGCCTTAACTGCTTTCAGAAACAACTGGAGATATTCATTACTGTCCTGCAGTACCTTGAGCTGTATTCCAGATACACGACACCTAAGAATCCGAGCTATGGTTTAATTCTGGAGGACAGAATTAATTGGAGAATATACTCCAGAGCTTCCAGGTGTTGGTGCTAAGGAGACTCTGGAAGTAAAACATGTATGTAGCTCAAAGCACTTCACTGGACATAATGGCAACTGTGTGAAAGGCAGGCTTGGAGGAGGGGACAATTTTCTATTGCCTTTTTGATTACACAACCTGAGGAACTGAGATCATGTCCAACCCACCTATTCACATGGATCAGGGCTTGAGATGGGCCACAGTGACACAAAGTATAGATGTTCTGACTTTTACAAAGTATCATTTTTAATGATCACTATAAAGATACATATTTTTGTTCAATTTATAAACCAAACTCCCCAAAATGTAACTGATATTTTAAAATATTAGGGTAATAAAGTGTAATGATTAAACCAGAAACAACACATTTACTTTTATTTATGAATGAATGTGATGCTTCACTTTTTAATTCATGAGGATTTTACCCATGATGCTCTCTTCCAAACAGAAAGAAAAATACAGTTACAGCTAGAAAAAAAAAAAATAGTCCCACAGTGGCTAACCACACACAGAGTGAAGCAATAACGATGCCTAGAGAAAGGTTCCTAAATATTTTTTGGATTTTTAAATACAGAAGGAAATAGGAAAGGGATATTGCCAAAACTACACAAACTCAGTATCTATTTCTCCAAATGATAAAGTGTCTCTTCCAAAACTATATTGTCAGATACAACACATGAAAGACAGATTTGTTAGAGGCCAATGTTCTGCCACACATTACAAAATCACAACAAAACTTTCCAGACAAGGATAAATTTAGAATAATATGAAAGCTTTGAAATGAAGATCAACTTAGACAACAATTAGGGGATGTGATAAGAGTCACTCTACTCATAAAAGTAGTTATAGAAAATAGTATACAAAACCTTCCCTGTATTTTCCCAGAATGAAAAATTTCCTGCCATTCCAGCCTTGGCTCACAGGTCCTCTCCTCAGGAAGCCCTTTCTTGAACAACCTGTGTAACTAACAAGTAGCCCCTCCAGTCCCTCTCAAACCGACCATCCTGTTTCCTTCTCTCCAGGGTGATCAGCTATCTAAAAATTTCTAGTGTTTTACACTTATCCTCTATTTCCTTTCATGCTAGACTACAAGCTCCAAGAAGGTAGGGTTTCCTTGTCAGTGTGCTTCACTACACTACCCCAGTACTTAGAACACTACATGCAATTACATATAGTAGTTTAAATACACGAGCAGTGCTAATGAAAAACTAATGTAATAGGGGATACTCCCTGACACCTAAAATCATTTGGACAAATGTGATATTCACACAAGTATTAAGTTTGTGAAACTCATCAATTAAAATACAGTATTGGATGAAAACATACAACTGATTTTAAAATAGTAGAGATTGACTAGCCTTTGGCTTTTTCCCCCCAAGTAGCAAAAAGCAACCACTTCGTATTACTGTTCTCAATTTCTCACATTTTTCCTGCTCTGGAAGTATATGTTATACCCTTTGCAGTACCTCCCACTTCCAGAGGTAGAGTGCATTTCCCTCCCCACAGTTACTGTGTTTTGCATGTGACCCTCAGGCCAGGAGAAAGTTAGCAAGACAAAAAACACATAGTCTTCTTCAAATGTGCTTGGATAATTCTAGCCAGGCTGCTTGTGTTTCTAACATCACCGGGAAATGGAAGTCTCCAGTTATCACTTATTCCAAAAGGAGGCTACATGAGGGGCAGAGCAGAACTCAGGTCTACAGCCTGGAGCCATGTCCATCTGAAATCACCCAAATCACAACCAACCACAGACTCATGAGAAAGTATGTGCAGTTGTAACCAATTATATTTTAAGTCTGTTTCACAATAAAAAATGGACTAATACTAAAAAAAAAAAAGCAATCTCATTTGTGCTTAAAAATCATGAAAATATAACCTGGACTTTAATCTCCAAATGATGATGATGATGATGATAAAAGATTTCACAAGAAGGGCTGGGGCTGGGGCTCAGTGGTGGAGCACTTGCCTAGCACAGATGAGGCACTGGGGTCAATCCTCAGCACCACATAAAAAAAAATAAATAAAAGTTATTAAAAAAAAAGATTTCACAAGAGAGTAGAAAGCAACAGTATTTCTCAAAAGTATGGAAAAGAGGACTTCAATAGCATTCATGTTTCCAATTCTTCTTAACTGAGTGGAATTGACATATAATGAGATACAAAATTCAGTGAATTTTGACACTCACATATGCAACACTCCAATGAAGATAAAAAACACTCCAACATCTTGGAAAGTTTCTGTAAGCCCCCTTCAGTCAATTCCCACTATCCTATAAGCAATTACTGAGACAATTTCTACCATAATGGTTTACTTTTGACTGTCTTTGAGCTTCAGGTAAATATGAGGTTCTTTCTTGCTGTTAAAAGGATCAACCGCTTGTTCATTTTTACTGATAAGTGGCATCCTTTTGCATGAATATGCTTTAACTTATTTATTCATCAAATGTTGATGGACATTTGACTTGTTTCTAATTTGGACTATTTTGAATAAGCCTTCTATAAATATTCTTACACAAGAAGTTTTGTAAACATATGCTTTTATTTTTGGTTTAATGCCTAGGAGTGAAATTGCTTGGTTACAGTAGATGAATGTTTAAAATAAGTCCACAGTTTTCCCAAGCATTAGTATCATTTTATGCTCTTACTAGTCACTTAGAAGAGTTCTAGTTGTTCCACATCTTTGCCAACATAAGGCATGTCTTATTTTAGCCATTCTCATATTAATAGTGTCTCTGTAGTACCAAGTTTCACTTTCCTGATATCTAAAATACAAAACATCATTCCCTGTGCTATCAGCCATGCTTTTCTTCTTTCTTCTTTACTGACATGCCCCTAATAGTGTTCAATTTGATTAGGGTTTTTTATTATTGAGTTTTACTAGTTCCTTTTATACATAATAAATTACAAAATATAATAGAAAGAAGTCCCAGATATAATAACAATAAAAATGAAAAGTTACTTAGGAATGAAACTGAGAGGATACAAAAATTCTTTGTGAAGACAAAATTACAAAACCTTATTGAAGAAAAAGAAAAGAGACCACATTCATGAATAGAAGGTTGAATATAATTAAAAATGTCTGTTCTGGGCTGGGGTTGTGGCTCAGTGGCAGAGTGCTTGCCTCGCATGTGTGAGGCACTGGGTTTAATCCTCAGCACAACATAAAAATAAATAAATAAAAAATAAAGGTATTTTGTCCATCTACAACTAAAAAAAATTATTAAATGTCTTTTCTCTCCAACTTGGTTCATATATGCAATGTAACTTTAATAAAACTCCCAGTAAAATATTTTCCACAAAATTTAAGTGTATCCTAAATTGGTAAGTCTCAAAAGTTCTTTACACTTTTGGGAACTATTTGCTTATGTGAATTGTATTCATTAATATTTACTGTATTCAAAGTTAAAAACTGATAAATGTTTAAATAATATTTAATTTAAATCTAACAATAAAAGTTGCCTGTTATCACAAATAACATACTTTGATAGAAACAATTACATTTTCCAAATGAAACAAAAGTTAGTTATATTTAGAATGCCTTTGTTTTACATTTTCCAAATCTGCTAGAAGACAGCCAGGTTCTCATATCTGCACCTGCATTCAATCTGTGCAGTCATACCTCATGTACCCTCCAGAAAATTATGCTGTATATTTTTAAAAGCATGACAGAAAAAATCAAGTTAGTATTATTTTACTTTTTATCCTATAGCCTCCTCAAAAGGTCTAGGGGTGGGAGACAAATAGCCCTCTGGGGTCTCTATACCATACTTTGAAAACAGTCTTCAAAAACTAGTATAATTTCATAACACACACACACACACACACACACACACACACACACACACTGTTCACTACAGCACTATAAGAATAAGAAATTGGAAACAACCAAAATATTTACCAGAGAATGAATAAAGTATTTATTTATATGAGAATACTACCTAGCAGTTTAAAATAAATAAACTGGAGCTGCATGAATCAATTTAGCATCTCAAATACTGTTCTCAAAAACAAGTTAAAGGCCAAATGTTTTCTCTGATAAGTGGATACTGATCCATAATGGGCAAGGGGAGAATGGAGGAACTCTGGATTGAGCAGAGGAGAGGGAGGAGTGGGGTGTAAGGGGTGGATGGTAGAATGAGATGGATATTCTTACCCTATGTATGGGTATGATTGCACAAATGGTGTGACTCTCCGTCAGGTACAACCAGAGAAATGAAAAGTTGTGCTCTATTTGTGTAAAAAATAAAATTAAAAGTAGTTAAAGGATAATACTATACATAAAATAAATTTCCATAGGGGAAATTTATACAAACTTGGACTAAATTTAAAATAACACTATTTCTAACTAATGAATAAATGCCTAAGAAGTACTTGTGCAAAATAATGCACAGGAAATATAAATACCAAATACTGTATATGTGGTATATTCTTAAAAGAAAAAACACAAAAAAACTGAAGGGTGTCAAACTTTGTTGGAGCTAGGGGATGGCTTTCATAAGTGTTATTTAGTCTTTGTATCTCTTTGTATACTGGAAATACCTCATAGTTTTAAAAAGAGAAAAAATAATTCTCTGCTCTATTTAGTATGGGCGGGTAAAATCAGTTCAAGGAGATTAGTTCACATTGTATTTGTATGCTAAATGTGCTTCTAAAGTATTTTTCATATATTATCTTTCTTTAAGATATTTTTTAGTTGTAGATGGACACAATACCTTTATTTTACTTATTTATTTTTATGTGGTGCTGAGAATTGAACCCAGCACCTCACGCAGGCGGGGCAAGTGCTCAACCATCGACCTACAACTCCAGCCCTCACACCATATCCTTTTTACAAATGAGTTTTTGTTAAAATACAAACACTAAAATACCTTTTATATTCTTTGTAAACAATTATAAGGTAATTATTATTTTAAAATATGACAAAAAGTCCTAAAACTGCTTAGTCGGTAAACTTGTTAATGATAGTCAAACAAAAAAAAAATTGAAGACCTTTGAACAATTCAATGTGAAAATAAATATACAAAAGGATTGTCTTTTTTTTGCCATCTAAAAAAAATTACATTAGCAATTTGTAGTTAAATAAGTACAGAATTTTGGTTTTATAGAAATTAAGCAACAAACTAAAGTAAAACTTGGAGAGGTATAAATTTGCCCCACAAGAGCTTACTTTTATAAATATTATGACTTGAGGAAAAGGCAACAAGCTGTCAATTTAATGCAACTAATTTTTTCCAATTAATTTATATTTCAGGCACATGGTCATGTTTCTACTGCAAGCATCTGCCTCATTTAAATAGAGCACTATTTTCAGTGTTCCTACCTACTCTGTCCTAAGTTGTTTAAAACTGACTCGTAGAAGTTAAATAAGACCATAAATTTGGAGACTGTATACATACAACTTTATTTATTCTACCAGTTTAACAGTTATTCTCAAGGGAAAAAACAGTGTGAAAACAAAGCAAAGCTTTAATCCATCGCTTTTTAAATTTTTTTTAAGTCAAACTACCTTGAATTTGAAATGGAATTAAAGGAGGCCCTGAGTTTTCAGAACAATGGATGTTTTAAAAATTGAGACAACTATAAGACTCAAAGATTTTATTTTTATATTTCCATTAATAATTTTTTAAAGTACTACTACTACAGTGCCTTAAGAGCAAGCTTATTATGTTTCCAATCAAACCTCATTTAAAAAAAAAAAAACTGTCACATTCTCACTAACTTCTAAAACGTGTGACTTGTTTCTTTTCTTTCTTTCTTTTTTAAATCGACCCACAAGTGATGCTTACTGCATTCCAGGCCCTGTTAGCTCATTTAATTACTACAACAGTCTTCTGGCATAGATACTGTCATTACTCCTATTTCATAAATGAGGAAACTGAGGCACAGATCATAAGGTACCTTGCCAAAGGTCCCAAAAGTTATAAATGGCACTACTAGGATTCAAACCCAGAGTCCATGCCAAAATTAAAGTCAAACTTTAAAAAAAAAACAACTTTCCATTATTTCAGATTTTTCATGCCAGGAAACTTAAATTTTTGGCAACTAAAAGCAATCTTGTTTTGTGTGCATTTCCGTAACAGTGAACTACTGCATGTGAGAATTGTGAGACACATTTCTCAAATCAGTAGAGGAAAAAAATAAAAGAATGAAATAACAGTACAGAAAAGATAGGAGGAAGACGATAACATGCAGTTTAGGACAAAATTATCTGCAGGTCACTGAAGAACATGCAAATGAAGAACTGATGGATGTGTCAATGTGATCCTCAGAGGGAGGTCAACGCTAGAGCTAGTGGGAAACACTGGGGTCCCAAAGAGCCGAGCAGTAAAAGGAGGAAGGCAGCGCGCAAGGGCGGAGATGAGAGTGGACAAAGCAGGTTTGGGACACAACCCCAAACTAGATTTAGCACAGGGTTCACATAAGCAGAAGCAGTGACATATAGCATCAGAGGCTCACATGGGGTCAGAATGTCACCTCAATTGGAATGGGAGAAATTTAAAGGGAAGACAAGCCTGTGTGCCTTTATTCTCTGCATTCCGTACAGTGATCACATGTCAGGTCTAAAAATAAGCCTCATTTTTGATAAAATGAAGTTTACTTCTCTGTAACTGAAGACTAAGCATTTTAAATCTCATGAAAACATTTTAAAATGCATTCTAATTAAAGGATTACTAGACTAGCATTTTAAAATATATGTGTGACTAAAGGCTTCAACCACTGTACATTTATAAACATTTACTATTAGGCATTTAATTTTCAAATGAGTTTTACATGTAAAAAGATTTGAGCACCCACATTCCTGCCTGCCTGCAGTGAAGACCCCTAATCTGCAAAGCTTACTGTGACAACAGTGTCTATTCACCCTACCACACCGGCACTATTAACATCAATAAGGGAAACTTGGGAAAATTTTTGGTGTGGTTTGTAAACTAACTTCTGGAGAAAGAGTGAGATTTAGTAAAACAACACTTGGGACCAAGAGAAAAACTTAAGTGAGAATATTTGGCTATATTAACTTACAATCATGTCATGTGTCTCTATAAATTGTGTTTTATTTGCCATTTAGTGAACCTTTACAAAAGAATTGCTTTTATAGCAGGTCTTTTTACACTTAACATTACTATAATAGGTAATATAATGAATGATAAACATTTCTTTGAAAGTTACAAAACAGAAAATAGTGAACTCTTTTCCTCCTAACAAGTACCATCCCCAAAGGTGTCCTTCCTGAGATATTCCTAAGACACTAAAAGAACTATTCTTTTAAACTTTACACTTTCTTCTAATTCTGAATGGCATTTCCACAATTTAATGATTTTTCTTAGTTGTCAATGGACCTTTATTTTATTCATTTCTATGTGGTGCTGAGAATTGAACCCAATGCCTTATACATGCTAGGCAAGCACTCTTCCACTGAGTTACAACCCCAACCCACAATTTAGTGATTCCTAAACATCTATAGCACTTATTACACTGTATAATTCTCTTTGTCCCATCCACATTTTTTCCCCATTAATGGAGACTGAACTCATGGGGGCTGTACCACAAAACTGAGCCATATTCCCAGCCCCCCCCCTTTTTTTGAGGTAGGGTCTTGCAAAGTTGCTTAGAGTCCCACTGAGTTACTGAGGGTGGTCTCAAACTTTCAATCCTCCTGCCTTAGCCTCCCAAGTCACTGGGATTACAAGTGTGCCACAATGGCCGGCTCCACCTACAAAATTTGCACCAAGAACATTAGTAATCTACAGTCTAGGACACAGTCCAAGATGCATACAGGAATCGAGTTTAAAGAAAAATCCTAAGAGGAATAGCTGGGTCAAATGATGGACCTAAAAACAGCACACTACAGGACACAGCCACATCAATGTTTATAGCAGCACAATTCACAATAGCTAAACTGTGGAGCCAACCTAGATGTCCTTCAGTGGATGAATGGATAAAAGAATGTGGCATTTATATACAATGGAATATTACTCAGCAATAAAAAAGAATAAGATCATGGCATTTGCAGGGAAATGGATGGCATTAGAGAAGATTATGTTAAGTGAAGTTAGCCAATTCCAAAAAAACAAATGCCGAATGTCTTCTCTGATATAAGGGGGGTGACTCAAAATGGGGTTGGGAGAGAGAGCAAGGGAGAAGATTATCTCTAGATAGGGAATAGGGGTGGAAGGAAATGGAACGGAGAAGGGGAATAACATGGATGGTGGAAGGAGACCCTCATCATTATACAAAATACATGTATGAAGATGTGAATTTGGTGTCAACATACCTTATATACAATCAGAGACATGATAAACTGCAGTATAAAGGTGTATTAAGAATTGTAATGCAAAAAATAATAATAAATAAATAAGACATTTAAAAAATAAAAAGAAAAATCCTGGATCTTCCTTTTTTAGGTAACATGATTTATTTCCTTCTCATTAGAGAATTTTCCTCTATATTCCACCAAAATTTTCTGTTGAGTCCATTAACTTATCTAATGAATGTTTATTAAAAAAGGAGCGTGTACACATACAACTAGATCCCTGCCTACCTGCAAGTCCTTCATAATCTAGAAACTTAAATCTGGAAACCAACCAAAAGTTGATCACATCTTACACATTGAGATCAAGTTAAGTTGTATTGTAAGTTATGGTTTCCAAAATGGAGTTCATAAATCCTGAGCCACTGTATAAGGCAATCTTTTGAGGCCCAGGACAACATTTAGTACTTGCTCACAATTAATTTTTGCTTCTTCCTTTCAAAATTAATATTGTGGGAAGCTTATATATAAACAATAAAGTAATAAACCGGTACATGTATAAAATTTACAAGTACATTGGGAGTGTATTCCACACTTATATTTGCTAACAAGGATGTAAAATAAACAAGTTTAGAGAAATAAACAGTATATGAGGTGTTTACTTCTAAAATATTTTACTGCATTTCTAAAGTACATGAAGTAGTAATCTAGGTGGAATAGACAGAAAAAGCCAGTTGTAAAAGGGTTGGGCCACACGTTTTTAGAGGAAAAAATATGTAGCTTATTTTTTGGTATGTTCTTTTCAATCATGTTATTGCTATAAGAGTTACTGAAAATGAAGTGTATGTACTTTATGTATGGTTCAGGAACTGGGCTCTGAAATCAGGATGCCAGGTTCAAATCCCGATTCCAGCACTTACTTTGGGAAAGACTAAATGATGTACATAACAGGCCTTGTTCAACATCTGGAGGATATGCAGCCAAAAATGTTAACAGTAATTATTACTAAAGAAACAAAACACAATTTAACAAACATTAGCATTCTATAAAGATGGGAATGAAATGGCTGAGTCATGTTTTAATTCAACATGACCTTTTGAAAAAAAAATGCTTTTTTGAGTCTAAAATGTATTTAAGCAAATATGGGGTTTTTTTGCGTGCTTTTTTGTAACCCCCACATCCCCTTAATATCACTCCCATGAACTGTTTCAACTTGGAACAGCTAATGTAAATTAAATAATGTCAGTCCCTAGCCAAACGGATACAGGAATAACTGTATACAGTATATCTTCTTGGCTTGGCTTTTATGTGGAACATGTGTTTATATTTTGACCTTTTTGTCTTTTTCAAAAATTAGGAAACATTTAAGTAGCAGCAACTGGAATGATTTTTTTTTGTTTTGTTTTCAAACATTATTAAGCTACAAATGGCAGAACCTATTGCTGAGACATTTATAAATGTTACACCAACTGTGTTTATATTTCTGATTTTTTTTAGATTGTTTTGTTTTCTTGTAAGCCATGACCTGAAAATTTTAGCTCAAATTCTTTCCACAAAATAATTACATAATGGAATGGTCTGAGTCATTTTGAATTTCTGAGACACAAAATTCACTTCCATAAAATAAAGATAATGATCAGCATCATAGTGAGGTTTTTGCAGTGGGCTTGTGGATAAGACGGCAAAGACAAGAACAAGACCCAACAACAGTAATTCATCCAACTTGGAAAAACTGCTGCACTCTCCATTCTTTTCCACTGTCAAATACCGTCTAATTCAAAGTTTCACTGTCCTGAAAAAAGAATCGAAGAGTGGGGGGGGGGGGGGGATAAAATAAAAAACAGGAATTTTGAAGGCAAAATCCAAAAGTACTTTTCTTGAGCCCAGCTGTTCAAACCATACCTAGCACCTGAATAGAAGGCAGGAAAAATTCATAATATGTAAGCTAATGTAAACAGAACACAAAATGTTAGTGACAGTTCTATGAGCAAAACAAAATTTATAAGACCAAGACCTACTAAATTTAAGGAAGGAACTTTTCTGTCTCTTACCTGTCTCACAGATCATATCTACACTCTGTGAAATTGTTTCTTAATTCTACAGAGCAAACTTAATAATTTTTTTCTTAAAAAAATAAAAATAAAAAAGGAGGTTGACATTCAATAAACATTTGTACTGTGAGTAAATGTGAGTGACTTCTACATATTCCTTCTCCTAATTGGCCACTCCAGGTCCTGGCCCCCTTCTGGTATTGTGACTCTGTACACTTCTAACACAGACACTGTGGTCAACCACTTCAATCTCCTTCACTGAGTTCCTCACTCTAAAATATTCCACAATTCCCACCATAGGCCTTCTCTTATTGTTACTACTCTGATAAATGTCTTTCTTAAGGGGTCATAAACAAACTCCTAATTGACAGATTCAATGGTCTCCTGTTGGTATTTGCGCAGGTGAAAAAGAAACATACTTGTTTTTTTTTTTTTTTAACACAGCTAGGAACACAACCTTGACAGCTGGAAATTTACTGGAATCCATGCAGTGAGATTTATAACAATAAATAACCATTCAGTATTTACTTCTGTTCTACCAAGACACAGCAAGCACATCACTATGTGCGACCTCAAATGAAAAGCTATTACTGTCTTGCATGAAATAAGTTTGGTTTTTTAACACAGGCAGAAAAAATTAAAGTATCTAATGCTTCCATTTTTGCCTAGGTGATTTTATAGTATGCACTCTCTTCAGACAAAGTATGAGTGACTTAAGGAAGCCTTCACATGTCTCCGGTGATTTTCCTTCTCCCTTTCTGTGGCTTCTCTGGATTTCTCTCTCTCCCAGCCCCTTCTGGCTTTTCTTCTTTTACTTTCCTTCTCCAAAATCCAAAGTAATAGGTGGTTAAGAACAGAACACGATTTCAAGTCCTTTGATGTCCCAATTTCAACCCTAAAGCAATCCACTTAATACTGCTATTTAAATGAATAATGTTCTTAACTATTCTACTTCAGAAATTACCATCTCTAACTCAAAATATTTTTTAAATCTTCTCTAATACTACTGTGTTATGCTCATAACTAAAAGAATGGCTTCAATATTTCAGCTATTGTCATGAATGATGTAATCCATTTCAAGAGGATTTGAAACTATCACGTAAATCTCTAATAGCCGAAGACTACACAGTGTCATTAATAACAAAACCCTGGAGCTCTTAGCTACAAATTATAAGTTGAAAGGATGTGGAATTTATTACTATGCAACAGAATTTCACATTAAATTCTAAATGGAGCTGCTGCTTGAGAACATTTCCTACTTCAGCTCTCCGAAAAGTACAAATATTAGATTTACATCCATAAAACACTATGAAATTGCTATTCTACAAAAGTTTGAACTTTTGCAAGGTTTCATACCAATTAAACAATTTCTTTGAATGTATTCAATGCTTGCTATGTCTACTGTCTAAATGGTCTTACAAATATCAATCCTTTTATCCTTGTGACAACCTTGAGGTAGGTTTTTTTTTGGGTGGTGGTGGTGGGATGGGTACTGGAGATCAAACCCAGGGACACTTTGTCACTGAGCTACATCCCTAGACCTTTTGAGACAGGGTCTTGCTAAGTGGCTTAAGGTATCACTTGTCATTGTCCTGCCTCAGCCCCCTGAGTCCTGAGATCACAGATGTGCACCACCACACCTGATGAGGTAGGTATATTAATGCAATAACATGCCAATGTGTTTAGCACAGTGATTCATACACTAATGTCTGAATGTTTATAGTTTATCCAAAAAGCTAACGTTCATGGACATTTCTCAGCCTAATTAAGTGTATTTGAGAGGTTCATAACACATTAAAAAGATATTTAGCTTTTGGTTGGTACAAGGTAACTATAACTACTAAAGTAATCTTTTTTTAGACAGATGTTGATTGCCACAGTCTGCAGGAGGCAAGAGCTAACAATTGGCTGCTTAGTCTCATAAAAGCTTCTAGTGACCATAAAGAGCAAATTCTTAAAAGGGCATAAGGAGGTGAGCCTAATAAATTGGCCAACAATTTTTGAAGTTACACCTACTGTCTACAATTTCCTACTACCAGACCATGAACTCAATAGTTAGTTAACAGAATGAGCCAGTTAAGATCATTTTCACAGCAAATTCTTGAGCAGTCAATCAGTCTATTGCCAATCAGAAGCAATAGCTTCTGCCACCTAATTTCAGGGAAACCATGTAAACCATTCAGACAGATTTCTGACTTTTATTCAAGTTACAGTGAAACTTGGTCCTAATTCTGCATCTAACAGAAATGAAGAACATTTGCTCATAGTCACCTAAGGAAACTTAGACACATGAATATTCTCAGCTCTTCTTCAACGATTTTTTTTTCATGATAAATAACTTTATTCTCTTAGTCT
Organism: Spermophilus citellus; assembly: GCF_964194105.1. Lineage (NCBI taxonomy): Eukaryota > Metazoa > Chordata > Mammalia > Rodentia > Sciuridae > Spermophilus > Spermophilus citellus. The sequence continues at coordinate 176,021,797 of NC_138184.1, read as the reverse complement.
CCCACCACCACAAGCTCTAACTATATATACATACACACATAGAGACTTTAGAAGTGATCCTTCAGATTGTGCAAAATATTGGTAAGAGTTAAAAAGGTTAGGTCACGGTTACTCTCTGGTAAATCTCAACTTAAATATCTTTGATGTGCTTGTTGGTATGGTTCCAAATATTTGTATATATACACAAGACAGAAAAATCAGTTCTTCCACATTATTTCCCAGACTGACTGCTCTGCATGTACCCCTATGTAGTTTATTTTGTTTAATACTTGTCAATTTATAGGAATAATCTGAATGTATGTACTTCATTTTTAATTTTGGCATTTTTCATTGAGGAAATGGGTGAACCACACAAGATCTCACAATAAAGTCTATATGAAACTACTAATCACCATAGATTTTACTTCAAATTAATAGTGATTTAACTCTTTGGGCTACTATAAATTCTCTAATAAGGTCTAGGCTTAAGGACACTGGTCTTTCCATGTCAAGCTTTATGTGCTTCCTGTAGGATAAGGAAGCAAGACGCAGAGAAGATGCCAAGCAGTCTCCATGATAGCTTCTTTCCAGTATCAGGAGTTTTCCTAAAGAGGATCGCCATAAGCCAATGTGTTGACCTTTAGGTTTTAGAATGATAGTAACCAGAAAGTAATAATATGAACTGATAAAATTAGAAGAGAACAGGATTGGAATAGAGAAGCAATATAGTTAAGATAAAAGATTCCTTTGGAAAGGCAGGAAAGAAGTAAAGCCTACTTTTACCTACCTGACTAGCTAGCTGGCTTGGCGCCACCTACAGCCACAGCACTGGACCCTCAAAGACCATCGATTGAACTGTAGACTAGACCTGATTTTTCCAGTGAACTGTAGGTGCCTGGCTTTCTGATTCTACCTCTACATTATGAGGCCAAAGTCAGAGGCTTGATCCTTATGCTAGTCAATGAGCACCAGTTTCATGGTCAACAACTCTTCTTTTAATCTCAACATAACGTGTTATAAATACCATCACTTATACTAAAGGGATTCGTGAGAGAAGATGTGAACCAACAATGCAAACCCATTATGAATACTGGAAAAATACCTAGGAAAACTTGACCTGTGAGTCAGCCCATGGAACAAATTTCATTTAAGAACTCCTTGATGTCTTGGGCTTCAAGGTAAGACAGATGTTATGGAACAAGTATCTGCTACTTACTGGTTCTGTACACCATCTTGGACAAGTTAATTTTCCAAAGCCAAAAAGACAAAACACATTCAAAATCTCAAGAAGAGCTTGATATATAAGGGGCTAGCACAGGTTATGATAGCCCCAGCCCCCTTTGTAGATAAGCCTGGCAAGTCAAAAGCACATGGATGAAACCAGGCTCACCTGTGTCCCAATCCTGGTTTTACAGCACACTACCTATGAAACACTAGTCAACTGGTGTCTCATCTTTTTCACGGAACTAAGAGAATGAACGAAAGCATTCAGATAGTGCCTAGTACACAGCATATGTTAACAAACAGCATTCTTTATAAATATTATTAAGGAGGCATTATTATCACCATCTGTGTTCAATGGTTTTCAAAGTATGGTCAGGAACTATAGGTTTCAGTATGCCTGGAGATGTCTGGTGATCAATAAACAAACAAACACCCCCAAAACTATGTCCCACCCTAGCCTATTCACTTATTTGCAAAAGCTCTCCAAGAATAGTACCAAGTAATATTCATTTCTGAATCAAACTTCCTTGAGATGCGCATGAAAATGCAAAACTTATTGATCCAGCTGGTCTTGTGCTGTGTCAGTAAATTAAGACTTTTTTCCCCAACATTTATTCTTTACTACGCCAAGAAAATTGCCCCAGTCTCTGATGGGTTTTCTTTGGCACTGTTCTGGATGCAGATATTAAACTGATGGCTTTGTGTTGTCTAGGTTCAGTCCTGACATGTTTTTTTTTTTCTCTAGTGGAAGTATTTTGACTCCCTCCACAGTGTATCCACCAACTCCCAGTGGGCAAGATTGGTCTGCAGACCTCAACCTCCAGAGGGAGTGTGTGTTTAAAAGGTTGTTAAGGTGGGTGGGGGGAGATACTGATTTGACAGAGCAAAGTCTAAAATATTCATTATTTGGAACTTTACAAAAAAGTGTACCAGATATTTTGTAGCTTACAATTAAGTGATTTTAGCCAACAATTTACTTTTTTAAAAAAATGATTAGAAAAGAAAATATCACAAAGCAGTGCACCTAGAAGGAATACTGTTGCCAAAGCTTCAGGAATACATGTAAACATGTATGTCCACAGCATAATGATCAAACTGTACTTGGTTGCAGTCAAAAGTTTTCAAAGTCCTTGAGGGTCAGGCAGGGGGAATAAATAGCACAACCAGTTAACAAGTATTTACTAAAACTCCAGTTGAATAATTTTTCAGTAAAAGTATCTTGGAAAATATAAAGCCAAATAAAATATCCTGCTGCTTACAAGTTAACAGCTTGTTTCTTACATTACAAAATGAAAATTACATCTTTTCTGTGCACAAATACCCACTGTTATAGGGAGAATATGGAATCATCAATGCACAGTACTTCAAGAGCATTATACAAACAAAATATTTTAGTTACATTAACAATACTATAGGAATACAGGTTCAAGACTCTTAGTTCCTAGCTCCTTCTTATCTGGGAAACAGGTCCTTTCCTTTTCTTTGTGTGTGTGCATGTCTGTGTGTGCATGCCTGCATGTGCACAGATGTGTCGGGAGCATAAAAGAAATATTAGATGCCTCTGTCTTTTTTATGGCATCCATTATTGGCTTCTCCTTTTCATCTACATAAAATAGTACTCTTTCTCTTGCTTCTAATAAGAAAAGCATTTGATTAATTTTGTGTGTGTACACACAAAAAGAACAATTAAGACTATGATTACCCTATCCTGGGAAACACTAAAAAGTACCCACAATTTAAAATTTAAGTAACAATCTTCCCTTTTATCTTCATAGTGGACTAATTTCCAGGTTTCTGTGATTCTTTTAGACAAGCTAAAAAAAAGCATGAATTTTATAACTCATTTAAATGTGTGATTAATTCTGCAAAGAAAAGAAACATCTTCCTAGGAAGGGACATGAGAAAATGAAATGACACTTGAAAATGTTTTCATTATACAAAATGCACTGTGGATGCACAAACCACAACAGTATAAATAAATAAAAGCTGGTGCAATGCTACATGTATGTTTGCCTTACACCACAAAGAGAAAACACTTGCACATTTGCACAAGTATTTTATTTTAGCTTGGGATACCATAAAAATGGAATTTAGGCATATTGTTTAAATACAGGAGGCTGTGAAGGTGCGTGTGTGTCTGCGTGTGTTAGGCAAAGAGGGTTGTAAGCAGAAGGGGTGGGACTTGCCAAAAGCAGCTATTTGAGAAAATTCCTTTTCTTTCCCATTCATTCTTTCTAGCTTCAGTGTCTGGCACAGTCCTTACAATTACTCACTGGCTTTTCATTCTAAAGACAACCAACAAGCTTTCAGAACTTCCTACAGTGTTTTTCACACACTTTTCATTTTTTAAAAAAGCACCAAATCATTCAATATGTGTTTTATATTAAAACAACAAGCCATTAGTCCATTTCCTCATTCCAAAGACCCCTTGGGTTACAGGCTAAAAATAATCCTTTGTTGTGTGTCCAAAAATAACATAAGACGATACTGGTAAATTGGAAAATAATATATTACTGTTTCCAAGAATGTCACAAATATTACCACAAATTTTGAATTACCCCAGTGAGTCCTATTCCACGCTCCTTTTAGTGAATCTACAGTCCTGACAACAGCAAAACCAATCACATTGAACACTCTCTCTGCCTTTTCTCTTTGGACACCCCAATAGTAAATTCAAGGGCTGAAAGAGGATGCCCAGTGGGCCAGGTTCCTTTATTCACAATGGTGTCCTCCACGCGAAATATCTCCAACCACAGTGAAAGTTGTCCTCCCAACGGATGCCCACCCTAAACCGGACCAGGAAGAGAGCAGGCAGATGGGCCGAGGGAACCATAACCTTTCAGCTCTCGCACTTCCAGAGGCGGGGAAGACGGGGAGGGCATGACAAGAGAGCAGAGTAGGAAGGTGGGCGAGTGGGAGAGACAGAAATGGATGCGGAGGGGGTGGGCGAGATGGGAAGGTAGGGAAGGTGGAGAACGCGGGGTGAGGTGGGTGAGCGAAGCTGCATGATTCAAGAGCAAAGGCGGGGAATGCTAGTGGGCAGCAAGGGGACCCGGGGGCGTGGAGGTGTCTGGTCCTCACCGTTGAACGCTCCTGCGTCCGCGGCCTCCTCCTCCTCCTCGCCGTTCTCGGAGTCGGAGCGCATGGGCTCCTCGGCGAAGTTGACCCCCTTGCTGGGGGTGCCGCCCCCGGCGGCTGCGCCCGCGTCCCCCCAGGTCCTGCCCTCATGGCCGAAGCGTGCGGCGCCTTTGCGCTCGTTCTCCTGCTGCAGGCGCGTGAAGTGCTGCAGCGCGAACTCCAGCAGGTCCGCGGGCTGGTGCCTCAGCACCTCCACGGTGAAGCCCTGCAGCAGCTCCGTCAGCCCCGCCGGGATCTCGATACTCATCCTGCCTCCGGGCGGGCGGGCACCTGGGCTCCGCCCTCGCCCCTTTCCCTGATCCGATCTCGGGCCCCGCGGCCACGAAGCAAGCGCCGAGGGTGCAGGAGGCGCTACCCGCAGCGAGCGCGGCGCACTGGGCCCCGGCGGCCCGGCTGGCCCGGCCCGCGGCTCCCGGCGCGCGGCTGCTCCGTGCGGCGGCGGAGGGTGAGCGAGCGCGGCCCCGGGAGGGCTGGCAGCATCTCCAGCTCCTCCCGCTCCTACCGCGGCCGCGCCTCTCCTCCGCCCGGCGCCCCGCCCCCGCCCCGCCGCGGCGCGCCCACGTGACCCCCAGAAACCATGGCAACCCCCGCCGGCGAGCGCTGTGCACGCGCCGCTTAGACTGCTGCAGGGCGGAGGACGCTGACAGGCGCTGGCGCTCTAACAGGGAGTGGGACTCCCGCGTGAGGCGCCGGGAAGCAGCCCCGCTGTCCACCTGTCTGCAAGTCTGGGAGCCGTGGGACAGTGATCCGAATTCCTATACGTCATTCACCAGGGGAAACCCACTCAGAGCTGGTGCCTTGCGATTTGTCCTGAAAGCAGCCACCACCTCAGTAGGGACATTTTATTTTCCTCTCAGAATCTAGTTGCACTGAGAGATGGTGACGTCTTTTGTCTAAAGTCAGGTAGTGGTACTGGTTCTCTTTTGGTCAAAGAAATCCTATCCCATCTTCGTGACATCTTCATTTTTCTTTCACGTTTCATCCAACCTTTCCCTAATCATCCTATGTATTATGGTTTGTCTTGCTGATGCTCTTCCATTGTGCCTTGGATGCACTATTACTGAGACAAAGGCACCATTTAGTGGGAGTCACTTATCAAAGTTAGTTGATATCCTTCAAACAGGACAGTACAATTTGTGTACAATGTCAGGGCAGATGGTCCTAAAGCAAAAAAGAGCTTTGCCTGATTAGTCTCTAATTGTTTATTTTAAAACCTTTCCTTATGATTTGAGTAATTTTCAATTAGAACTAAAAAAAACCCTGAATATTTCAATATAAAGAGAAATAAAATTGCAAATTTGTGCTTTAAAGTCACCTTGACAGCAATGAGGCTAATTCTGCAAGTGTTTACATTTTTGGAGTAGTGAAAATTGTCTTTTGTCAATTAAACACTATTTAAATACACACATACTTAATTTTCTACAGTGACCATATCATTGTAAATAAAGTAGTTCAAGTGCAAGCTCACTTGTTCCTTTTTCTTTTTTTTTTAACTATTATTATTATAATTTTGCAGTGCTGGGAATTGAACTCAGGGCCTTGTGTGTGTGTGAGGTAAGCACTCTACCAACTAAGCTATATCCCCAGCCACTCCTTTTTCTTTTTTTAGTTTTATTTTATTCACTTAGTTATATTGATTTCTTTTCACCCACACAAATGAGAAAATACATGACATAAGAAACTCAAAAACTATAAATCAGAAATATAACTACTCCCTTTTCTAAAAGTGCATCTTGATATTAATCTTGTGTTTAAGATGCATCTTGTATTTATCCCATGAATGAATGTATTTCTCTAGTTTGGTTTCCTAATAACCTCATAATATTGATGTTCTGTTGTTTTTAAAGTCCTTCTGACTGTAATAGTGAAGCACTTTAAAGAAGTAAACTTTTATAAAATATGATAATCCTCACAAATGACTTCTTTGACACAATATTAGTTGATATTTATATTAGTTATGATTATTTCGTCCACCTATGGCACAAAATATCGTAACTAAACAAGAGAGACTTATTTCTCTGTAATGTAAATGTAGGCCATTTAGGCTGGTAGATTACTCCATGATCATCAGGGACTCAGATTCCTTTGATCTTATTGCTCTGTAATCCTTGGCTTGTGGTCCAAAATGGTTGTGTGCTAGTTACCCTGTCCATATGTCAGCTAAGAGAAAAGTGAAAAAGAGAAGAGAACCTCCCCTTCTCCTCAACATATACCCTTTAAGAACACTTTCTTGCCAAGTCCTCATCTATTCCCTTGGCCAGAATTTAGTCAACATGACCACACCTGTAAGTGTAACAGATTGCATTTTCCAAAGTTGACAGCAACAATATCTCCTGTTGCATATGTTCTTCTACAGTGTGACCTTGCAAGTCTCCCATGATGAGCTAAAGTCTTACTTCCTCAAAATGGGATTGTGTACTGCTTCGAACAACAGAACATGCTGGAAATCACACTGTGATGTTTGCCTTATTAAAGGCCTGACCCACAGATTCCATGAACATAAAGAAAAGGTTATTTTAAGCCTCTAGGTTTGGGGGTAATTGGTTACTCAACAATAGTATCAGAAACACATGATTATAGGGAAAGTTTGGGAATGTAACTTTTTATTTTGAGCTGTTAGGTGCCAAGAAAAGATTTATTTGAGGATTAGAACTGAGTTGGGGCAATTGTCAGTCTCTGCCACAACGTTTAACACCTCTTCCCAAGGAAGGACACAAGAAAGAAGGCATTAATCTTCCAAACATTAACAATAATCTTCCAAACATTATTTTAAAGTGCCATTCTACATCTTGTTTCCAAATTCATTTAATTTCTTTTGGTAGATTTATAAGACGTGGTAGATGGCCCTCTGTCATCAACCACAATGCCACAGAGACTCTCATTTCTTTAGGAATGTAGAAATGAACCAAGCATGAAATGTATAATTGGACTAGAAGACCTACTGGTCTCTGGCATCCCAGGAGATTTACAATAGTGTAATATTAAAAAGAAGATATGTTACATTGAAAAATATCTTCACAAACACTTCTCTAAAGATTTTATTTGCGGGGCTGGGGATGTGGCTCAAGCGGTATCGAGCTCGCCTGGCATGCGTGCGGCCCAGGTTCGATCCTCAGCACCACATACCAACAAAGATGTTGTGTCCGCCGAGAACTAAAAAATAAATATTAAAAATTCTCTCTCTCTCTCTCTCTCTCTCTCTCTCTCTCTCTCTCTTCCCCCCTCACTCTCTCTAAAAAAAAAAAAGATTTTATTTGCATCAATTCTTAAATCAATAACCATGACCTGAAAAGGTAAAGTTTGATCCTGATGTTCACATTATGTTAGTATTGTTTCCAGAACAAACACTTCTCAAATCATGTTCTGGATTTTATTTACTATCACATAACCTTTTGGTAATATTGTATGATTTTCTTTGCTTTCATTTTCAAAATATTTTCTTTTGAACCCTAGAGTGCAGTGATGGTGACTTAGTGGTACTGTTTATCCTGAGTTCTTTAAAAGAACATCCCTGGTATTGATTCTTTGGTTGTTGATTTACAAAGCAATTTGTGTTAGTTTCTCAGAGAATCAGACTGTGAAAGAGCTCAACAGTGAAATAAGAGTTCTAACAAATGTGTTTTCACTCAGAGAAATTAAACATATTGGACAGAGATATCAATTTGCATGTATGTGGCTGCCAAACCAAAAACAAGCCAACAGTTTGGACAAGTTTACAATGCAGAATAATAACTACAACCTGTCAATCATGCAGCATTCCCTATCAATAGTTAAGATGTGTTCTGATAAAGTCTTTCTGGTGCAAGAAATATATACCCACTCAAGGCAAAAAGAAAAAAAAAGTAGTTGACAGGATACAGGGGCTATGTTTGCCTAAGGCTCACTGAAGCCATCACGGTAAGTTTATGTACTTTATATTTTATATACAGTTCAACATTGACTACAGTTTTGGTGTCTCTAATATTCTCAAGAGAGTAAGTCCAGTAAGCTGGTCTTGACTATCCTAAGGATTGCCTTGCCTTGACTGGGGTAGTCCAGGGAGGCCATTGGAGTGTAGGATGAGAAATCAGTCAGGTAGTATAGACTTAGCAAGATCTACCTCTTCAGCAGAGAAAAGCCCCAAACATTGGGACCAGAATGGTAATGTACCTAACAAAATGTCTGCTAAAGAATGGTCAGTTTCATAGCTTGAATATCTTATAAACATTTAGACTAAACATTTGGATTAAAATGTTTAATCTCTAGATTTAGCTTTTAAAGAAGTACCTCCAGAAGACAAGTAGTTCCCAGATTGTGGCAAACATCTGAAACACCTGGAAGACTGGTTAAAATATAGTTGCTAAGCCCCACCCCTAGATTCAGTAAGTGTGAGGTAGGACCCCAAAATTGGGAATTCTATTACATACCCAGGTGATGTGTACACTGTGGGTCTGAAAAAACCACTTTGAGAACCAAAGTGGTGCTAGATTCCCTATGAAGGAGTTTATACTCATGATGAAAAGGGAGCATCTAGAAGTAACATTTTGCTTAACATCAAAGCATAAACTTTCCTCTGGCTAAATGAAGACAATGCAAATTCATTCTTTATTCTCCTTTAAGGGGTTTTTAAAAGTTAAAGACATTTTTTAAAAAGCATCAAAGAATATCTCCTTAAACACCAGATTTTGCAAATAGAATATGGATTTCTTTTTGAAGACCAAATTGGATACACACTTTTTAAAATCTCTACTTCCTGAAAGCTCACCAAAATAATAACTAAAGGAATAGGGGAAATTCATAAGTTAAAACAAAAGGAAAGCCACAATAAAAATTAAAATACTTTTTAAAAAATTTAAATCTTAAAAGGAAGGAAATTCTTACATGTGCTTGAAGACATTATGCTAAGTGAAATAAGTCAGTTACAAAAAGATCGATCCTGTATGATTCCACTTTTATGAGGCATTTAAAAGAGCCAAATGTCATAGAAACAGAAAGTTGACGGTGGTTGCCAGGGCTGGCAATGGAGGAATGGAGAATTGTTGCTTAATGGGTAAAGAGTTTCGGTTTTGTAAGATGAAAAAGTTTTGGAACTGGTTGCACAACAATGTGAATATATTTAAATGTTACTGAATTGTCCCCTTGAAAATGGATAAGATGGCAAAATTTATATTATGTATATTTTATCAAAAATTTTAAAATTTTAAAGAAATGTTTATTTTTTAAAAAAGATCAAGAAAAAAGACAACAGCTGATGAAAGTTATCTGCTAAAGCTTTGGAACAAGTTTAGCAAACCAGAGAATGCTGAAACCTAAGCCTGGGTGAGGGGTCAGTGAGAGGAAGCCAACAAGAAGCAAGATCACATCTGTCTCACAGAGTGCAGAAGCATGGAATCTGAAGACACTGGGTGCCTCTGAAGGGATGCGAAGGGGAGAGGATTGGCTAAATGTACCAGGTGCTGGTAACACTCTTCACTTTCAGACCCCTATCTACCCTATATAAGCAAATGCTGCTTCCCATTTTCCCTGACCCTCTTGAGAAATTGTTCCTGCTAGTGTCACCTCTCTCACCTTACATCATTGTTTGTTCTGCAACTGAGCTGTTCTGTGATAAGCAGATCCAGGGTGATCTGCTTCCAACCCACTGCTATTCAAGCCCTGTCTAATTCCTTTCCCTGAGTGCGGTAGTAACTGAGACTTTCTTCTACTAATAGAATATGACAAAAGAAAGGGATTTTGCAGATGAATTAAGGTCCCAAAGCAGTTGTTTTGGAGTTAATCAAAAAGGAGATTATCCAGGGCCTGACTTAATCAGGGAAAGCAGCTACAGAAGAAAGCGGTTTTCCTTGCTGGCTTGCTGATGTAAGCAGCCATGCTGAGGAAGCCCAAGTGAAACATTTTTTCCCCTTAGCTTTCAAGTTGCCACTTTTTCCTTATTTTCCTCCTATCACTGGCTTAGTGAGTTATGCAGAATAGAAATCAGACATGACTGACAAAAAGAGGATAAGTAAGAATGATTTATTGCATTTCTTTACATAGCAAGGTGGCTATCCCCTAGGCAGAATAGCAAGCAAAGATGGCTACCACCTAGGCTGTATATGTTTGGGAGCTAGAAATTAACATATCCATAAGCTATGTTGTTATTATCGTGCCTGGGTCATTTCGGACTCTGCCAAAAATGTTTGCACATGATTCAAAATGTGCCTAGCATTGTGCTTTTCTCCTTCCTGGGTGTATCTTTTAGTATGTAAATGCATTTAAATGAGAGTCTTGGCTACTTTGGGTATGCAGTTGTGGTTAGATCTGCTTGCACCAGTGCTGTATTTCCTTGTTTAACAATGGATGTGTTGAGGAAGGTCCTCCTGTCATTTATCTCAAGCTTTGAGTACCTATGTAGTCTTTTTCTTTAACAGTGCCCAAGTGGAGGCTACACTCCTGCCTCCCTCTACCTCCTTGTCCACATCTTTTTAGTCTCCTTTGGTGGCATGTCTTATCCTCCTGAGCTCTAAACACTGAAGCATCTAGACATCCTCTTTCTCTGAACTCACTACCTAGCAATCTCCTCTAATTCAGTGACTTTAATACCATTTATATGCAGATGATTCTTAGAATAATGGTGAAGAAGCCATGGTATAGCTGAGGCTCAGCAAGTCTAGAGATCATCTGGGTTCAATGGAGCAGGAAATCAAAAACACATCAAAGGAAGTCCCCAAGGAAACAGGAAAGGAAGCAATGAATGATCTAAAGTGCTTGATTATACTGAGAAAAACTCTGTTAGAGCATTTGGGAAATGAATAAATGATAAATGATAGTTTCTGAGAAAACTAGACAATTGAAAACAGAGCAGTTCACTCCAGGGAAAACAGGTTAAATAAAAAGAAAAAAAAAATCATAGAATACGGTATGGCTTAGCCATAAACAGTATTTATGTAGTCATAATAATAGAGGGAAAAAAGAGTACTGATCTAACCAGAAAGTGTGGTATGACTTTTTTGGGAAGAAAAAAAGGGAAGAGTATATATGGGTTGTGCCTGTGTTGGTCCGTATCTGTATGTGTATGTGTGTCCATGCATATTTGTGGGAACTTGGAAAAGAACACTAAATCCTCTTCCATAACAGTCAATGGAAATACAAAATCAGAGAATCAAGAATAACAACATATATATCATCTAGAAAAAATGACATTAAGTAGCAAGAGATGTAGCATACATAATTCAAAGTGCTTCTGAGAAATAGAAAAAATATACTACTTTGATTAAATTAAAGAGTCTGAATTTCTATGGCAGGTTACCAGGATTCCCACCTTTCATGCAATGCTTTCCTTTATTTCTGGGTTTAGGGGATCATATAGCTGAGATTTTTTTCAGTTTCTATATTTAGTGGGCTAAATGTTTAGTGGAAAGTTCCAAATCTGCATCTTCAAGCTCTTTGAGTTCAATAAATCAGAGGCTTTTAAATAGAGAACCACTTTGTACAGGCCAGGTCTTCAAGGTATTCTCTAACTATCCTATTTATTGTCTTACTTAGTTGAATGCTTATGAAGCTTTCCTTTGTTTTATAATATCCTGTTCTATTTCAGTGGTTTCTTTTTCTGTTCCTCATTTCCCCTCTTCAACTTAAACTCCATTGCACTTGTGAAAGTCAAAACTCAAGATTCCCAGGTGTAGAATTCTCTTGCTAATCTGTATCCCTACGGAGTAGAATGTTCCCTTTTTTACTTTCAGTCTTCTTAGAGCAAATGTGTGCTTTATTTGAAGAACAGTTTGCCATTTACCCTGCTTCAGGGTCATGCTATCTCTTGTTTGCTGAAATGCAGGCTCTACTAAATTCTGTTTGGTCTTTCTCTTGCACAGAAACAAATTACACATGTGTCAGAATAGAAGGGGATACTTAGAGTGTCTAAGTTATCTTTTATTTACTATTTTGAAGGCAGATCTACCTTTTCCAATTCTCCTTTAGTGCTTGAGTTCTGGAGCTTGTGAAAACATGCATAAGCCAAGCTACATGAGCACTCATACAAATAGGTACCATTTTTACCTGGACATTTAGATCTTTCCATCTGCTATACATTATACATTGTTTGTTCATCCATGAGAAGACTGTGGTGTTATTCCTTGACAGATGATTCCAAAATTCACAAGACTTTTAGGTCAGTCTTCCTCTCTTAATCACAAAGGCCACAACTCCATTCATCTGGAGGACTATAATTAAGTTCCAACACCTCAAATTCAACAACAAAATGCATTAGAAACAAACATCAAGCTCTGTCCCCTCTATTATTTGCTTATAACATCATCTAGGTTGTGGTCTAGACTCTCAAAGCCACCATTGACTTTTGTCTCTCACATACCTAAGTGGACAAGCCGTCCAGTCCTGTTGATCCAAACACTATGGCGTCTTGCTGACATTTCTCCTATCCCTGCCTTCCTAATGTCACTGTGCATCTTAGCTTGGGCTGACAGAACAAAGGACCACAGACTGGGTGGCTTAAACAACGGAAATCTATTTTCTTAACATTTTGAAGGAAAAAAGTCCAAGATCAGGGAGTCAGCATGGTCAGGTTTGCGTAAGGGCTCTCTTCCTGGCTCATATTCACTTAACTTTTTCTTGGCATATGCACAGGGAGAAAGAGCTCTGGTGTCTGTTCCTCTTGTCCTGAGGCCACCAATTCTATTGGATTAGGACCTTTCCCTTATGTTCTCATTTAATATAACCCCTCCCCACAGCTTTGTTTCCAAATGCGCTTACATTGGGGATTAGGGCTTCAACATAGGAATTTGGGGGTGGAAGACACAATTCAGTCTGTAACACTGTCCTAGAATGGGTCTTAGTCACTTCTTGCCAGGACTGCTGGCTCCTAATAAACCCTCCTGTCTCCGGTCTCTCCCATTTCTAGTTATGCATTATCTTTTCTAGGAACATTTTTGCTTATGTCACTTTCTGCTTTAAAAAAAATCAAAACAATAAAACCTCCAATAGCTTTTTATTTCCTGCAGAATAAAGACAAACCCTATAATGATGAAATCTGAGGACTTTTATAATCTGATTACAACCAATTTCTCTGCTTTAATTCAAAATCCCATCATGTCATTTATACCACAACCACACTGGATCACTCCCTTGCCTTCCTCTGAACAGTGCCTTCAAACTTCCCACCTCCAAACCGTTACTTACCATGTTTACCCCACTGGAAACCATCACCTTCCCCAATCAAACATCCTAGGTCCTTGTCACATGCCACATCCTCATAAAGACTTCTTTGATCTTCTGGCCAGAAGCAAACCACTTATTTTTATACTTGCAATTTTTATTTTATTTTATTTTACTTTTGACATGAGTTCTCATCAAATTGCCCAGGCTGGCCTAAACTTTCAATCCTCCTACCTCAGCCTCCCAAGTAGCTGAGATTACAGGCATGCACCACCGCACTGAGCATATTATAACTTTTTATTTTGTTTTTTTTTTTTTGTGTGTGTGTGTGTGTGTGGAATCATTTAGTCTGTCTCGGAAAAATAATCTTATGGAAGAAATGTCATGGTCTGGTTTACTCACAAAATATTGCAGGAGACTTACAGAGTCTAATAACTGCAAGCATCCAGTGAGTATATTGTTAATATGAACCATGAATCTATAAATGGAAATTATAATATATCCTAGTCAAATGGATATAACATAGTGTTTATATTAGTGTTTTTCAGGCTATGTTGATTGGAGTTGTATTTTATTCCACGCCTCAGGTTTCATCAATATTTTACTTGAAGAAAGGGTTTTGTTGCTAGATATTTTAAGCCATCACTTTCATTCGACATCTTCATTTTCTAGATGAGAAAAAGAGAAAGAACAAAGAGGGGTTTATAATTACTTCCCCAAGGTTTCCCAACTGTTTGGTAGCAGAAACAGAATCAGCAGATTATACGTAATCAGTATCAATTGGAAAGACGTATTTACAGAGCAGCTTAGTGACCTCATCCTTTCCTAAGACATTACTCTGTCACTGGGAAAATGAAGCTCTGAAGGGAATTACAATAAATCAGGGAGGACACCTGAGGTTGAATCTCGATGAGTTCTTTCCTGTAGGTACTGTTGGTACAAAACTGTGAAAGATTTCATTTTCTCAGGAAATGTGTTATTCACCAAAGTCTTATTTTAAAGGGATTGACAGAAGATTTAGAAAAACCCACATAAATAGTATTTCCCAGGATTTCTCAAGGACTATATCAAAGCAAGATCATGCAATATTTTAGAATATCAAATATATTCACTGCTTGGGTACACTTGCATGTGTGATAAAAATTAATGTTAAGATGTCATTTCTAGCTGTTGCTAGTTCTTGATTCCTTTTTTTTTAATTTCTTATAAGTCAGGCAGTAAGTTCACAAGGTCTCCAACAAAATGAGGAGGAATGAAAGAAACAGAATGCTAGCAAAAATATTGATTTTTTTCCCTCAATGTTAATTTACACTAGTAGTTTACTCTTAATAGCAACACAGTCTGACAATGCTTATCTACGTATTTAAATAGAATCTGCCACTTAAAGAGCTCTGTGAAGCATGCCTTTTTTGGCATGAAGTAATCCAGGGAGGATGGGAAGCTACCGGGTAGAGAGCTGAAACCTGAGTTTATCATCAATAGGAATAGTTATATGTCTGGGATGCTACTTCCTTTGCCAATTTATGTATTTAGATTAGACTTCCTATTTCTGATGCATATCCCAATGAATCAGAAATATTAATGCTGAGAGTAGTACTAAGCAAATGAATGAGAATAGATATTTTAAATGCAACCATTTTCCAGGGTTTAAAAATGTGGAAATTTACCTGTTAGATGTAGATTATGGAACATTTCCTTTAATAGCTTGCAGTGGTTCTTCAAGAAAGAATTCACACATGAAGTCAACATTATTTATAGCACCTACTCTGTGCAAGGTGCCAGGCAAGTAGTTGTGGTTACCAAAAGGGATGATTAGGATAGAGATAAAATGCTCCCATCCCTATATTGAGGTTGGGGAGATGAGCATGAAATAAATAAATAGGGAGCAAATCCCATAATTATGAAGAAATATAGGACAGGCTGAGAGAGTATAAATTGGAAATGCTTCCTCTTTGTTGATTGCTGGTCTTGGGTCCATCATTTGCTATTCAGTAGAACACAAGAATGTTATGGGCAGGGCTGCCATAGGGAGAAAAGCTGATACCATTTAACAGATCCTTGGCTCAGATCCACCCCACCCCGCCAAGAAAGCAGTTTAGCAAAATGCAGCCATTCTCCATAGGCTGCCTCCCTTGAAACACATCTATCCTCTCCACAGCTTGCAGGGCTGCTGTCTGTTCCTCCCAGCTGGCTTTATTGCATAATTGGAGGAGCCTATGATTCCAACAGGAAGTAGGCCACAGGTCAGCATGAGTCCTGACAAAATATACTTAACAATTTTCTTTTTTAACTTTTAAGTTGTCAAGGCTTTATTCATAAAAATTCATAAATGTATTTCATTTAAAATGCTTTTTTCTGGGTGATATAAAAAAGAGGAAATGTAAAACATAACCATTGTATTGATCAAATACCATTCTTTTCTCTTTTAAAAAAAATACATATAAGCATTTTCAATGAGTTTCTTTCTTGTTTGTAGTTCACGTTTATTGTCAATAGAGCGAAACCTAGATATAAATATCCCAACCTACTTGTTACACATTCTTAATTATGAATTTTTATTTCTATTCACTAAAAAGGATTTTCTCCCTGAAATCTGGTTGCACTATGGGAGTCAAATAATCCTTAAACATTCCAGATCATGTCTGTGCTCTTGTGTTATGTTCTTTGTCACATGTATCCCGCTTGCCTCTCCTCTGTCTACTTCCTACTTTTTATTTAAGTAACTGTTTCCTGAGCAAAAGGACTCTTATTAACCCTCTGTTTTCAGTTTGAAGCTTCCAGAAAACTCTGCTATTTGGCTTTCCATAAAGAACTAGCTCTGATCAGGGGCAATGGTATATACCTGTAATCCCAGAGACTTGGGAGGCTGAGGCAGGTGGATGGCAAGTTCAAGGCCAGCCTCAGCAACTTAGCAAGGCCCTAAGCAACTTAGTGAGACCCTGTCTCAGAAGAAAAAATAAAAAGATCTGGGGATGTAGCTCAGTAGTGAAGCACTCCTGGGTTTAATCCACAGTACAAAAAAAAAAACAAAAAACCCACCTCAAAACAAAACAAATCACAACACAACAACAAAACACTGGTTTCTGAGTATTTATTTCCCCCTCTAGTTACCCAATACTTTTCAGTTTTAGAAAGGTTGAACATGAGGAAGGATGGAAGACTGTACTTATGGCATCGTGGCCCAACCTAAATGCAGCTCCTTCTCTTTATTGGAAGTTGTAGGTGGATGATTATTTTGTTCACATACAACATAAACTACAATAAAATCAGATGAAAGGAGTTCTGAATACTGAGGTCTTGTGTTCAGATTTCAAACTCACTTTTACTAGGTTTGGGTCACTTTGCTTCTCTGGGGTCATCTAGTCCTATAAAGTGAAGGAACTGGATACCAGAAAGTCTCTAAGATTGCTTTTAGCACTAGAGTTCTTGATTCTACTTATTTCTTAATATAAACACCTTAAAGCCTATACAGTGCATATGCATATTATAATTTAAAACTCTGCAGGAAGTCAACTCTGTTCTCTCAATACTCTTTATTTAATAGCCTTTTTAGTTTTTGTTTTGTACCATTTTACTATCTAAAAAACTACACTCTTCTGATTCTAATGAAGATTTATTTTTTTCTTTTCTCAGTCCTTTTATGGTTCCCATTTTTTTCTGCTCAATCTCTCTATAGTTGTTCATAACTAAATCTAGAACTACATATTTGTCACCAAAATGGAAACAGAATCTACCTGTTCCTGTCATCCTTATAAAATTATTTTTATAGGCTACAACTTACATATGCTCTTTCCTTTGTTTATACACAATACTAACCTTAAATCTGAAGTAAAAATTTAAAAATAATATTTTAAACAATAAGAGTTGATGACAATAGAGTGGATATTTAAATAAGAATATTTTAAACAATAAGAGTTGACATTTGAAAAATAAAACAGTACAAAGAAAAATACAGAAATTTGCATATTCCCAGTATCTAGGGAAAACACTATTATTTTTTAAAATAAAATTTGGGTCATACCTTATTTATTTCTTTTTCCTAATGTTTTGCTAAAATAAAAGATTACCTCTGTCATTTCTCGTTCTCTCCTCTTTTTATTTATAAGCTTCACTTTTCCATAAACAATAGATTTCTCATCTCCAGTAACCCTCTACTTTCACTGATTCTGCATAGAAATTTTTGCTTATTAATGTTTCATTAGCATTTCCCGTGCAGTGTATTTTCAGTTTCTATTGTTATGCATATTGCCGAGGGTTGCATGAATATTCTTGCCTTATTTTCAGCTTTATCCATTTAGAATTATCGGAATTCTAATCACATTTGGCCTAGCAGTTTTGTACATTTCACACAGTTAGAAGATAACCCATATGCTGGCCCTATTTTTAAAAGACATATGCCTCATTGTGTTGATGTCTTCTAATACAAAAACAGTAGTTCAAGCTCTTTTTAGTCATTCTGTTATTAGCTTTGTACTTTTTAGTTTTTAGATGACAGAAAGTCTAGTCTGTCATCTTTCTTTCATAGCATAATTTTAGACCAGAGGTATTTTCCTGTCCCTGGCTACCATTAGTCTTTGCAATGAAATTATAGAAATAATTTAATCTAAATTCAAGCCCATCAAGCGTCTCCAATTACTGCTATTCTTATGAGTTTCTTTAAAATGAGATTGTAAAAAGCACTAGTATAATGGATTTTATTATTTCCCTTTTCCCCAGAATCTAACTGATTTGTCTGCTGAATCCTTATTTAACAGGGGGAAAATTATTTGCAAATGCTGTGATAAGCCAGCCTGTTCCAGGAACTCTCTTTTTTCCTCATGAACTTTATTATGCTTTCTAACTCTCAGACGTTTGCCTCTGCCACTTAAAATCCAGTCTCTCGTTAGGAAAATAAATGGCATAATCCCAGAGCATTAGAAGGCGTCCTATTTCATCCCTATTCCTTGTATAGGCCTAAGAGGCTCTCTGCAGAGCTGGACTGTTGGACATGGCCATGCTATAGGGGTCTTGGTGTCACTCTCAGCTCTTGCAGAGCTTTATTTTCTCCAGGGGCAAAAAGAATAATGAGGTGTGGCTCACGAGGTGGAGGCAGGAGGATCTCAAGTTCAAAGTCAGCCTCAGCAAAAGCGAGGTGCTAAGCAACTCAGCGAGACCCTGTCTCTAAATAAAATACAAAATAGGGTTGGGATGTGGCTCAGTGGTTGAGTGCCCCCTGAGTTCAGTCCCCTGTCCCTCCCCTTCAAAATGAGGCAACGTCTCCTACTGTTTTTTTTCTTTAGTTTTTACTGATATTCATTATTTATCCATCCAAAGATTATTTTCTCCTTTATCTGACGTACATATTTGAGTATGCCTTTGAGTAAAAGTTCTACTTCTGACTGTGCCATTTTTCACCTTTCATAAACGTGCCTACTCCTCTCTTCCTCATTATCAGTGAATTCATCTTCTCCCTGATAGATTCCCACCCTTTTGACTGTTGTGCTCTACAGATTCCACTCCAGACCCTGCCTTCCCCCTCCTTGCCATCTTTTTCTCATGGTCTGACCTCTCCCCACAATCTCACTTAATCTATCAGGCATTTTCCACACGACTCTGATTCAAGCACAAAGTGCAGCTACTCTTTACCACCTACCCCTGCTTGTCTTGAGCAAACTATTTTCTTTCACACTACAGTGTTCACAGTTTTTTTTCTTTTTATGATATTTGTACTTCTTTAGTTTTGATATTCTCCTAAAATCTTTGTCTGTTGTTGATGAGTCTGAGAAGAAGAAAGTAGAAAGAAAATGAATCAAAAAAAATTTTAACCTATAGTTAGAATGAATATTTTTCACAAAATATCAGAATGAACTAGGGACCTTTAGGCAAAAATTTCAGTGGATCTCCTCACCCATTATTAAATATAACATCAAGCCCACAAAGAGAGGCTCATCATAGGGAGGCATCTGTACTTAGTAAGAAGAAAGGTGTGTGTGTGTGTGTGTGTGTGTGTGTGTGTGTGTGTGTAGTGAAATTAATAATGGTGCAAGTATTCTCTTGATTTTGGAGATCAGTGCTATAACTAGCAAGCATATTCTTCTACAAAATCTTGTTCTACTATCATAGATAGAATATTGAACCTATATAGACCATGGTTTGACCCGAGTGCCATTGTGCAAGTTTTTCAACTGTGAAGCATTTTTTTCCTTTCTTCTTCCAGAAACCATGATATTCTGTGCTCCAAATATGTTGATCCAGCATCTCCCCAACTCATCAACTTTCTATATTAGTTATTTTCTGAACAATTTTTTTTTTGTGTGTGTGGTGATTGAACCCAGGGCCTCATGCATGTGAAGCAAGCACTCTACCAACGGAACTATATCCCCAGCCCTATTTTCTGAACAATTTTTACTGGTTGTGTATAAGAATGTTTAACAAGCAGCAATTTTTTTCTAACTTTTTCCCCTCTTTGTTGGTCTTTTTCTGTCTTCTTTCTTCTTCCCTCTTCCCTATTAAATGAATTAACTATTGCCCTGTAACAAATTATTTTCAAGTTTACCAGTTTAAAACAACTAACATTTATGATCTCACACTTATGGGGGTTAGGAATTTAGGAGCAGCTAGGGGTGGTGGTTCTGGTTCCGGATTAGTTAAATGGTTCTCCCAGGCTATATTTATCTGAAAGCAGAGTGGAGACTGAAGGTCAGGTTCCAGGTGGACTCACTCAGAGGGCTGCTGGTGGACACAGAAAGCCTTCATTCCTCTTCATTCCTTCATAACATGGCAGCCGAGTTTCCCCATAAAGTGTCCAAGAGAGAGCAAGGAGGAAGTCACGTTTCCTTTTATGACCTGGTTTTGGAAGTGACAAACCAACTGCCCTGCCATGTACTGTTCACTAGAAGCAACTCGATAAATCCCACTCATATCCAGAAGAAGAACCTTGCTTTTCCTCTTAGAGAAAGAATTATTAAAGAAATTGTGAACATCTGAAAAATGTTCAATTAAAGAATTGTGAACATCTTAAGGAATTGCACGTATTTCCTTCTCCCTCCTTTTATAGAAATTTTCATTTGATGAAAGAGAACTGTAAAGCAGCAGTTTGCTCTCTTATCCAAGGCATCCAAATAATACCTTAGTAGAAAGACAGCAGCAGAGGTCTAGGAACCAGAAAAACCAAATTTACTCTCAATTCCATACTTAAGAAAGTTTGTATTCCTGGGTTAAACACTTATTTGTCTCAATTTTACTCATTGTTAAACTGCAGAAATTCTTCAAGTTTCCTTTTAAATTCACAATTTGATTTCATTTCCTATATTCATTTTTCAGAAAAAAATATTGCTTAACAGTTGTTCTTTCGGAGCTCTAAAGATGAAATTCTTAATTTTGGCGGGTCTCAACCAGTATAAAAGCTAGTTACCCATAGATTTTTGTTCAAGCCTTATTTACTTTTCTCTCCCACTAGTATATGCGGGCTTAAAATGAATGTCCCACCTGCATCAGGGTCCCAACAGAAAAGAGACAACATGTCTAAGGTGGATAATCCAGGATGGTTTAATAAAGACACTATCTACAATGGTGGGGTCAAGATTTAAGGAGACCTATAAGGACTGCAATGTCTTGCAAACTGCAATATCAAGGAACTGTTACCATTCTGAGCCCAAAATAGGAAAAGGGAGAGGTCACCGAAATTCAGTCACAGGGAGAGAACTACTGACAAGGGCTGCATCCTTTTACCTAAAGATGGAGCCTATTTGCAGTGACCCCATGGGAGAGAGCTGAGGGAGTATATATTCCAACTTTGTTTCTCTCTTTCCTTTTCCTTCTGCCATCCCATTTGTTGGCCCAACCCAACCACAACTGACTACAGAATAAATCTCATAAGTAGAAAAGAGGTAGCACACTCCCAAAATGAGGTTGAAATTACACTTCAAACATGAACATAGAGATTATTAAAACATGATGGATGCAGTCAGACCTAGGTAGAGGACCCAACAGGTTGTGAGTGCCCAGTATAATCTGAATTATCTGTGTATCACCTCGGGAGGGTGAAACTGAGTTGCAATTATGTTGAGGGAAAGTTCTATTCAGTTAATTCTATTGTACTCTGTCTAATGTGTGAATAACAATCAGGTGCTCTATCAAGGGATATTGAGGAAGACAGGTTCTCCAGAAGTATCCAGAAGGAGATGGCTCTGACTCAGGATCACAGATGTCTTCTGGGAGGCAGATAATGGCCATAGAGTGCAGGTGCACACACTGGGCTATCACTGCTTGCTGATGCTGGGCGTTAGGATCATCTAGCTCACTTCCTTCGATCTGAGCAATCCTTTGATGGTAATCTGTCCTGCCTAGATTTGTCTGTCATGAAATAATGTACTGATCAGAGTACCTAAATATCCAGATCTTTTACATTTGTTTTGCTTACTACAAATTAATACGTTGGTCTTCTGGAGATTATGTCTGTTAGCTTGGTTAAGTTACATCCATTTTCAAGAAATGGATGTAGAGGTAGGAACAAGCTAGATTTCTGTACCTACAGAGCCCCAGGAACAGCCTCTGGATTGGAGGACACTGTGCATGGGAATGAAAATGGCCTGTGAGGAGCTACCACGTGCCTCCCAGACCCCGCAATTACCCTGTCCTGGCAACAGTTCTTTATAATTGCTTGTTGAATTTTCCATCTCCATCGCTAGGCTCTAAGCTCTGTTATTAAGACATCTTAATAACTGTGCATGAAAATGAATGAATGAATGAATCAACTTGTCAAAGTGTGTATGCGGATCTTTCCAAAATTATCCTCACTCGGCAAAAGCTCTTTAAATCAATATTCTGCAGTGAAGCTTATTTGGAACTCTTATTCTTCTGTACTGGGTTACCTTAGGGAGCACCCTTCTGTGTTATCTGTCACTGCTCCACTGTTTGAAGTGGAATCCTAATCCCTTTTCATCTCATAATTTTTGCTTGTGCCTCTGCCTTTTCATTTAGCTTCACCGAAATGCTCTTATCCAGGGCTGCTTTGATCACGTGTTCTCCTTCTTCTTTCTTCTTGGTTATTATTTTTGTTTGTTTGTTTTGTAAGTGGCTATTCAGGTTTTCTGGTTTCTATTAGCTGCTGAGGGCCATTGCCAACTAGGAATGATGCATCGAAATTTCCTTGCCAGCGTACCCCATGTTAAATAGACTTGCCTTGGAATTTCGCTGTTGACATTGCATGTAAGGTGACCTTGCTCAAGGACCAGGGCGGATCCGGGTTTAGAGCTGATCAGGTTTGAGGAAGTATCCCGGTCCTTGGGTTTAGGGCGTTCCTGGTTTAAGACAAGTTTAAGGCATCCCGGTTTAAGACAATATGGGTTTTAGGGAAGTTGGAGGTTGAAGATTATTGCTGCTGGAAATAGGGCGTTCCTGCTACCTGAGCTCCCATTGAGTTCTTGTGAGATTCAGAAAGTATTTTGGGAAAAAAGCCTCGTGGAGTAGGTGAATTGGGCAGTGGCAGAACTTGGATTTCCCCAGAACGTGTGTAGAGGCCGGTGTGAGTTCGGGAATAAAGAATTGCTGTTTGAATCTACAAAGCTGTGAGTGGCTCGTGATCTTGTGCCCAGCCAAGACATTGGCAATTAGCTTTTCCATTCTGGCTTCCATTTGTCTTTTCATCTTTTCCCTTGCACTGTTTTCTCAAGTCCTCACTCCTCCTTCCCTTTCTTCCATCCACCCTGCCACC
This sequence comes from Spermophilus citellus, assembly GCF_964194105.1. Taxonomy (NCBI): domain Eukaryota; kingdom Metazoa; phylum Chordata; class Mammalia; order Rodentia; family Sciuridae; genus Spermophilus; species Spermophilus citellus. The sequence continues at coordinate 175,998,636 of NC_138184.1, read as the reverse complement.
CCTGTTCAGGGAGGCACAATATACCTGTACGTTCCTGGTGGTGGCTACTGCCAACCACTTCTTTGCCTGACGGCTCTTTTCTGGCTCTGAGAAATTAGATTGGACCTGCTATTAAAAATAGTTTTATAATGTAAATTTTGGAAGGCACATAAGAGTAAGGAGAATAATAGGAAAAAATCCTATCAGCTTTGGCCATTGTTAACATTTGCTAGTTTTGTTTCTGGATGTGGCAATCTAAGGCTATGTATTACTGAGCTGTTCTCTATACCTTTGACCTGCGAGTATGAAGCAGGTCATATTCAAATATTCTCTTGAGACACAGAAAGTCCAGGTGGACCTGACTGCCCACCACTCTGCTCCCAGCACACACTCTGAGCACACCTCAATGTAGCGCTCCCCACTGAGATGCTGCTGACACCACTATGTGATTTTATCTCCCTCTCTCCTCCTCTAGCCTATGAGCTCCTTAAGGGAGGGAGTTTTATCTTCTTTATCTTTGTATGCCTAGCAGCTTGCACATATTGCCTAGCACTTAATGGCTCTTTTTTTTATTGGTTGTTCACAACATTACAAAGCTCTTGACATATCATATTTCATACATTAGAATCAAGTGGGTTATGAACTCCCATTTTTACCCCAAATACAGATTGCAGAATCACATCGGTTACACATCCACATTTTTACATATTGCCATATTAGTGACTGTTGTATTCTGCTACCTTTCCTATCCCCTACTATCCCCCGTCCCCTCCCCTCCCATCTTCTCTCTCTACCCCATCTACTTTAATTCATTTCCCTTAAAAGAGCGCACTACAGGGATACTGCCACATCGATGTTCATAGCAGGACAATTCACAATTGCTAGACTGTGGAATCAACCCAGATGCCCTTCAATAGATGAATGGATAAAAAAAAATGTGGCATTTATACACCATGGAGTATTACGCAGCACTAAAAAATGACAAAATCATGGAATTTGCAGGGAAATGGATGGCACTAGAGCAGATTATGCTTAGTGAAGCTAGCCAATCCCTAAAAAACAAATACCAAATGTCTTCTTTGATATAATGAGAGCAACTAAGAACAGAGCAGGGAGGAAGAGCAGGAAGAAAAGATTAACATTAAACAGAGACATGAGGTGGGAGGGAAAGGGAGAAAAAAGGGAAATTGCATGGAAATGGAGGGAGACCCTCATTATTATACAAAAGCACTTAATGGCTCTTAACAAAAAAGTTCTTGAATGGATGAATGAATGAAAAAATATACTGTAATAACATCTCCATTTCAAGTTAAAAATTCAACTATTCTGCTCGTTTCTTTTCTAGTCTATTATTCCTTATCTATAATGTCAATTTATTTCCTCTGAGACAATGTAGTTTCTTACTTGTTCTGATGTCATAATTTATGAGATATCTATATTGCACATTGCAACCATTTTATTTCTAAATAATGTGATCACTATTAGGGTTTAGATATGGTTTGTCCTTCAAAAGCTCCTATGCTGGATTATTGGTCCCTAGTATGAAGGTGAGACCTTTAACGTTGTTTGTTTTGTAAGTGGCTATTCAGGGGACACCAGCCTCAGAAGGGATTAATTCTCCTCTCTCAAAAGTGTTCTTGCTTTGAGTTGGTTACCTTGATAATGGGTGGTCATAAGCAAGGCTGGCACATCCTTTAGCTCTTTTAGCTCAAACCCACTTCTTCTTCTGCTCTCCTGTTATGGTATAATGCAACCACAGTGGCCCTAGCCAGACACTAGTGTGCTACCATTTGGACTTTCCAGTCATCAGTTTAGAGCTCTTTTCTTTGGTAAAGTACCCAGTCTCAGGTATTTTATTATAGCAAGACAAAACAGACTGAGACAAATATCAACATTTAGATAGCACTTAAATGTTAGCCACTGTACAGAGTCTTTGCAGACATTTTCTGTTACTCTAAATCACAAAATCCCAGGAGCTAGAAACTACTATTATCCTCATTTTCTAGATGAGGATGCTAAGGTCCAGGGAAAATAAGCAACTTGTCAAGATCATATCACAAATGTGTAAAGGAGTCAAATATTTAGATATATTTGATTCCAGAACTAGTACATCTACCCACTGTGCTTACTAACTTACTGCCATGGAAGTGGTTTTCCTCTTGGGTTGGATAAGTGCTATTTGCATCCAGCCAAAAGCTCTAAATCCTGCCCTTTAGCTACTTTATCCAAAATAAATAAGAAAATAAACGAGAAATCGCTGTACTCGTAAAGCTTAAGTCTTGCTCTGCTCTTTCACCCTTGGCAACCAAATCACTGCAAAAAATGTCTCTTGAAGTCTTCCCTAGTGACTTGATAATCTGGGTTCCCACACAACATCCGCATGCAGGCACTTGTTGACTACTTTTCATCTTTTCCTGATGACAAATAGTCCTTTGGGTGGCTTTATGATCTCTTCTGCTTTCCCGTAGGGACTGCTGTGGAAGCACAGTCCACACCATGGACAGGACGCATCTTTTATCTCTTCCTCTTTCTTGACTTCTTCTGCCTTTTTCTTGTCCTACCCTGTTAGCCCACCTGGTCTTCAAATCTTCCTGTCTTGGGCTTGCTTACCACTTCATGTCCTAATCACTGGCCTGCTCAGGATTATTTTGGGACATTACCCTTCATGCTTGCCATTGTCAATCCATATGTCATGGTGGAACTGGCCTAGATTAGGGCCATAATCCAAAAGGATGCAATCTCAAATGCCATAATCTCAAAGGTTCAAATCTGTAAAAGCCAAAATTGCTAAAGTTTAACATGCTCCCCAAATCACAATGCACAAAATAAAATTTTGGTAAGATAATTTCATAATTATTTAAATGACATTTTTGTAAAGGTACATAAATGTACCAACATCTCAAGGAATTTTATTTTTACTTTTTATTTTTGGTACTGGGGATTGAACCTAGAGGCATTCAACCACTGATCCACATCCCCAGCCCTTTTCAATTTTTAATTTTTAGACAGGAACTTTAGGGCCTTGCTAAATTGCCGAGGCTGACCTTGAACTTGTGACCCTGTGGCCTCAGCCTCCTGAGTCCCTAGGATTACAGGCATCTACCATTGTACCCAGTGAGAAATTTTATCTTTTGCAAATGCAGATGTACAAAAAGGACATCTCTTCACTTACTGAGGAAGTTTCAACACTTTATGAATATGAACAATGCTTACACACAAAACCATTGTTGTGATATGCATTTTCACTAAGTCAAATTTGCAAAAGAAAGAAAAAAACAAGGTGCACAAAACAAACTAGCAGTCCAACTTTGCACAATTTATTCCTTCCAAATTGGAAGTGATATGGAGATAAAATAACATAACACATTGAACTGTAAAAAGTAAGGCTGACAATTAAAATTGTTAGAAAAATTTAAAAAACCTAAAATTTAAAAAGGAAGAAAAAGAACTTCTCCCCCAAAACACTAACCTGACATATGAAAATGTGTATTATAAGACTAGATTATTGGCAATAATAGTCTATAAGAACTGGCCAGCATTTATGATCATTAATAATATTTTGAAGTCTTGAATTGCAGTGAATTGCTACTTTTTCAGGTCAATTCCCAGCACAAGGAAAAAAAAAAAGCTAATTTTTACTTTTAAGGCATGGCTGTCCTCAGAGAATATATTCACAATTATTTTCTTTTTGAACTTCTTATGTGATTTGATATACACAGACAAGAACATTCTCTATTAAATTTTCCCACCTTCTGTGTCATGCTCTATATTCTGGGTATGCAGGAACCTATGCATCATGTGAAGATGAAAGATTTGCTGGTGACTGATCAGCAGCACTGTTCTTATGCCACTATGCACATAATTATTTTTGAACCAGTCAGTGGTTTCTCTGATGTATTCAGGCAAATGCAATTTTAATTCATTAAAAACCCCTTGAATTTTGTCAGCTAGAAGGAACGTTGGTGCCGACAAATGATGCATTTCTAAACTGATGTTTTCTTCATTGCTCTATTACCTGGTCAATCCCTTTCCTGGCATTTGACTTATACACCTCTCATAGAGCTTATTTTCCCCCATGGATTTAATGGTTTGGGGATTTTCAGCTTTCAGGATTTCAACAGTTAGGATTTTAATCTTTCAGAATTACAATTTTCAGGATTTTAGACTTTAGGGATTTTAATCTTTTGGAATTTCAACATTCAGGATTATGGTCTTTGGAATTATGTCTTTTGGGATTATGATCCATATCTAACTAGTCTAAGCCCCTGCTCCATGGGTGAGCACATGAACCAGGCCTGGCCAATTATAATTGGGAATTACTCCAACACCAGCAATTGGGTCCGGATGGGCACATGACTGATGATGAGCCTTTCAAGTCCTTTTAAGGACTTGTGCTACCAAGGGAGTTACTCTATCCTGAAATTGCAGGTACCAAGGATGATAGAAGTCTGCAGATCCTCCCTTCTCTCCTTGTTGGACAAAATGCCAAAATAATTGGTTTTGGCTCTTGTCTATGTGTCCTATTATTGAGAATATTGAAGATGCCCATAGCTATTTTTGCCACAGGTGGGAAGAATCTGCTTGAGCATGAGAACTTCACAGAGAATGCAGTCTCAATGAATAGAGAGATAAATACTCCTGACTTCGTAAATTAATGCCTGGATCAAACCATGCTAAAGTCACCTGGGCCTCAGAATGTGACAGTCATCAACTGGAAAGCACACTACAGAGTAGATCTCTGTTATGAAGAGAAAGAGGACACCAACTCTTCCTTAAATGTCAACATATCTGGGGCTGGGGATATAGCTCAGAGATAAGGCACTTGCCCAGCATTCAGGAGGCCTCAGGTGTGATCCTCAATATCTCACCCTCCCCCCCTACCAACTGCAGGTGATTTGGGTGTTGAGAAGGAGGCTCATAAAGAGCAGGAAGTTTCAAACCATGCCCTGAGCTGGCCTAAAGGGTTCCATGAAAGTTCCTTAGGGGACACCATGGAAACCAAAAAGCAAGGCTAAGAATAACTCTGTATTTGTTTTCTATACTGGGCTTCAAAATAAGGTTTCTGAAGAAAGGCTCTGTTGCTAACAAAAGCAAAAACAAAAATTCTTTGGAAATGATTGACATAATGCTTACGTTAGTTCTTCCAGAAGCCCAACTTCTTCTAATCTCTAAATCCTGCTTTGCATCCTATTTTGCCCGTATTTATATACCCAACTACATAATCATGTAATTGCATTTCATACTTTATTTTCTCTCTCTCTTGTAGTCACGTAGGGGGTGATAAATTAAGCATTTCTTCCCTATACTCCTTTCCCTTAGTGTCAGCCAAATCACGAGTTCAACAAATACAAATTCAGCAGATATTTATTGAGTGCAGGGTGGTGCTATGTGCTGTGCCTGGCAGCATTCATGAATGCTTCCAGATCTCTGAGATGTATGTAGCTATTTATGTTTGATGAATGGGTGAAGTGATCATCACAAAGGTCAGAAGGAAAATTGTTGGCAAAGCCAGATATATAACCTCCACTGCAGTCAGGTGTAACATGAAAATCCCAGAGTTAAGGAAGAGCTAGACTTGGTTGGTTCCTTTTCGGAACTTGAGCAAATTATTCAACTGCTGTAAGCCTCAGTTTTCTGTCTGTAAAATGTAATATTCTATACCTTGCAATGACATGTGTATATTATATTAAACAATATGTTAAAAGTACAAAGTTGGCTCAGGAACTATTAGTTTCCTTCTGCTCCACCAGGAAATACCTAAGTTCCTCTATCCATGATGATTTGCACATAAAAGAGATCTTTATTACTTCCCTTTAAATATTGATATATATTATAAACATTGTGTGTCTGCATGCATGCGTGTGGTGCTGGGGATCAAACTCAGGGCCTCATGCATGCTAGGATGGGTAAGTGCTCTATCATTATGCTTTGCCCCCAGCCCCAAATACTGTTTTTCATTTAGATGCTTGTATGTGTGAATGTTGGATGCATAGTATCACAAGTCATAACATTTAATCATCTCATTGTTAGTGAGACTCTTTTTGGAGAGGGCAAAGGCCAGTTACTGTGGATTCTCAATTATAGGACACATAGACAAGAGCCAAAACCAATTATTTTGGCATTTTGTCCAACCAGGATAGAAGGGAGGATCTGCAGACTTCAACAAATCATGACTCATTTCATCCATTTGAATCTAGCTATCATTCACTGAATGGATAATGCCTTCAGGCCTAGTACATACTGGGCAGGCACTGTTCTAGGGCTGGAGTACAGTCTGAACAAGACAGTCCAAGCGTGGGGAAAGGGCCAGCTGGATGATCTTTTCATTTTCTTCATTCCACCCTCCTGCCCTTTATGGCCCTTATTGCTGGGGCAAGAACTTAGGGCAGGGGGTAGCAAATTATGTTTTTGTGTAGCTCAGCTAAGGATGACTTTACATTTTTAAAGAGAGCCTCTGTAGGGGATGGAGTTTTGGCTCATTGGTAGAGCACTTGCCTGGCATGCGTGAGGCCCTGGGTTTGATCCTCAGCACCACATACAAATAAATAAATTGATTAATTAAATTAAGGTTCATTGGCAACTAAAAGAGAAAGAGAGAGAGAGAGAGAGAGAGAGAGAGAGAGAGAGAGAGAGCGAGAGAGAGCGCCTCTGTAGCTTGCAAGCCTAAAATATTTGCCATCTGGCCCTTAACAGAAAATATGTGCTGATTCTGGTATGCAGTAATCTATATCATTCATCAAGACCAGAATAAACAGTTTAATCATATGACTATTAGTGCCTTTTTATTAATAATTTGTTATTTATGTAAAGAATCATTAAATATTATTTCCTGTGATTTTAAAACCTCATTCAAGTGTAAAAAGTGATGGATAGTGGGAGGGCAGACTTTTTATTTTTATTTATTTATTTATTTATTTATTTTTTATTGTTGGTTGTTCAAAACATTACATAGTTCTTGACATATCATATTTCACATTTTGATTCAAGTGGGTTATGAACTCCCATTTTTACCCCGTATACAGATTGCAGAATCACATCAGTTACACTTCCATTGATTTACATATTGCCATACTAGTGTCTGCTGTATTCTGCTGCCTTTCCTATCCTCTACTATCCCCCCTCCCCTCCCCTCTCCTCTCCTCTTCTCTCTCTACCCCCTCTACTGTAATTCATTTCTCCCCCTTGTATTATTTTTCCCTTTCCCCTCACTTCCTCTTGTATGTAATTTTGTATAACCATGAGGGTCTCCTTCCATTTCCATGCAATTTCCCTTCCCTCTCGCTTTCCCTCCTACCTCTCATCCCTGTTTAATGTTAATCTTCTTCTCATGCTCTTCATCCCTACTCTGTTCTTAGTTACTCTCTTTATATCAAAGAAGACATTTGTCATTTGTTTTTTAGGGATTGGCTGGCTTCACTTAGCATAATCTGCTCTAATGCCATCCATTTCCCTCCAAATTCTATGATTTTATCATTTTTTAATGCAGAGTAATACTCCATTGTGTATAGATGCCACATTTTTTTTATCCATTCATCTATTGAAGGGCATCTAGGTTGGTTCCACAGTCTTGCTATTGTGAATTGTGCTGCTATGAACATCGATGTAGCAGTGTCCCTGTAGCATGCTCTTTTTAGGTCTTTAGGGAATAGACCAAGAAGGGGAATAGCTGGGTCAAATGGTGGTTCTATTCCCAGCTTTCCAAGAAATCTCCATACTGCTTTCCAAATTGGCTACACCAATTTGCAGTCCCACCAACAATGAGCAAGTGTACCCTTTTCCCCACATCCTCGCCAGCACTTGTTGTTGTTTGACTTCCTAATGGCTGCCAATCTTACTGGAGTGAGATGGTATCTTAGGGTGGTTTTGATTTGCATTTCTCTGACTGCTAGCGATGCTGAGCATTTTTTCATGTACTTGTTGATTGATAGTATGTCCTCCTCTGAGAATTGTCTGTTCAGGTCCTTGGCCCATCTATTGATTGGGTTATTTGTTATCTTATTGTCTAATTTTTTGAGTTCTTTGTATACTCTGGATATTAGGGCTCTATCTGAAGTGTGAGGAGTAAAGATTTGTTCCCAGGATGTAGGCTCCCTATTTACCTCTCTTATTGTTTCTTTTTCTGAGAAAAAACTTTTTAGTTTGAGTAAGTCCCATTTGTTGATTCTAGTTATTAACTCTTGTGCTATGGGTGTCCTATTGAGGAATTTGGGGCCCGACCCCACAGTAGGTAGATCGTAGCCAACTTTTTCTTCTATCAGACGCTGTGTCTCTGATTTGATATAAAGCTCCTTGATCCATTTTGAGTTAACTTTTGTGCATGGCGAGAGAAAGGGATTCAGTTTCATTTTGACGCATATGGATTTCCAGTTTTCCCAGCACCATTTGTTGAAGATGCTATCCTTCCTCCATTGCATGCTTTTAGCCCCTTTATCAAATATAAGATAGTTGTAGTTTTGTGGATTGGTTTCTATGTCCTCTATTCTATACCATTGGTCCACCCGCCTGTTTTGGTACCAATACCATGCTGTTTTTGCTACTATTGCTCTGTAGTATAGTTTGAAGTCTGGTATTGCTATACTGCCTGATTCACACTTCCTGCTTAGCATTGTTTTTGCTATTCTGGGTCTTTTGTTTTTCCATATGAATTTCATGATTGCTTTATCTATTTCTACAAGAAATGCCGTTGGGATTTTGATTGGCATTGCATTAAACCTATAGAGAACTTTTGGTAATATCGCCATTTTGATGATGTTAGTTCTGCCTATCCATGAACAGGGTATATTTTTCCATCTTCTAAGATCTTCTTCTATTTCTCTCTTTAGGGTTCTGTAGTTTTCATTGTATAAGTCTTTCACCTCTTTTGTTAGGTTGATTCCCAAGTATTTTTTTTTTTTTGAGGATATTGTGAATGGAGTGTTTTTCCTCATTTCCATTTCAGAGGATTTGTTGCTGATATACAGGAATGCCTTTGATTTATGCGTGTTGATTTTATATCCTGCCACTTTGCTAAATTCATTTATTAGCTCTAATAGTTTCTTTGTAGACCCTTTTGGGTCTGCTAGGTATAGAATTATGTCATCTGCAAATAGTCATAATTTAAGTTCTTCTTTTCCTATTTTTATGCCTTTAATTTCTTTCGTCTGTCTAATTGCTCTGGCCAGTGTTTCGAGAACTATGTTGAACAGAAGTGGTGAGAGAGGGCATCCCTGTCTTGTTCCAGATTTTAGAGGGAATGCCTTCAATTTTTCTCCATTCAGAATGATGCTAGCCTGAGGCTTAGCATAGATTGCTTTTACAATGTTGAGGTATGTTCCTGTTATCCCTAGTTTTTCTAGAGTTTTGAACATAAAGGGATGCTGTACTCTGTCGAATGCTATTTCTGCATCTATCGAGATGATCATATGGTTCTTAATTTTAAGTCTATTGATGTGGTGAATAACATTTATTGATTTCCATATATTGAACCAGCCTTGCATCCCAGGGATGAATCCTACTTGATCATGATGCACAATTTTTTTGATATGTTTTTGAATCCAATTCGCCAGAATTTTATTGATGATTTTTGCATCTAGGTTCATTAGAGATATTGGTCTGTAGTTTTCTTTCTTTGAAGTGTCTTTGTCTGGTTTAGGAATCAGGGTGATGTTGGCCTCATAGAATGAATTTGGAAGTTCTCCCTCTTTTTCTATTTCCTGAAATAGCTTGAAAAGTATTGGTATTAGTTCCTCTTTAAAGGTTTTGTAAAACTCTGCTGTATTCCCATCCGGTCCTGGGCTTTTCTTAGTTGGTAGTCTTTTGATGGTTTCTTCTATTTCTTCAATTGATGTTGGTTTGTTTAGGTTATCTATATCCTCCTGACTCAATCTGGGCAGATCATATGACTTAAGAAATTTATTGATGCCTTCACTATCTTCTATTTTATTGGAGTGTAAGGATTCAAAATAATTTCTGATTATCTTCTGTATTTCTGAAGTGTCTGTTGTGATGTTGCCTTTTTCATCCCGTATGCTAGTAATTTGATTTCTCTCTCTTCTTCTCTTTGTTAGCATGGCTAAGGGTCTGTCAATTTTATTTATTTTTTCAAAGAACCAACTTTTAGTTTTGTAAATTTTTTCAATTGTTTCTTTTGTTTCAATTTCATTAATTTCAGCTCTGATTTTAATTATTTCTTGCCTTCTACTTCTTTTGCTGTTGTTTTGCTCTTCTTTTTCTAGGTTTTTGAGATGAAGTATGAGATCATTTATTTGTTGGTTTTTTCTTTTTTTAAGGAATGAACTCCAAGCAATGAATTTTCCTCTTAGAACTGCTTTCAATGTGTCCCATAGATTCCGATATGTTGTGTCTGTGTTTTCATTTATCTCTAAGAATTTTTTAATTTCCTCCTTGATGTCTTCTATAACCCATTGATCATTCAGTAACCTATTGTTCATTCTGCAAGTGATGCATGATTTTTCCTTCCTTCTTTTATCGTTCATTTTCAGTTTCATTCCATTATGATCAGATAAGATGCATGGTATTATCTCTACTCCTTTATATTGTCTAAGAGTTGCCCTGTGACATAATATATGATCTATTTTTGAGAAGGATCCATGTGCTGCTGAGAAAAAAGTGTAACTGCTTGATGTTGGGTGGTATATTCTATATATGTCAATTAAGTCTAGGTTATTAATTGTGTTATTGAGTTCTATAGTTTCCTTATTCAACTTTTGTTTGGAAGATCTGTCCAGTGGTGAGAGAGGTGTGTTGAAGTCTCCCATGATTATTGTATGGTGGTCTATTAGACTCTTGAACTTGAGAAGAGTTTGCTTGATGAACATAGCTGCACCGTTGTTTGGGGCATATATATTTATGATTGTTATGTCTTGTTGGTGTATGGTTCCCTTGAGCAGTATATAGTGTCCCTCTTTATCCCTTTTGATTAACTTTGGCTTGAAATCTATTTCATTTGATATGAGTATGGACACTCCTGTTTGTTTCCGAAGTCCATATGAGTGATATGATTTTTCCCAACCTTTCACCTTCAGTCTATGTATATCTTTTCCTATCAAATGCGTCTCCTGTAGGCAGCATATTGTTGGGTCATGTTTTGTGATCCATTCTACTAGCCTGTGTCTCTTAATTGGTGAGTTTAAGCCATTAACATTTAGGGTTATTATTGAGATATGGTTTGTTCTTCCAGCCATATTTGTTTATTTATGTTACTAAACATGGTTTGTTTTCCTCTTTGATTATTTTCCCCCCTTTACTGTCCTACCTCCCACTGTTGGTTTTCATTGTTGTTTTCCATTTCCTCTTCCTGAAATGTTTTGCCAAGGATGTTTTGAAGAGATGGTTTTCTAGCTGCAAATTCTTTTAACTTTTGTTTATCGTGGAAGGTTTTAATTTCATCTTCCATCCTGAAGCTTAATTTCGCTGGATACACGATTCTTGGTTGGAACCCATTTTCTTTCAGAGTTTGAAATATGTTACTCCAGGATCTTCTAGCTTTCAGAGTCTGTGTTGAAAGATCAGCTGTTATCCTGATTGGTTTACCCCTAAATGTAATCTGCTTCCTTTCTCTTGTAGCTTTTAAAATTCTCTCCTTATTCTGTATGCTGGGCATCTTCATTATAATGTGTCTAGGTGTGGATCTCTTATGATTTTGCACATTCGGCGTCCTGTAGGCTTCTAGGATTTGGGATTCTGTCTCATACTTCAAGTCTGGGAAGTTTTCTTGTATTATTTCATTGAATAGATTGCTCATTCCTTTGGTTTGGACCTCTATACCTTCCTGTATCCCAATGACTCTTAAGTTTGGTCTCTTTATGTTGTCCCATATTTCTTGAATGTTCTGCTCATGGTTCCTTAACAGTCTTTCTGAGCTGTCTATGTTCTTTTCAAGTTGAAATACTTTGTCTTCATTGTCTGATGTTCTATCTTCTAAGTGTTCTACTCTGCTGGTAGTATTCTCAATTGAGTTTTTAAGTTGGTTTATTGCTTCCTGCATTTCCAGGATTTCTGTTTGTTTGTTTTTTATTACCTCTATCTCCCTGTATAGTTGATCTTTTGCTTCTTGGATTTGTTTATGTAATTCATTGTCGAAGTGATCTTTCATTGTCTGATTTTGCTGTCTAATGTCTTCCTTGAGACTCCAGATCATCTGAAGCGTGTATATCCTGAACTCTTTATCTGACATTCCATCTGCTGCTGCTATTACCTCTTCTAAAGTTAAGTTGACCTGCATTGCTTGTGGTCCTTTCTTTCCTTGTCGTTTCATACTGCTCACGTTTCTTTCTGCTTGGTGAAACTGTTATGTTTTTGAAAATTTCCCCCTATATATTTATATTGCTCTTGTATAATTGAAAATCTCCCTTGCAGGGCGGGCAGCAGCTGTGCTCCTCCTCCAGTTGGTGTGACGTGTCTACCACGCCCGCGGACCCCTGGGGCTGTTCTGCCGGTCGGTTGCAGGTCTGCCTACCTTGCAGGCGCGGGCGGCGGCTCTGCTCTGCCCTTACACCAATTGGGGTGACATGTCTACCACGCTGGGGGGTCGCTGGGCCTGTTCCGGGCGCGGGAGGCGGCTCTGCTCTGCCCCTACTCCAATTGGTGTGACGTGTCTACCACTCCGGCGGGTCGCTGGGCCTGTTCCGGGCGTGGGCGGTGGCTCTGCTCTACCCCTACTCCAATTGGTGTGATGTAACTACCACGCCGGCGGGCCACTGGGCCTGTTCAGGATGCGGGCAGCGGCTCTGCTCTGCCCCTACTCCAATTGGGGTGACGTGACTACCACGCCGACGGGCCTCTGGGCCTGTTGTGCCAGTCGGTCGCAGGTCTGCCTACCTTGCGGGCGCGGGTGGCGGCTCTGCTCTGCCCCTTCTCCAATTGGGGTGACGTGACTACCACGCCCACGGGTTATTGGGTCTGTTCCGGAGGGCAGACTTTTTATATCAACTTCATATGATGGTAATTCTCTCTTAAGTCATTTGGTTGGTTGTTTCCCTAGACTGTAAAATCCAAGACAATGTGAGCCTTCTCTGTCTAGTTTTTTTGTTTCTTATGTTTTTTTCCTGTACCTAAAATAGAGCATTAGAAGATGACTTGCAGAAACCATCCCAAAGGAAAGAAAGAAGAGATGCTACTTTGTCATTACTCCTGCCTTGGAATTATTACTTAAAATCTCTCAGCCTTTTCATCTAAACACCCTCTGCATTTTTTTACTGAGCCATACTTATTAAAACAAAACAGTCCTCCTTTTAAAGTCCAAATATTTCCTAGCACTTTCTTTCATGGGTACACTCATAGACTTCCTTTCCTTCCTGTTGCCCAGGCTTCTCCTACTTGGTCAGGGAGGGTGACTGCTAGTCACTGACTTTCACCTCTAAGATTAATTCTGAGTCATGGAGGTACACCTTCCTCTTCCTCTTGTAGACTGGCTCCAGGTAGCAAGGCAATCAGCTCCCACACTGAGCTTGTGAAAGGCTGTCCTAGTATCACCCTGGCACGGTGTCTGTTGCACAAGCTCACACTGTGAATGATTTGAAGCGTGTTCCAGCTCCAGCCACCAGTATCCCCATTTGGGTGTCAGCTGACTAATTCCAGCTCTTCGTCCTCTGATTTGTTCTTGGATCTGGGCCAGCTACTTAGCTTCCAAATGCCTACATTTTTCACATCTGTAATATTAAGATAATGCCAACTTTCATTCGAGCTTCTGGGAACAGAATTAAACTGTAGATGAACATTGATGTTTCCATGGTAACAGTCGTGTCAGGTATATAGCACGCCACTGGAGACAATAAATTATTTATGATAAGCACTTGTAAAACTCATAACTGTCACGGTAATAAAAGATTTTTACAGGAAATCCTGGGGATATACTATCACATTAATTTGCATTCATTATTTCAGGGAGAGTTCATCATCCTGCTCCAAAATACCTCACTCTCAATTCAAAGAATAAAATCAATTAGCACATCCTGGAGTTGCTGAATTCAAAAGCAATATGAAGTGCTCCCATAGCTGGTATAAGCAGGCTTCCTGGGGATATTCATTAAAACCAGGGAGGAGTCCATGGGTGTGGCTTGTTTGGGAAGAAATGGTTCCAACTTGGGACCATTAGAAGAAAATAGGAATGCTAGGAAGACAAATTTGTTATAATATTATTGCTATGTTATTTGGGGATTTTTTTTTCTTTTTTCTTTTTGGTACTGGGTATTGAACCCAGGGGCACTGTATCATGGAGTTACATCCTGAGTTTAATTTTTTATTTTATATTTTGAGGCAAGCTCTCACTAAGTTGCTGAGGCTGGCCCTTGTGCTTGCATCCTCCTGTCTTAGTCTTCTGGGGAATTTTTAAATATCTAGAAAAGCACAAATATAATAATAGTCACTTGCATTATTATCATTCAGAGATAACCAATATTAACATTTTTGTCTATAGCCTTCTATCATATTTGCATACATATGTATATAAATACACACACATGTATTATGTATATGCATATACACAAACATTGTATTATAATTGCTTTGATTTGTGAACATTTTCACAAATCATTAATTTTCTTGTAGACCATAATTGGCTGATTATATCATCATAAGGATGTAACAGTTTATTTAACCAATTCATAACTAATAAATTCAGATTGTGTTTCGAATTGTCCATTAAAATCAATTCATGTATTAACTTGAGACCTTATATTAATTAATCTGACACATTCTAGATCCACAAATATTTTGGTTCATCCATAATAGTTCCATTACTAATAACACTTTCTTTCTCACAGTGTCTTTGCTAACAGCTAGATAAAGCAAATATACTCCAATTCCTCTTCAATAACAATTCCCATAATAGTCTCACAAAGAAAGGACCTCTGCCTGAGTTTTGTTTTTCCATACTTTTTGGTCTGGCTTATGGATCTTTTGTCTAGAATGTTATTTTTTTCTTCATTCTGTTGAAAATATTTTTCTGAATTACCTTTTTAATTATAACATTAATTTCTTCATTTTAATTCCAAATTCATTCTTATTATTTACTTTTTATAATGTTATTTTAAATTTTCTCTCTTAACAAAGGTTTCTTTCTCTAACCCATCAGATCTAAAACATTTTTAGAATTAAAATCCTTTTAAACTTTTAGAGGATTCCCAAAGAGCTTTTGTTTCTGTGAGTCGTATCTATTGCTATTTATCATATTAGAAATTAAAACAGGAATATTGAAAGTATCACTTCATTTTAAAGTAATGTTATAAAACCTAACAACACATTTTACGAAAGACTCATATTTTGCAAAGCAAAAAACAAATTTATCGAAAATTTGCAAGACTCTTTAATGTCTGGAACAACAAAAGGCAGCTGGATCCTCCAATCTGCTCTGCATTGATGATGTTGCCACTTTTTGTTCTGGTTGAAGCATGTGAAGAAAATCCTGTTTCTCACAAATGTGTGGTTGGTAAAGGAAAGACCTAGCAGTTCTCCTGAAAAGTCTCAGGGACTCCCAGGGATCCTCTGCCCACGTTTGAGGAATTACAACCCCAAACTAACTTCTGGGCAGCCTTTTTATATTTTTCCATTTTCCTTTTTGTAAAAATATAGTAGTGAAAGTATTTCAAAGTGTGATCAAACTATAACATAAAAAATACTATAGTGATAGGCAGAAATCCACACCTATACAGAACACTGTACAACATTCCTTTGGGGGTATTTGGGAGATAAGGTGCTATCTGAAGTAACATGGTAACTAAAGCAAGTCATTCTTCCCAGGGGACATTTAGGTTTCACACTTAACCACTATGAGTCAAAACTAAGAATTTTCTAAATAGAACTTAAAATTTTCTTCATGTAGTTTTGTTTAAAAAAAAAAATTTTCCCCCCAGGAGAATAAAATGTGAATTCTGGCTTAATTTGGAAATGGACTTGTATCTCTCTAAAATCCACTGCAGGTTATCTTAATTTCCTTTGCTCTGTAAAATGGACTCATTCTTTGTTTCTTGGAAATGTTGAATGTGTCATATTTTAACTCAATGAGGCCAGAAGTGGAACTAATCACTATGACACATTTAAAAACCAGAATATGAAGTTTCCCTGTGGTAGACCTCAGAATCCTGTGTATTGCAAATGATCAAATATGAGATCCAATGATTCTTTATTTTATTTTATTTTTTTAGTTGTTAGTAGACCTTTATTTTATTTTTTTTATACATGGTGCTGAGAATTGAATCCAGTGCCTCACATGCCAGGCAAGTGTGCTATCGCTGAGCCCCAGCCCCAGCCCCCAGTGATTCTTATATAACTTATTCTGCAATGGGTTGATTGCACACACCCTGTTGGCAGATGTGAGAAGCTGAAATATTTGCATCCTCGTGGGACCTGTGTCTCAATAGTGCACATTCTGCTTAATCTGGTAGAGGGACTTGGCCAGTAGAGGAGGATTTGGGGACAGGAGAGATCATATACAATCCTGCCCTTGATCCCCACCCATAGGTCCAGTAGATTATCCATCCCTGTAAGAACCTCCTGGCAGTAGTTCTGCTCTCAACCTTTGAGAGGTAGGGGAGAGGCCGGAAACAGCTTTTATTTTTCCTAATCCTCCCCAAATTCTGATTGTACCTAAATTTGGCATCCCATGTATTTGCAGCCCACATTTCAGAGAGACTTTGTGTCTGCATTTGGAAAATTGAGACAATGGTCCCTAGGGCTGGGTGAGGACAAAATAAAAATTGATATGAAAATGCTTTGAAAACAATTTAAATCCATATAAGTGTAAGAGTCATTATTTTTAAGTGCCTAAAATCTCCTTATTATAAGGCATTTGTGAACATAGACACAGCGAGTCTGAAGGGATTCTTTCATTTGCTTTATGTAAAGTCCATTGGGTGGGCTGGACCCGAGGTAAAGCAGAACATCATGGCAGACACGTGTGGAGGAGGACCATTGCTCCATTCAGGCAGCCAGGAAGCAGAGAGTGGGAAGGGGAAGTGGTCACAGGGAATATGAACCCTTTCAGTACACACCCTCAGTGACCCACCTCGTCCAGCTACACCTCATCTGCCTATAGTTACCACCTAGTCAGTCCATTCAAACTAGGATGGACTGATTAGGTTACAGCTCTCACCATCCAATTGTTTTACCTCTGAACATTCCTGCATTAACACAGGAGCAGGACACCTCACATCTAAACCAGAACAGCATTGTCAGACCAAGGACAAGAATAGGCTAGATTCTTTCCAGATCATCCTATGATGATCTAGGCCTTGGAGATTTTGGAGTTGACAGTCACAGGAAAGCCAGATGTTGATCTCTTCTCTTCCCTTGTGTCATAAATGAGTGGTATTGAACTTTATTATCTTCCTATATAGCCTAATGACTTGTTCTATCATGAAAAATTGGTTGCAGCTTCATTATCATTGACTTTATTTTTCAAGTTTTTTATACTTTACTATCAAAACTTAGCTAATAAAAACCCTAAAGATTGCTTTATTAGAGTATACTAAATACTTCAGTGTATGCATCCAACATTTTAAAAAACCTCTATCAATTTTTTTTTCAGTTAATAATAAGCAGGGCCTTGGCACCAAAATAATCTTTGAACTTAGAAATTGGTTCTTGAGTGAAGCCTCAACTTCTTTGTGTTTAATTAGGCTTCAATTGCTCCACTTAAAAAGGTCACCTAAATTTGGAAAAGACAACTGATTTTAATTGTGACAATCTAATGCCTGCTGAATTTTATTAGAAAGGATCAAGTACTTTTTTCCATCCACTTAGTGACATTTACTTATACTTTTCACCAGTAGGGCACACCAAAAAAAAAAAAAAACAAAAAAAAACTTGGATTCTCAAGTAATGAAGCAATCATCATTTAATGGATTAGACTTTGCTTCCTTGTATCAGCATTATCAGCTTGCTGTGTGCCAATATTCTAGGCTATGTGCACCTAATTTTCTTTGCTGCAATAAGGGAACTATGTTGCCCATGGGATTGATTAGAGGTGTTGCAGGTTGAATAAGAAATTGTCTGCAAGCACTTAGAATCTCTAGAGGGAGCTGGGTCATACATGAAAGTGACTTTATTTCTAGGGAGTCAAGGTAAAATGAACTGGGTAACCAGGGGAGAGGACTCAATAGGAGTTAAGGCAGAGGAACTGGAAAGGAACTCTGTGGAACCTGAGCTAGAGTTCTGTAGGCTCGTTTCCCGTGGCAGTGTGGGACTGTCAGGCAACATATTCTTCATATTATTATTTGGTTCACATGGAAAATGGAGGTCGGTTCTAGATTGCAGCTAAGAACTAGACCAAAGACTCCAGATATTCTCTGAGACATGTCAACTTGGTTTATATACAATATTGGGCAAAATGAGAAAAATAATTTGGCTACAGATTGCAACCCTGAACCTCTCACATAGACCACTATTCAGATATGATCTGGATTATTATCATTATTTTTCCCAACTACGTATAGCTAAGGATTTTTTTCTTTCTCCCTTTTTGGGCTGAAGTTGAATCCAGGCCCTCATACATGCTAGTCAGACATTCTACCATCACTCCAGGAATTTTTTTTTAAAGCAAGAATTCATTACCTTTATTTTTATGATTTTTTCACATATCTGCATGGAAATTTCAAATACTACAAAATTATTTCACTACTTGTTTCCTATTGCTTGGAACTATCATTGAATGAATTTTGCATTATAGGAAAAATAACAGCCTGGACTCTCACATCCCCACAGGTGTCTCTGAGAGGAAAGGGTTACTACATCCAAGATAAGAATTAGAGAAAGAGGGGAAGAAATAGAGAAGGTTATAGAAGTGCTATCAACTGCTGCTATGGCCGCCCTGATACAGTTGGGAAGAAGTAAGCTAGCCTGAGGGCTTGAGGCTGGAAGCTATTGATCTACCAGCAGAAGAGGAAAATTATAGCTCTGGAAAAGATTGATCAGAAAACAGATTCTTAAGAGCAGTTGAACAATGTTACGGAAGATGAACTTATTTCTGTTCTCCAGTGTTGCTAGCAAAAAAGTTTGTGCTCTTGTTTTAGATAAAATGGTTACACTAAGAATTTGAAGCATCTCATAGGCATATCTTTCCAAAGCCCCTAGAGATGTGAGTCATTATAGCAGAATCTTGAGGAAAAGACAACTCATAGGGATTTGCAAAAAGTGACATTTTATCTCTGTGTCTAGCTAATATACCACTTTCTTGAAAGGACTGGTTTGAGGATTCTTCACTGTTCTATTAATGATGATGATCCAAGGACAAAGGAACCTAGCAATTACACATGGTCCAAGAGCATCCCCTCCTCTGATTTCTCCTTACTCAGTAGTCCTTATTCTCTTAAACTTTTCTCAAGAAAGGATTGGATCTATTCCTTCCTCCAAAGGAGCAGAAAGATTTGGCTTGTTTTTCTCAGGCGGATTTTCATTAGGGTGCTACTACTTGTAGATTCTACTACTTGTAGAATCCCACACATCAGCTAAGTTGATGGGGAGGTATTTGGGAAAGCAAGAAAGATGCTGTTGATCCTAGCTAGCTGTCTCTGCTTCTGAGCAAGGCAGGACCTGGTGGGTTCCCACTAACACAGCAGACATCTCTGTCAAAACCACTTCAGAAATCATAGTTAGATATTCATGTTGTATGTCAGGATAAATGGCTGCACGGGGTGGAGCTTCCTAATGTCCTGTCTGGCACTGACCCTAAGGCAACTTTTAGCAGTTGTAGAACAGTTTTTAAGTTGATGCCCATCCTTGGCAAGGGTGGAGGCATTGGACCTGGGAGAGGGGTCTTTTGCTGAGGAAGGTCTCATCATTTCTCAGAATTATTCTTATAAAGAAAGCAAAAGGAAAATTTTATTACATAGTTGCAACCGATTGTGGTAAAAAATACCAAAGCAAAAGTTGAATATGAACCTGCTTTCCTTTCATTTGTTCAGAAAATGCAAGACTTTCTTACTAGGACTGTTCCTTCTTGCATATCACAGACTTATTTGACTTTGCCACCTTGTTAAGCTTGTGGAGTAACATCAGAGGAAGCCCCCCAAATCATGAAGCCATCTGCACAATCTTTATTTCCCTGACAAATCTACCAATCAAGGACACCTGGTTTCTCTAACCATATTCTATTTTGAAAATGACACCTTGGGTACTTTAGGTTGAAAAATTAAAAGTCACATTGTTTTGAGGGAATATAGTTTATAATATGTGCCATTAGAAGCATTTGAACAAAATGTTTTTGGAACGGAAAGAAGGAAATAATCAATTCTAACTGGGGAAGGAAATTATGTTAACAGTAACAATAATATTAGTAGCTGCTATTTTTTCAACTATTCAGTTAGGTCCCAAATGTACACCGATGCTTAATTTTGAGATGGAAATGTGCTGTTCGAATGGGGAAGAACTGTAGGAGACACTGGTTCTGTGACAATATTACTACTGATTGAATAAGGGACTTTCAGTAAGTCATTTACTAACTATCTTCAAATCACCTTCTTCACCTATATAATGAATACTTGCATGTCACATATTTCAGAGGGAAACTTCAAATACAAAATATATGGAAACACTAATTTATTTCCTGATAAACAGGTGTAAGCAGTAGGAAGGTGTTTCTATGCATATGGACATTGCTAATATGTCTTGGCATTGGTTATATGTGTTGAAATACATTTCATAGGCATTTTTGGAAGTGAATTAAGGCTTTTTGAAATATTGGCACATTTTTAGTAATTTCAAATGGAAAAAGCTCAAAAAAAGCTTTTTTTTTATTAGGCTCTGATATATTCTGCTGAGTTCAGTACTTAGAAAAACCACTCACCCTGGGAATGCCACGCTAAAAGGGTGGGGGAGGGGCATAAAGATGAAGTTAACCACACCCCTACCCTCAAAACCCTTCCAATCTAATAGGGAGGGCAAATGTTTAATTAAAATGCTAGAGTCAAAAGAGGCTTACTAATAAAATATTGAATTGGCAAGGAGAAATTAGAAATTCTCAGAATGAGGATTAGAGAAGGTAATTATGCTGACAGTAACAACAACTGTAATAGGAACAGCTACAATTTTTTTTTAGGAGTCTATTATATTCAAGATACACTAAGAATTATTTTGTTTACTCAATGATACCCACTGAATGCTTTTGTTGTTCCCCCCCCAAAAACTTACATGTTGAAACCGTAATTCCCAGTGTGATGATATTTGGAGGTGGGGCCTTTGGAAGGTAAGTAGGTCATGAGGGTGGAGCCCAGATGATGGGGTTAGTGCCCTTATAGGTAAAAGACATGAGTGGGCGGGGGAGGAGAGAAAGAGGGAGATGGTAAACAAGATAGTAGCTGTCACCAAACCAGACCTAGGATCTAACACCTTGAACCTGGAGTTTAAAGCCTTCAAAACTGTGAGAAAGAATTGTTTGTTGTTTAAACCAGTCAGTTAAGGATTTTGTTATAGCAGCCTGAGCTAAGATTCCCTTTCAAAAATCTATAGAAAAACTATTTTCCTTTATTCACAAAAATGCAGAAACCGAGGCTCAGATAGATAGTATGACTTGGATAAGGTGACATGACAGTAAAAGGTGGATTCAAGCTTTTGAGTTTGGGTCTGATGTCAAAATCCATGTTCTTCCACTTTGCCACATTGCGTCTCGGGAGCAACGCCATTTTAGAAACCTACTGCAGTGATGTCTGAACAACCTGACACTTTTAACAGACCTCTTTTCCAACAGCAGCCATGACTGTGTGATACCTATGCAAAGTTTACATCTTTTACATTTTTACAATTTGGTAATTAGGAAAAAAAACCTCCTGTTATTTAGAATATTTTTCAGAAAACATAGTCATTTAAAATATAATAAAGATTCCAAGGTGACTATGTGAAGTGGACATTTCTAAGCAAAATATCGCAATGAGATATTTTTTTACATGACCATTCAAAGGTCATTGAGGTGGGAAGATAGGAGCAGGCACGAGATCCATGTGGAGACTACTTTCTAGTCTCAGGCTTGTACAGCTTGACCTGATCTAGTAACAGCAGCCAGCTGGCTTTCTCCCACTTTCTTTTAGAAAGAGAATCTAGTCATTTTCAAGGGCAAACCATCTAACTAGCATTCGCACATGCTCACAAATGGTTTGTGTTTCATAATCTCCTTATTGGAGCCATTTACTTTGAGTGTTTTTTAGGGAACTCGTCCCTAAAAATAAATAAACACATTTTGGGATCGATAATATTTGCTATATTTTAAATGACTATATTTTCCAAGATACAAGTTCTGAATAAATATAATTACAAAGTTTATTACATGAAAATTCTTAACAATGAAAAAAAAATCTTATAACCATTTGGCTGTGGTTTTAAAATCAACTGTTTTTATTAACAAGAGTGAAAAATGACACAAAAGTGGAAGTAGTTTGGTAATATGCAATATTTATAGTATGCAAAATAAGCTTAAACTCTCACAACATGATAGTTTTCTTCCTTATGTGAAAAAAACTTAAAGAACAACATATTTTGATTCTATTCTTGTTTTAAGATATGATAGCAAAACAATCAAAACAAAAACAAAAAAACCTTCCAATCAATGTGATGACATTTTGGAAACGTTAGTGCAAAGCAAGAAGATTTATTTAAAGTGTAATCCTTCTGTGATCAGCACAAGGCCTAATTTGGTATCAGGCTGGTGTACTGTTGGTTTTTTTGAAGCCCCAAAATACAGAAGAAGAAGCAAGCTTTGTTTTCTCCATCATAGTCAGTGACCTGAATTCCAACCCAAAGCCACAGGCAACAGGCTAATTCCAAGATGGCTGCCATAGTTACAAAGGGTGGTCAATGACACTGCTATAGTAGTTCAGAGTTTTCCTTCAGCCTTTGCAATGGAATTCAAACTGTGCCAGCCATTTTATATTAGTCAGACCCAGGGGATTTTTATTGTTAGTGTGAACCAGATCTATTTTTGTTTAATTCTATGGGAACCACACATAATTTGTACATTTGCCAGAAATCTATTTTCCAATGAGTATTACCCAATTCTAAATAAGTACATTCTGCATTTTTAGATTGGGTGATATAGTAGGGGTGAGTTCAGTTAGAAACACCATTTTAAATGACACAGTCTAGGCTTTCTTTTCTTTTCTTTTTATAACTGACATTTTGCTCTATGACAGTGAGTTAAGGTTTTGCTTATTGTTTTTGCTTTTTTAGAGATATATTTTAAACAAAAACCTATTTTTTAATAGGACTTAAGAACTGATACAGCACTATGGTTTTTTGTTGATTTGTCACATTTGAAATGTGTAACTGCTTTATGTATTTATTTATGCACAGAGATGATCACTATATAAATTCTAGAAAATTAATACCCTGTGTTCTTTCACTCAACAGAGAAAAAGGAAACATTTCTCACTTAACTTTTGAAGCATGATTTATATGGAAATTTAAACTTGTTCCCAGAGATAGCAAGACCTCTTATTCTACTATACTAGGTATCAGAATATGTATGAATGTGTGTGTATGTATGTGTTTTTGTACTTGAACCTAGGACCTCAGGCATACTAAACAAGTGCTCTACCATTGAACTATACCCCAGCTCTTATAATATGTACATTAAGATAATGACTCTCTAACCTGAGGAAAGCAGATTATTTTCACTTGCAACAAAACTTTACTTCCAGAACTGGAAGGAGAAAAAAAATAAGAAAAAAAAAAACTATCTCAGATTCTGAGGGATTCATAGATTTTCTACTTTCCTCAATGGAACAACAGAATTGTTAAGTAAAACAGTCCAAGGAAAATTTATAGAAAATGACTCCTGTACTAAAGCTTTAAAAAAAATTAAAAAAATTATAAAGATTTTACAAAACCATTTTCAGAGCACTAAAGAGAAAACAGAGGAATTTTTAGTGAATATTATTTGTTCCTCCAAACAAAAGTAGGTTTTTTTGTTTAATTTGGTTTTTGATCATAGATGGAGACATAGAAGACTACATGTTTTATTCTACTTGTAAAACTAATTATTTGGCCAAATGTCTGAGGCATAAAATAAAATTTCATGTTTTATTTTGCTTTTCAAATAGACGATTTAAAAAAAAAAAAACATACTTTGGGGGCTGGGGATGAGGCTCAAGCGGTAGCGCGCTTGCCTGGCATGCGTGGGGCGCTGGGTTCCAATCTCAGCACCACATACAAATAAAATAAAGATGTTGTGTCCACTGAAAGCTAAAAAATAAATATTAAAAATTCCCTCTCTCTCTCTCTCTCTAAAAAACAAACAAACAAACAAAAAAAAAAAACATACTTTGGAGGGTTGGGAGAGTGGCTCGGTGGTAGAAGGCCTGTATGGCAGGTGTGAGGTCCTGTTTTTAATCCCCAGCACTAAATAAATAAATAAATAAAATAAAGTGGGGGTGACTTTTTATGTAGAAAAAAATGCTAAAAGAGTAAAATTTAAATGGCCCACAGTCCCATTGACTAGATAATCTTGTTGACATTTTGAAAAATCTAAAGTAATAGAATCACGCTTTTTTTTTTTAATTCAACTAGTACTGAGAGAGGAAATGAAAATTAGGTGCATTCCTCCCTTTTCCTCATCCTACCCTAATGATCAGTCTAATTCTCCAAAGGAGAAATAAAGGAGAAACTATTAACAATTGCTTGTTTATGAAAATGGATTATATCCTGGATATCAACATTATATGTATATGCTTGTATACATGTATTTAGGTATATAAGTAGGACTATTTTCACAAGTGAGTATGTTATTTCATTATATTCTGATTTTTAATTTAATTATATATTTACAGATCTTCCCATATCAGCATACACAAAGCTATCACATTTTTAAAGATGATTTTTATGGTTCATTATTTTTAACAACCATAAAATATTTCATTACATAGTGTGCTATAAATATATAATTAGTCCTCTATCCATTAATATTTATTTCTAATTTCCAACTTACCAATTGAATAGTGGTGAAAAAAGTCCACATTTTAAAATTTGATGGGATTTTTTTTCAGTTTTGGAGGTTGAACCCCTTTTGATTTTTGTATTTTGAGACAAAAATCTCAGTTATTTATTGAGGATTGACTGGAACTTGTGATTCTCCTGCCTCAGTCTCCTGAGTAACTGAGATTACAGGTATGTGCCACTGTACCTGGCTGATAGGATATTCTCTAATTTGTTAAATCAATTTTCTTTCCCATCAGTGGCATTTGAGAATTACTTTTTCTTTAGAAGAGGTATTATCAAAGTTTAAAATTTTTACTCAAGAGAAGTGAAGTTTACAGTGGTCTTTTAAAAATAGATGAACACTTTATAGAAAAATCAGAGTGCTTTTCCTTTTGGGGTATATATTTATTAGTTCAGTAATATGTAAACCTATGTAGGAAAAATAAAATACTTGGATGTAAGTAAGACAGGATTGGCAAAGGGGGCTAGCACCAGAGTAAAACTTGGTAGGCCAATAAGTTTTAGGGATCTTTTTAAAGAGTAAATAAGCTGATAGCTCTTATGTTTAAAAGGTAATATGCAGCTGGGGAAAGGGGAAGTAGGAGTTATTTAATGAGTGTGGAGTTTTCAGTTTTGTAAGATGAATTCTGGAGATTGATGGTATAATAGTGTGAATATATGCAACACTATTGAATTGTGCTCCGTAGGGTGGTTGGCTGGGATATGGCTGAATGGTAGAACCCTTGCCTAGTATTCATGAATCATGAGGACCTGGGTTTGATCTATAGCACCGGAAAAAAAAAAAGAGGTTAAGCTGGTAAGCTTGATATTATATTTATTTTACCACAATTTGAAAAAAAAAAGGGTAATGCACAGAAAGTATACATTTTTAGAGAAAGAAACAACTACCTAAATATAATCTCAAAAGTGGAAGGGAAGACTCTCTATGGAGACTCAGTTGAATACCTTCACAGTAGGATAAGACTTAGAATACAAAGAGTGCTAGTAATGGACTTAAAATTAATCTAAGACACAAATGACTAATATTAGCAGCAGTAATCTCCCCATTCTGCTATGGAACAGTTGCCTGCTGTACCTGACAGATACCAGGATATTGCTCCTGCTGGGAAAGTACCTGTTCTCTGGAGCCTCAGTGGTCTCTGTAATAAAAGTACAGTCATAATCTTCAATCCCAGTGTCCAGGTTTATGCCTGAAGTGCACATGACAAGGATGTAGAACCACGGTGAGGACCAGGGAGCTCAGTTCACTCTCTCACATACTCTGTTGATTCAAAGTGCTTTGTCATTCTTTTTATTTCTCTTCCCTCATAGTCACCTGGTGAGAAGAGCCAGGCTGAATGGGAGAGGGCAGTCACCAAAACCTAGAGAAATAACACTTTTGTTCACAGTGGCTGATTACCAGGACAGACAAATCACTGTTTTGAAAATAAAATGTTATCTTGGAAAGGTGACTCTCAGTGAATGCTGGGGAATTTAACTTTAGTTAAAGTGCTTCACAAACTTAAGCCCATTTCCCAACTATTCAATGGAAGTTGGACAGCTGCTAGTGGTCTGTTTTATCTTAGTGGAGAGCAGAGGTTCTCATCCTTGGCTGCAGGTTAGAAACATTGGGAAATTGCAAAGCCACAGTGGCACATGCCTGTAATCCCAGTGGCTCCAGCAGCTGAGGCAGGAGGATCTCAAGTTCAAAGCCAGCCTCAGCAACTTAGTGAGACCCTAAGCAATTTAGCAAGACTCTGTCTCTAAATAAGATACAAAAAGGGTTGGGGATGTGGCTCAGGGGTTAAGTGCCCCCAGACCAATAAATCAGACTCTCTGGGTGACTCTTCTGGTGGTTCCATCATGCAGCTAGGGCTGAAAGTCCCTGGCACTGAGGATTTCAACTTTAGTGGGCATAATCCTTGGCAGGGCTTGCCTTCCCACCACCAAGAAATTGGGTTTTGTTTGCTTGTTTATTTTCAATGCTGAGGATCAAAACCAGGGTCTCACACATGCAAGACAAGTGCTCTACCCCTGAGCTACATGTCAGCCCTACATTTCCTATGCGTAGCTCAGGTAGTACTGAGGCAAATGTTCTCTGGTTCACATGTGCCTACTGCATAGTGCCTGAAGTTCCTAAATTTTTCATCATTATCACTTACTCTCTTTGCTTCTCCATAAATCTGGTTCTCTGGGCCTTGTTCTTAAGGCTCATCACCCCAAACTAATCATTTTTATTGCTTTGCCCTGGAACATGCCCAAGATATGCACTCATTTACAACGAATCACTCCAAAGTAGTCCACATAATCCAATGAAATCCTGACTGACTGAACAAAATGGAAAGATTATGTCATGGTTTCTCCAGGACATGCTTTTGCTAACAATTTCTAGAGTCAGACTTAAAAACAAGAACACAAGCTGGGTGTGGTGGCACATATCTGTAATCCCAGCTATTCACAAGGGTGAGGCAGGAGGATAACAAGTTTGAAGCCAGTGTGAGCAATTTAGCAAGACCCTACCTAAATTATGGAGGACTGGGGATGTAGCTCAGTGGTAAAGTGCCCCTGGGTTCAATTCCAGGTACTGCAAAAAAGAGTAAAAACAAAACAACAAAACAGACAAGCAAACAACAACTAAACAAGAATACAACCTTCAACATTATCACCAACATCAAAATGTATCATTAAGGATGTTCTGCTGAGTTACAATTAACTCACTGACTACCGAACCTGAAGATATCTTTAGTTAGGCTTACACAGAATTCATCCTCTGAAGGTTGCATTCTTGCCTGTCCTTTTGAAGTTGTCTTCATTAAATTTTTCCTTCATTTTTTCCCCCCAAACTGGGGATTGAACCCAAGGCCTCGTGCATACTAGGCAAGTACTCTGCTATATAGCTACATCCCCAGCCCTTACCTTTATTATTTTTGACCACTGCTCAAGTTAATGTAATCAGCAAATGATGAGATGTGTGTGTTCCCTGACTCATGTTTTCAAGAGAAATTTTGAACCTGCTAATGCCCCAAGCAGATTCCACATGTTCAGATGCCTGGTGATATCTCCAGGCTCACCTACAACTCCACATGCCTATTTGAATAATCATAGCCCCATACAAGATGGTCAGAATCAACATTTTCTAGTGAAAAGACAACAGGCTTTGGGGTGAGAGGAATCTTCTTTGAGCTTGCAACTCGGCTTCTCACTAGCTATGTGACTTTAGGGAATAACTTAATCCTATAGAGTCTCAGTTTTACCCCTCTTTGGAAATGTGCGGTTACAATAGCTCCCTCAAAGGAGTACTGTGGCAATGATGAAGTGAAACACAAGAGCACTGAACACACTGGCTGATACATAGCAAGGTGCTCAAGCAATATTAAGCTTTCTTTCCTTCCATGTAATATAAGACGGATCATATGAAAAGCTGAGAATATAAATATGGACATTTTGCTGACTCAGTTTGCTCCAAGATATTATGGGAAAGGAAAAATAGTTCAAACAAGTGTTGTCTCAACCCTTAGAAGGTCACTCATCCAAGGGTGACTGGGTTATATGCCAGCATCAGTCAATGTTGGGCAGGGGACACTCTGGATTCTGGTTGGGATCCAGACTAGCATGGCTGAGGCCAAGGCCAAGAAGGAGGCACAGAGTGAAGCCAAGGAGACCAACCAGAGCCAAGGAGAGGCAGGTGCCATGCTTGAAGGCAGCAGGAGGTCACTGAGCAATAGTGGCTTTCAAAACCTGGAAGATGCCATGAAGAGGCAAAGGGTCAGCTACCAAGAAGAGGTCTAGAGGCCAAGAGTCTGCATCAGGGGAGATGATGGAGTCTGGCATGGAGCAACTGCACAGCAGCAAGGCCCCAGTCAAGGTCATCAGGAGGCAGGTTACAATCTACAGCCTTCCAGAGCCGCTCTTGCCTTCTTACATTGACCTGGCTGAACTTCTGTTCTTATATTCTTTCTTGTTGGCAGGCTTTAAAAAAGTGGTTATAAATGTATTCTTGTATAATTAGACTATCCATTAGGAAGAATGGGCTAAATTAACTAAAAAAAATCTCAGTGCCAATAAAAGTTTCTATCCCAGCCCACTGTAAGTCAGGGAGGTGGCTAGGAGGGGACTCTGCTTCATGCAAGTACTCGGGGACTAGGTTGCTCTTATCAGATGGCTCTGCCACCTCCAGCAGGAAATCTTAAATTCTTTTCCTTTTTCTTATCCCCCCTCCTCCAATTTTTCTTTCTTTTGGATGTTTGCATCAAGTTGTATGGATACCAGCTCAGCATGAAGTTTTCAACTGTGTAAAATGACAAATGACAAAAAATATGAATTGTGACAGGGTAATAGAGATGCTTCTTGATTAATACACATGCTTTTTTTCACGTGGGATATCATCATGTCATCATGCTGCAGGACTTCGAAAGAGTCACAGTGTGCTCACTGCTAAGCCTGGAGTAGGGTCAACACCATACCTCAGCCCTTGTCACATGTGCTGTACATTGTCATCTACTGCTGCTTTAGCAAACTGGTTCTCAAACTTGATGGTTTCAACACTCATCTTATTTTGCTCATGATATTGTGGATCGGGAGTTTGGGAAAGTCTTAGGTGGACAACTCGTCCAGGGTCTATGTGGCCTCCATTAGGGCAGCTGCCAGATGATACTGCTCCAAGAAGGCTCCCACACTCACGAGTTGGTGTCTCGGTGTCTCTGGCCCAGTATTTTTTTGGCTTGGTTCTCCCAGCATGGTGTTTTCAAGGTGGTCATGCTTACTAGATGGCAGCCAGCTTCTAAACTCAAGAATAGAGACTGACAAGAGTGGAAACATGAATGTGGATATTTTTCTAATTTAATCAAGTCTAGGAAATTACCAGAAAGGGAGAATAATCTAAACTTGTGCTGGACTTGTCCCGAGAAGGTCACCCCACTGAGGGCAACTGGGTTACTCTGCAGCATCGAGCTCGATTGAGTGGGGACCACAGAATCTCTTCTGCTGTGTCCATGAGTCATGAGTCAAAGCCGTCATCCTTGCGCTCACCAGGTTCAAGACCTCCTAGCTCAAGGAAAGGGACCCCAGAAATGTGTGGCCATCTTTAACCTGTAAAACCATACTGGGAGGTAGATGTCATTGTTTCCATTGACTGATGAGGAGATAGAACCTTGAAGAAGTTGAGTATGTTGTCCAAAGTCACAAGCAAAGTTAGTTAGAAGCTAGACCAGGCTGGTTCCAATGACAGAGTTCTCAATCACACTATCTCCTTTATTTCCCCTGACTTGGGCATACGACTGTTAGGCAGTAGCTACAATGAGCAGTGAAATGCAGGCAAGGTCACAAGTGTTCTTTAAATTACTTTAGAGTCCTTGTTTAAATAATTCCAATATAGGCAAGAAAGCAAAGGGTGGTAGTTAATTTGTAAAAATAAACAGAAGCAAGGGAACTAGTTGGAAATCGTGTCAAGAGAAAAGGATTAATGGTACTAACTCTTGACAGGGGCCATTGTTGCTGATGTTAAGCTAGGAATTATGGCTATAAGTGCCTCTAATTGTCTGGGAAAGAAGATTCCTTCAGTAGCACAGATGCACTAAGGTAACTTCTGACCCAGCAACTGACCTGACCACATTAACACTGGTCGTGTATTCATATACGAACATAGGAAGGTTATGTCCAATTCATTCTACCATCTTTCCTATTCCTATAACCCCATCTCTTCCCTTCTAATGGTCTAATCCAATGAACTTCTATTCTTCCTGCCTCCTTTATATCTCAGAGAGAACTTTTGGCCTTTGTTTTTTTGGGATCAGCTTATTTCACTTAGCATGATAGTTTCCACTTCCATCCATCTATTAGCAAATGCCATAATTTCATTCTTCTTTATGGCCAAGTAATATTCCATTGCATATCATCTTGGTTGGTTCCATAGCTTAGCTAATGTGAATTAAGCTGATATAATTGATGTGGCTGTGTCACTGTATGCTGATTGTAAGACCTTTGGGTATATACGAAGGAATGGCATAACTGGGTCAAATGGTTGTTCCATTCCAAGATTTCTGAGGAATCCCCATACTGCTTTCCAGAGTGGTTGCACCAATTTGCAGTCCCACCAGGAATGTATGAGTGTACCTTTTCCTCCACATCCTCACCTACATTTATCATTATTTGTATTCTTGATAATTGCCATTCAGACTAGAGCAAGATGAAATTTCAGTGTGATTTTAATTTGCATTTCTCTAGTTGTTAGAGACGTTGAACATTTTTTCATATATTTGTTGATCAATTGTGTTTATTCGTCTGTACACTTCGTCAG
Source organism: Spermophilus citellus (assembly GCF_964194105.1). Taxonomy (NCBI): domain Eukaryota; kingdom Metazoa; phylum Chordata; class Mammalia; order Rodentia; family Sciuridae; genus Spermophilus; species Spermophilus citellus. The sequence continues at coordinate 175,967,465 of NC_138184.1, read as the reverse complement.
CCCATCTATTGATTGGGTTATTATTTTTTTATGTGTTGAGTTTTTTGAGTTCTTTATGTATCCTAGAGATTAGTGCTCTGAGATGTAGATGGCAAAGATTTTCCCATTCTGTAGACTAGAGAGTCTAGTCTTCATGTTCTTGATTGTTTCCTTTGCTATGAAGAAGATTTTTAGTTTGATTCCTTCCATTTATTGGGATCAGCTTGATTATTATTGATTCTTGATTTTACTTTTTGCATTTTAGGGGTCTTGTTGAGAAAGTTGGTTCCTAAGCTGAAATGATGAAGATTTGGCCTGACATTTTCTTCTCGTAGGCACAGAGTCTTTGGTCTGTTGCTTAGGTCCTTGATTCACTTTGACTTGAGTTTTGTGCAGGGTGAGAGATAGGGGTGTAATTTCACTCTGTTACATATGGATTTCCAGTTTTCCCTGGACCATTTGTTGAAGAAGCTATTTTTTCTCCCATACATGTTTATGGTACCTTGGTCTAGTATTTGAAAACTGTATATATATATATATATGGGTTTGTCTCGTGTCCTCTATTCTGTACCATTGTTCTTTAAGTCTGTTTTGGTGCTAGTACCATGCTGTTTTTGTTAGTATAACTCTGTAGTATAAGTTAAGATCTGGTATTTTGATGCCACCTGCTTTAAGAGAGAAAAACTTAATATAACTGACAACTTTGAAATATTACAGGTTTACTAACATTTTTTTCCAAGGAACTGGTGATATTTGAGATGAGATTGGGTGCATTTAGAGTGAGTTCAGGGTGGTATGGCTGTACACTAGAGATACTTTGAGGCAAACTCAAAAGCTTTTTTAAAAATACATATAATCAGTACTGCCCTTAGGAAAAGCTTGTACATTGTCCTACAGCATGTTTCTTGATATTTCAGCTACTTTGCTTTACTCAGTCCAGATTTAAAGTGGTAAGCAGGAGCATCTGATTGGCAAAGGCTAGTCACAAGGATAGTCTTAAATTTTCAGGGATGACAAAAAGAATCAAGGATCAGACTCTTCCACTAAGAGCTACACAATGGGGAATTCTGCAAACATCTGAAAGGGTTCCTTCAAAATTCTCTATAAATTTCCAATATATCTGGCAGGCAAATCCTTCCAGCAGTCATTTTTCTTTTCTTTTTTGACACTGGAGATTGAACCTGGGATACTTAAACGACTGAGCTATACTCCCTAGCCCTTTTTATTTTTTATTTTTTTAAATTTTAAGACAGGGTCTCACTTAGTTGTTGAGACGGGCCTTGAACTTGTGATCCTCTTGCTTCACCCTCCCAAATCAATGGAATTACAGATGCACTCCACCCTGGGCAGCACACCAGTCATTTTTATATAAGAAATTCCATTACCAGCAGGGTCCAGGGGAAGAGAATCAATAAAAGTTAAACATGCCACCAGCCCTGTGTGTGGAATCAAGGGGTGTTCTCTATACATGTGAATTAGTGATATTTGGTGAATGGGGGGATCTACAAGGAATGTCTGGGAAGACTGTCATTCTTCAATTTGCAGCATCAATTTGTGAAGGAAATTTGAGCTACTTCCCTGTCCCCTACCACCTGTTTCCTTAAGCCGTTTGATTTCATTCTTCTAGTAAACATGCTCATCAATGAATTCAGAAAATGTGGTTTTAACTGACTAAATTGATAAACAGATGCCAAACTTGGACTGAAGAGCAAGCAGAAACTAATGATGTTTTCTTAGGATTGATTCTGGGCCCAGTATTCTTATTTCCTGCAGTGGTTTGTGTAACGGAATACAGAGAGGTAACTCATTACATTTCCAAACTAAATTTTCAGTGTGAAAAGTGATGGGCCTTTAATTTGGAATCGTCTGCATTCCAAACAGTAGGAGAAGTTACCAGAAACATCACAGAAAGAAGATTCAACTGCAAAGATGAGACATAACCTCTTTGTGTCTCAATGTTCCTTTAGTGAAGGAAAAGAACTAGATTCCCAGAGTTCCTTTCAGTGTTAGTCTTTAAGTAGTATGAAGATAAAGACAAACCATGTGAATATGATAGTCAAAGCTGAAAAATATCCAGTAGTTTTTAGTGGTTTATATTTAAATATGTTATAAAGTGAAATAGTTGTAAAAGAAAAAAACATACACAGTTCAATGTAGTGAGTGGTTAACTCTTATCTGTGGATTGCAAACAAGAGAAATTCTGAACTATTTAGACAAAAAGGGCAATTTATTGAAAGGATCTGGGGTCACAAAATCTCCAAGAAGGACAAGCTCAAAACTCAGGTGATGATCAGACCCAACCATGCTGCAGATTACACAATGAGGACACTCTTGGCATTGTCACTAAATGCTGTGTCCCTGTTGGTGCCACAGAGCACAGATGGATTCTCGACCACGGAGGTATCTTTGCTCACTCCTTCTAGCTTTAAAGCCGTAGGCAGGAACATCGACTTAGCCAAGAGGAGTCACATACCTGGTCCTAAATGTCTAGGAATGGTAAAAATCAAGGAACAAAGTCTTCCACTAAGACTATATAATAGGGGATTATGAAAATTTAGGAAAGGACCCCTTCAACTATAAATTCAAATACATTCAGCATACTAAGGATAATGTATAACAGTCCCGAGGTGGAAAGTATAACTTTGTCTAGCTGTCATTATACTTTTTTACAAGGGAGGAAGTCAATATCTTTTGTTAGAGTTTCATCTGCTTAAAAGGTGCAGAACTAAAAAGCACAGCTTTCTTGATGCATTCAAATCGAACGGTCCTACAGGTACAGAAAGGCTGCATAAAGCCGCTTCAGATAGAAACAGTGGACATTTGCATTTGTTTTTGGTACTCCAGTTTCTGACTCTCCTTATGTTTGTGGCATTATTCACTTTGTGTTTTTACTGTGCTACTAAAGCTGCTAATACTGAAGACCCAAGATACTTCCTTTTCAGCTGTGTCTTGGGCTTGTGTTGAAGGCACCGCAATCAGATGCACAGACCTTGAATTAATTTCACAGGAAGGGGACAATCAGGGAGGCTCCCCAGCAGCAGGGCAGTCAAGGTGGTGGCAGCTCCAGGTGCTAAAAGCCACTAGTGTTGGCAGTACAGGTGTTTAGCGCTGTGTGCTCCAAACCAGTTCTGCAGTGTGATTTTGGGTGGTTTTCATGGCCACACAACCATGATCTTAGTTGTTTAGTCATCCTGGTGATTCTATGCTACCCCATGTTCTTTTGATAATTTAATGAAGGGAAGTAGGTTTCTGTTGCTGGCAACTAAGAACTCTGACTGACACATATTGGCCCCTTAGTATCCTCTCATGCTACCCAACCCGGTCCTGAGACCCAGCAAGAGCATAGTAACTATTTGTTGCAGACAGGCAGGCAAGAAGAAAGGAAGGGGAAAAAAGGTAGAGCATGTAGTTAGAAAGTTAATTCTTCTATCATACTTTGGAGGGTCACCTGGAGAAAGTTTACAGGAAAGTCATCAGAATACAGAAAAGTAGAGATTTAATTTGAGAGAATCATTGGAATGGTTGTGATGTGGCATTAAGATTCAGGGCCAGAGAACAAATGTATTTATTATTACATAGGTTCTGTTGTATGTGACAAACAAAGTCAGTGGTTTAGGTTAAACACTGTTTAAGATAAAAATGTATTTTATGTTCATGCAACAATCAGGAAGTAGATGGTACCAGAGGTGGTATGGAGGTCTTGTTCCCGAAGTCATTCAGGGACACAAGATTCTTCTCTTATAATCTATAATACTTAAAATATTTCCCTTACTTGCATGGTCTAGTATGGCACACCACCACATCTGCACTCACAAATGATAGGAAGTGGAGGCATGATGGGCATGCTCCTCCATCAAGACACAGCCCAGAAGGTGAACATCACATTTCCCATCACATGCAGTTGACCAGCTCTTAGTGACACAGCCACACTGTGAACAATGCAATGGTGATCTTGAATCTCCATGGAAATGTCTACCAATTAAAGGTTCTATCACTATAGAAAAAAGGAGAGTAAAAACATTTGAGGACAACCATCCATCCATCCTTGCTTCAACAAAGAGCAGATTCTGCTTGCTCTTCAGTCCAAGTTTGGCATCTGTTTATCAATTTAGTCAGTTAAAACCACATTTTCTGAATTCATTGATGAGCATGTTTACTAGAAGAATGAAATCAAACGGCTTAAGGAAACAGGTGGTAGGGGAAAGGGAAGTAGCTCAAATTTCCTTCACAAATTGATGCTGCAAATTGAAGAATGACAGTCTTCCCTGACATTCCTTGTAGATCCCCCCATTCACCAAATATCACTTTAGCACATGGAATTAGGAGAGAATATGATAGACTTTTCTGAACACAGTTACTTTTGAATGGGAGAAATGATTCCTGATATCTTAAAATGGGACAATTCTTCATTTATCATGAAATCAGTTCAGGAAAGAGACATCTCATGTTCAGTCTCAGCCTTAACATCTACGTTTAAAAAAAATAAATTAAAGGGTAAAAGACAGAACTGAAGAAAAGTTTAAAGGTCATTCTCAGGGCAGATTGCCATGGCCAGAGTCGTGTGCTTGGCAGAATGTAGTGTGCCTATTCAGACGTTCCTCTGGATTTTTTGTAGAAAATCCAATTGCCCATAAGGAGGTCAGAGAGGCCTTGGGACTAGAGGAGATAGAGAAAATACCAAGGGAAATTTACAGACGACAGATTCAAGGACAAACTGGGTGTAAGTTCAAAGATGTGGTAATAACATGGACAGACGGAGGGCACGTGTATGTCTGAGTTATCTTGCAACATGCTAGTGGGGGGAAAGAGTAATGGGGCTCTAAGTCACTGGTGGCAAAGGCAGGAGGCGGTGTAAAGAGAGGGACTGCTGGGTCAGCACCCCTTGGGGCTATGTCTGCTCAGCTGCTGAAGTCCTGGGCTGACTCTTCTGAATCCCACTTTCTGAAGCAAAGTCTTCAGGCAGCCTGTTTCCTAGTGGCAATACTTGGCCCGTCTCCACTACTGTAAATGTCTGTAAAAGCTCATTTTAGACATTCTGTCTCAGGCTCTCAGGGTTGTTATAAAGACACAAGCCACCTACGTGTGTCATAGTGTGCTCTAGCTTAGTATTAGTGTTTTTGTTTCTTTCCATTTTTGATCTACTGTAATTAGTTCAGGGTGAGGCAAATCCAAGGAGTATATGTTTCAGAAAAAAAAAGATAGCTGCAAGTCTATTTATTACTGGTACAATAACATCTAGATTCTTCCCTACTGTACCACTCCACCACCACAACAAATCAATGCCTCTGGGGAGATCCCCACTTGAGATTGGCCTCCTCAATTTTCCCCCTTATTTCTCTTCTAGTACTCACCCTTCAGACTTCTCCAGGTAGTGCTTCCCCTATGTATGTTCTAAGTGACTGTGAGTTTTGACATTCCTATACCTGCTGTGTGGGGATGTAACCAGTTCTTCTCTATGACTTCCTTCATGTATATATATATATATATATATATATATATATATATATATATATACACTTTCTTTTTTTCCATTTGGCTTTATTTTTTATTTCTCACCTAGCTACCGCTCGCAGATCCTGTGTCAGCAGCTCAGGGCACAGGCTCTCCATTCACACGGGCTGGCTTCAGTCTTTGCCCTACTGCTCGCTTCCTGAGTGCCTTTGGTTAGTACTTCACGTACCCACTCTGCTTCCTCCTCCAAACACTGATGATAATAATAGTATGATAGTGTTTTGAGTTTTAAAGGATTTGTGACAGTGGCTGTCACATAGTGAGCACTCAGTGAAGGCCAGCTATTTTTTATTATCATAAGGTTGACTGGTATTATTTCCAGAAGTTCTCTACAGGAGTCTTCACTAGTGAGAATCTGTTGGTGTGCCGCGTGAGCCTTCCCTCCCTTGTTCTGGCAATGAGACATTCCTTTACTTGGGAGAACCCCCATTCCACATGCTTCTGCTAGTCCTAGTCCTATTCAGATACATTGCAGAAGCTATTAAGAAATGTAGGGGCTGGGGTGTAGCTCGCTGGGTAGTGTATGTGCTTGGCCTGCACTGGCCTTGTGTTCTATCTCCAGCACAAAAGAGAGAGAAAAAGAGAGAGAGAGAGAGAGAGAGAGAGAGAGAGAGAGAGAGAGAGAGAGAGAGAATTTCAAATACAATATCTTCCAAATAGAAGAGCTTTTACATCCCTCAAAACAGCTCAGGTAGTCAGCATCAGGGCATGAAGATGGGCATTCAATCCAGTCCCTCTAGCAGCAGTGACTGGTTCAAAGCATGGGTCTGGGATCCAAGGAGGGCCAATAGCAGTTCTTCTTTGGCAGTGACAGGGAGATGCATCCCTACTCTGGAAATCTGAAATTAGTAATTCTCCAAAATCTGAAAGGTTTTGAGCACCAACATGATGCCACAAGTGGAAAATTCCACACCTGACCTCAAGTGATGGTCACAATCAAAATGGAGGTGCACAAAAATAAAATTGCCTTTGGGCTATGATAAGGTGCATACGAAATAGAAGTGCATTTCATGTTTAGACTTGGGCCCCATTCCTAAGAACTCTCATTCTGTATATGCAAATATTCCAAAACCCAAAAGGAACTCTAAATCTAAAACAGTTTTGGCACCAAGCATTTTGGCTAAGGGATACATGGCCTATGGATCTTTTTTCTCTGAATACTTCTTTCCACTATACTAGTTTTCCTTAATGGCAGGCATACCACTCATTCTAGACCTCGTGGCTAAACTTTCTTTTTAGTCTCTGGTTCAAGATTAAAATTTAACTTTGGACCCACTTTCCCTAGCCACCCCAGTTTCTTCTCTGTTTGAATACCTAAATGGTCTTCAGCTTTAAACTATTAAAGAAGGTTCAATCTACCTTTCCTGTCTCAGCTGCAATCTGAGAACTATGTCATCTAAAGAGCAGGAAAGACGCTCCGTTCTCAGCCACGTCTTCACTCTGAGCTGTGGCTCTTATCCATCAATGTCTCTTCTCTTTGTGGTTTTGAAAAGACTTTGCCACATTTCTCAGATCTGTAACATGGTATTTATTATCACACAAAAAAAAAACCTCTCCCTCGTGTAACAACCTGCTTTAAAACCACTGTTATTATTAGTAGAGGTAAAATTAATGAGACTACTTCTATCTATGTGGGAGCATGTTATAGTCTGAATCTTTAATATCTCCCCAAAAGCTCATGTTTTGAAAGCATGGTCCCCAATGCAGCAAGATTCAGAGTTAGAGTTTTAAGGTGATTATTAGATCATGAGGCTATAAACTCATCAGTGGATTAATCTATTGGCAGATTAATAATTTGAATGGATTACTGTGCAGTAACTTTAGGCAGGTAGGCATGGCTGTAGGAAGTAGGTTGTTGGGGGCACGAACTTGGATTATACTTATCTCTGGCTCTACTTGGTCTCCTGGCTTCCTGACTGCCATGATGTTCTGCCTTGCCTTGGGCCCAGAGATGTAAAGTTGGCTGACCATAGATCAAACCTCTGAAAACAAGATCCCCAAATAAACTTTTACTCCTCTGAGTTGTTCTTGTCAGATATTTTGGTCACAGCCATGAAAAGCTGACTACATAGAGCAGTTCAGTTTTACAGATAAACCGTTGATTCAGCAAAAGGTCCAGTGAGATAGAATCTCTCTTACTTCCCCTCATCCCCTGCAAAGGCAATGGAAAATGACTGAGTACTTTCTCAGTTCAGTGTGTGCTCTCTTTGGGAATTTGCCATTGTTGTTTTTGAAGATAAAAGCATTTGTACTGTAGAATTCAGGGAGAATATTGTCCAACTTTGCTGTTTTCTAAGTGAAGTTTGGGCAAGGACCTCTCCATTTCTTAATGCATTTGAGAGATGGAAATTGGCCTGACTTTGTAAGGGCTCCTTATATGTCTCTCTTTCCCTCTCTCTATGGCTTGCATGCTGACTACCCAAGCTGATTGGAGGGGTGTAAGAGGTCTTGCATTTGGAAGATATGGTACTTGAAATTTACCTTTAGAAATTATTTTCTTTGGATTAAGTATTAGCCTTTTCTTCACCTTCTTTTTCTCTGCTGTGGATTGAACCCAGAGCCCATGAATGCTAAACACATACTCTACCAGAGACCTATACCCTAGCGCCTATATTTCTTACTAGTTTCTAAAATGTAAATACTTTCTAGAAGGAGATGATACATTACACATTAGTGAGTCTTAGCACATCAATCTCTATTTGAAAGTATGGGCAGAATGAGCCCTTAGAAAAAAAGGGAGGAAAGCAGAGAGCCTTGAAAGATAAGGGGGACAGCCAAAGAAACCAGATATGAGAGTCCCAAGGACTAACAAGGGGCTGACTGACCCTTTTTGATTGTGGAGAATGTCATTGAGAGGGATGCTGGTAGTGCAGGGAGAGACTCCTGAGGGTTGTCTTTTCTGTCCTAGGGACCTGGATTGTTCTACTTCCCCTGAGGACACAGGTAGTGCTGTTTCTCGGAATGAGCCCCCTTGACTGCGACTCTCCCAAGTTCAGGATCATTCCTTAGACTTTTTCCCCACCCTGGGACAGACCAGGACACTGAAGCTCCTCTGGGTTTGAGAAGAAGCAACAATGACAAGTTGGCTTAAATAGAACTTGGGGATTGTACTTTGTTTTTCTCCTAAGGGATTGAAAAAGAGTAACAAAGGATGCAGACAAGATAAGCTTGCTGGGGTGTGGAAAGGATCCCCAGTGCCTCCCTCACCTTACTTACAGAGGCCTTTCCAGAGTTCAATGTTAAGCCAGGCTGCAAGATGCCTCTTAAGCTGCACGTCATGAAAAAATCGTACACTAGCATGTGAGGCAATGATTCTATTGTCCCAGGAAACTCCCTGTCTCAGACTTTCTGTCTAGGTTTAAGGCCTTGAAATTCTTGCGTCAGTCCTGGGACAAATATCCCCTTATCTACACTTGTGCTTCTGGGCAGAGGTTTTCGCTGATGTCCACGAGGGATGATGGTCCCCTGCATGTGTCTAACCTTCTAGGGGTGGGATACACTTCTGTCAGTGATGGCAGCTTGTTCTATTGATGACTTGATTGGATAGAAGAGAAAGGGAAAGTATCTGTCGGTCTTTTCTGGAAAAGGGAGGCATCTCATGCAATCCCCAAGAGAGCTACGACTCCTCGACTCCATGCAGGGTTTCTTTTAAAATGGGATTTTTTGAGTGTTAATAGAAAAAAAACACACAACAAACTTACAAGATGGGTTACTTTATTTTTTTATTTTTTATTTTTTAGAGAGAGTGAGAGAGGAGAGAGAGAGAGAGAGAGAGGGAGAGAGAGAGAGAGAGAGAGAGAGAGAGAATTTTTAATATTTATTTTTTAGTTCTCGGCGGACATAGCATCTTTGTTTGTATGTGGTGCTGAGGATCGAACCCGGGCAGCACGCATGCCAGTCCAACGCGCTACCGCTTGAGCCACATCCCCAGCCCGATGGGTTACTTTATATAGCTTAAACTAGTTTCCAATTACTACAAGTTGTACTGAAGAGTTGGTAGTAAGTATATCTATAATTTATTCTCTTAAATTTCATGTATAATTATTTCAAATGTCTGAATCTGCAATGCTTGAGAAATATAAATTGCCTTTAAAATTGTGATTTTGATGGCGGCTTTGTTTTCCTTGTTGATGAACTTTTTTTTTTTAAAAAAAATGCCTGTAGCAGTCTAAGAAATTATCTGTACTTAGAGGGTAAAGACATGACGACAGTTTTTCTTCTTTCTAACTCCCTCTCCCCTATCTTTTTGGAACAGGCTGTAGCTGTGGGCGGATTCTTCTGATACCATTGCTTTGGCTGTGCAGTATTTTGCAGCTTGAAAGTCTTATCTGTTGCCATTGAACATGCATTTTTCTAAATATACAATGGGAGTTATCTAGATATAAATTAAGTTCTTTAGGTTCTGTTAGTTCAGTTCAATGGCTCTCAAATTTTTCCATGCATAACACCACCTGGAAAGATTTAAAAAATGCACATATACTGTATTACTCATGGATCAGATGATTCAGTAGATGGGCTTGGGTCCCGAGGATCTGCATTGTAACTTTGTATTGAGAACCACTTTCTGTAGGCAAATCATTGTTTTAGGGCAGGGTTTTTCAACCTCACACTATTGCCATTTTGTTTGGATGAATATTTGTAGTGAGGACTGTTCTCTGCATTGTAGATTATGAAGCAGCATCTCTGATCTCCACCCACTAGAAGCCATAACATTCTCATCATCCTCCCAGTTGTGACAACCAAAAATGTCGCCTCACTTTGGCAAATGTCCCTTTCATTGGTGGATTTGAAAAACACTGTGTTGGAATTTGTTCTTCCTAATTCAAACATCCTAGGCACCCGAGCATTCTTGTGATAGATTTGTGTATGGGACTCTAGTAACAAAGGTAGTTTTCTTAGGACTCTGTGTGATAAAATGAATTTTTTGGCATGTAGGGTTCAAACCAACGGTCCATGGCCATTTCCAGCATCAAACTTTTATTTAGCCTGAAGTTTTTCTTTAATTATGAAAATAAATTTTGGGGTATGGGGCTCATACCTGTAATCCCAGCTTCTTGGGAGGCTAAGGCACCTCAAGTTCAAGGCCAGCCTCAGCAACTCAATGAGACTCTGTTTCTAAATAAATAAATAAAAGGTCTGGGGAGGTAGCTCAGTGGTACAGGGCACCAGGGTTCAACCCCATTACTAAAAAAAAAAAAAAAAAAAGAAAAGAAAAGAAAAGAAAAAAAAAGTTACTAAAATAATTGCTAACATGTTCAATTTGGGATATACTTATTTCTAGATTTACTTAAAAATTTAGACTCTCTGTCCACATCTGTCCCCATTCCTATCAGTTAGGAATCAATAGGAAAGGAGTGCATTTAGAAAGAGCTGGACTCAAAAACCCTTAAGGAGTCTTGAGTTGCAGAAGACCCTAGTTGATGGACTTCAATCTTGCATAGTACTGTTTGGTTTCTATAGGCACTGGATTTGCAATACTTGATTTAAAGCTCCATAACCACTAGCTGAGGATGGAGCATCCCATACAGAATAATTCTGAAAGCGTTGGCCTTTTTGATGCTAACTTGTGAGTGTATTTAATGATTAATTTGATTATAAGGCTTTGGGCCTAATGTTTTAATCTCCTGTGATCATGCTATCTTCTCATTTCATAATATGCTTATGAGGACTTTGTGTTTTCCCTTCTGAATTAAAATCTGGATCTAAGGCACTCCGTCCCCTTTGCTAATTTATCATATTAAGCAAATACTTTTTGTTGTTAAGTGATTCAACTCCACCATGTCTGTTGAAAATTTTCTCAAGGGCTGGTTTTTGTTCTGGCTAGTGAAGCATTTCTGGAGAACAGAGCAACAGAGGTGAAAGAGGTATGTGATGCTCTTCAGGTTGCACTGCTCTCCCCACACCTGAACCCTTGCTATCATGGGAACAGATATTTCACACAGGTGACTCAAAACTGGACTTGTGACTGACCTCAAAAGGGATTAGGAAAAGTGCTGTGGGGAAGGTTGGCTTCATGGGTGTGTGGCCATGCCGAGAAGGGTGCTCGATTTAATTCTCTGTGGTTGCCATCTTGAAATTCTTAGTAATTTTTGAAAAGGAAGTCCTGCATTTTCATTATGAACTGAGATCTGCAAATTATATAACCTGTCAGGAAAAGGGGCTTTTGACTTAATTTTGTATTATTTTATTATTGTAGGAGGTAAAGATGTTCAAGAATATCAGATTTAAAAATTCCATTATTGTAAAGAGAAGTCTTGTCCTTTTCCCTTGCTGAGAGAGGGAATTTTTTTTTCAGGAAATTAACAAGCAACCTCTGAAAATCAGATGTTTGTTGGAAGACTGCCAGAGGGCAAGAAAACACAGTTGATAAGGGAAGCGGTGCTGGGATGTAGAGCCAGGTAGAAATGGATACTAGTGAATTTCCACAAATCAGGTACTTTCTCCAAGGCCTGTTTTCTTTATCTGCAAAGTAAGGATAATAGATTCAACCTTAAGAAGTTGTAAGGTTTACATGAAATAGTTGTGAGTGCTTGGTGCAGTGTTCCGCACATAGTAGGCCCTCAGTATATGGCAGTTATATTGATATGGGTCTTTCCTCTCAAGGAGATAAGTTCTAGAAGGAAAGATAGATGCATCCAATCATAGCAGTAGACCCTGGTGTATTAGTCAGCTCAGGCTGCCCAAACAAAATACTGGATATTTCTGAAACAAAGGAAATGTATTTTCTCACAGTTTTGAGAGGTCTGAGAGCAGGGTGCTAGAACAGTTGGATTCTGGTGAGGGCTCTATTTCTGGCTTGCATACAATCGCCTTCTCACTGTGCCCTCACCTGGGAGAGGGACAGCTCTGGTTCTCTTCCTTTTCTTACGTGGATACCAGTTCTATCAGATTAATGAAGGAGCAGAGTGATTATGCCCTCATTTAACCTTAATCATTTTCTTTATAGTCCCTATTTTTAATACAGTCACATGGGAAGGGGAGCTTAGAACTTCAACATGTGAATTTGGTGGTTGTAGAGAAGAATCCAGTCCATAGTACATGGGAATATAAGTACAATTATGGCATTAATGAAAAGGCCCAATTTTACTTGTGGAGGAGGTCCAAGAAGGCTTCACAGAAGAGATGTTTTCTGAAATGCATCCTAATTTTTTTTTGTCAAAGAGGTATATATTTTAGATAAATCAGAGCACATAATAAAAAATAATAGTCTCCCCTCCTCTGCCAAGCCTCAAGTTCACTTTTCATAGTCAATGCTATGTATTAAAATTTTGTATCCCCCACCCCAAATCCATATGTTAGAACCCTAGTCCCCAGCGTAATGGCATTTGGAGATGGAGCTTTTGAGAGGTAATTAGGTCACAAGGGTGGAAGGAGAGACAAGAGAGAGCTTGCCTCCACCCACCTCTTTCTAGGCCATGTGAGGATACAATGAGAAAATGGCTGTTGGCAAACTTAGAAAAGAGAACTTACCAGACACTAGATCTACCAGCACCTTGATCTTGTAATTCCAGCCTTCAGAACTGTGAGAAGTAAATGCTTATTGTTTAAGCTATGAAGTCTATGGTATTCTGTTCCAGCAGCATAAACCGAATAAGCCAACATTCAAAACAGACTTCTCTTTTAGTTTTTCTCATGTTGCACACTCCCTCCCACTCCTTCCAATGCTGGAGGTCTATCTTGCTTTTTTTTCCTTTTGATTTTTCCAAAAGAAATCACCTCTCTGACTATAGAGAGATGTCACTTAAAAACTTAATGAAACTTTATAAGAACAAGATATCTAAATATGTAGCAAGCTCAAATGTGTAATGGTTTTAAGCAACTTCTAAGTTGTAATAAAAGAGAATTCATTTGACCTAGAAGAAAAGAAATTATCCTACTAATCATTTGGATCAGTAAAGAAGTATTTCTTTCTTTTCTTTTTCCTTCCTTCCTTCCTTCCTTCCTTCCTTCCTTCCTTCCTTCCTTCCTTCCTTCCTTCCTTCCTTCCTTCCTTCCTTCTTTCTTTCTTTCTTTCTTTCTTTCTTTCTTTCTTTCTTTCTTTCTTTCTTTCTTTCTTTCTTTCTTTCTCTTGTACTGTGGATTAAAAAGACAGGGCTACACTGAGTTGCTTAGGACCTTGCTAAGTTGCTGAGGCTGACTTTGAACTCCAAATCCTCCTGCCCCAGCCCACGCCCCTGAAGCCTATGGGATTAACAGGTGTGCAACACCATTCCCAGCTAAGAAGTATTTCTCCACACATCCCTCTTTCCTTCCTCCCTCCCTCCCTCCCTTCCTTCCTTCCTTCCTTCCTTCCTTCCTTCCTTCCTTCCTTCCTCTCTCTCTCCCTCTCCCCACCACCTCATTTCTTTTTTCTTTTATTTGGGCCAAAATAATTTCATTATGCTCTACTCCATGATGATTTGCCTGAATTGCCTCCAGTACAACATTCTATTCATTATTTTAAAAAACAATTCATATACTAAACAAAATTTCAGTTGCTAAATGGAAATGAATGATTGAACGTCTTATCAATCTTGTACATGCAGAATATAGCTAACTGAAATTGTCTTTCATATGGCATTTGGATATATTATCCTTCATGCTAGTTTGTAAAAGGTGAAGGCTACCAGACAGTCATTTAGCTGGAGTGCATGTGGGAGACTTTCAGACAATGCGCAGGTGCAGTGCTGCCCACAGTGCAAGATGGTGGAGGACTGAACTGTGCAACTTACACCTTGACTGATAAAGCAGATTTAGTTCTCAAGCCTAGATAGAGCTCCATTTCTGCTGTGTCTCAACCAGTAGTGATTTAGACTTTGCTCAACAATAGATTTTTTTTCCTAATGCAAAAGGAATAAACTCAATTACCTGTGGCAAATTATACCTTCTTACTTGCTTAAAATTGCGTTTCCAGCTCAAAGAATTATTATTCTTTGCTTAGAGAAGTTCCTGATAAATATTTATTATACCAAGGTTAGCTGGAAAATCCTGAATTCATTGGGCCATAAGAGAGATCTTACATTGGTATGACCTTAAAGACAGTCATAGGAAATGCAAAATGTTTCTAATAATTTCAAAAAGGAAAATATCTAACCTTATTTAAAATAATTATGATGTCCTGTTTACCATTTGCACAAATTCCTGATGTCACTGGTCAGTAGTTGTCCATCCACACCTCTATTTTTTTTTTTTTGCCATCAATGTTCAACATTATGAATGAATTCCCAGCTTCGTAAAAAGACATTGGTGCCCATATTGGTCTCATATTCTTTTCTCTAGTTTTCCTTCTTCTTCCATGGTTCTTCTTCTGTCAACTACCATTTTGAATGATCAAGATTACCAATTTGAACTCTGTTCTGCAAGACAAAATGCAGCTTTTTTGTGTTAAGCCTGTACCAATACTCAAGTTATGTCCTAGAAATATTTTTGCTTCTTCACTGATCTAAATTATATAAACTCAGGGTCAGTAGGATGGTTTCTTTTTCTCTAAGTCAAATGGATCCTCTTTTGTCACAATTTAGAAATTTCTTAACACCATTATGCATTTGAGTTTGCTACATATTTAGATACCTTGTTCTTGTAAAGTTTCATTAAGTTTATAAATGATATCTCTCCTCCCTCCTCCCCTCCCCCACACCTCTGCTTTTTCTTAAAGCCCCACCTTTCACAAATCCTTGCTGTCATATTGTCTATTAGATTATACATGTTGTCCATCAAGATCACCTTTCTAACAGAGACTACTCTCCCTGAAACTTCCCTCCTTTCCAGAGACTGACTCTATCTTCCTGCTCCTTTGGGAATTACTTTCTAGGTCTTTACTAAAGCCATAACATGGCAATACCAGTACTCCCCTGTTACTGCTCTACAGCATCTACTTTTCCCTGAATTTCACATCTTCCTCTTTCTTAGTTCCCTCTCATTTTGTTAAAAGAAATCAATAAACTTTCTACAAATGGCATAAAACTAAGATTTGAATGCCTCAAAATACCTTGGTTTTGTCAACACTTTTGATAGTCTGGCTGGGGATGGAATTGCTCAACAAGCAATTTTCAACTGCTTCTGCCCAGCCCTGTCTTGATCAGATGAACGTGCTTTCTGTTCATGCCACTAGCATCCCATAAAGTGTTTTAGGTGTCCAAAATCAGACTGTGATGGTCCACTCATAACCATGAGTGTCCCTTTGAACGAGACACTCAATGGATGGTGACCACCCATCTGACCAAAAGGATGGAGGTTCTCACTCGAGACTGCAACCAGTGTGGACTGACTGCTCAGCACTGCCAGTTTTCAGGCACCAACTGATATCTGTAATGAAAGGCTATCCCTCCTCCACTCCTTCCTCTCTTAAACTTAAGAGTTTTCTTCATTTCATTTCCTTCTGAAATGATCCCTCTGCCTTTCCTTCCCCTTCCCCAATAATTTTACTTAGATTTTGGAAAGGAAATAATAGCTCTGCAAGAATGCAGAATATCATTTCATCTGTTCTTTGGCTAAAGACTTCATCTTTTTAATTTTATATTCATTGTTGATGTTTCCAGAGTGGGTGGCTCATGTGCATCTGAATAGAACTGAGGGGAAGGAAAATAAGACCCTTGGGGTTGAAGTGAGTAAAAAGGGATAGAAACACACAGGAGGCATACAAGTTAATACTGCAAGTTGCAATTCTACTGCAATAGGTTGAATATTATTTTCCCTTAGACCTTTGAAAACATAGCTGCATTTGTTTTCAGCATCCACAGTTACTAATGAGAAATCAGATGTTAGTCTGGCTTGTTCTTTTTGACTTGGCTTTTATTTCCTGGAGGATTTTAAGATCATCTCTTGATGTTTGGCATTCTGTAATTTCAATACCATGCATCTAGGAAGAGATATTCATTTTTAAATTCTTGAACCGGGCACTTAACAGATCCTTTCACTCTCAAGATCTGTGACCTCATTCATGGCTTTTGATATTTCCATTACTTCTTTGATAATTTGGTCTTCTTTATCTTTGTCCTTTGTTGTAGCATTTGTTGAGTGCTAGACTTGCTGAATTGTTCTCATCTCTTAATTTTTAAAAACTGTGGTAAAATATACAAAACATTTTGTTTCTTATCTTTTATATTATTTCCCCCTCAACTCTTTGATTCTCTATTTTTTATATCAGAAACTATTAACTTCTAATAATTCTTTCTGGTTTTTGCTTGCTTCTTTTTAATAGTACCTTATCCTTGGTTTAGGAATATCTCATTTTTGAGTATTTAAATTATGATTGCTTTGTTTCTCAAGTTGTTTCAGTTTTTCTGATTATTTTTCTTGATTTCTCTTTCTTATTGCTGTTTTTTCTTATGCTTGGCACTTCTAAAGTTGTCTACTCATATGTAAAAAGGAGTGCAGCTTTTTCTGGTGTTAGGTGGACTCTTCAGGTTGAGACTGCATGGGGTAGTGCAGATAGGGCTGTGGCTGATAGGCTTTGCTCTCAGGAGAAAGAGCAGGGGCTGGCCAGTAGGTTGTGTATCCTCCCAAACCTCTGGATGAAAAAGACTTTATTCAAGACCACACTGGTCACACTAGAAATTTAGCCCTTGACAGTTGTTCCTGTGCAGATGGATGGCTCAAATGATTCAAAGTTGAAAATGAAGTATATACATTTAGAATTTTTCCAGCATAGATGCTTTGTTTTAAATGAGTGAGCCTCAAACTATTTGCATTCTTTTAATGGAACCGAAGACAGTTTTTAAATTTTGAATGTGGATTTACTTGCAATAGGAATTATTTCACAACTATAATATATAGTTGTAGAAATGGATTTAATGTTATCACTAATTTTCTAAAGAAGGATTCACCTGCATATTTGGCTTCTATTGCTGTTCGGGTAAGCATTTTACAAGCAGCTAAGGCCAAATTCTGGAGGTTTCATCACCTTCTACTTATGAGATATTGTTTCATGGTATAGCTAAAACTTTTTATATCTCAAAATTTACACCCACCACCACCACCACAATTAGTCAATGTTGTCTTGGTAGCTCCAATGATTTTATGGTTCTGTTTAAAAAATGGATAAAATCTGATTATCCAAACAACAAAATATTTCCGTCTCTCCACTTTTTCTTCCTTTCTCCTACCTAGAAGTTTAATAATGTTTTGAAAATACCTACTGAATTCAATTTTTCAAAACAACCATTGCAGGAATCTTGACACCTAGCTAGCATCATTGTGCTTCTAGATTGAGAGGTAGAAGACTTCAGAATGCTCATGTTTTGTGGTCAACTGTTTCTAGCCTATTACAATTGCTTCTGCCCACTTCCTAGGCTCTCATTTTGGGTGGGTTCTGAAGCCTAACCCATTCTTTCCTTCTCTTGGTTACTGTGGAACCTGAGGAGTACCTTACCTGGTTTCTGTAGGTCCTCAGAGTTCTCTTCTTCTTGGTCAGTCTGGACTGGAACAGCAATCAATATAGACAGCTATGTTCCACAATTCCAGCCTTTTCCAACAGAATCTTAAGTCTCCTTTGTCTTTCTCATCCAGGTTGGACCCCCAGTTTTTTGGAGATGGCAGAAACCCATGCTAGAATTCTCTGTGACATTAGATCGATGTGAGGCTTCACAAATACTGCACAAAGAGAGCTATGGTCACTCCAGAAGTCTACTGTCTCTCTCCAGGATGAACGCTACATGCTGGGCTCCTTCTGTTTTTGCAGAAATCCTAGGGAAGGACCTGCAACCAGGAGTTGCAGGCTCTGCTTCACATGAGACCCATTAGCTTAGACCAGGGAGGAATAAACATCAGGATGGAGTGTGCCTGGGCCCTCCATGGAGTCTCATACTCCTTTCTTCCATATCTCTATAACTGTTTTGGAATCTAAGGAGTGAGTGGCCCTGGTTTTTGTTTGTTTGTTTTGTTAGCTCTTATTTCTGGGTGGTAGCTCCATTCTAGGGTAAAGCTTTCAGAAGAAACCGAGTCCCTGGTTTCCAGGAGTAAATGGCCCCTAAAGACTATACAAAGTGTTTGTTCTCCTTTTCCTTCTGCTTTGCTACAATTTTCTTGAAAATGAATAAATTATGTGCAAAATTAAGCACATTCATGCACTAAATGTTCAATTTAACAAGTAAAAACATTTTAAAAGAACACAAATTGAGATTAAAAGGCCCCTACTGACCTCTTTTCTGTGCTCCCCAAGATTGGCTTCAGGAAACCCACATCGCTTTCTGCTCTCCCTTGCTCACCACAAATACTGCACAAAGAGAGCTAGAAGCATATGTATTTATCACATGAGATACTCCTCATCATCCCTGGCTCTCTCTGTTTAATACCCAAGTATTCACTTAATTGAATAATTGGCAATGGATGAATGGTAACTAGAGAAAATGAACAAGAAAAATAAGAATATCATCTTGAAAGTTACCCTGATGTCCTTGCAATGGCATTTGAAGGTGGCTCAACCTCCATCTTGGTCTGATCTGAGCCAATTCCATTCTAAGGAAGAGATGGAGTGGGAATTCATTACTGGTTTCTGAAACACAAGCTGGAGTCCTTACACATTGGAAGACATTAACACTATACTCAGATATTTTGCCCACCCATAGGGAGCTTCAGAAAGTTTACTCTCAATAAACTGAAATAAGGGAATTGACACACAGAGGAGTTAAACTATGAAATCAACAAGGAATGGTATAGAACAGAATGCAGAACACAGAAGATGTAAAACCACTTAAAAGAATATTCTCCCCAACCTACAAGATGGTAACCTGACTGTTATTCAGTGTATCTAAAGAAATAACATGGAAACTAGGAACATGGTGATCAACATGGAAACAGAAAATCAAGGCACTAGATCAGTTATCAGGGCCTCAAAGCATCATCCAGAGGAGAGGGAATAGGCCCATCTGTTGGATGGACCCACCCTGTGTGTAGGTGGAAGCATCAGGCTATCTCAGCTAATGCCATCAGGCATTGGATTTATCTGAAGAACTCTCTTTGTTCTGGTTTCCTGCTCTCCGGGCAATCTCTGCTTATTATCTAGCTTCCTCCATAGTTCTGCCTACGGAGATGGATCTGTTACAAGGTATTCCATTCCTTACAATAGTGCTATTTTTCCCTGATCACAAATGAACAATATGGCATTTTGACCACTGTGTTATTTGGCTTCCCTTGTATGTTTGCTAACTGAGAGAGAAAGGCTGGTTAAACAATATATAGTGTACCTGTTCCTATGAGAGGTATTTCTCACTGTAAGTGATTAATTTGGCAGTCAGTTTTGGAGCTTCGTAGATGTGAGTCTGCCCTAGAGGAGATTAATACACTCAGGTTGCACTTGGGTTTCTGTGCCTGGAAGGGAGGAGGCCTGATCTGGAATGTGGGAAGTTCTCTTGCTAAGGACATGGCCCACTGAGCCTGTTTCCTATGTGATAAACACATATGCTTCTAGCTGCTGTTATTTTACCATTTTTAGGCAAAGATAAAATGCTCCATTCATAACATGAGATAGTGTTGCTGTGCCTGGGGTGTTCAACATCAACATTTAGGTTTCTGAAACAGGGGAGGGCCATTGTTTCCCTCTATTTAGCCTTTTCAAGTTTTACCCCAAAATCAGTCTAAAATAAACAATGTGTCTAACATTTTTAACCTAATTAAAATTCTAGGGCAGACGCAGTTTTACTAGGCATACTTATTAAGCAGGGGGAGGAGGAAGAAAAATTAATTATTTCAACTCCGAAGTCGAATCCTTTTCTTCCCCTACACTCAGAGGCAAAGTGCAGATGAGAAGAATTTCTGTCCTGTTTGGATTATGCTGGGATGCTTTTGAAAGATAATCAAACGAAGGAAGCAAGAGTGGTAGAAAAATAAATCCCCTATTTACTTTTTTTTTGGGGGGGTACATATTTATAAACTCCATGAACCATGAAAGTCCCTCCAAGAAAACAGGATTCTAATCTGAGGTAAGCAGAAGCAGGAACTTTTAAAACAGAATGGCACGGTTGCCTACGAGGGGATCCTATCTAGAGAGAATGGCTGCGGTTTCCATGGCAATTGCAGATTCACCTGCACACCACATCACTCTGCTCCTTTGTTCAGAGCAAATTCCCATTAAGCCACAGCCAGCATTATTAGCAAGGCAGAGGCATTTAAGTGAGCCTGTTGCCACCACTCTTCCTACAGACCTTTTGTTCTGTAATGGATCTGCAGTTCCCTAGTGCCTGGTTGTTAACACAATAGCAGGAGGGTGCTTGGAAAAAGAAAAAAGAAAAAAAAAATCCCCGCCTAAAATGTTTGTGATCTAATCTGGGCCAAATTTTTCTGAGAGTTAGGATCTTTAATTTTCAAATCCAATAATTCCTAAATTCTAGTATACCTCAGAATCCTTCATATCTTCAAAATACAGATCCCCAGGCCCTACCTCCAGAAAATCTAGTTTAGTAGGTGTCATGGTCCATTTGGTGTTACTATAACTGTATTCCATGGATGGGACAATTTATAAACAATAGTGATTTATTCACCTTGTGGTTTAGGAGTCTGGGTGGTCCAAGGTCAAGGGGCCACATCTGGTGAGGACTTTTTTTTTTTTTTTTTTTTTTTTTTTTTTGCTGATGGGGATTTTCTGTAGAGTCCCAAGGCAGCTCAGGGCATCAAATGGCAAGAGGGGTGCAAGCAAGCCAGGGAGAGCTCACCTTTATAAAAAGCCACTCTTGGGACAACCCATTAATATGTGAACGAATTAATTCAATCATGAGGTCAGAGCCTTCATGGCCCAATCAACTTCCAAAGATCCCATCTCTCAGATATCATTAACATGATGTTGGGGATTATTTGTAACATGAAATTTGAGGGAACCATAGCAGTAGGTTTGAAATGGGTCCTACGAATGAATTTTTAACAGGTACCCTAGCAGATAGTGGCAAGACCTTACTTCTGAGAATTCCTGTTTTGGGTACTGTCCAAATACCCAGAAGAGGGCAGAATTGGACACTCTCCTCTTCATGGAAGATCATGTTTTAAAAAGAACAATGGAATCTCGAAGAATTTCTCCAGCAATGAATCTGCTGTGATGATGGATGCTTGAGAGGATGCCCATTTTCCTCAGTCCCCAGGCCTGTTTCAGAGGTAACTCTGGTGTGCATGCTTCAGAGCACCACAGGTGGTACTCATGCTTATATTCAAATGCAGTTTCTCTTCCCAGAACTGAGTAGATCTGAATAAAAGTCCTATTTTTGGAAAGGAGAAGTGATGCACTGATAAATATATACAATATAAAAACTCTTTCTTAAGGGAAAGCATCCTCTATCATCTAACTTTCTTATAGCAGGGGGCTCAGGAAGAACCCCAAATCACAAAGGGCGGCCCATGACCACACAGATTGCTGAGTGGTCAAGGGCTTTTGTCATTTTCACAAAATAGGAATGAAAAAACTGGTTTCTACCGCCATATGTAGGCAATTGTTGGCAACATTTTCTGGGACCTGACTTTGCACCAACAACTGCAGGGCCAGCTTTGTAAGCAAATCACAATTTTGATCTGAGCACAGAAGTGCTGGGTTATTATCTCTATCAAATGAACTCCATAGTTATTTGATTATGAATAGCAGGGAAGGGAAGTAATAAAACATGATAGTGAAGCCTGCAAGTTTTGGAACCAGGCTGTCTGACCACTAATCCACACTCCCCCATGTACTCCGCAGGCTCCTCATCTGCCACGTGGGAAATGACAATGACATTATGTGGTTTTGGAGAGAATTAGACAAGGGTATGCATGTTATACCGAGAACTAAAAAATAAATATTAAAAAAATTTTCTCTCTCTCTCTCTCTCTCTCTCTCTCTCTCTCTCTCTCTCCTCTCTCACTCTCTCTTTAAAAAAAAAAAAAAAAAAAAAAACCTTTAAGGGAAGGCTGCCACCTAGAAATAGCCCAGAGCAAGTTTGCTATTCAAAAAAGATGATTGAATTGGCTGTTTACTTAATCAACATGGTTGGCTTTATTTGGAAGATTAGGGAGACAATGCTTTCACCCTTTGGACTGGAAGAGTTAGCCCTCTGGTTGCCTTCTTGCATCCGTAGGATTGATGACATTGGAATTAGCCCTGTGAATCTCTTCATCAAATGAGTGAGAGCACACCAAAAAGGTTGGATTTGGGGATACCCATTCCTGCTTCCTACTGACCAGGACCCTTCTTTCCTGCACACCCGGGTTCCATGATCAGATTCTTGTTACTGAATCTTGTGCCTTGCCCTTTTTAATATCCAGAACTCCCATTCTTCTCAAGCTATGTTCACTGTCTAAAATAGAGTGAGGGGACTTCAGGCATACAGTGATTCCTTGATGGAATTATTTCCTCCTGTGCAGTTGAACAAAGCAAAAAAGTTTTGAATAAACAAGGAGAAACCCACCTCTCTTTTATGCCTGCCGCTCTCTCACCTCTTCATTTATCTTTCCTTTTTCAGACACTTATATAGTACCTATTCTGTGTCTAAGGTGTTTCAAAGAAAAGAAAGAAGAGGTTGAAAGAAGAAAACAATGGAACAGAGAGTTGGGATGCTAGGTTGATTGGGAAGGGACCACTGTGACTGGAACCTCAAGCTGAGAAAAGGCTGCCTCTTTGTACGAGGACTGCAAGGAGGTGATGTTCTCAGTCAAGAGCCAGACTTGGGTTGGGATGAGAGGGAAAAAGGATTTTGGAAAAAGCTGAGATTATGGTAGTGGTGCTGAGTTCAGAGCAGGCGTCCCAGAGGGCTCAGGGGAGTGCATTTAAGGACTGGGTGTCCGGTGGGTTAGGGACATTCAAAACACAGTGCAAATCCATCAGTTCGTTTGGTCACTCTCCAAGTGTTTATGGAGCATCACAACATGCCAGGTACAATTCTGACTGCTTGAGTTACATCAGTCACCAACATAAAGATTTCCACTCAATGGAGCTTATGCTCTAGCTGGGGGAAGTAGAAAACAACAACTAAAAAAGTAATGAACATGTAAATTATGTCCAATATTAGAAGGTATTAAGTGCTATGGAAAAAAAGATAAGACAAGGTAGAGAGAGGTTAGAGGATAATCAGGAGTGCCAAGTGATGGAGTGTGTGTGTGTGTGTGTAATTTAAAATACTGATCAGCATAGGCTGTGTTAGAAGGGGAGATTGAAAGAGGTAAGGGTTTTAGCCTTATAGGTGCTGGAAAAAGCTCCAAGCAGGCCAAACAGCCCCAAGAAGTGGGCTTCGACTTCAGGATCATGTCTAGGTCATTCAATATTTGATGAGCAAGTTAGTTGACCTTTCTGAATTCTATATTTCTTTTTTTTGTGTGTGAATTCTTTATTTATAATTGGAAAAACTAGCTTCATGTGGTGGTTGTAAGACTGCTATAAAATAATGTATTCATGAGAGGTCATTGTAAATTTTATAATGCAAAAAAAATTGTGATATCACTATGGAATGGCCTCAAGTTCCTCTTCACTCTTGAGTGCTTGGACATCTCGCCACTGGATGGGAGCCCATCTCTGTCCTAGGGGTGTATGGGGCTCAACAATATGGAGTCAATAGCAAACTTTCTGGTGACTGAAGCTTGTAAACAATGCTGCTAAACAGGATGGTGGGCACTGAGAGAAATTTCTTTTCAACAAGGGAAAAAGGAAAGAAAACAAATAGGCCCTGTATCACTGAATTCAATGGAGTCCTGGGCTTCTATTTGGGCTCCAAAGGTGGGAGGGCAGAAGACCAGGGAAAGTGGAAGCCATTGGGGCGGCATGTTAGTGCACAGGGGCCTCCAGGAGGCCGGGGACTGGAGAGCCTCGTCAGAACAGGACTGATGGCAAAGTGGCACAAGGCAGGACTCAGCCTCCTCTGAGACCCCCCCCCCCACAAGTCATCTGTCTTTGTGTCCCAAAGGGAGTCCCCAGAGGATCCCCAAAGAGACTGAAGTGCTTATCTAGACCAGCACAAAAAGTCCCTCTGTCCCCACTGCCCCACCCTCCTTGCTAAGGCCAGTGAAGGAAAGGCCTCTTCTCATCGCACTCAAAGGCAGAGGCAGGTGGAGTGTGCAGGGCCCCTGTAGCAGGCCATTTCTCATGAGTCATGCCATTAGTGGGGAAGTAAGGAGCCGAGGAACTTTAGCAGAAGGAAGCAGATGAGGCATGCAGGAGTCTAGTCTGTTGCTGGGCTCTGAGGAAAGAAGAGAGAGAAGAGCAGGCCTGGGCAGAGGTCTGCCACCATTGTGGCCACAGCTGAACCGTGGCTCAAGCTCACCAGGAAGAAGGGGGCTTGCTCCTTGGGTGAAGACAACTGGGTGAAGATGGCGGAGGCCCCAACTCAGGCTGATCTAAACTTGTACATATGCTTCAGCAGGAGTGAATGTGGACTCCATGGAACGTGGACTCCATGGCCTAATGCTGTAGGCAGAGGCCCCATGGAAATACTGTATTGATAGTGATATTGATAGTGACCTTTTGTTTACTACTTTTCCATTTATGACATACTTTATCTTTCTTTCTTTTTTTTTTTTTTTATTGTGGTGCTTGGGATTGAACCCAGGTCCTTGTGCATGCAAGGTAAGCTCTACCAACTGAGCTATGTCCACAGCCCATGACTTTATCAAGTCTTTTGATTCTCACAACAACCTTGCAAGTGGAGCCAGAGTCATCAAGTCCATTTGGTAGAGAAGAAAACTGGAGTTCATGAAAGTGAGATGAATCATCGAAGAGTCTGGATTTCTAAGTGGTAGAACTGGGAGTTGAACACGCGTGTGCTGACTTGGAGTGTTTGGTGTTTGCTCATGATTCATTTTTGCTTCTCTCTCCAGTGCTTTGGATTCAGCATACCAGTTCTGCAATGATGCCATCCCTCCAGCCTGGCATCCCTTCGTCTAGGCCGGCTAGGCAAGTTCACAGTGTGAGCAGTTGAGAGTCTTGGCTCCTCTGGTGAGCCTGGGTCTGGCTGATTTGTGAACTTGAGCTCCTGCTTTTGCTCTGTGTGTTGTATATATTTAGTCATGTTTGACATAATTTACGTTAGTGCAAGTTCAGGCTGTTAGCCTTTTTCCTCTCATTGTTTCTTCCATTTTTACTCAGGCTTGGTTCAAGTGATTTGTCTTCCTTTCATCTTCAAATACACAGTTCTCCTGTCCTTGCCACCCCGACAGCCACAGAGGATGCCATCCTTTGGAAAACTCTCTTTCCCTTGGAAGGGGCATTCAGCTTGGGGATGGACTGTTGCCCTGGGAAAAGGAGCCATAGTTCTCTGAGTTTTTTGGCTCTTTCTCTTTGTAAGCTGCATATTTGTTTTATTTTTCCTTTCCTTGTCTCAGTTTTTCCAAGTTTTCCTCCTGCCTTGACTTAAGACTTCCCCTGCTTAAGTCGCCTGAAATTTTCCTGCTGCTCTGAACCTTCCCTCATTTAATTATTTCAACCCAAAATCATAGTGACGTTTTGTTCTGGTTAAAAAAAGAAAACTAGGGACTATCATTTATAACATGCAGCTCCCTTTGGGCCTAACGCTGTAGGCAGAGGCCCCATCAGCTGATGCCTGCATTTCATGGCACTTCTGTCTTCGAAGAGGGTTTTCAGGCACTCGGTTGTCACAGCAATGCAAAGCTGGCACAGTGGGAATTATCCTCCCCATTTTACAGAGAAGAAAATGCAGGATCACAGAGGTTGGCTCATCAAAGGCCATCTGCCTTCAACTTTTAGCCTTGTAACTATGATTTTGAATTTTTCATAAGAAAACCTATTGTTTTAGAGTAGATTATAAAAGTTCATATTTGAGCCTTGATATTGAATTGATACTGAATGTGTATAGGAGAGATGAGCCTGGCTTCTAACACATCTCATATTTTAGTGAATGATCACTTGGTCCAACAGTTGGCAAGTTATTCTGGGAGCCATCAGATATTGATTCCTGACTTGTTGTACCCAAGCTACAGAGTGACACATTTTTAAAGATAAATTAATCAGATTGCAGTGAAATTTCACAGGTGTAAGAGCCAGCTGTTTTCTATACCTCCACTCTCATCCATTAAGTCTTGACTGGTATTTACCCTGAGAGAGCCAACTCACTTTTGTTTCTTGTGGGACATCTTGCCGTCGCTTCCATGTTCCATGCACCACTCCTAGGGTCAAGAGAGGCCTGTTCACTCTCAATTAAACTTGATGTTTCCACATCTCTTTGTTCCAAGTATCCTCCTGTTTGGGGAATCTCATTGATACTCATTGACTCATTTTTTGCATCAGAAAAGACATACTTGCCATCTGCTTTATATTAACATAGGATTCTTGCTCATTGTTTCCTTGAAAAATCAGAGAAATTGTTATTCCCATTTTAACTTAATGCTTTTTCCCCCTCAAGGGGTTGGTGTCTAATCCTGAAGACAGAAGGAGCCCAACACAGGAGTGGGTAGCTTTTTTATCTCAATAAACCTATCCTCCCACCCAACCTGAAAAGCTTGCTTCACTTTTCTTATATTGCTTATAAATAGTCTACCTTGAAAATGTGAAAATAGCTAAATTAATTATTTTTTCATTAATCCAGCAAATATCAGTTGAGCATTCCTTATGAGCCAGATTCTGTGCTGTGTGTGCTTTGGGTATGCCAAAGCTAGGATATACAAGATCCTCTGGAAGATTTATCCTTATGCAGAAGCTAGATGAGTGAACAAACTGACACAATGGTGTAAAAAATCGTATGCTGGAACATTCTAGTAGGGAAATAGAAACACTTGTTGTAGAGGTGGGCATTCCAATCCTCTGGCAGTAGCTACAGCTCCCAGCACCTATAATTCCAAATGGTTGTGCCTCCCTATCATGACTCCACCTCTTTCTGGGCTCTTACATCACTGTTTCCTCCCCTTGTATCTTCAGCTTTAGCTGATGATGGTTTCCCACCATTGCTGGTCTGTGGATACTTCATTTTTTCTGGTTGAGTCACTTAACCCTTCCTATACCTCCCAAAGTAGTTCTTCATTCAGGGGTCTTCATGTGAACTCTCTTGGATGAGTTCTGTTTCTGCCAGGCACCAGAACATGGAGAAATTTTGCATAAGCAAAGAATTGAATATAGGTAGTCAAATAGGTACAGAGTGTGAGGTAGATGAAGAGCAGGTGAATTGCAGGGATGGGGGCTAATAGAAGCCAATTCATGAATATTGAAATTTCAGGTTTTTGTTCTGAAAGTTCAAAATTGAATGATTTTAAGCATGAGAAAGAGATATTTGGATTTCTATTTTAGAAAAAGAGACTATTTGCCACTGTGTTTAGATTTTATTGTCTAGGTGGTAGTTTAGACAGATTAGTTAGGAGGTACTCAGGAATACAAAGCAATGAAGCTGAATCAGCTAATTGTACACCTTAGAAGGTTTCCTACATCTGCAGACCATTGGTTCCTATCCTTCCAAAAGCCTAGTAGTTTTTCTTCAATTTGGGGAAATTGCCCAGTATCCTGACAACACACACACACACACACACACACACACACACTCCTTATAACACAGTAGCCAGAGCTACTTTCTATGTCTGTTTCTATTGCTAGTTTATTTGCAACCAAAGACTCCTGATTCAAGTAAGAAATGGATAGGGTCCTTATGGGGTGGATGCATTTCATAGATACTTAGAAGTAAGTGCAACTGACTGAACTTGGTGCTTGCAACATTGTATGTGGCTAAGGGAGACATCGGAGTTAAGAATGACTCCTGGTTTGCAGTTTGGGTAGATGATGCACCCTTCACTCCGATGAAGGATATGGAAGGAAGATCACATTTCCCACTCCTGCTGTGGGGGAAGGATGAGTAACTCAGTTTTGACAAGCTAAGTTTGAAGAGTGTATGGAAATGTCCAATAGATACTCCAGTTATGTGGCTCTGGAATTTAGGGGAAATATCTGGCTGGAGATAGAGATCTGGGAAGCATCAGCTTATCAGTAGCAGCGAAAACTTGGGAGGAAATGAGGTCACTCTGGAAGAGTATGTGACTTGAAAGCAGAAGAGGGAAGAGCTGAGAGAAGGAAAAGGAGTCCACGTGGGTGAGGAATTGAATAAGGTAGAGTAGGGAAGTGGCAAAAGGTTGCACCAATTGAGCAGAGTCTGGGGTGGAAAGAGCAAAGGGACACAAGGTAGGCTTGGCAGGCGGGGCAGAGTGGGTGGGATTCAAAAGGAGAGGTGCCAGTCTAGTTAAATGGTGACTCTGTTGTCATCTGGGAGAATAGGTTGTGGTGATGGGGGGGTGTTGGAATTCAACATATCAGAGATGGAGCAATTCAGGGAAGTAATTAATTAAACTCAAGTTGTGGAAATGAGAGGTCAAGGTACTGTGACAAAGGAGGCTGGTCATGGAGATTAAAGCCCTCCAGAGGGAAGTGGTGACCCAAGTGACCGAGTTTGTGGTGAATGTCTAAGGGAGGTCAGAGGTGAGAATGACAATGAGAGGCGAACGGATGCATTCATGGGTTGAAAGTGGAAACAGAAGAATTCTGCCTTCCTGCAATACACACATCAGGGCCGCTTCTATCCCGGGGGGGGGACTCAGGAAGTGAAGTTTCCCTCTCTGCAAGGAGAATAGAGCAGGGAAGTTCTTTGAATGGGTTGAGAATAAGATGCAGTTTGTTTACAATCAAATGAGGAATCCAAATAACAATAAAACTTAGGAAGGAGGAGAATATAGGGAAATTGGATCTTAGAAGCAAAATACGGAAAAAGATAAATGACTGGAGGTGTCTGGGAGGTGGTATTGTGCTAGGGTGACAGGGGTTACGGAACACTGATGAAAGTTGGGTAAATGCTGTGCTCAGGCTTGCTTGTTACCCAGGCACAGTGGTCTTTGCTTTTTTCTTGCTTTTCATGGGACAACAGTGAAGTCAGCTGGGCTGCAAGAAACTCTGGGACATTTGTTTGCCATCAAAGGAATGGCTTTCATTGTAATCTAAAGAGGCAACTCTCTAATAAGATTATCCTCCAAGACTATTGAATTAAATGGTAATCTGAATTTTAATACCATAAGTATTTTAAAGAGTAAGCAATTCTCAATGTGTGTGTGTGTGTGTATTTGCATTTTCTGTAATCTAGAGCTGAGGTCAGATGCAAAGTATATGTATATTTATATAAAGTATTTTTTCTAAAAAGATACATTGTATCATTGTGATTATAGAATCTATTGGGAAATCAGCAAAGAACATTCTTGCTAAAGGATTTGGAAAGACTTAAAATAGTTATCAAAGTTGTCAAGTCAGGAACATTTTTGTGCAATATACAAAAGGCTCATTAGCCTACTCATGATGATTTTGACATTGTCTTCTCTTTTTGTCAACTCGATCTACTCCTGTAACACCAGGTGAATAAAATTTTTAAAAATCCTTTTCGGAGCTCTGTGCAGTGGCACATGCCTGTAATCCCAGAAACTGAGGAGGCTGAGGCAAGAGGATGGTAAGTCTGAGGCCAGTCTCAGCAGCAACTTGGTGAGAACTTGTCTCAAAACAAAAAATATAAAGGGCTGGGGATGTAGCTCAGTGGTAAAGTGCCCATGTTCAATTCCCCAGTATCACCAAACAAACAAACAAACAAACAAACAAAAAACCCCACAACTTTATGGAAAAACCCAACTCACAAAAGAAAAGAGGCTACTCTAGAGGAATAGCAGAGAGGGTTCTTGAGCTGTTGACTAAACCCCCAGTCTATTTCTACTTTGTTAACTCTGACCCCTGGGGTTGGTTTCTGCAAATGCATCTACTTAAACACAAAAGCAGGACTCAAATGATCATGAACTTTGACTGGTACTGCCTTTACAAGAACCTTCACAGAGCTGGAGCAAAAATGTGGGGCCATTTATTATGAAACTGAAGAGAAGAAATCATGCTAAAAGGCAGCTAACCGTAGAAGAGAGCTCATTAAAAAACTATAAAACCAAACAAAAGACTCCATAATTTACTGACAATTATTACCCAGAAAATAATGCATTATTGAAAAATCATAAAAGTGTCATTGTCAATTTTCTTCATAAAAATATTAATTGGTAGCTGGGCATGGTGCTGCATGCCTGTAATCCCAGCAACTCTGGAGGCTGAGGCAGAAGGATCTCAAGTTCAAGGCCAGCCCAGACAATATATTTTATTAAAAATAAAAAGGGTTTGGGTTGTAACTCAGTGGTAGAGTGGCCCTAGGTTCAATTTTCAGTACTGTTAAAAAAAATGACTGGTAAATAGCAGTATTTCCTTCATTAAAGACATTAAGCATCAGCTGTGTGCTAGGTACATGCGTATATGCATATGTATTGTTACATGGGTCATATAACATGGGGAACAAGAATCTAGCCATTAGCTCTGGAGAAGTTTATATTGTGAGAGACAGTAGATTCACAGTAAAATTCTCTTCTATAGTATTCTTTTTTCTATTTAAATATATATCTTGGACATTTTCCATGTCAGTACATGTAAACATATACATCCACCTTAATTTTATTAATGACTGAATAGTATTCTTCGATATGACATTTATTTTACAAATGCTCTATTAATGGACATTTACATGGTTTCCAGTGTTTTATTCTTATGAGCAATGTTGCACCAATATCTTTATACATAATCATGCATTTTGCCTAAATATCGAGAAATCAAATTGCTGCCACAGACAACCCTTGTTGTTTGCTTTAAGAGAATTCTATGGTGTAAAAACAGAGTTGGAATTTGCATTTATCTGGGAGTGTCTTGAATATTTATGTTGTAACACTGGCCGATTTTAAGGTGTTGGTATTACATGTGTTTGGGGGAAAACTTATATAAAGAAAAGTCCAAATGTTGAGGAATCTCAAAACACTTGGATCTTTAAGATCATAAAGAATGAAATAGCTTTTATCTGTCTCTGTCTTACTTTTTAAATCCTCTGATTTTTGGATTTTGATTGTTTTTTCTCTTTTAGAGGGTACAAATCTCCCACAGAAAAGAGATTTGAATGCTGCTTTTTCAGATCAGGAAATGGAGGGAAATGATGTGGACAGTGGAGTAGAAGCCCTCATCTGTGGATTCCTAGTATTTGTAATTTCTCAAATTCTCAGAAGCTATAGGGAGTATTAAACATGGAAGGAAAGCTTTGGGAAATCAACCAAAGTGGATGGATGATACTCTGTGTCTGGTATCAAAGCTATCTAAGCCCTATCCTAAGACCCTTAAGTGTTGTATCTAAGTCATCTTCTTAACCCTACAGCCCTTCATATAGACTTCAACAATCTTTGTGCTAAAATAGAATTTCATTTAAAGACAAAAATTACATTATCTTAAGGAAACTAGTATTCTGTCACCCCAGAGTAGGGGGAAAAGAATACATTAAAGCCATCTGGGTAAAAACCTATCTTAGTGTGACAAACTTTTATCATTTTAAAATAATGTCTAATCATTCCATTATCCATTACTGAACCCTTATAGATGGAAAAATATCTCAGCCAGAACTTTCTAGAAGAGCTTTATGAGCTAATCCAATATAAAAGTTACCATCAAAGTATGCTGGGTAGAAATGATAAAAAGTGATAAAACCCCAATTAAAAAGTCACGAGCTAGTTTTTATCTTCCGCCCTTCTCTTCATCCTATCTTCTTTGAGAGCTGCTCTCCTCCAGGCAATTATCTTAGCAGCCCACTTCCTCACATCCTCCAGTCACTTGTTGCAGATTTTCAGAATGCTTCAATGATAGGAACACTGATATTTTCTGGTATTGTCTCTGATAGTGTTAAAAAATATTTTTTTCCCCGGTTACTAGAGATTGAACCCAGATCCTGACACAGGCTGAGCTCTACCCACAGCCCTTTTAAAATTTTTATTTGGATGTAAGATCTTGCTACATTGCTCAGGCTGGCCTCAAGCTTACAATACTGCTGCCTCAGTCTTCCCAGTACCTGGGATTTTATGTCTGTGTTGCTGCGCCCAGATAGTGATAGGCTTTTTCTCTTTGGTGGTGCTGGAGATTGAATCCACCATGCCATTGCCTCTGCTAGGCAAGCCACTGAACCATGTCCCCAGGCCCCGCTTTAAAATAAAGATTTAATTAAGATATAATTTGCATACCATAAAATTCACCCATTTAAAGTATGTGGTTTTAGTATATCCACACAGTTGCATAACCATTATAATTATTTTAGAACATTTGCATCACCCCCAAAACATACCCCATAATCACAAACGGGCACTCACGGTTTCCTCCGAACCAACCCCAACCTCAGGCCTAGGCAGCTACTAATCTCCTCTCTGTCTCTACAGATTTATCAATTCTGGACAGTTATTTATTTATTTATTTATTGGTAGCAGGGATTGAACCTGGGGGTGCTTAATCACTGAGTCACATCTCCAGCCTGGTTTTTAAATTTTTTTTTTTTATTTTAAATACAGGGTCTCACTAGGTTGCTCAGGGCTTTGCTAAATTGCTGAGGCTGGCTTTGAACCTGTGATCTCCTGTTTCAGCCTCCTGAGCTGCTGGGATTACAGACTTGGGCCACTATACCTCGACAGACATTTAACAAAACAAAATCCACAGTATGTGGTCTTTTGTGACTGGCTTCTTTTCTTCTGGGCATGTTCACAAGGCTCATCCATGTGGTAGCACATGTAGTACTTCATTCTTTCTGTTGTTGGATAATATTCCTTTGTATGGCTATACTTTATTCATTTATCAATTGATGGACATTTGGGTTGCTTCCAGATTTTGCCCATTATGAAAAATGCAGCTGTTTGTGTAGTAGTTTTTGTATGAACATAGGTTTTTATTTCTTTTGTTATATATCTAAAAGTTGAATTGCTGGGTCCTAAGATATCTAGATATTTAATCTTTTCCAAAGTAGCTGTGTCATTTTACATTTCTGCCAGGTGTACAAATGTTCCCATTTCTCTGCACCCTCACTAAAACCCATCATTCTCTTCTTAATGACATCCATCCTGGTAGGTATGATGTGGTATGTCATTGTGGGTTTGACTTACATTTCCCTGGTGGCTAATTATGTTGAGCGTCCTTTCATGTACTTATTGATCTTTTAATATGCTCTTTGGAGAAATGCCTATTCAGATCCTCCCACTTAGAAACTGAATTAATTTTTCTTTTTGTATTTGATAGATAGATATATCTATCTTCTACATATGAGTCCTTTATCAGATATATGATTTGAAAACATTTTATTTCATTATTTTTTTAATGTTCTTGATGTTGTCTTTAGAGGCACAAAAGTCTTAAATAAAATAAAATCTATTTTTTTCTTATGTTGCTTGTCCTTTTGGTGTCTGAGCTAAAACCCATCACTTGATCCTGATGCTCCAAAGATTATAAAAACTTAAGTTTTCTTCTAAGAGTTGGACGATTTTTGTTCTTAGATATAGATCTTAGATACATTTTGAGTTAATATTTTTACATGGTTTGAGGTAGAGTTCCAATTTAATTATTTTACATGTGGGTAGCCAGTTGTCCCAACAGCAATATTTGCTGAAAGTATTGTTCTTTCCTCATGGAATTGTAACACCCTTGTTGAAAAGGGCTTGATCATAAAGGTGAACATTTGTTTCTGGACTCTTGATTCAATTTGTGGATCTATATGCCCATCATTATGCTAGTACCACATGGTCTTAATTTCTGTAACTTGACAGTAAGTATTGAAATCAGGAAATATAAATCCTCCATCTTGTCCCTGCATCTGCATTTTAGGATCAGCTGTAAATTTCCAAAACAAATGCAGCAAGGATTTTCACAGGGTTTGTGTTGAATCTGTACATCTATTTGGGGACTGATCCGTGAACGTGGATGTCTTTTCATTTATTTTAGTGTATTAAAATGGCTTTCAACAAGGCTGCCAATATCATGCTGTAGTTAGAGCAGGAAGGGTGGGGTAGATACTGCTGTGTCATCTTTGGTAAGTGCAGTCTGCCTCAGGCATAGACTAGTGACTCTTCGCATTCTAATTCCATCAACCTGTTAGAACAATATTTTACCAGAAACTCTGAAACTTCTGTGTGTCTTTCCTTGAAGATATTAATCTCTTTTTCCCTTCACACATCTCCACCTACCTGTATTTTGGACTTCTCTCTTAAGTTCTACCATGTGTGTTTTCACACTATCCCACACACAATGTGTGTGTGTGTGTGTGTGTGTGTGTGTGTGTGTACATGCTGAGACCTGAGTTTCATATAATTAAAATCATACTGAGTTCTTCTACAGTTTTACTTTTATTTCTTAGCTTAAGATCCAGCTACACTATTGCATATAGCTTAGAAACATACATTTTCCAGGCCCTATACTATTGCACAGTCTTTATTTTACAAATGATCCATTTTATTGGTGATGGAGTTTGGTTGTTCCAGTTTTATTTATGTGACTACCATTGGACTGCTATGAATATTAAACATTCTTGGACACATTTCTTTGTGCTCATGTGAGTGTCTCAAGCCAATATTCTTCAGAATAGACTGTTCCCAGTAATAAAACTATATACTCTCCAATGTTTATATTGTCATATAAATTTCTGTGACTTCTTCTTTCATATTAAGGCTTTAATATACATGAAGCCTACATACATTATGTGCAATAAAGTGTATTTTTTATATGAAAAAAATGGCTTTCAACAATGTTTCATAATTTGAAGAGTACAAGTTGTGCACTTCTTTTCTTCAATTTATTCCTAAGTATTTTATTCTTTTGGATAGTGCCGCAGTCTGGCTGGGCACAATTCAGGAGCCACTTGTCAAAAGAAACTAACTTTATTTTTAGAACTACAAACACCAAACAAAACAGCTCCTCAGGAAAAAACCCTCAGAGCCCAACTGCCACCACCGGCTTCCCACAAGCCTCTCACCCCCACACAACCCTCACCACCTCCCACAATCCTCCTGTTCTTGAGGCTGGTTGGCTGGGTCGCGTGGGCGGAGCCAAAGAAGTCCCCCAATGAGCAGCTCCGTGGAGGAGCCAATCAGCTAGATGTTGCTGGGGCCTCTGTGAGCCAATCATCAGCTGGCAGTCTGAAGGGCGGGGAAACAGCCCAATGAACATCACCGCAGAGGAGCCAATCAGCTAGATGTTGCTGGGGCTGCTGTGAGCCAATCATCAGCCGGCAGCTGGAAGTTTACTGGCAGCTGGAAGTTTGCTGGGGCCCCTTTGGCTGTGGTTCTCAACAGGATAGTATTATAAATGGAATTATTTTCTTTATTTCATTTTCATATTGTTCATTTCAAACATATAAAAATGAAATTGATTTTTATTACTTGATGTACTTTTGCTCTAAGGTAACACTTAAACTGGTAACAGAAAACAGCTTGCTGTGGGAAATAGTATTTGATTTAAATAACAGTATAGCCCCAAAGTGGCTTTATTTTGTTTTGAGGACTCAAATATCTAATTAAAAAATATATATATATATATAATGCAAAGACATTTAAACATATCATATCCATCCCATAGAGGGCTTTTGATGCTCAATATGTGAATACCATTTTCTATTTCTATATGTACCTAATTTTCTCTAGTAACAGCAAATAATTACTGGCAGTCTAATTCTCTTCTTTCAGGTCTCAGCTCAGAATGTAAATCCTCAGAAGCCCTTTCCCAGCTCATCTATGTGTGGTTATCCTCCTGTATAAATATAGGAATTGCAATTAAAATTGGTAACACATTCCAAGTTTATTTCCTCAATTATACTTTTTATAATCCGTAATTGTCTTGTTTATTGTTCTCTTCCTCACAGAATAATTTCATGAGAACAGATATTTTCCTTCTCAGTGTTTGTTCACTGCAAAATCCCCAGTGACTGACACATACTCACATAGTGGTTCCTTCTAAAAGATTTTGTTGTAAAGTGAATAAATAGATTTTCCAGCTACAAAGAATTAGCATAGAAAACCAGTAAACATGGCAAAGCAATAATTCCAGAATTATTTAAGATCCATCTACACTATTGCATATAGCTTAGAAACATACATTTTCCATGCCCTATACTATTGTACAGAGTCTATATTTTACAAATGATCCATTTTATTGGTGATGGAGTTTGGTTGTTGCAGTCTTATTTATCTGACTACTGATCTTAAATAATTCCGACCTCACACTTGTCTCTTTTTCTGATGTGGAGACTTATGTCAAGATTTATATGTTTCGAAGTTGCGTCTGAAGGAGACAATTGTTTTTTTTTTTTTTTTAATGAGACTATCTGGTCTTAGAAGACTAAATCCACATGTTACTTGACTTATTTATTGTTATATAATCAGTCAACATTTGAGCGATTTGCAAGAAGTCTCTAAAAGAAATGTCAAGTTTCTATAATAGAAGGGATACAGAGATCCTTGCCATGGTCAGACCTAAATAGGGCAATATTGACTACGGCCACGGATTTGTTTATATCAAATATCTGAGCCAATGCTGAATTAAACATCTCTATCTACATCTATAATTTTGGCTGAGAACCATCACCAACTAAGTCTCCTTAACATTTAATCTCCTCTGTCCCATAGCCAGCACTAGTATTTGGTATTCTTTAGGTGATCCTTTTTAAAATTAAAACAAGAACAATTTTTAAAAATTCCTTCAAGAAAGGTGATGCACAACTGAAAGAATTGTAAGGAATCAGAATATGAGGGATCAGAAAGACTCACTCATTAGCTAAAGGCCTCTACTCTCACTCACATCAGCCTCAAGGCCTGGATTCAAAGTTGTTTTCCTACAAGAACTGATTAGTTAATACTTATCAAGGACTTAAAAGTTGCTCTTCAAGGTTGAAATCTTGGATGTCAGTTCTGCAAGTGTCATGACATACTTTTTGTCTCAGAAAGGTTAAAGAAAACATTTTTTAAAAAATCTGCATATATTTAGATCCTAATATTTCTGTTGTCAAAATAATAGCAAACACTTGATTGCATAGCCCAATTAATTAGACATTGTGAAATTTTTCATTGTATGCCATAGTTTCTATATCCAGATTTATGTAGCTAAAATATCCTCAACTCAATTGACATACTTGATTAAAGACAAAATATTTTTAGTATTGAGAATATGCTCTACTTATCTATGATAAATATAAGCATTTAAGAGATTTCTGGGAATTTTGAGAAAAAGGACATATGGCCTTTCATTATGAACCAGTGCATATCTTATTTGTGATTTACAGAAACCAAGGGTTTATTTAGAGGACAGGGTCACTAACAAAATGATGAGCCTTAACTGAACTTTTCTGGAGGGCTGAGGGCAGTTGTTGCTCACACAAACCCTGTGTTAGTTTAAATTGCTGGCCCTGTTTTAATGCTAAGAGCAAAGACCAGTCATAAACATTTTATGAACTTGAGATTTTGTGTTTTAGAAAATGTAGCAGGCCAAAGTCTATTTGAGAAAGTTATTTCTAAATAATATTTTATCCAGAGTGATTTGGAACATGATTAAATTTTCCCTAAAAATAAGAAGGAAAAGATACAAGGAAGACACCTAAAATTACCTTGTGTCTGAAGGAATTTTATGTTATTAATTCTGAATCCCAGAGATTTCACATGGCTCTGGGCACATAAATATTTGGTAATTACACTGAAGTAGAAGGGATGTTTTTCTGAAAATATTGAGTATTTTCAGTCGTGGCTCCGTGAAATCCTAAGTGCTAAGGATGGTTTCAAGTGGAAACAAGGATGCTTTTTTGAAGGCCTGGCTTAATAAGGGAATCTGGAGTAGGCACTATGTGGGCTGATATTTATTTTCCAAGTCCTTATTCAAGACTTGTCAAAGTTATGGCTGCACTGTCTGTCCTGATTTACTGAGGAGTATTATTCAGTCTTTTCCATATCTTAGAATGATACTCCATTTCCTGTGTGATTTACTTGAATTTCTTCTGTTCTATTGGTGCTAGACACGGGACAGAGTTAGATTTCCATCCCAGGACATACAGTAGATGCCTTAAAATGCCAAAGTTTCCAAACTCTAAAATAACATGGACCTCCCCAAACAAGGATACATAAATTAGAAGTGATAGATGAAGGGCAATTTCTTCTGATGAAAATCCTGGTTATTCTGGAGATGGGGCAGGGAAGGAAATTGGAGGAGAATTGTGAAATGTTGAAGAGGAAGAAGGGATTGATTACTTTTTGCTAAAGTCTACATGTTTACACCTTCCCAAAATTCATATGGTGAAACCTTAAGCCCCAGTGTGATTGTATTTGAAAGTGAGATCTTGGATAGTGATTAAGTCATGAGAGAATCCCCACAAATGGGATTAATGTTCTTTTTTTTTTAATTGGTTGTTCAAAACATTACAAAGCTCTTGACATATCATATTTCATACATTAGATTCAAGTGGGTTATGAACTCCCATTTTTACCCCAAATACAGATTGCAGAATCACATCGGTTACACATCCACATCTTTACATAATGCCATATTAGTAATTGTTGTATTCTGCTACCTTTCCTATCCTCTACTATCCCCCCTCCCCTCCCCTCCCATCTTCTCTCTCTAACCCATCTACTGTAATTCATTTCTCTCCTTGTTTATTTTCCCATTCCCCTCACAACCTCTTATATGTAATTTTGTATAACAATGAGGGTCTCCTTCCATTTCCATGCAATTTCCCTTTTCTCTCCCTTTCCCTCCCACCTCATGTCTCTGTTTAATGTTAATCTTTTCCTCCTGCTGTTCCTCCCTGCTCTGTTCTTAGTTGCTCTCATTATATCAAAGAAGACATTTGGCATTTGTTTTTTAGGGATTGGCTAGCTTCACTTAGCATAATCTGCTCTAGTGCCATCCATTTCCCTGCAAATTCCATGATTTTGTCATTTTTTAGTGCTGCATAATACTCCATTGTGTATAAATGCCACATTTTTTTTATCCATTCATCTATTGAAGGGCATCTGGGTTGGTTCCACAGTCTAGCTATTGTGAATTCTGCTGCTATGAACATTGATGTGGCAGTATCCCTGTAGTGTGCTCTTTTAAGGTCTTCAGGGAATAGTCCGAGAAGGGCAATAGCTGGGTCAAATGGTGGTTCCATTCCCAGCTTTCCCAGGAATCTCCATACTGCTTTCCAAATTGGCTGCACCAATTTGCAGTCCCACCAGCAATGTACAAGAGTACCCTTTTCCCCACGTCCTCGCCAGCACTTGTTGTTGTTTGACTTCATAATGGCTGCCAATCTTACTGGGGTGAGGTGGTATCTTAGGGTGGTTTTGATTTGCATTTCTCTGACTGCTAGAGATGGAGAGCATTTTTTCATGTACTTGTTGATTGATTGTGTGTCCTCCTCTGAGAAGTGTCTGTTCAGGTCCTTGGCCCATTTGTTGATTGGGTTATTTGTTTTCTTATTGTTTAATTTTTTGAGTTCTTTGTATACTCTGGATATTAGGGCTCTATCTGAAGTGTGAGGAGTAAAAATTTGTTCCCATGAATGTTCTTGATGGTTAATCTGAGTTATTAAGAGATGCCTACGATTAAGAGGCTTCTAGGTTTCTCAATGAGCGTGTTTCCAAGAATGATTGGCATGTGGGACGTGAAATGAAGCAGAGACCTGCACTCAATGTGGGCAGCACAGTCCAATAGGTTGGAGATTTGGATGGAACAAAAAGTTGGAAGTACAAGGAAGCAGCTGCAGACACAAGTTCAATTCTTCTTGAATGGGATCTAGATTACTGCTGTGATCACCTGAGGACATCAGACTCCAGCTTCTTCTCTCTTCCAAAGTGGATTTTGCCCAGTGACTCTCCAGGGAGTTTTCAGACCTTTGGTCCCAGACTGGGTTGGCATCATTGATCCCTACTCTCTGAGGCTTCAGCTTCTTGGACTGAGTAGCTACTGCTTCCTCCAGCCTGCAGTTTGCTATTATGGGACTATCCAGCTTCTGGTTGTGTAAGTCAATCTAGTAAATCTCCTTTTATACTTCTTTATTTCCATCTTTCTATCTATCTGTCTATCTATCTATCTATCTATCTATCTATCTATCTATCTATCATCTATCTTTCTGTTGGTTCTGTTCCTCTAGAGAACCCTGACTAAACAAGGCCCAGAAGAGACTCATCTCTTCTGCCATATGAGGTCACAGTGAGACTACATCCTCACTAGATTCTGAATCTGTTACTGGCTTGATCTTGGTCTTCCCAGTCTCCAAAACTATCAGCAATAAATTTCTGTTGTTTAAAAATTACTCCATGTATTTTATTTTTATTATAGTTGCTTGAACAGACTGAGATTCAAGCCTTGTGGTGCATAATATATCTCCTTTCACTAGGTAAGAACGATTCCTAACCTATTTCCCTTGGCACTTAGGTTTTGTGTGTGTTGCTGGGGATTGAATCCAGGGCTTTTGTGCATGCCAGGTAAAACATGCTACCACTGAGCTATATCTCCAGCCTTCCCTGGCTACTTTTGAAATCAAGGTATCGATAATTACCTAAATCCTGAAAATCTGATAGCTCTTTGTCTCCTTTCTTCCTTCTTTTCCTTCCTCCCTCTTTTTCTCTTCCTTCCTTCCTTCCTTCCTTCCTTCCTTCCTTCCTTCCTTCCTTCCTTCCTTTCTTTCCACCCCCTCTCTCTTCTTTCTTTCATGTTACTCAAGAAATGTGTAGGATGATAGCTATTGAAAAAGGTCCTGGGACAGATAACTCTATGCATGATGCCTTTTCAGGTCATTTAAATTCTAATCTGCAATGCAATCTAAACATGACTGTATTGAGAATTCAGATTCAACTAATTTATAATAATCATGGAGTGATCTCCTCTGGCTCCTCAGGGAATCCCCACCACCCACTTTGATATACACACAATAGGACTTCCTCTGCTTCTCTTTGATATGCCAGAACTTGAAAATGCTTCAACAAATACCAAAATGAATCTGAGCACATTTTTTTTTCATGGAACCAGCTGGTAAAGAAAGACTTGATATTAAATAATCTTAAGCAAATAAACCCAACATTTGCTTCTGGAGCTATAGTAGAGGAGCCTTGGTCTTGACCTGTTAATGAATGGCTTAGGGCAGGGAAGAACCCCCCACCCCCACCTCGGATTGCAGCACCTGCTTCCTAAGAAGATGCATGTGCAAACCCTTTAGAAAAGGTTTCCAGGGAAACCATATCACTTCTATTCTTTTTTTTTCCTAAAATTTATTAAGCACTAAACGTGCCTGCTAGTGCCTGGGGTTCTCATTTGAAATCAGGAGCTGCTGAAGAAAAGTGTTTGCCTGAAACACACCCACATGCCGAGAAATCATTTTTATGCTTCCCTCACAAAATGTCAGTTGCATGCTCAGCTGGGAGAACTAAATGACCCGGGTTCACTTGTGGGATGAAGGGTAGGGAGGATTAACTCCCATTGGGTGAATTGCTTTTCTTTCTTGTTATTGTGGTGGCTACTAATCAGTGATAGTCATGTGCAGATTGAACAGTTGTGTTTTTCCAGTTAGATCTTATGTACGTTAAGCTAGGTATTGAGAAAAAATGGTAGTATCAGGGAATGTCTTCACGTACATTTTTTAATATGCAAAGAAATACTTGAGCAAGAAAATCTCTGAAAAATTGGCCAAACTATTTTTTACATAGCTCCATTGATGGTAAAACATATTGAGTTAATTGGTTTGTTACCCTCCCTGTATTTGGGGTATGGGTAAGGTAGGAGCGATGTTTCTGTCAGGTGATCCCATAACCCTGATCATAACTTACTGGTCTTGAGGTGGATTTCTGACCAAACTAAGCCCATACCATTTGAGTTAGACTGCAAAGGTGAAGGAGGTTTAAACTCGATAATTAAACCAGAGGAGAATTTAGAGGCAGCTATGCTTAAAGGCTTGCTCAACACAAAGCAGGAAGCTCACATTCAGGAAGAGGGAGACTGAAGAACACAGAGAAAAAGATAAGGCAGAGAGGGGAGAGAGAAAAGACAGATTAGAAAGATTTTTTGATGGCTTTAGTTCCTGTTTTTTCCACAGGGAGACCTGGGTGTACTTTCTGATCTAAGGTTTTGTGAGACAGATTTACATCCTCAATATAAATCCCTCTTTGTTTTTCAGTGGCAGTAGTTTTCTGCTGCTTTCAACCAAAAGGCTCCTCATAAAACACCCAATATTCCTGGAATCAGCTTTCACACCATTTCTTTCCAAATGGGTTTGTAGTCTTGCCATTTGTGATCTAAGCCAGTGTTGGGATGGATCTTGCCTCTAAAGAAGTTGTCCTCCTGCACTGGCCTTTTGGTCATGCTCTTCACACTGGGTGTGGCTAGGTGACCTACACAGGGATACTGCTCCGTAAGCATGTGCTGCTTTCTGATGGGGGCATCAGTGGGCTTTTTATGGAACTGACACAGAGCAAGCTGGCCCTACTGGGAAATAGTTGAGGGGTTCAAAGTTTTCCCAAGGAGGGAGACTATCAGGCTTGGGGATATGTTGGGGGTAGATATGGAAGGAATCTTTCAGAGTCCAGCCCCATCTCTCTTTATCCAGATGAGAATCCTGAAACCCAAGGAGGCGGTCATGGTTTGCCATTTGGCAGAGCCTGAATTCCTTTTTCCTGGGTTCCTTCTCACCCTTGTTCTGCTTCTAGTACTTTCTTTTTTTTTTTATTGTTGGTTGTTCAAAACATTACATAGTTCTTGACATATCATATTTCACATTTTGATTCAAGTACTTTCTTAATGAAAAGAGATTCCTGAGTTCTTTGCTCCTGGACTATGGTTGTAATATACAAAATATATGTGGGCTATGGGTGTAAAAGTTCAGAATAATATGTCTTATATCACGTGTGTGGCTATGTGTCTCATATTATTGTGATGAAATTAAAGTCATTTATTTTTAAAGCAAATTGAAGAAAAATATGTGTCCACAGTTAATGAAAAATGAATCCCCCTCCCCAGTAAATCTGTATGTGTGGCATGTGTCTAATTTCAAGTTAACTTGAGCCTTGCTTATTCTGATATCCATGATGACATACCATGGTCACCTGCACTTGGTTACATGGTGTGTCGGTTAGCTTTTCATTGTCATGACCAAAATACCTGACACAAATTACTTAAAGGAGGAATGATCTATTTTGGCTCATAGTTTCAGAGGATTCAGTCCATGATCAGCTAGCTCCATTGCTCTGGGCCTGAGATGAGGCACAACATTAGAGAGAAGGGCATGATGAAATAAAGCTGCTGAGTTTATGGTAACCATGAAGAAGAAAGAGAATGAGGGGGGTGAGAAGAAGAGAGAGAGAGAGAGGGAAAGAAGGAGGGAAAGGCTTGCAGATCTCGTCCCTCCAACTAGGCCACCTTCCTGTAGACCATTCAGCTATCCATGGATTAATCCACGGATGAAGTCAGAGTCCTCAGGATCCTAAAAACCCCACCTCTGAATACATGAGCCTTTTGGGGGGACATCTCAGATCCAAATCATTACACATGGGTAGGAACATGATATTAACCTAAGCTTTGATTTTGTAGCATATGCCCCCTAAATCATATTCATTACACAGATGATTCCAAATCTACTTTTTAGAACTTCTCCTTGACCTCTGGGTACTTTATGTGAGATTTTGCCCACTACTTTTGTCCTGGCTCATACCATTTCCAGTTTTACCTTGTCTATTGTAGAAGTTTCCTTGCTTCTGGGTATCCCTCCTCCTTATATCCTCCAACAGACTGTCTCTAGAATTGTTTTCCTATATTGTCATGGATGGGGAGAGTCATTTTTGCACATTTCTCCTTCTTTTGAAAACAGCACTTGGATTTTCCTTTGAAGACCTCTTTCCCCCATGGAATGGCATTTGGGTGTTTCCCACCCTCTGTTTCCAGAATGGGCACTATATCCCTTGGCCATAGTGTTAATGTCCATAATGGATGATCCAAGTTATCCATTGACATCCATCCCCAGGCTCTTGATGGAACTCTAGGTACAACCTAGAGCAAAGCAGGCATCAGTAGATGATGATTTATCACAGGTTTTCCCCCCATTGTAGTCAGATGCAAATGCATCTGTTCCCTCCACGAGATGGTGCCTGACTTAGGTCAGTTTTCCTGGGATTGCCTAGCGCAACTGAGTGTCATGCACATAGTAGACACGGATAAAGGTCTGTTGAGAAGAGTGGAT
Organism: Spermophilus citellus; assembly: GCF_964194105.1. Lineage (NCBI taxonomy): Eukaryota > Metazoa > Chordata > Mammalia > Rodentia > Sciuridae > Spermophilus > Spermophilus citellus. The sequence goes on along the minus strand of NC_138184.1, from coordinate 175,923,024 downwards.
TTGGTCTCAGAGGCTTCCAAAGTCATTTTCATATAGGTTTTGGTGGTACTGAACCAGTTTCAACTACCGGTTTCAATACTCCCATCTGTGACTCTTTACTCAGCCCCTTCAGGATTGCCTTGTTAGTTCCCCGTCAGTTCTGGGTGCCTTGGAGTGATCTGTAGTGTTGTTGGCTAAAATCTAAGTGAAGGCATAAGCAAAAACATAGCCAACAATTCTTTAGGCATGAGAGGTGCGTGAATGCTCGTCATGGTCTTTCTTTCTCGTTGAGGGTGAAGAGCTACGATAGCTATAGAGAGTGGTAGCTCTGAGCCCAGGACTGATTTCCCTTAAATTTTTTTTTATAGTTTCCATTTGGTTTGCTGCTTGCCTTTGATTATGTATCTTTGGGAAAAAAAAACAAGAAGGTAGAAGAGAGAATGAGAAGAAAAAGTGGGGTCACCACTTTGTAGAACATGGCTCAGTGGGAGTTGCTCTTTCTCATTACTATCTCTCTGCGTCACCTGGGTGCCTTGTGGGGCACGTGATCCAGCTCCACACTCGAGGAAAAAACTTTCAAAGTGGGATTATATGGGATTTATGTAGATGAAAGTGGGATAGTCTACATATCTACACATGGGTATTTAGCTGTGCCTGTGTATTTATTTGTACAAGACAGCCTTTTCGGTCTGAAGGTTTCCTGACAAGGTGAAACTAGGACTTTATATACACAAATTATTATTCTTAGGTTCATGGCTGCAGCTGCTGTTTACAAATTCTGGTGACATTTGTGACTCTGCTGTATCTATATTTGACTGATTACCAAGCAGTTACTCTGTTCCGGCACAGTGTTAAATTCTGTCATATACATTAATTACTTTGTCTTCTTTAACTTTCAAAGAAACTCTGAACAGTATTAGTTATTTATTGCCATATAATAAATTACTCCCCAAATATAGTGGCTTAAAATTCCAGTATTTATGACCTTGTTTCCATGGGTCAGGAATCCAGGCCAACTCAACTGGATCCTCTGACTCGACCTCACATATGGCTCCACTTGAGAAGATACCTGTCCTCACTCACTGGTGTGGTTGTGGACAGAATGCAGTTACTCACAAGCTGGTGGCTGGTGATCCCTCTGGCTTCCTTGCCCCATAGACCTGTCCATTGTTCATTTCGTAACATGGAAGGTGTCTCCATCAAGCTAAGCATTTGGGAGTGAGAGAGCCAAAGGATGCCAGCAATATGAAAGACACAGACTTTGATAACCTAGTCTTGGAAGTGCCATTTTATACCTTTATCATATTTTGTTTGTTGAAAGCCAGATTACACACAAAGGGTAGGAGGTCCATACAGGTGTGAATATCAGGAAGTAGAAATCACTGGGGTGTGTTAGAGGTTTTCCTACCACAGAGGTAGAGATAATCCTCATTTTACAGATGAGAAAAATTATATAACACCATTTAAAGAAACAGAGATGATTGAGAAAATATGTACATATACATTTCGTCATATGTGATAAAAATTCCTGTCTCTGAGTAGTATTTCTCAAGCACAGTTTGGCACCTGTTTTCAGTCTTCTTGTTTGTTTGACTTTCCTCGCTGACAATCTGCTCTATGTCCTGTCCAGCCTTGCTATGCAAAGTATGTCCCAGGAACCAGCAGCCTTGGCCTCACCTGGGAGTTTGTTGGACTTGCAGACTCTCAGGCCTCATCCCAGACCCATGGAATCAGAATCTGCATGCCTGGGAGATTTATGTGCATGTTAAAGTTTGAGAAACATTGCTCCAGAGGTTTCCTTTCTAGGGCTCTCTGCTGACAAAGGTGCTCGCATGCTGGCCCTGCTAGTTTGTGGTGCAGCATATTAGGTTCTATCCCTGCACTATTTCAACACCAGAGGAAAAACAGCAAAAAAGGAAGAGTAATAATGAGGTCCCTCTCAATAATCCAAGATAGAACAGGGGCTATTGGCATAGATTGTCATCGACAGCAGACAATTCCCAGTGAAAGTTGGCATTTGGCTGTAGAGGGAACCGCAGCAAAGCTGTTCAGACGTGAGCCTTTCTAAGTTTTATTTTATTTAAGTAACACAGATACATCTCAAAAGTACTGTGCTATGTGAAAGAAGCCAGGCATAAAAGATAATTCATTTTATGAGACCATTTATATGAAGATCTAAAAAAGTCAAAACCATAGTGATAGAAAACATTTCAGTGTTTCTTAGGGGTTAAGAGAGAGGGGAGAGCACTTTCTGCAAAGAGACATGAAAGAGCTTTCTGGAATGAGGGAATTGCTCTTTATCTTGACCACAGTGGTTAATACATAGGCATGTACATTTATTAAAGCTCATGAAACGGTACATTTAGAGTTGATGAATTTATGTAAACTAATATTCAGTAAATCTGATTTTATTAAAAAATTAAGTAAATGGGAGTCAGTAGCATTGTCAATTGATTATAGTATCTCAGTCTAATTATCTTTAGGCCCAGAACTCAGAAGCTAATTTGCATTGATTAGAATAACTCATCAGAGAAGGAGGCTATTTAGAAGATTTCTTAGTATCTGATGTTGACAGAAAATGGAAATTATTTCTCCTTTGAAATCCTCCTGGAAAGATACCGTACTAGAAAATTGTAAGATTTCCATCATTTAAAGTAGTCCTGAAAGTCAGGCTCCAAGGATGGAGCCACTGAACTTTTTGATTGCCTTATATTCCTTCAGCCTTCCTTGAAAAAGAAACATAGAAATGATAGCTATCATTTACTTAGCAACAACTCCAGGACACACTCTAGGCCGACTAGTGCTTCACTTTTATTATCTCATTCATCAGCAGAGCCATTCTGTACAGTAGGTTCTCCTGTCTTCCCTAAGTTTGCAGAGGAAAGATCTGAAATTTAGAGAGGTTAGACAATTTGTTTAAGTAACAATTAACACTTTGATTGGGATTATCTAAGGCTAAAGCCACTTAAACTCTCTCTTTACTTCCCATCTCTTCTTAACTGTTCCTGCACCATCTTGCTCAGACTCTAATATGTACTGTCTCCAAGTTGCTGGCTTAAGGTCCACCCTGGGTCCACAGCCAGACATGCTTACTCGGCATTTCTTCCAGGATCTTGTGAGTCTTGGACTCCTTTAAATCTCAATATATTAAAGAGGTCAAATCTATTTATTTGCTGAAAATTTGCAGATGTACCCTGCCACTTTAAGAAATTAGCACCTGGGCAAGGAGTTGCTTCAAATATGAGGAATTATCTTCTCTGTTTTCCAAAAGCACTGCTCTGGTAGAGCAGAACTCAGAAGAAATCAGGGACTTGGCAGTGGGTTATGGCCCTCAGTAGCCAAAGGGCTGGTTTTTTTTTTTTTTTTTTTAAGAGCAGATGCTTAGTGATGATGCACAGGAAAGGTACATCGTATATGTGGGAGGTACTGGGGATCAGGATGGCTTTGGCCACCATACACATCTGGTGACTGAAGTCACTGTTCAGCCATACATCTTGCACATGGCTGGAAATTGTGGGGATAATAGTGAATAGACTTCTGCCAGAGAGTGGAAACCCATTTTAACTCTTAAGTACAAGAATCAAAAGATTCTGAGTTTGATTTTCAGAAGATTGCCTATCTGCTGTGAGAGGCAAAGAAGTGCTATTAAGGTGTTGCAAATGTCCCTGTCCCCTAATACATCTTCCATGTCAGAGGGCCAACTGCATAATAAAACCAGATTCAGAACCCAGCCCCCAGATGGGAAGATTCTTAACCAACACCCCAGGAACTGAGCTTTACTCACTTGTTCTAATGAGCAAATGCTTAGAAAAGAAACTGACATTCATATGAAGTGAAAATGAGGCTGTTTACACCTCCAAGGGGGACCTCAAATGTGAGCTTGAGAGCTCAGCATGTCCACAGAAGCTGTGCTGCCTGAGGACTGCAAAGATAAGAAGAGCCGTGCCAGCTAATGCATCTCTTGCTGATTGAATAGGTAGCATCCTTAGAAGCCCTCCTTCTCCAACAGCTTTGCTGCTAAGGGAGAAATCAAGGGCAGCCTTAGCAGTAACATCACCATCAGGTAGGGTCAGGTAAAGCAGGAAACTTTTTTTTTTAATTTTTTTTATTGATTATTTAAAGCATCACATAGCTCATGATATATCATCTTTCATACATTTGACTCAAATTGTGTTTTGAACTCCCATTTTCACCCCAAATACAGATTGCAGAATCACATCTGTTACATATTCACATTTTTACATAATGTCATATTAGTGACTGTTGTATTCTGCTACCTTTCCTATCCCCTACTATCCCCCCTCCCCTCCCCTCCCCTCCCATCTTCCCTCTCTACCTCCCCTGCTGTTGTTCAATTCTCTCCCTTTTTTTTTCCCTCCCCCTAAGCAGGAAACTTTAACATGGTCATTTTTTTATGCCAAAAATTTCTGACAATAGCTTTGATGCTACTGCTTGATAATTATTGACTTTACATTATTTTTTTGAGAAACAAATTTTGAGCTTTTAATGAAGTATAAGTGAAAGAATATGATTTTTATGGAAACTGCATTTTCCCCCAAATGAAAATACATAAATTTCTGTCCTTACTGAGAAACTAAATAATAGAAAGTTAAGTTCCCTAAAATTCAAGAGAATAAGTAGATGCAAGATAAAAAAAAAAAAAAAAAAGATTAATGCTATGGTGCAAATAGACCCTCGCCTTTTAATGCACGTACAAACCTACCTTTACCTTGAACATGGTCTAGTGCAATACTGTTCTGTAACCACCTTGTTTTATTCCTCAATATGTCATGGCTCCACACAGATGTCGATACATTCTGACCTACTTTATCTTTCCAAGGGCTTCATTGTAGTTTCTTATGGATGTAGTTTAATTAACTAATCCCCTGAAAGACTTTTGGGCTATTCTTAGTTACTACAAAGAATTCTGGTAACTATTTTTGACCATAAGTCTTGGCACACTTGTGCAATAATTTCTAAAGGATAAATTCTCGGATGTGAACTTGCTAGTTAGAAACTAGATACCTTTTCAATTTTAATAAATTTGTCAAAATGGCACGTATTTCTTTACTAACTCCCTGGTTTAAATGTGTGAAATTGTATGCCTCTCAAATTAGTATTAACTCTTGGCAGTACCAATCTTTGCTAAAATGATAGGGAGAATGAACTTATATTATTTTAAATCACATTTGTTTAGTTATTAGTGATTTGAGGTCTATGTCATATGCTCACTGCCCATATGTATTGCTTCTTTTGTAAACTCAATATATTATGAGGATATATTTAAGGTTTACTTATTGAATTAGAACTTTTCTTACATTAAGAATACATTATCGGGCTGGGGATGTTGCTCAAGCGGTAACAAGCTCACCTGGCATGCGCAGGATGCTGAGGTCGATCCTCAGCACCACATAAAAATAAAATAAAGATGTTGTGTCCACCAAAAACTGAAAAGTAAATATTAAAAAATTCTCTCTCTCTCTTTTTAAAAAAAGAATACACTATCACATATTTTTCATGGAATTAAATATTTTTAATAACAGCAGAAAATATCAAACAGGTTTACTTATATAAACTCTGTTTTTGTTGCTGTGACCAAAAGACCTGACAGGGACAATTTTAGAGGAGGAGTTTATTTGTTGCTCATGGTTTCAGGCATCTCAGTCCATGGATGCTGACTCCATTGCTCAGAACCTGAGATAAGGCAGAAGGGCATGCAAGAGGAAATGACTCCATACATAGGCAACAGGAAGCAGAGAGAGAGTTACACTCAACAAGGAAAGATACATGCCCCAACATCACACCCCCAGGGATCCACCTCCTCCAGTCACACCTGCCTTCCTACAGTTACCACCCAGTTAATCCCAATCAGGATTAATACACCGATTAGGTTAAAACTCTCATAACCCAACCATTTTACCTCTAAACTTTTTTGCATTGTCCCACACATGAGCTTTTGGGCTAATATCTAACATGAGTTAATATTTAAACTCTGATCTCTCTCCTCACCTTCCCTCCCCCCAAAAGGAAAACTACCACAAAACTTTTAGTTATTGTATTAGTTCCCCAGACATGCTGTAACAAAGAATCACCAAGTGGATGTCTTAAAAAATAAGACATCTTTCACAGTTCTGGAAGCTATAAGTCTAAAATCAAAACTTCTTTGGAACTTTTTAAAAAATATTTTTATTAGTTATTGATGGACCTTTACTTATTTATTTGTTTATATGTGGTGCTGAGAATCAAAACCAGTGCCTCACATGTGCTAGGCAAGCTCTCTAACCCTGAACCTCAACCCCAGCCCTTTCTTTGGAGACTTTTAAGGGAAGATCCTTCCTTGCCTCCTCCAGTTACTAGTGCCTCCAGGTGTTCTTTGGCTGGTAAATGCATCAATGCAATCTCTACCTTCACCACGTGGTACTTATCTTGTATGTCACTTCTCTGCTTATAAGGATACCAGTCACATTGGATTAGGGCCCACACTAAAGATGTCATTTTAACTTGATCGTGTGTGTAGGACCTATTTCCAGGTAAGAATACATTCACAGATATTGGGGTTAAGACTTCAATGTATCTTTCTGAGGGACACAGCTAACCCTATAACCAACACCTACCTATTACAAAGTGTCTGCTATCACCTGCACTTATAAACATGGAAGGACAGGACTGGGTCAGTCTTGTTCCATATTCTAATTCCCAGTACTTTGTACAGTGTCTAGAAGATAGTGGGCAATTAATTATGGTTTCTTAAAAGAAAGAATTTTAGTTTCAGGAATATCTGGTCTTTTCAATACGAAAAGATATAGAATATATCGAATTCTCTTTTATTTAAATTAACATTTGTAGGGGCTAGGGTTGTGGCTCAGTGGTAGAGCGCTTACCTGGCGTGTGTGAGGCACTGGGTTTAATCCTTAGCACTACATAAAAATAATAATAAAAAAGGCATTATGTCCATCTACAACTAAAAAATATTTTAAAAAATAAATCAATATTTGTAATTACACTATTTGCAAGTGAGGTTACCTAGACTGTACAGAAGAGATGGTCTCAGCTTTCTGAGTGGGCACTTTAGCCAAGATGTGTGTTTATGGTTTCCCTGGCACCTGTCCTAAAATGAGTCTTTGAGAAAATGCAGATAAGCCTTCTCTAAAATCAAATTTATTTATCAGAATTATTGAGCTGGATGAAACTGAAAATAAGCCAACAGAACCCTTAAGAAATCCCAACTTTTTTATTTTCTTCATAGTGTTAAATATAATTGCCAATTTATTACATAATCAGGGAAAGCAGAGCCCAGCATACCAAAGATAAGAAATGGCTACAGAAACTAAGTTTTTTGAACTTATTTAACAAACTAATTAATTTCCATTAATAGCAAACACTTCCAAACTATTGTACAAAATTTCTGCATTTAAACTTTTCTAAAAAATATAAAATATTATTTAAGCTGGGCACAGTGGCACACACCTATAATCCCAGAGGCTCAGGAGGCTGAGACAGGAGGAGTGTAAGTTTGAGGCCAGACTCAGCAATTTAGCAAGGCCCTAAGCAACTAAGTGAGACCCTGTCTCAAAATAAAAAATTGAAAAGGCTGAGAATGTATCTCAGTGGTAAAGTGTCCCTGGGTTAAATTCCCAGTACCAAAACAACAACAAAAAATTATTGTTTAAAAAATAGTTATATACATATAATTACTATAGTTAATTTTTTTGGAAGTCAAGAGTATTCTCTAGTTATCTATAATGTCTTCCTCCCACTTTCTCCAAAGGTAAGAGTAGTCAATGCAGTCCTATGGGGCTATGTCTAAAACATCTACTTTGCTTTGCTTTATTTTCTGTGACCATAGTTCTATTACAAGAGCAATGTTTTAGGTCCTAGTGTACATCAAGAAAGATGAGGTATTTCAATTCCAACAGAAGCAATATTCTGATCTGGGCATTTTTTCTGCACTCATGCAGACATGGCCTAGGTGTGCAAAACTGGGCCATTATTCAGATACACAACAAAGGCATTATTCAGTTGTGTGTGACCTAGATGCCCAGTTCCTCACACTCAGAAGGGCACTTGGTTTGATGTGCTGCTGTTGCCTATCTCCAGTTTCTTAATCAGTTTTAAACAATGGGCCCCATGTTTTCATTTATACTGGGCTTTGCAAATGATGTTGCCAGTCTTAGACACACACACACAAAAGTTGCTTTGGCCTGAATTCATTTTACTTGTGATCTGGCTTTTAATTTGGCACTGAACAGAGAGTTGTGGGTAGTGCCCCAGTGGCAGGATGACTCCAGTTCTAGAAACTTTTCAAAAGTGTAGAAATTCTTAGTCATGCAATTCCCTGGAAACAGTAAAGGAAGGAAACATACAAAGATGATTTTTGATTTTTGTTTATCTGCAAGCCGGTAGAGTTGAATTAAGCTCTCATTGGAATATGAAAGAATAAAGCTCAATGTATATACAGGTGCACCATGCACACACACACCTGTATATCAGCTTCATGAAATAATTGGTTCATTTGAAGAGCAAGTATGTATGCATATGTGCCAATAGGCTAAATATAAATCCATTCCTCTCTCCTTTAGGTGATTATTTCAGCAATTGAAATGAAAAGCAGCATTTGTACAAGGCCTGAGCATGGCTGTTCTTTAGAAACACAGTCAAAGCTGCCTGTTTTAAATCAGGAAGAACCTTTTTTCTGGTTCTTCTCCAAAAGGATGGTGGGGGATTGTGGTCTAGAGATGCCGTGAGATGTTTAGCTTCCATTTATGAAGAGAAATTAAATTCAGTGCAGCACATGGTTCTCTGTACAGGGGGTTAGAGTGTGATTTTGAAAGGATGAGTTGTGCTGGGCGTGGTAGTGCATACCTGTAGGCCCAGAGACTGCAGAGGCTGAGGCAGGAGATTCCAGGCCAGCGTTGGCAACTTAGTGAGACCTCGTCTCAAAATTAAAAAAAAAAAAATTTAAATGGGACTGATTGTAGCTCAGTAGTAGAGTGTTCCTGGGTTCAATCCTCAGTAACCCTTACTACACACACATGCAAGTATACACAAAGGATGATTTGACAAAGAAGAAGAGTTCTTTGTAGATACTTAGGAGCAAGGAGAAAGCTCAGTGGACAATGAGCTACCCATATCCCCAAAGGCCATGCAGACCTTCTTACTCTGGCTGAGTATTAGATTCACCTTGGAGTACTTAGAAAAATACTGATGTCTGGGTCTCATCTAATGCTAATTAGATTTTAACCTGAGAGTGGGGCACAGGCAAGAGTTTGTTTTGTTTTGTTTTTGGTACTTGGAACTGAACCCAGGGCACTTAATCATGGAGTCACATCTCCAACTCTTTAATTTTTTTATTTTGAGACAGGGTCTTGCTAAGTTGCTTAGGACCTTGCTAAGTTGCCAAGGCTGACTTTGAACTTGTGATCCTCCTGCCTCAGCCTCCTGTAGGGAGCCTCCCTGGGATTACAGGTGCATACCACTGTGCCCAGGGAAGACAAGGGTATTTTTAAAAAGTGTCCCTGGTGGTTCTTATTTGCAGCCAGAGTTGAGCATCCCTTGGCTTTTTAATACACAAAAAAAGAAAGATCTGGGCTACATCAAAGTCCATCTGGTATCCATTTTGAAAATAAAAAAATTAGAAATATATTTATATCTGATTATACTTAAATGTAGACACCATCAACATAATTATTTTTATGTAATTTATTAACTACAGATAATTAAAGATATTATATAAATAATTTAATGATCTCTCTGTAAGGTTAATCAAGAAACTTAAGAGATGAAACTGGCAAGAAACTTAAGAGATGAAATTTTTTTAAGGAAGATATTTTAGTTGTTTTTAGTAAATACAGGATGTACCAAAGTCTAAAAGTCTATGAAATCAAGAAATGGGTAAGATAAGTAGTGTTCTTCCAAACTCTTTAAATAACAAATATCTTCTTCCATTAAAAATTAAAAAAAAATATATATTAAGACCAAAAATTTAAATTAAAGCATGTGGAAACTATCATATTAATAAAATCATATTTTCTAGAATGCCTCCCTTAATAACATACTTTTTAAAAAATCCACTAAACATCTTCATAAACTAGCACTTATAATTCTAGTAATCCTAGAATACAAATCTTTTTTCAGCCAAGTTTTGAGTTCTAAGGTAAAGATGTCCTTGATGTTCTCACAGGTTCACAAAGGGTTGTAGAAAGGTCTCACCTGAAGAAGATGGGAGTCAGGGAGGAAGGGAGAGAGGGAATGAGCAGGTGCAGGCCAGAAGAGCCCTATTGGTGACTTCTGGTTTCTGTGCTGGAGGCCACACTCATTGTATTAGATAATAAAAGGTCTCATCTCTGTTTTGGATATCCATTACCCTGGAGGCAGGCGGGCAAAGTTCAGGGTTTCCCCTCTGTGCATCTCAGCTGCACAGTGTTAAAGAATCTGATTGCAAAAGATACTGAAAAGACTAACATGCTTTCCTTGCTTTTAGCACACCACTGACATCTGCCAACACCAAGGGGAGGTTTGGAAGCATCATTTGAGGAATGAGACAAAGGTTTCAACAGTTGCATCTTTTTTTCCTGGAGAGCTTAAAGCACAGGAGGAGAACCAAAATTGAGAGTAAAACAGATGTCATCAACTATTCTAAAGAATTTCCAGAAGCACTCAATAAGATAGTCAAAGTATCAGGCCCCGTAAGGACATCATCAGTCTGTCTCAACTCGAAATGTCCTCCAGCATCACTGAGACGAACGAGAAGAAACAAACCTGCAAAGAAGCCCAGCAGTCGGTGATGCCCATCGTTTCTTTTCTCCAGTGAGGAGTTCAGCTAGGAAAGGAGCTCTGTTAAGTGCCAGCTCTCACCATGTCCTGTTGCATTTTAAATACAAGCTTGATGACTCTGATGCGCCGATTTAAAAGCTTTAGAACACAGAGTTGTTTTTTACTCCAGCCCAAAGTATTAGGCTGAGTGTTTCTCTCCTTGCTTGATGCCAAGAACGAGGTGCAGGAACCAGTTAAACTGCACGGTCCATCCTTTGTCTCTGCAAACTTCAATCTGATCAAGGAAGTACTTTTTAGCATCCTCCTCGTTTTTCCCCACTGTCAGGGCATCCCGGATGTACTCGATATCTTCTTTGCTGGTTAACTGGGGCATTCCTGTCATCAACATCATGGAGAACAGGATGATCAGCAGGTTTGTGTGATGGCGAAGGGCTAGGTAGGCCTTGACACAGACATCCTGGATAAAGGAGAAGAAACTGCTGTTACGGGTGTTAGAGTAACTGTAGGCTAAAGACCACTGGGCTGTCCTGGCATTTACGTAGCATCGTCATGAGAAGAAACCATCATACACAAGGCAGCTCTCTGCCCCAGAAGGAAAACTTGATGAGAACATCGGCTATTTTTATGATTTCTTCAACACTGCAGTGTGGACGCATAGAGGCAGGGTGTGCTCAAGAAAAGCTAATTGATTCAGTTATTTGTTGTTTGTTATTCTACCTTTTAAATTCAATTTCCTTCCTAAGAAATTGAGGGTAGAAATATTCATGGTCTCTGAAGAGGAATGAGTCATTTTTGAGCACCATACTGGAATCAATAAAGTTTATGTAAGCAAAAATCATGTTTGCCAAGAGCTAATGAAATCCAAAGAAGTGAAAGAAATATGATGTCTGAGATTTAGTTTTATCCTTATTTTGCACTTTGTTCTATTCTAAGAAAGTAGATGAGTTAGCTTTTTACTGCCTGATTCTCAAAATTGTTGAGTGAACTTTGAAATTTTAATACAAATTCTGAATACTGAGAGAGAGGGCTTTAAAAAATATGATGGCTGATGCTGTCCCAAAAAAGCTTTGGAGGAGGTGATGTAGGTGAGTTATGCCTACTAGTGAGCAACAGGTACAATTATGTCATTAAATTATCCCAAAGCATAGGAAAAGATGCAAAGTTCCTAATTTTATAACATGAGAACAGGAGACTTAGAATAGACACATATATAAAAAACATGTGGAACACATTAAAAAAAAAAGATAAGACTTTACTGAGTCACATAAAATAAAACTTAAATACATGGAGTGACCTGCGATGTTCTTCAAAGATAAAATTGCTAATTATCAAGATGTAACTTATTCTTGGATTAGTCTATAAACATAATCAAATTTCAATAAAAATCTTTATCGGTATATAGTTCATCCAGAATAGTTAGGGTCCAAGAGAATGTTTTGGAAAAGTACAATAATGAAAACCAAAGTTTGTCATAGAAGATATTAAAACACCTTATCAAACTATATTATTTTTTATAAGATTTTAATGCACATATAGCTAAGAGTGTGATGCTTTGTTTATTTTATTTTTGAGAATTTTAATATTTATTTTTTAGTTTTCGGCGGACACAGCATCTTTGTTTGTATGTGGTGCTGAGGACCGAACCCGGGCCGCACGCATGCCAGGCGAGCGCGCTACCGCCTGAGCCACATCCCCAGCCCAAACGATAATATTTGATTAATTACCCTGGGCGCATGCCTGTGATCCCAGCTTGGGATGCTAAGACAGGAGGATCGCAAGTTTGAGGACAGCCTGGGCAACTTAACAAGACTTCGTTGAGGCCAGAGGGCAGCATATTGTGAGAGCTCAGGACACTTCAGTTCTTTCCCTTTCCTACCATCTCTTCTCTGCTTACTGTGAAGCAGGAGACTTGAAGAGACTCAAAAGTCTATTTGGATGGTTCCTGCTGCAGCCCCGGCCTCAGCTGTCCCCCTGGCCACGGCTCCAGTGCATTAGTGCTCTTGCATTCTTTATGACTCCACCGATGTGCGGAAATTGTTTTCTTTTGCTCATCTGTAGGACCCAAAGAGGTCTGTCTTGGTTCTTTGTAATTACAGAGGCTAAGTGCAGACTTCACCTCAGGCTACAGTCTCATTAATTTGCCAACTTTCAAGATTCTCACACAGGCTTTGTGGGGATGCCTTTCGATTCTGAATTAGAGTGCATTTTGATTTTTAATTATTTCCTATTCCTTTTACATACTAGGGGCTCTAGGCAAATCCCGTGCTGGGTGAGCCCACTGTGTGGTCAATCTCTTTTTAATCAGAAATTATCATGGAGGGAAATTAACCCAAGGCCAAGTTATTACCACACCAATCCATAGGTGCTCAGTAAATAATTGTTAGGTGGTGACTGACATACTGATTCCTGCAGTACCCAAAGAGATTCATTAAGGGAAAGAAATTGTGATGCTTCTCTTAAAGACCTCCCCAACCATACAAATGATATATATATTTTTTGTTTTTGTGTTTGTGATGTTGGGGATGGACAACCCAGGGCCTCAAACTAAACTACATCCCCAGTATATATGACTGGTATTTTTGGCTCTGGTATGTTTTGGCTAGTTCTGATTTTCACACACAAGAGTCTGTTATATGAGAAAGAAAAACTTCCTCCCCAAGTTTAACTGCATGCTCCTTACTTGTTGGACACAATGTACAAGTTCTGACTGACTGTGCAGACTTAGAGATTCAGTGCAGATTTAATTATCCTTTGCTTAAATTAAGACACTGTGTGGAGCAGTGGTTAACAGCGGAGTCACATCTTGCTGTATAAATTCAGAGCTTGGCTTTCTTACTGACAAGCTGTCTGTCATCAGGCAATTCATTTAACTTCTCTGGACCTCAGTTTTCTTACAACAATAATAACAATATCAAACTGCATCCATTTCATATAGTTGTGGTAGGATTTAAATGCTAGGTGACTGGTTGGCCATCACTACTAAATACTCTGCAGATTTACATTATTGAACACATATACATTTATCAATGCTAAGGAGGTCACTTTCCCACCTAGACCCTCTGTCTAAAACATCTTCTTAGATGGCAAAGCTGTAGGGGGTGAGATGGGCCCCCCTCCACCGAGTGCTGGGGGGAGAGTTGTCTTCACTGGCCCACTGAAGTGGGTGGGACAGAAGCCTATGGCACCTGGCTACAACTGCAGGTGGTCCTCTTGCCTCCAGGGCCTGGTGGAGCACCTGCTCCACCCACTCAAGCCCTAGAAGTTTCATTTCTGTCCTCTGCACCCAACCAGGGCATCTGTGAATCTGTTCTGATCATGCAGGTTGGGCTCAGGGGCCTGCGGTTTGAGAGACTCTGAGGATGTGGCTTGGGAACTCCGGGGAAAATCCAGAACACAGAAGTTACCGGCTGTCGAAACAGAATTTTCCCTTCTGCCAATGCTGCCTGTCGTTGACCTCAAACGTTCCTCCCAACTGTATTTTGAGGCTCTGTATTATTGAGTGGAGAAGAAGAGGTGAGGGAAGAATCTGATTTGGGGGATTTGGTTTAATGTACTTGTTAATGAGAGTGAATTATCATTAACGGCATTAGTAGCTAATAAAGAGGTCCAGCCTATGTAATACATCTGCTCTTAATTTCATTGTTGATTTAAATGCCTTAATGACAGCAGCTAAGTAACCAAAGGAAGGATTGTTTTCACAAAGCTACCACCCCTGTAAATTTTGGAAACCAAAGGAATTTATTATCATTTCAGGGCCCAAACTTTGAATCCATTTGCTAACTGCCCCACCTATCAGTTTGCTAAAGAGGAAGCAAAGGACTGCTAAACACCGTCTCCTAGTTTCTTAACCACTGGGGAGCTGTGACTGCAGCAGATTGTCCAGGGTCACAGGGAATACTTGTTCTTGTAGTCAAATCCCCCATTCTCATCCAGAATTAAAGTGGAAGTGAAATATTTACAAAAACAATGAAGTAATATTAGGACCATAAAATAGAAACTCCAGGGAAAGATTCTAAGGCTGAGGGGAGAGAGAGAGATGCTCACAAAAATTCATCAATGAAAACAAAAAGTTCCCACCCACTGACTTTTCCTAAATCGTAATGTTACCTCTGTCTGCCAAAGGAAGGACACAGAAGAGAGAGAGAGAGAAAAAAAAGTTCAGTTTACAGTAAAGGACTTTATTTATTTATTTATATTAAAATTGGCTAGCCAATGTCTTTAGGAGTGATTTTGGCCAACCAGAGAAGGTCACTGATTAATAGCCCTAATAATGCAGGAAGCATCACTCTCTGGTAAACCCGAACTAGAGGATGCCCAACACTTAGCCATGTACTTGTTGGGTTTGTATTAGGATTCATATCTTCATAGACTCGAAAATAATTCTCAGACTAGCTGTTTGCAAAGGAAAGGACTATGCTGTCATCTCAAATATTTAGCTAGAAACTCATTAGAAGCCTAAAGACTACAATTAAGCTGTTCTTCTTTAGTCACTATTCAGAATAGTCTATATAGGAAGGAGTGTGTGTGTGTGTGTGTGTGTGTGTGTGTATCTTCTAGTCTTGCTGCAAAAAGGATTTAAGGTGAACTATTTGGATACACAAAAGTCAAAACAACATTAGTGAGAGGTGGATGGAGAAAGAAAATGAATAACAAAGGAAACGATTCACAATGGCCAGAGAAATAAACTAATTTAAAACCACACACAGAAAACTCTGTAGACTTGCTATATAGGTTGTCTCCAAATAAATCTCTAACCAAAAAGAAACGAATTCATTTCTTCATCCAATACTTAGAGGATTTTAAAATATCTATTTGTTTAGGAGAAGCTCTGCTTTTCTAGAAACCAAAATCAATTGAAATTTTACAAGGGCATCTACGGAGCATATACTCTGTAACATGGCAAATGAAGTCCTCAAAATATTCTCATGGTGACAAAACGATTCTCTAAAAGAAACTAGAATTAAGAGGCTAATGCTAGGTGAAAGATAATTAATTCTTGATTAGTGTTTCAAAGTAGCAGGCAATGGGGATGCTGCATGCTGGTTCCTTAGCCTATACATCACCATATATGGATTCATATCTTTTCTAGAATAGTGATCAAACTCAATAAGCTAAACAAAGTCCTTACAATCTGACAAGCTCACACAGTCTGCATCTAGCGGAAATTTCACACCAACATATTCAACCCCCTATATGTAGCTGCTGCTGGACCCTTCTAGGCAAGTGTCTTCCAATCCATAACACAGAGAGTGAAGTATGGAGAGTCTCTTCACTGGGATTGATGAGACCTAACTAATGCACCAGGTTAAAAATCCCAAGAGTGAATCCTTAATCAGCTCAGCACATTTTGTGTAATGTGACAGATGAACTTGTCATCTCCCACTTGACCTATAATAGACCTTAATTAGAATAATTGTTAATCGATTGAGCTCCAAATGACATCGTTGCTTTGCTCCGCTCTCTACCCTCTAGTCCAGCCTATGCACTATTTTAAGTTGGATCCAAATTTCCTTTCTTGACTCAAGTTCTACTACACATTCCATAGAAACCTATGTTCCATTCATACTGGGGTATTGTACTTTTTCTCCCTAAATATCGATTGTATGTACTTTTCTAACTTTATGCACTCGCTCATGTTAGTTTTATTCTGTCTCAATGTTCCTTCTTTTCCCTGAATGAGTCTGACAAAATAAAATTGAATTCAGCCCCAAAGGCTCGATAAAAACACTTCCTTCTCTGAATAATTCTATCCTCCAGTGCAGGATTAATTGCTCCCTCTGCAAACCACTGTTAGCACAAAGTATTCCTTAGCACAAAGTAATGTACATCTTGGTCTTAGTGCATTCTGGGGCTGTGCCTCCGCCCAGCAGTGTCTGCCAAACTGTAGCTGAGCTACGTAGGTGAGATGGATGGATGCTTGATATGCAGTAGTCAAATTCAGTCTTGGGCAAGATTCACCTCTTTAAAAACCAGGAGGAACTGGAGGACAATTATATATGAAGGGAATTAAGCTGGAAAGACATGGTGCCTTTTTGAGGGCGATACTTGACCCTTCTTTGTGCCTGGCACAGCTCCTGAAATAGAGCAGGTATTTTAGTAAGAGTATGAGAATCAGTTTCCTATTTTGGATGTGGTGAACAGGGCCTGGTGACTGCAACAGGATGGAGTAGGAGGTTGAGAAAGGCCAACTGGCAGGTCACAGGTCACAGTTGTACACAAGTGCGAGGACTCCCACTCGTAGGAAGGGGAGACAGAGAAAGGAAGTAATGGTGAGTGGCTGCAGTTTTTAGAAGAGTTTCAGGTGGTGAGGTCTCTGTGGTCCCTGGGGCTGGGGTTAGGAGGGGACAGGGCCCTGGACCTAGAGGTAGGTAGGTTAGGCCTCTGGTGGAGGAACTGAGGCACAAACAGACCAACCTGGGCTCCAGGGGTAGAATAGGCTACAGCAGAGATAGACTTCAGTTGGGTAAAGGTTCTTAAAAACTTCCTGCATCAGAGGCTGTGGTTGTAGCTTGGTGGTAGAGCGCTTGCCTAGCATGTGTGGAGGCACTGGGTTTGATCCTCATCCAATAAACAAACAAACAAATAAATGAATGAATAAAATAAAGGTATTGTGTCCATCTACAATTGAAAAAAAAAATCAAAACTTCCCAGGTCAGGACTCCGCAAAGGGACTGGGCATGCAGCTGAGCCTGGAGCCTTGTCATCCTAGAATGGTGACAAGACTTCTGGGACTGGAAACAGTCAAGGCCTGGTCAAACTGGCAAGGAAACTATAGTCAGCCTAGGTTAAAATAACACAATAAATAGACTCCAGACTATTTCATGAAATGCTTCTTAACAGTGACATCTAGGGGCAAGCACCATTTAGGGACATTCCTCAAACTGCCTGTTTTGCACAACTGTGGCTACAAATATTATTCACTTCACCTGATGACCAGATTTATCTACATACATTTGCTTAGGGTCGACTGTGTGCAGAGAACATCTTTAAAATAATCATTTTTGAAAGAACAAGTTGTTCACGTTCCCGAAAAACTGTCCCATATAGGACACCTCCTACACGTGTGTACTCCATGTCCTGTTCTCTGTGCATAGATTACTGTCCTGTTTGGGGGGGAAAGTAATATTTATTTCAGTAAGGAAATCTCCACACAAATGTGAATAGACATCAAATGGCACTTCCATATTTGTATTATTTAGTAAAACACTGGGTTTCATAATTAGGGTTAGTTCCTCATCTGACGTGTGGATGTGTTGTTACCTGCATTGTGATGACTTATGACCTTCCATATGCTGGTAGCTAGTCAATCTGTGCCTGAGGAGCTATTTCACAAACTCAGAATACAACGTATGGTAGGGAAGGAAGATGCCAGAATGAACCCCACTCCTCCCTGTGCAGGAACTGCCCCTCCCCATTTTGCTCCTTCACTCAGCAAACACTTTCTGAGTGCTCACTGAGTCTCAGGCTCCACATAAGGGACACAGGACCCATGTGGCCCTGCTGCACACAGCCCGCTGTCTGGGAAGGGAGAGTCAAGCCACATATTGGCACAAATCACTGTGATAGTGCTGGAAATGAGGAAGAGGCTGTGGCAAAGCCTAACAGGAGGGTAGGTTGGAAGGCTCCCCTGAAGAATGTCATTTAAATGAGACTTAAGGGCAGTGAGGGCCTTCTGGACAGAAAGCCTGACCAGGGAGACGGCTCGGGATAGTGGAAGATGTGGAAGGCAGAGACTCACTGACATGAGGGGTAGGGGGAGGCAGCGGATGAAGGTGGCGGTGCTGACCCCAGGATGAGGCTGCAGCAGGTAGGCCCCTCGGCATGGGCCTTGTAGGCCAAACTTCTAAATTCAGATTTTATTCAAGGTGACAAAACTATCATTATGTGGAAGTCTGAAGGGAGGGATTAATTTATCTAGTTCTTAACTTCAGTTTTTGAGAAAACTCTGATTATCTACAGTCTTTTTTTTTTAAATATTTTTTTAGTTGTCAATGGATTTTTTTACTTTATTTATTTATTTTTATGTAGTACCGGGATTGAACCCAGGGCCTCATACATGCCAAGCGAGTGCTCTACCACTGAGCCACAACCCCAGCCCTATCTACAACCTTTTAAAAGACCAAATACTACTTAATAAAATGAAGGAAAAACACTGAAATGTTGACAGTGTTCTTTAGAAGGTGAGACACCAGGGTTTTGATAGCTTACTGATATTTTAGAATACATTGCTGTCTTTTGTTTTTAATAAAGAAGCATTCACTACTTTTAAACTTAGAAAAAACTCATCAAATAAATACAAATAAATGGGAATTTATATTTCATTTGCCGCTGATATGAATGTGTTTATGTGCTACGTATGCTCTATAGCTGTTGACTGAAATGTAAAATAAAGTGATCTGAAATAAATTATCAGGGGGTTAACCACAGTTTACCTTTAAAAAAAATATTTTCAGTAAGGGTGAGATTTTTCTAAATGGAATTTATTTATCAAAATTGTCATCACTACTATATGTCAGTTTAACACCCTGTGTGTAGGACATTGCTCCAAAGACTGACAGATAACTTGAAGTTCACACGGTGGGCCTTGGTTTTCTCTAATTCTAGCTTGTTCCTGAACTCACCCCTATTCAAGAAGTAACTTACGAATACAGTCCCAGGCTAAACTAGCTACCTTGGAAAGAAGAGAGATGAGATAAAGCACAGCCTTCCTCTTTCAGTTCTCTTACTTCCCTCCTCTGGTCACCAGCAAATGCATGTTTTTAATTCTTTGTGGCGAAAGCTCACCTCACCCTTAACAAAAAGTGGGCCAACTTCTCTCCACCCTTTTAACAGATTAATCAAATATGAGCATGTCTTAATTAACTTTATAGGGTCAAACTTGGCAACTGGCTGGAACTGAAGACACCTTTAATTCAAAATACTGGATATGACACTTCCCTAAATCTGGCTGTTTTATTCTACAAGATTATGAGACACTGTTGATAGAGTTTAGAGACATGGTCCCTGAGCTTGAAGAACTTCAATTTAAAAAGGAAACATACAATTCAGAAACAGAAACCCCTGCATTAGTAGTATGTAAAAGGAAACAAAAAGAAAAAATAATTGTCCAAGGGCAGAGTTGAACAACGAAGGTTTGGTTGCCTGTCTTTGTCAATGAGGAAATTTTGGAAATTCTGTGTGTGTATAATTTAATATGATGGTGTTCATCCTTTTCTTGTGAGGGAGGAAGATGGTGGGACAAGAAGGGAGGATAGCAAAGAAGGGGAGCGTAGAAGGGAAAGCAGAAGGTGGGGGTACACTCCGTCTGCTCTTTAACCAGAACATGCCATTTGGTCATGTTCTACATGTCACCTCATTTTGAAAACCGTTTCTCAATTTAAAAGTTTCAAAGTCTGAAAACCTACTGTGATGTATATAACCAGGCTGGCAGTGGCTTACTGAGTCTCTGCTACTGTCTAGGGTCTAGGCTAAGCATGCTCCATATTTCATTTAAATAACCCCTACCTCTGCCTCCTGCCTGCAGATGTGAGCATTCTGCTCCAACAAGTGCTCCTTGCCATTGCCACCCAGTGCCCTCACCTGATGCTCACAGACGTGGGGCTGCCTGAACTTGGGTAGGAATCCTCAGAACTCTGAGCTAAATAACCCTTTTATCTTTATTAAAAGATAACAAGCAAATAAATAATTCCTGGAAAAACCACACGAGGCAGCTCTTCTTCCCCTTTCAGAAGAAGAAAGCAAGGTTCTGAAAGGGAAAGTAATTTTCATCATACACAGGCAATTAAGGAGCAGGGCTAGGATTCAGACTCAAGTTTGTCTGCTCCAAGAGCTGTCCTTTCACCCACCAGGCTACACTCTGCTTTCTATCTGTGTTTAAGGCTCAATGTGGGCATGTTCACAGGCACTTAAAATGCAGAAAAGTGCTTCAAAACCTGGGTACATGGAAGGACAACAGAATTCACAAAGATGTGTTTTTGGTGGTGCCCACTGACTAGGGTGTTGCTTTAATGAAGGAAGTTTTAACAGCCTGAGAAACAAGCTTTGGTGACAAAGGATGAAGAATAGCTCTTCCCAAGAGGACAGACTGGGCAAAAGCTCACTGCAGGCTGAAGCATGGTGACACATGCCTGCAATCCCAGCAGCTCAGGAGGCTGAGGCAGGAGGATTTCAGGTTCAAAGCCAGCCTCAGCAACTTAGCGAGGTCTTAAGCAACTTACTGAGACCTGTTTCAAAATAAAAACATAATTAAAAAGGGCTTGAAATGTGGCTCAGTGGTTGTGTCCCTAGGTTCAATCTTTGGTACAAAAAATAAATAAATAAGAAAGCTCAGAGCAGATGAATATAGCTTTGGGTGGAAATTGCTGGTAGGGGCAGGAAATCTTTCCTTGGCCTCCTCATAACAAAGATATTTTCATTAAAGAATGTTTTGAAACTGAAAAATAATTACAGCAGCCAAAACAAAAGTCAAGGGAGTTGCTGCTGGGATCTTAAGGTTGACATGGGCCTGACAGGGACATCGATAGCAACAGAACAAATGTGCAGTCAGCCTTGAGAACATCACTGGAAAAAAGGAAGAGACGGTACATCCAGAGAGAAGGAGAGCCAGTGGATAAAGTCAAGCTCCTGGATTTGTCTGAATCTCTGAATCACAGTTTACCATGGCTGCTTGAAACTCGTCAGATGAACCTCCCTTCCAGGAAAGTAGAACTGAGTGTTTTTCCTCCTTTAAATGGTGAAATTCTTCCAGGTTCTTTTTTTGAACCATTATCTCTTCCAGTAAGTTGTCAAAATATATGATTTTTAACTTTAAAGAAAAACAGGACTGAAATGTGTCAAGTCCCTGGAAACAGTCTAAAACTCAATTGAGTTTATACAGAAAAACACACTGTAAAAATCCTAAAACCATCTGGTCACAGAGATCTCAGTTTCTCTGACAACACCACTGGAGCTGTGGGAGGGTGAGTCTTGTAATTACCAGATGCAAAACCAGCCAGAACAAACCAGAACACACAGGTTACAAATCAACACATCTGAGTACCTGTCCCAAGAAAGTTCAAGAGCCATATCATCTCCCAAGGGTCACAGTGGACTTAAGAGGAGACTCAGGAAAAGCACTTGTCCCTGGGATGTCCACTGCAAATCAAACCAAGCTTAAGACTACCATGGTGGCAGGGTATGGGGGAGGCGAAGGTGAGTAGGTGAGTGGGTGGGTGGGAGTTCATTTAAAGGCAAATGGACACATCAAATAATGGCTCTTTGTCTCTGTTTTGTGTTGTCCACGAACAGTTATTAAGTTTCAAAGTGCGAAATGTTCTCCATTGGATATCTGAAATATTCAATAGTCAAAACTGGGTACAGACCAGGCAGGAACGAGAAAGGAAGTAGAATCTGAACACTCCCAGGGAGATGGTAGGATCATGAAGGAAGCAGGACCAACCAGAGTTGTTTGTAGAACCTGTGGTCACACTGCTGAGATTTCCAAGGAGAGAAGAGACCGCCCTTTACAAAAGCAAGACACACATATGCATATGGTGGCACAACAAGAATCTGTGCTAGTAGTGTGATAAATACACATGTGTAGCAAAAAGTGAAGCTCACAATTGTTTGAGTGCCCTGAAAAGTATTTGATCCTTTGTCGAAGTTTTAATCCTTTGTCGGTGTCTTCAATAGATAAATATCCAATGGCTAAATTTCTCACTAGGTGCCCTTCCTTAAAGGCCTCTTCAGAACCAGCATCAACCTGAGCTCTGTATTTGCCAGTCCCACTGCTTATGGAGTGTTTCTACTTCCTGTTTGGTTTTAGGTGGGAAGATGGCTGAGAAGCACAGTCTTGCACTTGGGGAATGAATGAATAGAGGCAACTGGGAGGAGGTAGGTTGGTCATGCCGGAAGGGGATGGGGGCAGAGGCTAGAGGAGCCTCCAAGTGGGCTGGGAGGTAAAAGCTGCAGCAGATGCACACACCACCTGCTTAGTTGGTACTCTCAGTAGGAAATAAAGAGGGGGGTGACATACCTGAAATTTCTGGAAGTGTGGGCTTGTCTTTTTTCCAGAAGTTCCCATCACAAACAAGAAGTCTGGGGTGAGCACAAATGGCACTCTCTCTTTATTAATGCCCAGGAAACTTTTATAATTCCCAAGAATGTGCCCAAAGTCAATATGAAATAGGTTTCCTTAAAAGAAAAAGAGTATCTGACATTATTACACCAGCATACATGCTTGTAATAACACTTCACTTCTTGAGATAATTTTTAAGTGGCCTGAACATGAGCTATCTTGGGTGAAAGCATCTGTTACATGTGTTACTAGTCTGTCATATTTTTGGTCTTAGCAGGTGTGTGAAAGTAGTAACCACAAAGTGTTCTTTGAACCAAATATGTTTGTTCTTGATATCTTTCTGGTGTTCTTTAGATGACAAATGGCACTAAAAAGTTAAAAATTATCACCTCAAAATTATTTTTAGAAATCAAAACTCTCTGGCTAATATGTCACCATTATACTTAAAACTCCCCTAAGCCCTTCATGTAACTCAGGATAGCCTGATGTTGTACTCTGACTTGTACTTCCAAGTCCCACAATAGAAATAACTCATTTTGAAACTTCTTTGGGTCAATATTTACCACCACACCTTCTCCACATCACTTCTTCTCATTGGTCCTTTATCATTTCTATAGTCCAAAAATGTATTGCCTATTTTGTTTTATTCCGATCCTCACAGGGAGTAAGCAATTTGTTCCCCTCTCATGCTTTTTTCAGACTCTACTCTGAAATTGGTTCAAATCACATATAGAAAAGTCTCATGGTGTGGTGGCCACGACTGGGCACTGTTAGACTGGACAGTGAACTGGCAAGGTGGGGTGAGTTAGGCAGACAGAATGTTTCACTTTTTTTCCGTTTTTAGTACTGGGGATTGAACACAGGGGTGCTTAACCACTGAGCCACATTCCTAGTCTTTTTTATTTTTATTTTTTAAGTTTTTGATACTGGAGATTGAACTCAGGGGCACTCGACCACTGACCCACATTGCCAGTCCTATTTTGTATTTTATTTAGAGACAGGGTCTCACTGAGTTGCTTAGTGCCTTATTTTTTTTTTTTTTTTTTTTTTTTTTTTTGCTGAGGCTGGCTTTGAGCTTGAGATCCTCCCGCCTCAGTCTCCTGAGTTGCTGTGATTACAGGTGTCTGTCACTGCCCCTAGCACATTTCAGATTTGAGGGTATCTCTGAGATTTTTTCCCCCTCTTTTACCGTTTCTCTGAAATAGCTGATACTGTTGATCACCCCTACCTTCATTAGTTCCTGAGATATGCCCTACTCTACTAGCTGTACTAGCTACTCTACTAGCTCTAACGGCCTCTTCCTCCTTTACTCAGTCCTTGCCCTCAAGGTGGGTGGTCTCTGTAGAGTGATCACAGCACTAGAGTCCCTACACAATAATAACTTCTCACTCTGTGCTCTGGCCTTGAACTCCCTTCAAAAATTTCTCTGCGATGGGAGGGTGGGGGAATGGGGTGGCTGTGTTTAATGAGGACAGCGTTTCAGATGGGGAAGATGAAAAAATTCTGAAGATGGACGTCAGTGATGCTTGCACATCGATGTGAATGTGCTCAGTGTCCACTGAACTGCACACTTAAATGGTTAGAATAGAGAATTTTGTTATGTGTGTTTTGCCACAATAAGTTATTCTGCAATAGATAAACTCACCTGTTTCTGAGATCATAATATTGTCATTGTGTCTGTCGCCTATTCCAAGAACAAAGGTTGCCACACAGTAGCCTGCACAGGAATAAACAAATCTCTCCACTGCTGCCTGAAACTAATTAAAATGCATCAGAATATTAATTGTCTTCTAACTACAAAGAGCAGCATGAATCTATTACAGATGATTTCCAGAAAGACACTGTTCTGGGAACCAGTTTTAGAGAGCAAGTTACTTGTGCCTGATTTCATTAGCATTATATCTACCAAGCGCCAATTTTCACATTGCTCTGCTTATGTTTTAGGTGAAGATTCAATACATCACAACAGCACGAGGAGGACACATGAGTCAAAGGGCAACAGAAATTTAATCAAAGCGTTTGCTTCCTCTGCATGCATCACTTGCTCACAAGAATGTGGAACCCATAGTAATTTCTTCTCCATCAGTGAACATGTTTTGCTTGTGACCATTTACAAGTATGCATGGGTTCACAAATCCACATGTATAACAGATTAATAAGTACTGCTAATTATATTTCCTCCCCAAATGACTGCTAACCATGCAAATGAGAAGTGCTAATCCTGTGCGGTAGAACTTTAGATGACAGCCAAACAGCCCAACCACACAGCTTGTGAAGGATTCAGCATATGCACTTCAGAAGATGGTGGAACTGACATTTTCCCCATCCATAATTTACCATTTATATTAGAGTGCAGTGGTAAATTATAAATTATGTCGTCGGGCATGCGGTATTTCCTAGGTAGGAAAGAATTTATACAGAGTAACTAAATCTCGATGCCGAACAACAACAACAAAAAATAGCCATAAAAAGTGCTAACAGATTATTTTACAGAACCAAATTAGATACAAAATGTGCCTGGGAATCAAAGCCAAAGATAATGATCATGGGGTTGGGAACTGAGCACTTCTGTTTTACATAGATGTGCTGTGTCATCAGGGAAAAGCCCTCAAACCTCCCCACCTCCTCACCAGTAAAGGATTCACCAATATATGGGGATGCAAGACACTGAAAAATCCTTTGAAAACCTGGAACCACTATTGCTTTATAAATGACAAGTTGTAAGGGACCTCTGCAGAGGGGAGGCACAGCTCACCTTTTCTTCGATGGGGCATTTTTCTTTGAGCCAGTGATTCAGGACTTCATCTTTGAACGCACCAGTGTTGCCCACTGTGCTTTGCTGGATTTTGGCAATTGTTGTCGCATCTTTCACGATCTCGATCATTCCTACATTGAGGATGAGGAGTTTGATGGAGAAGGGGGCCTAGCGCCTGACCCAGAGGGGGGGCAACTTGTCTTTGTTGAGTAGAGAACAGAGGGGACTTTTTTTTTTTTTTGTATCAGGCATTGAACTCAGGGGCACTTGACCACTGAGCCACATCCCCAGCTCTGTTTTGTATTTTATTTAGAGACAGGGTCTCACTGAGTTGCTTAGTGCCTCGCTTTTGCTGAGGCTGGCTTTGAACTCTTGATCCTCTTGCCTCAGCTTCCCAATTTTGTGTTTGTTTTTAAGTAAATGAGAGGGTTGTTTTCCAGATCTGTGCTTTTTTTTTTTTTTTTTTTAAGAAAGTTGTGTGGGATATTCTTGCAATATCCCTCAATGCAAGGGGAAGGGTTGGTTTTGATCAGCAGTGAGTAAAGACAGTTATGTGCTGAGAATAACCTACCTCACCCAGGGCTCTGTGCCTTTTCCTTTTTAAATTATAGGGTCAAATGTAAATGGTTTTGCACTGTTCTCATATCAGAAGCTTATATAAAAGTATGTTTGATTGAAACTAAAATATTAAATGTCTATAAAAGTACCTAAGAGTAGAGTGTGTAATAGTTTTAATAATGTGAATTCTGGAATTTAAAAATAAGTGACAGATCTTTCTGTCTAATGTTAAATGTTATTTGTGAGAGAAAAATTTAATGTGTAATGAAATGAGTTAAAGTTTAGAGGTGAAGTAAAGAGAAGGGAACAAGTTCTTACTGAAATCATTTCCATGTACAGTCACAAGGACTTGAATCATGCGTTCATGTATTTTCAACATATCCATATTAAATTGAGAGGCACATTCACCAGCCTGGGAACATTTTCTTCTTCTTTATATGGATTATGATCCTATTTTTTCAGTTATTAAATGCCTACACTAAGGGAACTATGATCTTTTAAAATTAGCTGAGTGGTATATTCATTTCCTGAGGTAATCACATACCTATTTTGTCCCCCGTTGAAATGCAACCATATGGCAGGAGGCACAAATCCAAAGATTCAGTCTCCCAAATGGACTCCATGATTCGTAGAATCTGGGCATCAAAACAGAAGAGTTTCTATTATATATATATGTGTGTGTGTGTGTATATACACACACACACACACACATACACACACACACAGGTGTATTTACTTCATATATTTTTTTTATCCTTCAAAAAAACAGCAGTCTTATCTGGTAACACAAAATATCTAAGTGAATGTAAAATTTTTAAGTAAAAACTACTTTTATTGATCATCTTGGTACTCTCAAATTTCCCCTCATTGCACATCTGTTAATTTCAGTCTGAGATGTACTTTGGATTTCTTCTGGAGTAGGTTTTAGTCATGTTTGATTATCTACCTGTTCAGTATGTTCTACTCTGCCATGGATATTTTCCCACCATAACTCTAATATCCTGACACATATCTATTACTCTAATATCCACAAGACACTCAGGCTAGACCTAAATAACGGTAACAACAATGATGATAATAATAGCTAACATTTATTGGGTGTTTTTTTATGTGTGGTTCTTGCATTAACCTCATATTGGGAATATGATTATTATTCCCTTTCTGCAGGTGAAGGAACAAAGACTTAGAGAACTTTCCTTTAGCTGCCAAACTTGTCCCTCAATAATAAACCAAAGGACACAAAAGACAAGGGCAAACTTTCCCTCAAAATGAGAGAAATAACAGACAAATTTTTGTGTTTTTGAATTGCTCATCTTTGAACAATTCAAGAAATCTTACAGATTAATTTGAAATTGAATTAACCTGAAAAAGAATTGAAGGATTTCTTTTTCTTTTCTTTTTAAAAATATTTCCTGAAGGAGACTAGTAGAGGAAGGGATCAGAGGGAGTGAGGATGGAGGAAATGGGAGGTTCTGGAGAATGAAACTGAATAAATTATGTTATGTGCACATATAAATATATCACAATGAAATCCAAGATTGTGTGCAATTATAATGCACCAACAAAATTAATAAAAAAAACAATAAAAGGAACTAGAAAAACCACTTCTTGGACAATACTCATACCATTCTTGACAGAAAGCAAAGCAAGGGTATTATTGTTTCCATATTAGAAATAAGTAAAAACAGAATCTTAGAATTGAAAACATGACCAGTTCTTAATAGCTTACTTTTAAGTTAATAGGATTTCTCTATTTCAAATAAACCATATTAAGTTTTAGAAATTGTTACCTATACAATGTTGAGCAAATAAAATCCAGGGAATACAACTTTACAGATTTCTGAAGCTAAAGTTTATACAGATATGTCAGAAAATATGAAAATGATCAGCATCGATACCTTGGCCATTCAGCTTTGCCGTAATAACACATTCACTTTGTACAATTTCTCATTCCCTGTTCACCTTCTCTCTCCTTCCCATGAAATCATTCTCTTGAGTTTGTGTATGTGCATCAGAGGGAATGTATCTAAGGAGAGTGCCTATGAGTGTGTAGATATGTCTATGAATAAACTGGGTGCTGCAGGTGTATGTGGTTACATTTGATGTTACCAAGCTCAGAAGGGGGTGTATGAAAAAGAGGCGAGGTGAGGGGGGTGTATCTGGTTTCTTGGGAATGTTGGATGTGCATCTTCAAGAAATGGACAGAACAGTGATGTTCATGGGATTGGGTATCTAACATTCCACAGCCATATTCCTCACACTAAAACTATATTATGTAGCTTTTGAACAGTGTTTATCATGTGAAAGAACAGAATAAGGATGAAATTTGGTAGAAGGCATGTTTTAAATCTAATACAGAATTATTTTTTTCAGATAATTGAAAATGTTTCTTAACATCAGCCTACCTGTAAAATAAGCATGTCTTGGCGCAGATCATCGCCATGTTTGAAGATGATTCCAATTGTTTCATTGGAGAGCGCTGTAGGATCTGCACATTTAAACTCAAGCCACAGGGGCTTTTTCTTGGAGGCCATCACTTTACATTTTTCAATCTGTAAGAAAGCGGTCACATGTTTCCTACATACACTGCATATACATTGTGGAGACACAGATTCTCTGGCAAAGCCTCACTGTAAATAACCAGGTGGAAAATGATTTTCAGTCTTTGGGAAAAATGAAGATGTTCTCACCAAATCTAGAATTTTTTTTTTTTTTGAGGGCAAATTCACCACATTTCAACCAATGGTTCTCAAACTGTGTTCCAAGGAAGCTCAAGGGTCTATGGAGACGCTGACGCCATGAGGTGTGACAGATTCTGCCCTGTGCTTCTCCCACAGGACACTGGTACTCCCACATTCCCTTTAATCCAGAGAAACTTCACTATTATCTATTTATGTGTTTGGCCTCCCTCTAAGATATAGCTTTAAAAAAAAATTCTAATGCTACTACAGTGTCTAAAAAGCTATTATTGCAGATGCAATAGGCCAAAGATAACAAGATAAAATTTAACAGAAATTAATGGAAAATTGGGCAGTCAAGTACAACACTCCTTTCTCATCCCTCCACCCGACACACTGAAACAAATTTAAGGAAGAGGAAACGTGACTTGGCATCATTCAAAAATAAAAACTAAAACCAAACAACATACAAGTTTTAGCCAAAGGTGAATTCTCCATGGATCAAACAATTTTTATTATATTTTATTCGTTCTTTTTAGCCATACATGACAGTTGAATCCATTTTGATATAACCATACAAGTATGGAATATATCTTATTCTAATTAAGACCCAGTACCTCTTCTTCCTCTTCCCTCTATTGGTCTTTCTGTCATTTACCCATAGTTATTTATTTATTTATTCATTGTTAAATTAATTATTTGTGGATATACATGGTGATGAAATTCACTGATGGGGTCTTTTAAAAGAGCAAACACTTTGAAATCTGTATTAATATATCATAATTCCCACCATAATTCTAAATGGACAGTAGATGATATATGCTTTTTCTAGGGGCCATTTTACTAGTAACTGCATATAAAATTAATCATGTAAGGGAGGAAGGTTTTCCTTTCTTTGTGGTTTAACCATGATAGGAGTTGCTGTCTTGTCACACACAACTATAGGACTAGGCAAAATATATGAAATAACTCTTTTCAGACATTGGTGGCAGGCAGTGGAGGTCTGTGACCCCTGAGAGAAGGAAGACAAATAAAGTGAACCCTTTTATTGCAACAGTTGACTGCTCAGGACCCTTTTGAGGCTACACAACAGAAATAGGCAACCTAGACTGAGTCCATGGGCAAGCAGTCTAAAACATAGCAACAAAGTCTCAGAAAGAGAGGACAGGAAAAATATTAGTTGAAAAAGTACCAAATGTGATAGGCTATCAACCCCCAAGTCAAAGGTTCAATACTCTCTAGGAGACTCAACATAAAGAAGGCACATCAGATTCAATTTTGTGAAAACCAGTGATTAAATAAATCGTAGAAGAAGCCTACAGAAAAATAAAATATATGTTATATAGATACAGTTAACGATAAGGACAGAGAATTAGTATCAGAAAATATTCAAGCCAGAAGAAAATGAAGAAGAAGAAGAAGAAGAAGAAGAAGAAGAAGAAGAAGAAGAAGAAGAAGAAGAAGAAGAAGTCATCAATCTAAAACTCTTCATTTAGTGAAAATATTTTTTTAAAATGAAGATATAATGAAAAATTTTTAAGATAAACAAATGCTGAGAGAATTTATTAGTAGCAGAACTACAGTATATAAAATGTTAAAGGTCAAAGGGAAATGATACCAGCTAGAAATTCTGGGTCTATGCAAAGCAGTGAAGAGTAGCCCAATGGTAATATGGGGGAAAACATTTTAAAAGGGCTTAATCTTTTCAATCTATTTTTGTTTAAAGCAAAAATAATAACAATGCATTGGGGGGTTTATAACACTTGTAGAAGTTAACAGCATGACAAAAAAGTACAAAGAATTGGGAGGAGGTTAATAGAAGTGTACCGCTATAAGATTCTACATGTTCACAATGTGGTTTGTTATTTGAATGTAACCAAGGGTGTGTGATGTTGATCTGAGGACAGATATTTAGATTAATGGAAAAGAACAGAGAGCCTGTATGTAGACTTGCACATAATATGGTCAGTTGATTTGTGACTTGAAAGAACTTTTTCCATAATATATCTTAAAATGTACCTTGATTATTATGGTGGTTATATGGTAGCATATGTTTGTCAAAACTCATCAAATTATACACTTAAAATGCACAAATTTTATTGTACATAAAGGATATCTCAATAAGCTAATCTGAAACAAGATGGAAGGAAAATTACCTGGTTTTGAAGCTTTCAGAAGCTAATGATTATTAGCAGAAGCTTGACCATGGACTCTTCAACTTCCCTGTCTCTATATAAACATCAACTTTTAAGCACTGGACCCTAGAAAGCACTCCAGACATTGAAAGACATATAAACCACACATAGACATCCAAGTGATACCTACCACCAGGGTTCCTGCTTTCAGACCAGGATCATAGGGAACTCTAAAGCTTTTTGGGAGATTAGAATTCTGCAGGGTTTCAAGCTTTTGCTTCAGTTGTGAAATAACTGTAATTGTCAAAAGCACAAAAGAGTTATATGAATTCAAGAAATTACCAATATTATCTACAACATTTCCTGAGGCCATATTTACTTACAGCATTCTATATATTTGGTCTGGGGTGGAGCAGGAGAAGATTGGGTAGAATCCTGCCTTTGAGGAACTAACTACTTGAAGTGGCAAGATAAGTTAGGCTTGCTATGACAATATAACCAGGCACATGTTTCACAGTGGGGGATGGAAATATGTGAACATAAGTGGGATAGCACACAAATGCTGTACAGGATATGGGGAGGAGTTTCTGAGGGTAATGATAAGGACTTAATTCTAGTCTTCTTTCCAGCATGTGAAACTTTGAACTGCCATCTGATTTGGGGAACAGACATTTGAAGACAATATTAAATAGTTAGGTTAAAGTTCTGCAAATTCTTTTCAAAAGAGGAAGTTAAGATGTGTATAGAAGATGTGATAATCTCAAAAATTTCAAGGCAAAATACATAAATTAAAAATTACTCTATGTACAGCAGATAGAATGGAGGCCAGCACAGACATAAGGTTAATATTATTACTGTTATCATTTTTAGGAGATAACATTATTTGTGTACTGGGAAAGGGTCACAGGGAAAAAGTAGATATTTAAAATATTCAAAAGTTTAAAATGTGATTAGGTACATGAGTAAGTGTCTATCATGAGGCACAGTGCTAGGTCTAGGTGCAGAAAATCAAGAGATATTCCCTACTTTCAAGGTTTATACAGCTTATAGGGTCAGAAAGGTGTATTAATGACCATAATTTAATGTGGTATCAACCTGAACTTATGGGACTACAGACAAGAAGTGGTTAAATTTCTTAGGGCAGGCACAGGACTTCTTAGGATAGGGATAAGAGGACACTGGAAGTGGCTTCATAGAGGAGGGGTCTTGTGTGTGTGTATATATACAAAGGATTATATATATTTATATATTATTATACATCAATATATAATATGTTACATATTATCTTAATATATAATTCATATAAAATATTAATATATAACATTATCTATTATTATATACATATATTACTCTGAGATATATATGTATGAAGAAATGTAAAAATATTTAACATAACTCTTCCAGAATTTATTACCTTAAAAGACTGAACGTTTAAAAATGACATATACATTGAAGATAAGGAGGAAAAGGTAAAGATTTGAAAATAACTACTCCTTTATTTTGTGTGTGAAAGTGTTCTTCAAAATTATACCTGACACTACATAGTGATTTTTAATTTTCAAATAGTTTAATGTTTGTTATCATAGCTTTATTCTTAACAATATATGTTTAGTTTTTAAAAGTCATTAACTTATAAAAGGAGAACTTGAAATTACTTACTCCACGCAGACAAGAGAATAAAAAAATGTGTTCTTGGCTGCCTTTAGGAAACTAAAACTTGGCTTCCCCAAAGAAGAATCATAATGATTCTGGCATTTGGAGATGAAGGCATTTGGAAAGATAACCAGGAAAATACAGCCGCTCTACCTTGGGAACTGACGTCATACTTCTCAGCAGAGAGTGACTTAATATCAATGGTGACTTTTTGTAACATCTCGATGACTTGGACCTGCTGGGTAAAGTCCTGCAGCATGGCTGTGCCACAGCCCCTCAGATAGGCTTCCAGGATCACGGCGAATCTCTGCTGATAGTGCCTGGACTGAGCGATCTCGCTTCTCAAGAACCAAAACAAGAAGTGACCGATTCTTTTGTTCTGAGGTGGGTACAAGAAGGTCGAAATTATTATGACTAATGCTCTAGGTCTGTCGGTCAATTCTCAGTGACCTAAAATGTCATGCCATTATCAAGGTGGAAGTACTTACCCTTAAGCCACGCTTCAGCAGAAATCTTGCCAGGGCACTGTCATGGTATGGTTCAAATTTGACGGCCTGAAGGAAGAACACGTTGGCATTAGTAGGACTGTATTCTATGTTGGTAGGTCAGGAAAAAAGGAAATGGAGAAAAACTGGCAATGTGCTTGAGTGGGTCTTTATGGCTAGGGAGATGAGAATCCGATGAGTCACTTGAATCCATTCTTCCAGAAGACTCTTTGGACCAGAATGAACCACTTCCTTAGGATCACAGAGTAGTAACAGAAGTGGGATTAGAGGCCAGACGTCTTAGCTCAGAGTCACATGATTTTAGTAATTTCAGAAGTGGAGAGGCAGAGGCATTGGCTCCATTAGGGGCTGACCTGATTTACAGGTGGACAGAGAGGAAAGATGGAGATGGCTAGAACAAACCCATGAAATAGAAGAAAGGAGACTTGTTACATGAAAAGGACAGTGGCGATTAGTGCGTTTAAGGAGAAGAATGTTCTTTAGAAGTGAAGATCCTAAAAACCCTAGAGCTTTCTTTTCAGCATCTCATGGCAAATCGTTGAGCTGTCTCACAGGTTCTCATTGCAAGTAGACAGCAGGTCTAGATCAATCCAGAACAGTCACTACCTGCTGCCACACTGTGTATATAGAGAGCTTTTACTTTTTCTTTTTTCCCCAGAAAAATCCCTGATTTTATGTTCTTCCTCAGGTAGAGCTTGCTTTTCATCTCTATTTTTCATGTTGTTGGTTGATTTTTATTTCTTTTGCCATGTTGGAGATCATGCATGCTAGCAAGCATTCTATCACTGAGCTACACCCCAACCCCTAATGTAGAGAATATTGATTAAGTGATAGCTCTAATTGCTGAAGAAAAAAGAAAAAACAATAAAATGAAAAAAAAATTAAATCTCAATGAGTACAGTGCCTCACACATGCCAGAGCTCTTTACCACTGAGCCACAACCCAGCCCTCCCATAAATATTTATAGTGACAGTTTGGAGTCTAAATGTTTGTTAAATTATTTTCTCTACTTCTTTATAGGTTTAAAATAGTTCATAATTTTTTAAACTAACAAGCATAACTGCATATATAAAGTTAGAAGGTATGTCTTAGGTGTAAAACTGAAGGAGTTTTAAATTGAATATATCAGAGTGTTTCTTTATCAAATACAAACAGTCTGGGTTTTTTTTTTCCCCTAAGGAACAGGAAGAAATTCCCATTCTAGTTAATATTTTGGTGCCTGGAGTTTTCTTAGTAAGATTCATAATTCTTACTCTGGTTTTGCAATTTGGAAATGATAAATACTAACCATAATGTTTCAATTATAACCCTTGCTTTCGAAAATGTTCATGGGTGTGGTCAAATAGGTACCATGATAGCTGTATCTAAGTAAGACCTTAATTCTGAGAATGTGGTTATTTAGCCACTAGTACTTACTTTAAATACATTTTAAGTTTCTAAACTGAACGTGAGTCTTTCTGACCTTTGTGTTTCACTTCTGTAAAGTCAGCTAGGAGACCATTTTAATTAGGAATGAGTCATTTAGTCTTATGTGAAAATGTCTCAAATAGTTTTACAAATGACTACTCTTCTTCAAATTTAAGACCACAAATTCATTGTTAATATAACTTATTGACCTTTTTCATTTAAAATGTTTCCAAGAAGAACATTATTTATCCCTAATTTGGGAAGGTTTACTTATAAAAATGACAATGAAAAATAATTCATAGTAGCCTAGGGATTTAGAATAATGGATATACAAATTTGTTTGATGTTAGTTTTGTCATGGAGAGCCAGAACACTGAGGCTCCTTTAATTATTCTAAAATTCTCTACTGTTATGCCAGTATCTGAACTAGTGGGCAGAAAAAATAAAAAGTGGCCATATTTAATAGATGAAAGAGCCAAACGTAACATTTCAAGTATCTGATGAGGGGAAGGTGAAGGTTCAAAGTTGAGAATATCCAAAGTGTTTGTCAGAAAATTCTAGGGACTTCCCAAATATTTTTAAAAACATTTTTTTAGTTGTAGATGGACACAATACCTTTATTTTACTTATATATTTTTATGTGGTGCTGAGGATCAAACCCAGTGCCTCACACATGCCAGAGCTCTTTACCACTGAGCCACAACCCCAGCCCTCCAATAAATATTTATAGTAACAGTTTGGAGTCTAAAATTTAGCCTGACTTATCCTAAAGATCTTGGGGCAGATATAACTCTGGACTCTGTATGCCTGGATTCCTCAGTTGAAATTAAGCATCCTTGGCCCCCTTTTTTCTCATAATACTCTGTTGTTTTTCCTTGTCACAATCTGTTATTAAACATGTTTGTGTATGTACTCATTTAATGTCAGTCTTCTCAGTATGGGTTGTTGAATTAATGAATGGACATGTCTGGGCTCTAAAATGACATTTATATTCCAATTCCTTTATTTCCTTATCTTTTCAAACATTACAACATAATTTGAGAACTGCTAGAGTGAGCAGGAGAACTGCTGCTCCTTAAGTCTTTAACTTCCTAGCTAAACCTCAGGGATATCACTGAGCCTCTCAGGGCCCCAGGGGACATCATGAGAACTGGAGTGGAAACATAGCCCTGGACCTGTCTAAGGAGAGGAGCTTTCAAGACTCTACCCAGCTATGAGCTGTTATTCTATGAACTGGAGTACTCATGGGGTGGGGTGGGGCGGAGAAGATCTCTTTTAGCTCACTCTTTGTGGGCAGTGAAAAGGGCAGGGCTTGAAATCAGACCTCCTACATTTGAATTCTGGTCTGCTTCTTTCAAAGTATGTGATCTTGGATTGCTTAGCCTCTTTGTTCCCTAATTTCTTTATGTATAAAATGCAAATACTAATTTGACCACTATCATAGTCTTTGGGAGAGTTAAATGAGATAACACACAAAAAGCATGTAAATCACTTGGAAACTTGACATAAGAAAGCATTCAATAAGTTGAATCTATCCTTAAAATAATAAATGAGAATAAAATATTTCCATGGGACCAATTTTCCTACAAAACAAAATATCGTACTGATGTCTTTAAAATGCTTGTCAGCAAACCCTTAAAGACAGTAAAATAGCAAATGGAAGTGTTTCCTTCTTTTTGAGGTGGCTTCATTAGAGCTGTTTTGACCAATCATGAAGCTCAGAACAAAGGGTATCTAAATGGGGTGCCTGTGTACATGCAAATAAATTCCTGAGGACAGTTCCCTTGATAAAGCCAACATCCCCTACCTGCACCAGCTGCAGCAGGTAATGCAAAACATCATCGTCCTCCAAGCTCTCCAGTTTCTGAACTGCAATGGCTCTGACATTTTCATCTGAAAAGTTGCAGTCCAGGAGCTGCATTGTTAACCCAACATCCAAAGCACTTTGATCCCAGACCTCCCTTCTGGCTAACAGTTGGTATGTTTTGGCCACAATTTCTTGCTGTCCCCATTTCACTGAGCTAAATAGCTTAGGATATGCTTTGGGATGCTTCAGGCTTTCATATCTAAAATGCCAGAGCAATTCTTTGTCCTCTGCTGTGAGGGGATTAAGTGGATCAGTGGCTATGATTGCCTCTAGTTGCTTTCGAAGCTGGTTGGGCATTTCAGCTCGAACTCGGTCACCTTCGGGGTCAGGAGTGGGCCGATGCTTAGGCAGGGCTATTGGGTGACAGTAATTGTCCAGAAGAATGGAGATGGACATTGAGTTCTCTTTGTCTGGGTTGGTGGCGGACGTGAGCTTGTCCGCATTAAAGCTCCCTTGGTCTTCTCCCTTCCCAGATATCTGCCACATGTGGAGCACATATTCCCCATGGCGCAGGAGGAACCTGTGGTCTATCAGTAGCAGGTTTACATAGTAAAGAAGCTGAGCTTTGCCCTTGGACTCTGAACTGGGAGTCTCTGCAGAGGCTTTGCCTGACAGTGCAGGAGCTTTGCCACAGAATATCTGGAGGTTCAGTAGAGCCCCTTTGGGTAAGTCTTTGATTTTGATACTGAACTCGAGCCATACATTCCAGAGCACCTCCTCTGTGAAGGGTTTGGGGCTGGTTCTTCTTTGGCAAAGAACTTGCTGCCCATGCTGGATGTTTGCTTCCACAAAAACTGTGAGGTCTGCATTTCGGGGTAGGACAGGAATATCAATGCCTCTGATCTTGACCCTGAACTTCCTGTCACAGTCCCACAGGGATACAGTAAACACACTCTCATGATCTTTGCCATGGATGGTCAGCTGCTCATGGTAGCCGGTGACTCCGGTGCAGTCATCTACCAGTGGCCACTCTTCTTTCCTCACCTCATCCAGGGCTGGGTCTGGAGGCCTGTCCAGCACTAGGTGAATCTCTTCTCCATTCTTAAGGCAGTGCCTAACCCATTGGAAGTTTTTGATGGGTGTTTCACCAACCAGGTACTCATCCCGGCCACAGACACGCAGCACAAAATCCTGCTCATTTTGGCTTTCGGGGATGTCCATCAGTGACTTCTTTTTGGCCATCTTGGTGAAGAAACTCTGGAGGATGGCACCTGGGGTGTCATCAGCTGAGACCTTGATGGTCTGGCTGGTCGTGCTGCGATGGATGACAATGAAGATGCAGTTGTTGGTAATCTTCTTTGACAGGTACTCAGGGAGGGGCTTGGATGTCACCCAGGGGTGCATGGCGTAGAGCCTGGCATCGCGACTTGCCACCTCTGCCATGCGAGGTGTGACCAGGCGGCGGCGTGTGAACTCCAGCTCGTCGTCATGCACGTTACTGATGTCAGTGACGTCGTAGCCGATGAGGGCGGTGAGCTGCTGCTGGAAGGCCAGGGTCTCCTCGGAGGGCGCATGCCGCTGTACTACGTGGATCTGACCTGGGCTCTTATTCAGCATCTTCCAGTACCGCAGGCAGTCCAGGGTCTGCACCACCTGGTACTTGTCATAGATCTCGTACCACTGTCCCTTCTTCTGGTAGAGCAAGATGAAGTGGTCCGGACCCAACCGGTGGTAGAAGTCCGCGGCCACACTAGTCTCCATTGAGCGCAGCCACACCTGGGCTTTCATCTGCTCCACGTTGCCGTGCCCCGCCACGTGCAGCAGCGCGGTTTCCGGAATCTTGGTGTCGCGCTGGCTGGTGGGCAGCACGAACTCAATGGGGATGAGCTCCATGGAGGACAGGCTGGCCGCCACACTGCGTGGCTTCATTCTCCGACGCCTGCGGAGGTTGTCCTCTCTCAGAATCACCGGCTGCTCATAGTTCTCCAGCTCCATGCCCTACACAGTCTGGGAGCAGAGAAACAGAGGCCTTGGTCACAAGAGACGCTTTTCCCTCTCCGTTTCCTACAAGACGGTAGAAGAGAAGTTGTAGTAGATTGACGTGCACCCGAGGACCCAGAGGGACGGTGTACTTCAAGTTGGATGCAGCACAGCTTCTAAGAGCTGGGGCCTGCGAGTTAAGGCATATGTATCTTGGCCCGGCCACTATCTATTTAAGTGACTTGGACTATTTAATTTCTGAGCCCTTTTCTAATCTGTGAGATTGGTTGGTAATACCTCAGAGGGTGGAGGTGAAAGTTACATAAGGTGGTATACATTTTTGTATGGACAGTGGGCCTATGGGAATTCATCAATCATTTTCTCTACTTTTGTACGTATTTGAATTTTTTTAATTATAAAAGAAATATTCCAAAGAATCATGTACAGTGTCTGACTTAATAGCTCAAAATGGTAATTTTTGTTAAACTTACTCAAACATACAGATAAGTAAAATAATACAGTTAAGGATCAAGTTCTAGTTTGCAAGGTGCATTTGAAACATCTCACTTTAAAAACAAGCCCTAAACTTTTTCCTTTGTTTAGTCTCACACTTCTCCTCTAACCCAGACACCTTATCCAACCTCACTTCATGTTCTCTATTTTCAAACTGTCTGGACCTGCTACTCCCTAGTCAACTTCCTGTCTTTCTTTTTTTCTTTTCTTTTTTTTCTTACCTCTCCTGTAAGAATGGTAGTCATTTCATTCATAAAATTCAAAAATACCAGAAATAGTAAGTTACAATCAAGACCATTTAAAGGTATGTAAAATTTTGAATCATGAAATGTGTAAGTGTTCTAGCCATCAGCCCTTTTAGATTAAATTGCCTAATTTAAACATCTAACAGAAACATCCTAATATAAACATCTAGGCTCTTTTAACTCTGTACCAATTCACTTGGTCTGGCTCTGCTTTTGATAGTGGAGGGACCCCAGAATGGGAGGCAAAATTTCTGGGACTCCAGTAACCTACTATTTTGACCCTAAATGATTACTTAACTTTTTTTTTTGCTCTAATCTTTCTATTCATATGTCAAGAATTCACAAATATACTCCCAGTAAATTATCCATTTTCAATAAGCATTTAATGAAAACTTCCTCTTGACAAAGCATTTAAATATAAATATGACATACCATAGTAAGAAACCTTCTAATATTTGAAATTCTGTAAGTATTAAAATTGAAAGAGGAATAATTAGGTATTTTAATATTTAATATCACTACCTTGTAATACATTATATTCTAAATAAGACTCACTATTGAAATAAAAAACAGTTTCTCAGAAAATATCATTCACTCTTAAATAACTAATATTAATGAGACTCATGACAATTTATTCCCTTAAGAAATAGTAGGGGAATTGATATATACCAAAAAGGTGGTATATGTTTTTGATTAAAAGCTAAGAGAGTTTCATTAGATCTTAAATTATGTTAAGTTAACTTGGCTTAACTTATTTTTAAAGTCAATATTCCCTGCCTTAAAATATAATGAAGTTATACTTAGTAAATGAAATCAAGACAGCCCCAAGGAACTCTCTCTTGTAACTTAAAACACCCATTTTGAACTTTTGCTACATCACAGAATAAGAAACAAAGAAGAGAATTGTAAGGTAGACTGCTATTGACACTAACTTGAAATGAAACTGTCCAAATTAGGCAGCATACAAATATATGGCCATATCTACTTCAGTGATGCCAAACAGGCTGAGCAAATACTCACTGGATTTCTTCATGGTTGAG
The DNA here is from genome assembly GCF_964194105.1 of Spermophilus citellus. Classification (NCBI taxonomy): domain Eukaryota; kingdom Metazoa; phylum Chordata; class Mammalia; order Rodentia; family Sciuridae; genus Spermophilus; species Spermophilus citellus. The sequence continues at coordinate 175,882,940 of NC_138184.1, read as the reverse complement.
GCTATGAAGTTTTCTTCTCTTATAAAAAGACGTTAGAAAAACTATAAGTTCAGTAATTTCTACATGCATTTGTAAGAATATGAAGCCTGGTTGGCAGAGGCTCCCAGGCCCTCCCTCTTCCTCCCAAACAAAAACAAAAAAGAATCCATGCACCTGCAAACTATTGCCGGAACCTTGTGGATATCCACAGTCTAGGTTGTACCAGACAATGAAACTCGGACATTCAGTGGTAGGATCATCTGAAGAACCGACAACAGTTCCAGATAAAAATATTCTAGCTGAGAAGGAAGTGTCTCTATTTCGAGTCAGACCCAACAGAAAGCAAAAAATAGAAGGAAGCAATACCTGATAGAGCAGCGGAGGCGATGATGCTGAAGGATCATTTGTTTAATTTTTGAAAACAAAACAAATTCAAACCTACCCAGTGTGCCTCTCAACTCTTCCGCTTTTCTGGGGCTCCCTTCATATCCAGATGCAGAGGAAGTGTTGCAGTTACCAGGAAGGAAGTTTTAACCAAGTTGATTATAAGTGTGATTGCTCATTTTAAAAGTGTCAGAAATGCATTTCCTGCTACAGCACAGAGACAGCAAGGGAGAGAGAGCGAGCGAGTGTGTGCATGAGCTGGAGAGTGAGCAGCTTCTGCCTTATTTTCTTTTTACTCTGAATTAATTTTTCAAAAATTGTGACAGACTGAGACAAATTAAAATTATAGAGATCCAAATAAAAAATATACATGAGACACAAATAAATGAAATATTTTTGTGACTAGTTAGAAGTAGATGAAAAGGCCTCACAGCTGCAATTGTAGATAACTTGTTGGGGAGAATTGAAAGAACTGAATTAGACCTGTTACTCTTATGGAAATTCACATAAACTCTGGTTCATGAGACATAACTGAGGGATAGGGGAAGAGAAACCTAGTGATCTAGAGGACGGAGTTATCAAGCTGGGCGTTTTCAAAGGCAGTGTCTGGGAGCTCACTTCCTCAGTGTGGTGAGAGATTTCTCTATTTTTTTTTTTTTTTCAGAGAATTTAGAGCCCAAAATATCATGGGCTCAAACTGAAAGTCCTGCAGAGAGAGTGTGTGTGTGTGTGTGTGTGTGTGTGTGTGTGTGTTGGTGTAGGTTGAGGGTGGAAGCTTACTGTGAGCAATGGTTGCTTGACTGAAGACAAAATAGGAGGTTTCTTGGTATCCTTGGGAAACAGGGGAGCTGAAGACTACCATAGAGGAAGGCCGGTAGTCAGTGGGATATGGCTTTTGGTTCCCATGGGAATGCAGAACACACAGAAGAGTCCTCCTAAGTCAATTTTTAGAGCAATTCTATATCCTCCAGATTAACTCAATTTCTTCAAGGACCCCCATGCCCACTTGGATCCTGAATGAGGAGTGCTCCTTCCTGTACATCCCAGAGTTCTAAAGTTTATCCTCCAAGTTGGGCTTTCATGGACTATAGTTGGGCTTTAGAAATAACTAGAAGAATGGAGTTGGCCTCCTAAGTCTCTTGGAAGTATATAATTAAGAGTTCCTTGAATTACTCAGCTATCAAGATAATTGATTGTTTGACCTGTTCTGTGTCTTTTCACATAGAACCCCTGAGATCTTTACTTTTTGATAATACTCCAATAATTGACATCACTAGGTGAAACACTTAATTCAAAGGTTGCCTCCCAAATATTTAGAGGGGGCTTAGCAGCTTCCCAAAGTATATTCCTATATAAGAATATTCCCTTAGGAGCCTGACAGCTTTAGAAAGCTCAAGACTTTTTTTTTTTTTAATTTGGTTTGAGGGAAAACCACCACACTCTTGTCATCAAGTCACAATGTAAAAGCTTGCCAAGCTGCGTTTCACTGAGTGTGGGACAGTTCATGGGAGTCTGTAAAGTGGAAGGTGAGTTTTGGATAGGAGGGTTAACCTCAGAAGGACCATGAGGTTGGCCAGTTCTGCCCCCAAACCATTTTTTCCCTGGCCTGCTGACACTAAACACACACACACACACACACACACGTGTCTTTTCCCAGACATGCTAGACTCAGGCTCCTGGGTCTCCTTGCTTCTGAAGGAACTATTTGGTTAAATTCAATTATGCAACTTTGTTGGTGGTTTGAAATTAAAAGTACCCTGATCTTCCCCCAATCCTGATATAGCCACCAAAATTTGACTATATGTAGTGAGAGTTCCCAGGGAGAAGTAAAGGTCAATGTCTCCATCTGGTATGTGGGTATTTACATCATGCCAGGGTTGTCTTCATTAATAAGAATATTTTATTCCCAGAGTTTTTAGGTTAGAAGACCCCCTAGGCCTCATCATTGTTTTGTTTACTAATATGTTTCTTATTTTTCTCGTCTGTGAATCTCCATGAATCTAGCACGGTATTTTTACATATGGTAGACATGTAAGTTATTTGGTTAAAAAAAGTAGAGTCTGACCTTTTATATCACATTCAACCATCATACAAATGACAAGATGGAACACATTAGAAAACAAAAGCGTGATAGGAAGTGTCCATGATAGAGAAAAAGAGAAAGAATTAGTTGTTTGTGCAGTTGGGCATGGGGTCACATGCCTGTAATTCCGGGAGCCAGGGAGAAAGATGATATATTTCAGGCTAGCCTCAGCAACTTAACCTTAGCCAGGCCTTAGTAATTTAGGAAGACTCTGTCTCCAAAAAATAAGATATAAAACATAAAAAATAAAAAAAGAAGCCTGGGGATGTAGCCCAGCAGTAAAGTACTCCTAGGTTTAATCCCCAATATCCCCTCAAAAGAGAATTAGCTATTTGCTATGAGGAAGGCTCTTTGCAGTGACCTTCAGAGAGATTATTTATGGTCTAATTAGAGAAACAAAACACGCAGATGCATTTCTTTTCATCATGCAGTTGAAAAAACTGTGTGCCGTGTGGTAGTACATATAGTCCCGGTGGTTTAACTATATTACATAACTGTCATTATGCAATCCAAAAGTTTATTGGAGGAAGTAACTTCTGGTGGGATTTTTAAAGTTCTATTTTAAATGTGGAGGGGAAAGCCCAGGATTCAAGGCAAAAGTAATCACAAGGCAAGTCAATACCCCAGTACTCCAGGCCAAAAGATATTTGGGGATAGTAAACAGATTAGTTGACAGAAATGGACAGTTTGTGGAAAAGAGCAGAGGGGGCTATGGGGAAAGTATATGCTTTCCAGACTTATCTCTTGGCACATTAAAGGGTAACAACATGAGTTGGCACATTGGGGCAAACTCAAGAGGCTCCTCCAAGCATGCAGTAATGCCTGTACCCCCAAAGGCTCCCCAAACCCTTGGAGCACATTGATTGCAAAGATCTTTAACTGATCATTGTTCCTGAGTGGAATAGCTGTCTGACTTAGTCATGTGAGTACCTCTCAGCTTGAAAAAGCACTAGATCCATCTTTTCACATTCTTTAGCAGGTTGTTTATAAATAAACAAAAATGAAAAAAAGGCATTTTAATCTAATACAGTTTAGTTCACATTCATGCCTTGCTTTGTTGTCTGGGCACAAAAAAAAACCTTTTTAAAGCTGTGTATCATATTTTCTGGCCTGGATTTGATAAGATCAAAAAGAAGCATCTGGTATTATAGAAGCACCAGCATCATTCATCTTTAGGTGTAACATGTGCCAGTTCATCTCTTTCAGCTTCCTCATCTACCAAAAGGATAACAACCACCCTACTTATCTCCTAGGAAGTTGCTATAAATCTTCAGTTTTCAACGGAACAAAAACTTATCTAGCTGTACTATGAAAGATATTGTGTAGATACTCTAGAGGACGTGCAATTCTGGGTGTCACACATCAGCCCAACATACAGAGGAAGAAGAGGCCACGTCATCTTGTGTGCTTTTTTTCAGAGAAAGAAAACTTTTCCCAGAAGCCTCCTGGCTTCCATTATGGCTCTGGCCAGAATTGTGGCAAGTGCCCATCCATACCTCAGTCAATCAATGGGAAAGTGGATAGAATGATGAGATTGGTCTTAGCTACTCAGAATGTACCCCCTGCATTCTCAGCTACCAGAACAGAACGTCAGGGCTCTGACAATAAGAACAAAGGCAGCCTTGGAGACCGCTGGGGAGGCAGGTTATTAGCCTGTGGGTAGAGAGGAGCACTGCAAATTCTGAGAAAAGAGGCTACAGGAAATCAGTCATTGTCAACACAACCGCAGGAATCTACAGCCAGGTCCAGGTGCCTATGGAACATTCCACTTCATTTTCCATTCTTATTAGCAGACTCTGGCCATTCACTACACTTTTCTTAGATTCCTCTATTCAGTTAATTTTTGCTAACATAGTTTAGGAAGCACTTCAGAAATTTCCAGAAATGTTTTTTTTCCCCTGTAGATTGACTTTTAAAAATCCAATTCCTTATGTATGTTGGACCCTTTATGGCCTATTCTGCTTCATCTTTCAAATCACCTCCACAATGGAATGAAACTGATCTCACTCTTGCTGGGCTCCTCTGCATTAGGTGCCTCTGTGTGCTGCTCCCTCTGTCCCCTTCCCCCCATTCTTCATTCTCCTCTACCTTTCTTTCTCTACTCCCCTCAGCCATTTAGTCAACTCCTGCTTTTTCAATACTCAGATTGAGTAACCTCCTCTGGGAGAGCTTTCTGGGCTGGGAAAGCACAGGGTCAGGACCACAATAATAACAATCGTGTCACCACCACAAGCACAAAATCTTTTATGGCTCTTTCTATGGGTCTTGCATAGTTCTGAGCACTTTAAAACTTATTCATTTAATTCTCATATCATCTCAAGGAGAGGATATTACAGTGATCCTCATTTGCAGACTGAAGCATGGCACAGAGAGGTTTCATGGCTGTCCTGGGTCCCACAACTTGTCAGTGGCAGTCATCATAATGCTCCTCCTAGGGTTGAACAACTGTGCATTGGGCTGCGTCCTACACCAGTCACTTGAGAGACTGCTATGTTCATTATTCCTCGGGGCTCTGCGCATATGAAGATAGGGACTTGATAGGTCACTTATATAGAATGTCTCCTTTTTTTTGAAAATCTTTGCATTTACAGGAATATTGAGTGATATTCCCAAAGTTGTCCAGACCAACCAAGATCCAGACAGAGCCCTTCCCTTCTATCTAACCACCTGACCTAAAGCCCTGCAATCTCCCTCATTTCCAATCATCAGAATGGGGAACTTGGGAGAAAAATAGTCTGTGGCGTGTGGAACTTGGGAAGAATCCGACTTTGACTAACCTAAGAGTTGCCTGCCCTTTATTGCCCTTCTGTTGATCCAATCTATTAGTTGTCCTCAGGTTCTCTTATTAATATTGACTGAAATTTAGGACCAAAGGGTGCCGGTACCATGTCCTAGTGAGCAAGAACTTCTGCTTTATAGCGACTTCTCCAGACCCATTTCTGGGGCCCTGGTTCGAGTTATCTGCAGACTGTCAAGGGTTTTTATGTATCTGCTCACACACCTACACAGCCACCTACCAACCTGCCTCAACCTCCTTTCCCGAGTATGATGCTGCCAGAGAGGAAGCAGTAAGGGAGGGAAGTTCCCAAATCAAGGATGGCTCCTTCCATCATGGGTTTTTTCGTGTTCGGGGGCATTGTAGAGGGTCAGAACCTCGAGGAAGACTTAGGGGACCAGTTTGGATGGAGCCTGCTCTCAAAGCTCTGGTCCTGAGGCCTCGGGTGACATTATAACATGGGAGTTGCTTGCAACATTGCTCCTTCCTAAGCCCTGTGTTCTCAGCTTGGAATCTGGCAGGAGTCACATCCCGCTGGAAAGAAGCCCAGAGGATGCTCCACCTCTTCAGGTTCAGAGAAAGGGCGCAGAGTGCGGGCCCGCGGGGTCGACCCGGGCTGGAAGCGGATGGTGGCGCTGCGGGAGCGGTCCTCTTTCCTGGCCCGCGGGAGGGCGACGCCTGGGCGGCGAGCCCACAGCCCTGCACAGCGCAGTGCGGCAGATGGTCGGGGACCTCGAGGCCCGGCTGCCGTTCACCTCTGTGGGCACCTGGCCGAACCCCAGCCAGGGGCCTCAGCGGGACAGGGACCTTCTCTGCCGGTCTTGCCCTGAGCTGTACCTAGAAGCCCTGTTCGCCTTCAAAGCCTGGCCGACGTTTTCTGGAATTACCCTTTGTGTGAAGCTGTTTAATCACAGCAGACTGTTTTGCAGATCATCGGGAAATGCCTTGTTGGGTGTGTCCCGGTGAAGACTTGAGTTCCCCGAGATGTGTCCCCCCTCCTGTGACTGTGTCCCATTATTTTTTAAACAGATGCCAGGGCAGTCTCCCTTCCCAGTGTCTTTTTTTTTTTTTTCCTTTTTTTCTTTTTCCTCCCGGTCTCTGCTCTCACCTTCTTAAAAACTACTATGTAAGGGCTTGAAGGGGAGGGATTTCTGGACGGCTGATTCTGTGGTTTCTTAATGGGATGCTGACTTCACGGGCTATTAATTTGCAAAATCCATCAAACTGCACATGTGATGGCCACTTTTCTGTATGTATGTTTCATGTCAACAGAGAGTCAAAAAAAGTTTTGCCTAAAGTTATTTTTACTCAAAAAAAAAAAAAGCCTCAAAGTTAAGCTATTTCTTATACTTTCTTACACAAGATTGTTTTCCCGTGTTCTTGGTAGACTCCTCTCTGTGTGAATCTTGATGTTTCAGGGACAGGCCAGTTCTGGACCGTTGTGTCTGCCACTCACAAGCTCTGATCTCTGCCCATTTGCTCATCTTTCTGTTAGTTGGAGGGCTCTGGCCTAAGCAGAATGTCATAAAGGAAGCATGGTTACCTTCAGACTCGTTTGGAAGAAAAGGGGTCCTCCCATTCAAGCTGATGAGGTGGAATTGCGTTTACTTATTCATTGACTTGAGCATTCATTCCCATTTGCTCACAAATTCATATGGCATTTATTAGCATATCTTTTATGTGCTGGCATATGAAGTTCCTGTCTGCAAGGAACTTGCCACTTAGTTGGACAGTTTGCCTATCATCATCACGAAGCCTGGAACATAGGATGTGCCCTCAGAGCTGTACAGGGAAAGGGCTGTAGGCGTTTGGAGCAGGATGCTGTCATTCCCAGCTGAGCCTTCCAGAGGGAAAGCCTTGGTGAGAGTGGCAGGGAGAGCGGTGATAGAATTCGAGTAGGCAGAGGTGATGGAAAAGAGCTTTCTAACAGAGGGAATTGTGTAAGGCAGTCAGAGCTTAAAAGAACTAAGTTCACCTAAGAAAGGCCAAGAGAGGATGGCTTATGGCTAAGTCATGGGGTTCCTGAGAAAACCAAGGCAAGAAGCAGAATCTTTATGTTGTTAAATTGTTACAAAGAAACAAATTGAACAGGGTGAGAGTGGAAGTAGGGGGCCTCTTACACTACATCACCAAGGACACCTCTGCTTGCTTTCTTAAATTAATGGCTTTGTTAAGGTTTACTTAATATACCGTGTGTCTGTGTCGTCCCTCCCCAACCTTGACATAATTCTCTGAGACGAATATATTTGTTAGCATATGCCACGTGCTAATCACTATAGCAACTCTCCAAGTGCTCTTTCTCTCTTACCTTGCTGCTTCGTGCACGTAGGATAGGGGAGATGCTGTTCTATGCATTTATTGGAAGCCTCCCTCCCTCCAACTGTGGTTCTGCTCTCCTCTTGGGCCTTGAGTCCTCCATTGAGTCTGAGAATGACTCACATCTCATGCCTACTTTCCATCGGCCAAAACTCTGATACATAACCCATCTAACCATAGGGGTGGCCAGAAATAAAGCCTATTCATATGTTCATAGGGACAAAGAAAACAGGTTTGTCATGGGAAGTTATACTCCATGTAGATATAATATGTCAAATACATTCTACTGTCATGTAAAACTAAAAAGAACAAATAAAAAAATAAGAAAATAGGTTTGGTAAACGCATAGCATTATAATTACCATGTTATAGATAATAGCACTTCAATGAGGACGATAAAATCTAAGCACTATCATACATCTAATTTCATGTATCATGAATTATTTGTATCATGAGACATTTAGAATATGACCCTCTAGCCTGAGGCAGTCCCTGATGTGATTATATCTTGTCTATACATTGAACTGTTGAAATCCTGGGTTCTTTTGTAATCATAGTTCAACTTAATATGTTACAACAGATTAAGGGTCTTTTTGAAAAAATAGGCTCCATAATATTTTGTATCAAATTTTATAAGGTTAATTTTTACTCAATGGGATTAAAAACCTTTGTAGTGGATATTTTGTTGAAATCAAATTTAAGTGATATAAAAAGATCATTCACTAAATATAATATTTAATTTAAAAATGCTTCAAAAATGACTATAAACTTCTTCATTATATAAATATCAGAGAAACAGCAAATATTTCATGTAAGTTTAAGATACAATTTACCAGTGACTTTAAAATGAGATATAATTGGGGCTGGGGATGTGGCTCAAGCGGTAGCGCGCTCGCCTGGCATGCGTGAGGCCCAGGTTCGATCCTCAGCACCACATACCAACAAAGATGTTGTGTCCGCCGAGAACTAAAAAATAAATATTAAAAATTCTCTCTCTCTCTCACTCTCTCTCCTCTCTCACTCTCTCTTTAAAAAAAATGAGATATAATTTTTAGGGTTTTATAATAGTTGTTTAGTAAAAGTAAATTATACTTAATTCTTTTTGTCTTTCTTCATGAAAGCTTTCCTCCTCCCTCAGGGATTTTATGTGGCTTTTCTTAGAATCTCCTTCTTCTTAATGGTATTGAAATAACTGGAATTAATAACAGAGGAGCCTTTTCTCCTTTTGTCTCCTCAGTTCTGCTTTTAAAATTCTATGATTAGTGTATTTAAATTGTGGTATCAGAGACAGCCAAGATGGAGGCCAAGATGCTCTGATGATCGTCTCCTCATAGATGCACTAATTTGAGCAGCTATTCACACACCAAACCACTTTCACAGGAGCTAAGGAAATAAGAGAGAAACCACGGTGCCTGCTTTTAGTGTAACAAAATGAAAAGCATAGTGAAGAAAGCAGTCAGGAAAGAGTTGCCTGTGTTGCCTGTACCCCAACTTGAAGCAGTGGAGTGGTAATTCCCACCTGGGGAAGAGGGAGAGGATTAATCCAGGCCTTAGACTTGAGACCCATTATCAGGTCCACCATGTTTTAACACAGGGCTGGGCAAAGCCCCATGGACCCTACCACCAGGTTGATACCCAAGGAATCACGTTACCCAAGCCTTGAATTATTAGGCAGGCTGCGATGGCCTCCAACACCCCTCTCCCAGCTTAAGGTGGTAGAGCAGAGAGCAAAACTCTACCTGCTAAGGAGCAGTTCAGGAGGGCTAGCATAGGGCTTTGTCTTGGAATCCAGTGCCAGGCCCACGGTGTGAGACCCCCACATCTTACAGAAACTGAAGGGTTCCATAAGCAAGCCAGAACACACAGAGACTCTGGACTGGCTGTGGCATCAAGGTAGAGACCTGTGGATCCATGGGACAGACTCCAGGTTCAGTCTACATTGCGTCCAGATTTGGAGTGGGGCTGGACATACCTGCCCTCCTTTTGAGACTATATGGGCCCTTGTAGTTGTGACACTTGGTGTGACCCAGCATAGCATCAGTCAAAGAACTGTCTCCACCACCCATGCCCCAACCTTCGATTACACAGTTGTCACCATGTCCGTGGTCACAGATGGGCCTCTAGAACTATGCTTGCACCAAGCAGTGACCTATGCCCTAGTGGGATGAATTCAAGTTTCACCTTTTATCACTGCCAGCTGTGGTGAGCCTCGCTGCACCCCTGAGACTGTGCAGGACCTTGTGACTGTGAGACTCGGGTGCAACCCAGCTTAGTGTCAGCTTTGATGACCAAGGGGCTGCCTTTACCCTTTACTACCCTAATGTGATAGCATGGGGTAAGACCCCATTTGTTGTGGGGAAACCAGGGAGTAAGCATAAGACTTTGCCTTGGAACTTAATGCTGGACTATTGAAACCTAATAGTGGGCAGATCCTCCCTTCTCCCTGCCTGCCTGTGGACTGAGCTTCTGGAACAGTGTCGGGGGAAGAAAATGTGGTTCCTAGTCTATTGGATTTCTGTTCCAGCTGGCATCACCTGTGACTATTTGCAATGGTCTTGGGCCACTAGTCTACCTCAGTAACAGGCAGTGGGGGGCCTTTTACCTATCCCAGTGTTTGCTGATCTTGGCAGGCTGTGGGCTCAGGGTATGACACAGGTTGATGACATTGGTGGCCATATGTGTGACATATATGACATAGGAGCCTGGGTCTGCTCCATTTGTGGTGACTCTGCCCAAAGCTGGGCAGAATTCTATGCCACAGGCCAATAACTATAGAAAAGGTATTTGGGCCTTCCCTGACTACAGAAAGAAGCTTGTGAGGACAAATTACTCTTTCAAGGCATTCTCCGGGTTCTTTTTTAAGAACACAACAACATTATATTTGGGACAAATCTGGGCTTGAATTGCCCTCTAGTACTGAAACAATGACAAATACCACAAGCAGATTCCTAGTAAATCTGGACCTGGGCACCATTTAGTGCTGAAATAGTGGAAGTGACTGTAGACTTAGGAAAATAAGCAGACTGCTGAGAATTTCTGGAAGACAGGCACAAATAAAGCCAAATTAGAAAGACTAGAATAAATACCTAATCCTTCAATGCGGAGACAACATGTCACACCAGCAAACATCTAAAGCTTTCAAGGAAACCATGACATCACTTAATAAGGTGCCAGAAAGTGATTAGATAATAGTCAATATTGGAGAACTCACTGGGAATTTAAAACAACTGTTTTAGGGAAATTCAATGAGTCTAGAGAAAACACAAAGAAATATTTCAATACTATAATAGAGAAATTTAACAAAGACATGGAAGTAATTTAAAAAAAAAATCAAACAGAAATTCCTGAGTTGAAAAACACTCAACAACAACCAAAAAAATTTAAAAATGTGATAGAGGGGCTGGGGTCATGGCTCAGTGGTTGAGCGCTTGCCTCAAATGTGTGAGGCACTGGGTTCGATCCTCAGCACCATGTAAAATAAATAAATAAATAAATAAAATAGAGATATGTGTCCATCTACAACTAAAAAAAAAATTTAAAAAAAATGTGATAGTAGGCACTAAAGTAGGACAGATCAAATAGAAGAAAGAATTAATGAATTTGAAGACAAGCAAAATGTAAAAATCTTCTAGAAACTTTGGGACAGTATTAAAAGAGCTAATAGGTTATTGGGGTTCAAGAAGGACTTGAGGATGCCAAAAAGCTAGAAGGCTTATTCAAGCAAATAACAGATAACCTACCAAACCTGGAGAAGGATACGAAAATCTAGGTACAGGAAGGTCAAAGGTAACCAGTCAAATTTAACTCAACCAAGTTTACCCTAAGACATCTTAAAACCAAGCTCTGAAAGGCATAAGAGGAGATTCTCAAGCCTGCAAAAGAAAAGAAACAACAGATAATAATACAGCTTGCCTGACTTCTCAGCATAAGTCTCCAGGCTGGGGGAGTGGGCATGAGATTTTCACAGAATTGAAATTAAAAAACTCAACTGATGGTACCCCAATATTGGAATATACAATACATAGAGCAAAGATTAATAGGCTAAAGAGAGACACTCCAATACAATAATAGCTGGTGACTTTAACACTTCACTTTCAGTGACAGATTATTCAGACAGAAAATCAACAAAGAAATAGCAGAGTTAAAATATACCCTAGACTAAATGGACCCAACAGACAGCTACAGAATACTCCATCTGTCAGTTACTGAATACACATTCTTCTCATCTGCACATGGAATATCTCCAGGATAGACCCTTTGATAGGCCACAAAACAATGCTCAACACATTTAAAAAACATTCAAAACGTATCAAGTACCTTTTCCAATCACAGTGCAATAAAGCTAGAAATCAGTAACAAGAATCTTTTAAAATTATACCCAACACATAAAAATTAAACAACTTACATTTGAACAACAAATAACTCAAGGAAGAAATCAAGAAAAAAACTTTAAAATTTTCTTGAAACAAATGCAAATGGAGATACAAGATACTAAAATCTATGGAACACAGCAAAACAGTACTAAGAGGGAAATTTATGGTAATAAATGCATACATCAAAAAGATAGAAAAATCTCAAATAAACAACTTTCCATTGCATCTCAAGGACTAGAAAAGCAAGACAAACTGAAGTCTAAATTAGTAGAAGGAAAAAAGTTAAAAAGACAGAACAGAAAGAAATAAAATGGAGACTAAAATAATAATACAAAAGATGAAATGAAGAGCTGGTTCTTTGAAAAGATAAACAAAATAGACAACCCTTATACAGAAAAAGGCAGCTGAGAAGACTCAAATAAATAAAATAAAAAATGAAAAGGGAGAGACTCCAACTAATACCACAGAAGTGTAAAAGACTATTAGAGATTATTATGGACAAAGATGTACAACTAATTTGATAATCTGAGAGGAATGGACAAATTCTTAGACATATGTAACCATTTCAGACTGAATTATGAAGAAATAGATGATCCAAATAGACCAGTAACAAATAACAAGATTGAATCTGTCAGAAAAAACCTCTTATCAAAGAAAAGCTCAGGACCAGACTTCACTGCTGAATTCTACCAAACATTTGTAAAGAGAACTTATATCAAAATCCTCCTAGACTTATTCCAAAAAAATAGAAAAGGAAGGAATCCTTCCAAATACATCATATGAGGCCAGCATTATCCTGATAACAAAATCAGAAAAGGATACAACACAAAAAGAAAACGATAGACCAATATCCTTGATGAACACAGAGCAAAATTCTCAACAAAATACTAGCAAACCAAATCCAATGGCTTATTCAAAATATTATTCACCATAATCAAGTGGGTTCAGACCAAGGATACAAGGATGGCTCAATATACACAAATCAATAAACATAATATATCATATCAACAGAACAAAGAACAAAAATCATATGATCATCTCAATAGAAAAGGGATTTGATAAAATTTAATATAATTTCATGATAAAAATGCTAAACAAATTAGGTCCAGAAGGAATGTACCTGAACATAATAAAGTCCATTTATAATAAGCCAACAGCTAACATTATACTGAGTAGAGAAAAACTGAAATCTTTCTAAGGTTGGAAACAGGACAAGGATGTCCACTTAAGCCATTTTTATTCCACATAGTTCTGGATGTCCTATTCAGAATAATCAGGCAAAAGAAATAAAGGGCATTTGAATCGGAAAAGAAGTCAAATAACCACCAGTTGCAGGTCATATGACCCTATATAGAGAAAATCTCAAAAACTATCAGATTAATAAATGAATACAACAAAATTGTAGGGTACAAAATCAACATACAAACATCAGTAGCGTTGCTAAATTTTCGTTAGTACATTATCTGGAAAAGAATTTTTTAAAAAAATCTCATTTATAATGATTACAAAAATCAAAATACCTAGGAATAAATTTAACCAAAGAGGTGAAAAATCTCTACAATGCAAACTATAAAATATTGATGAAAGAATTGAAGAGGACACAAATACATCCCCTGTTCAAGGATTATATGGATCGATAGAGTTAAAATGCCTATATTATCAAAAGTGATGTACAGATTCAATGCAATGCCTGTTAAAATGCAATGACATTCTTCACACTACTAGGGAAAAAATTCTAAAATTTATATGGGATCACAAAAAATCCCGAATAGCCTAAGCTATCTTGAGCAAAAAGAATAAAGCAGGAAGCACCATGTTAACTGACTTCAACACTACGAAGCTCTGCCAACCAAACCAGCATGGTAGAAACATAACACCAGACACGGAGATCAATGGAATAGAACAGAGAGCGTGAAAGTGTATGGACAAAGGTGCTCAAGACATGCATTGCAGAAAAAAAGACTTTTTCAATAAATGGTACTGGAAAAATTGGATATCCATATGCAGAATAATGAAGCTAGATCCCTCTCTCTTGCTATTTACAAACATTAATCTAAAATGGGTTCATGAGCCAGGCACGGTTGTGCACACCTGTAATCCCAGCAGCTTGGGAGGCTGTGGCAGGAGGATTGTGAGTTCAAAGCCAGCCTCAGCAAAAGCGAGTTGCTAAGCAACTCAGTGAGACCCTGTTTCTAAATAAAATACAAAATAGGGATGGGCATATGGCTCAGTGGTTATATGCCCCTAAGTTCAATCCCCAGTAACCCCCCAAAATAAGAAAATAAAGATAAAATGTGTTAATGATTTAAATATATTATAAGATGTGAAGCTATAAAAACTACTAGAAGAAAATATAGGGCAAATGCTTCAGGCCATTGAAATGGGTAAAGGCTTTTTTTTTTTTGAAAACATCCCAAAAGTACAGTAAACCAAAACAAAAATATACCAATGTAATTATATCAAGTGAAAAAATCTTATGCACCGAAAGGGAAACCACAGAGTACAGAGACAAACTATCAAACTATAGAAGGGGACAAAATATTTTCAGAACTATGCATCTGACAACAGCTTGGTATCCAGAATATATAACATATCTAATTCCAAAACCTCAATAGCAAAACAACCCCAACCAAAGCAAACAAAACAACCCACTTAAAAAAATGGGCAATGGATTTAAATAGATATTTATCAAAAGAAGATATACAAATGGCCAATAGGTATATGAAAAAATGTCTAATATTGCTAATCATCAAGAAAATGAAAGTCAAAACCAAATGTGATATCACCCATTCCAGTAGGAATGGCTGTTATAAAAAAGACTAAAAAGAAAATAATAATGTTGGCAAGGATTTGGAGAAAAAGAAACCCTGGTACAATGTAGATGGGAATGTAAACTAGTAGAGCCATTCTGGAAAACAGTATGGAGGTTACTAGAAAAAATTAAAAATAGAACTACTGTAGGACACAGCAGTCCCACTACTTGGTATATATCCAAAAGAAATGAAATTGATATGTCAAACAGACCTCAACACAGCCATGTTCATTGCATCACTATTCACAGTAGCCAAAATATGGAATCAACCTAAGTGTTCATCAACAGATAAAGAGATAAAGAAATTATGCTGGGATTACAGGTGTGTACCACCATGCCTGGCTCATGAACCCATTTTAGATTTTTTGTAACTGGCAAGAGATAGGGTTGTAGTTTCATTATTCTGCATATGGATATCCAATTTTTCCAGTACCATTTATTGAAAAAGTCTTGTTCCAATACATGTCCAGTGGAATACTATTCATCCATAAAAAATAATAAAATTTTATTGTTTGTGGCAACATGGATGGAACTGGAGATCACTATGTTAAGTAAAATAAGCCAGGCCCAGAAAAATAAGTAGTGCATAATCTCACTTATTTATGGAATCTACAAAAGTTGATCTCACAGAAGTCGAGAGTATAATGGGGATTGCCAGAGGCTGGGGAGAGTGTCTTGGCTGGTGGCAGGAGAGGTTGATCAGTGTCGGGAGCCGCCATGAACAGAAGCTGAGCATGTACCCTTAGCCTTGAGTAATGAAAGTGTGGAACTGGCTTCTGCTCCCAGTGCAAAAGCAGGTGGACCTCACTTTTGCTCAGTAAGTAAGTGCAGCTCTGGGAGTGGGCTTCACCCAATGGGACTGGGCTACACCCCCATTTGCTGTAATACAATCCCTTGCCTTGCTTTCGTGGAATATTCTTGAATGGCTTCTCCACAATAAATAGGGGGTTTCAGTTATTCTCTCTCTCTTTTGCTGCCTCTCTTGCCTACTTTGTGGAGGCTGAAGTCTAGAAGCCATCACTGAACTCCCAAAAAGGTATTTTCTGTCTCTGTGTGGTTATTTAGAAGCCAGCCCAATTCACCTGGAGTGACCCTGACTGATTCAGTCCTAGCAGATCAGTGGGTACTATGTTGCAATTTAATAGGAGTAAGAGCTTCTGGTGAGCTTGCACAGGTAACCTTCTACTATAAATTTCAAAAATCTAGGGGAAAGGATTTTGAGTGTTTTCACCATAAAGAAATGATAAATGTTTGAATATAAATGTTTCACCTCACTTAAATATCATGCAATGTATATATGTATTGAAACTTTATAAGATGACCCATTTATATGCAAAATTTTATGTTTTTATGTATCAGTTAAAAGATAAAATTTAAAAACATCAAGGGAGGAAAATAATTGCACTATAATTATATTTGCCACCAGTGCCAAGATTCACCATGATATCTTCTAACCTCTACCCCATTAGGCCTCACAATGGGTATAGACAATGACAATACTGAGTTAGGTAAGCACACCTTCACATGTGGCAACAGGTCATGGGTCTTTCCTATCTTACAGTAGAGCTGGAAGTTCAAGGATTGGTGTTAGAGTTTGTAAACAAGTCAGGATGGCACCTGGCAAATGTTAGTCTGTAAACAAGTCTGGATGGCGCCTGGCAAAATGCCAGAGGGAGTGGTTTGTGAAGTAACGCCAGCGAGCCATTAAGTGCGGAGATTCCTTATTGGTTGACTGCTGTATCTAGTTTATGTTAATTAAGATAAGCTGTGTGGAATGTATATATACCCCTCCGGTCCTACAATAAACGGCTCCCACTCCTGCTGTATCAATGTACACAAGTTGCTCGTCACCCCCCGGTTATTTTGCTGCAGCCGGACTGCGGCAGATTGGTAGGAAACACGATTGGCCATGCTAGTGGTTCTATGTGCCAGTATTTGGTCTGGCTATATCAACTATCTAGGAGACTTGTTGAAACCATCAGTTCTCATGATTCACTGTTATTTCCTTGAATCAAAATATCCAGAGAAAGGACCTGGAAATCTGTTCTTTTAACCATGTCTCTAAATCATTCTGGTGGACAACTGGGTGCATCTCAGCAAATGCTATTGTATTAGTCTATTTTTTATTGCTATAATAAAATTCTGTAGACTGGGTAACTTTATAAAAGAAAGAAGGTTTATTTATCTCATAGTTCTAGAAGTTCAGGGGCATGGCACGGGTATTAGCTGGGCTCCAATGAGGACCTCATATGAATGTTTTGTCTACACAATAAGGTGCCAAAAAGTGATTCAAGGTTACCTGTACAAATTGTCTCACGTCATTCAGCAACTTGTACTGAAAATGTAAAAAACTGCTCTGGAAATTAGAAGACACAAGTTCCAGTCTTGAGTCTGCTACAAGTTAACATGACCAAGCACCTGTGGACAGGAGTTCCTTCATCTGTGGTACTTAATAGCTGAAATGCACCTATTGCTTACCGTGTACCAGGATCTCTTCTGTGAGCTTTGCATATGCTCATTCACTGAAGGCCCACAATCTCTTTGAGGGCATTTCCCCAGTGACTAACTTCCTCACACACAGTCCCTCCCTCCCTCTCAAAGGCTCCACTACCTCTGGACTTCAGACTTCAGAGTCTTTAAGCTTGTAGACAAAAGATATAACTTAAACAAGAAGCAAAATAACCATGTATCCTACTAGTGTAATTAAATTCTTGTTAAAGAAAATGTGTGAAATAAATAATAAACTTTTAACCTCTGTGATGAATTCTCTAGAAACAGTTTTAACCAATGTCAATTTGACTGCCTTTTTAAATATATGTAAATTAGCACCTAGCCCAATGCTCCGAGGTGAGCTGTTTGATTTTAATATAATTTTCCTTCTGAGTTAATATTTTTTTCTGAATCGAAAGAGTTTAGAAGTGTCCTCAATCTAAATTAAACTCTGACCAATCTCATCCTTAGGTAATCCTCAGATATTCCTTATCAAAACACTCTCTTTATATGTATCCTCACAGAATCTCCTCTTTATCTCTAATACAATCTAAACTGACCAGTGGCTCCAACAGGCTACATCCTCTCCAGGATTGTGTATAACATTCTGTGGATCACTATAAATGCTAGGCTTCAGTACAACACAATTCAAAGGAGGTCTGAACTGTCAGACCAGTTGAAAAACAGAGAAGCAGGGGAGATAAGGATGAATATAAAAATTGAGGAATGAGAATTGAATTTTAGGAAACACCTATAATTAGGAGTAGAAGAAGGAAAGTCTAGGCATTCAAAGAAATAAAAAAGAGATATATGGATACTCCCAAGAACTAAGAGAACCCTGTTGTTTTAGTCCATTTTGGTTACTCCATAACAAAACACAGTGAGCTGAAGAGTGTTAAAAAATAGAATTTTTTTTTCTCCTGGTTATGGCGTTGGGAAGTTCAAAATCAGCAGATTTGGCATCTGGAAAGGCTGGTGTGGGCTGCTGACATTTTGATAGATGGCTATGTTCTTGCTGTGTCCTCACATGGTTGAGGGACAAGAGAGTTCTCTGTGGCTTCTTTTATAAGGGTACGGATCCTATTCATGAGCGCTCCACCAAAAACTTCCTGAAGTCCCCACTCCCTAATGCCTGGGGGCTGGGGTTTCAGCAGAATTTGGTGGTGGGACTGGAGTGGGGACACACACATTCAGACCATAGCACTTGTGTTGGAGAAACCCAAGGAGAAGGTGAAGGAGGCTGGGAATCTGCCGGGTCAGAAGCACCTCACCAAGAGTAGAGCAAATCACTGAATTCAGGAAGGAAGGGTTTGGTCCTGATGTGCAGAGAGCAGGTTCAGGGTGCACAGACGTGAATGTGGGAGAACGGAGGAGAGGGAATAACGACAGGCTTCAGTTCAGAGAAAACTTTATCACCTTTAGCTAAGAGGACACAGCTGACTCCCTTGAAATGCCTCATTGACTTCAATTAATGACAAACAAACTATTAGCGTCTGTAAATCATACTCCAAACAATGACTTCATATTGTTTTCTTTAATTGCCAAAGGCAGGAGCTCATTAGCTAGTGAGTACACACTAATGATCAGCTCAAATAGTTGCAGTTGTGGTGTTATTAAAATAACTTGGATTAATGTCCCCCTTAACAGGGATTGATTGGTTCATAGAGACAACAGGAGCTCTCAGCTACTGAAATAGGATTTTTGACTCTAGATCTAGGAATCTTATTCCTCCAAGGCTGGCAGAGAAAAAAAATTAAATGGAAACAAGATGCAGAGATTACAGTAATTCTCTAAATTGTACACCATGCTAAATAGCAGGAGTCCTTGTAGGAATATTCTAGAAATTATCTTTGGGGTTCCCTCACTTGTTCATCCATGACAGCCTTCTATTGCATCTGAAATTGGCCATTTTCTCATCTGGAGATATTCTCCGTTGGTTCATCTGGTACTGGTTTTTCTCTGGTTTTCTACATTTCCGTCTTAAGAAACCTTGGTTTCTTTTTCTCTGCCAGCCCCTTAAAGGCTGCTTTCTACCTGCTAGTACAGTCACAGCTTTCTTCTTATATGCCTTTTCCTGGAAAATTGTACAGCTTTACTGATATCCCAGATTCAGGTGATTACATGCCCAGCTCCTTCCTCTTTAACTTCATGTCCATATATCTGGCTGCCCACTGAACAGCTCCTCTGGGAGGCTTTATAGCCAACTTGAATTCAGTTTAAGTCCAAAACATCAATTCACAGCCTCCCTACCTGATGCTTTATTTTCCCCCAAACCTGTTCTACTACTTCAATTGGCTCATGGCACCAACATCTACCCAGCCAACTGGGCTAGAAGCCTCAGAGTTATCCAAGGTGCTTTCCCCTTCCCACCTCCCACATCCAGTTTGTCTCTGAAGTGTGGATGCTCTACTCTTTGACATTTTCTACATCTATCTATCCATCCATCCACTTTCTCTTCTGATCCTTCTAATATATTCACTCAACGAACAAGTCCAGTTTATGCCAGGCACTGGGAATGGCAACAGAAGCTCTTCGAACCTAGTAGAGCAAGATAGGTAATACACAACATATATATGATGATAGCTGTATTTGGTGCTGGGAAGAAAAATAAAAACAGTTAAGTCAATAAAAAGTGAGGAAGACAGATTTGCCATTTTAGGTCAATTGATTGAGAGCTTTCCACTGTGGTCACGAATGAAGAGACATCTGAAGCAAGTGAGGGAATTATTCCTGTATCTGGTCATAACTGCTTCCGCAGACTCATTGCACCCCCTGGGTGCAGTCTTCACCAGTGCAGAGTAGCTCTCAGGCTCCAGGCTCCAGATTTCCTGTTGCCTGATCTCATGCAAGCTGTCACTCTTTTCCGGCCCTGGAACATCCACCATGTTGTTCAGAATTCTTCATAGTTTTCTGAATAGACCACCCTTTTTCATTTCTTTAGACATGTAAGTGTGTGTGTGTGTTATTCCTTTTGTCTGAAAAGTCCCCTCATCAACACTTTTGCTGGGCCAACCCCTCAGTTATCTTTTCCATATCCTTGTAAATTGCCTGAAATCCATTCTCAAACAAATCCATTTCTATCTGTTGGATATTGCCAACAGATAGAAAGCAGGGACCTTTGAAGTAATCAGTCTTTGTTCCCCATTTCTTATAAATTTGTATACATGGCAATGATTTGATTTGAGACTTACTTACATCCACCTGTAAGTAAGTTTGTAGAGGTGACAACCTTACTTACTTCTAATCTGGTAATTGCTAATTGACCAAATTAGCTTGGGTAAATTTGCAACACTGAAATATTAACATCCCTGGCCTAGACAAGCATAACCAACATATTTTTCAGATTACAATTTCAGGAAAAGAGCATTTCTTGTCAGTATTTGTGTCTATACAGGGTCAATTACCATTGAGGATGTGACAGACAACATCATGCAAAGAGTTTCTTAATCAGCTTTAAGCAGCATCTTATCTCTGATTTCCCTCATAAGGTGACACAAACACAACCTAGCCCTGGGTTTAGAATTACAGATGGAGGGAGGCAGGTTGGCTAATGAGAAATGACAAGGATATGCCTCATCGGGTTCATGAATAGTAAAATAAACCCATGAGTCCTTATATCACTGAGTATGGAATACCCTCAATGCCATTTTGATTTGCTCCACATGTTACCGAAAGACAAAATTTGATTTGCAGAACATAATGGATTTGAAATCGGCAATTAATTTGCCAGAGGTGCCATTTGAGAGTCTTGTAAGTAAAGCATGGTACTCAGTGTATGAATGGCCCACAGCCACTCCATGGGAGATGTGTGTCTCCATTCTCACGTACTTACCACCAAGCAGTCAGCCCATCCTGAACAGGACTCCTTGGCCGCTGGGCACAAAGGGTTGCACAGTTTGTCACTACTCACTCAGTTGGTGGCTTTATCTTCCGATTCACAGCAGTGTCCTTGAAATCTGCTGAGATGTCCCACAGCCATTGAAAAACCAATGGTCCAGAGCTAAACACATCATTCCTCCCACACAAACCCTCTCTTCTTACTGTGTTTCCCATTTTAGTCAACGACACCACCATCTGTCCAGATGCACATGCCAGAAACCTGGGGTTTCTTTGACCGTTTCTACTTCTCACAATTGCATCCAACTGACCTTAGAGTCTGTTGATTCTAACTCCAAAATAATTCTTGGGATAGGTCCACTTCATTGAGTCACATAGGTTAAAAACTCAGTCCAGGTTGCTGCTGTACCTTGTGGCCTCATACTACCTGGTCTCCTTGCATCCTCTTTCTATTGGATATCATTTGAGATAAAAACATGTGTTTCTTTATGCCTTTATTTCCTCCTTTATCCCTTCACATTTAATCGTGTATAGCAATATTTAGAATAAATAGCTACTATAAAGAATAAGAAAAGTGGGTTCTTAAACATTCAAAACTAAACTGTGGAGTCAAATTATTTCATGGCTTATAAAATGCCTGGGACCAGTCTGTACAGTTTAGCTGGTCAGCAATTCCCCAGGCCTGGCTGACTATGGTGGCAGTGGTTCACTACAGTTCACTATCAAAGGGGATCATTCTGTGTCTTGCGATGACTGGGACTTCCAGGACTGTAATGGTAATTGCAGAAATTTCCAGGTTTGTTGGCAGAAGTCACCATCACCTTTCTGCCCTCCGAGTCAGGGTTGCCCATCAACCATCCATTCAGCTTGCCCTTCTTTCCAAGTCACTCCCCAGCCCCACGTAGGAAGTGGTAGTGGTTATCCTACCCCTGCTTGAGAATGGGGGCTGGTTGGATACCTGGAGTTCCTGGTAGTCATGTTATAGCTAAATTATGATCTCACAGGGCACATGTTCAAGAATTTTTGTTTTGTGCTCATTGCTTCAAGGGAGGGATGTGGAGGTGAGAGAATAGAAATTCTTGATTTGGATCCCAAAACATTATCAGTGGATTGTGTAATGGGTCTTGGAAAAAATCATTTATGTAGATCGGAAGTAATAATAGCAGAAAAGACTTTACCATAAACTGAAAAATATAATCTCCCATCAGTCCCCAACCACAATGCTTGGTGGAAAGAAGGGAGAGTGAAGAGGTGTATGTATAGATTAGAAGGGCCTAGACTCAGGCCCCTGGTAGTACCCAGAAGGCAACAGGACCCCACAATGAGACTGTTGCAGAATAGGTCCAAGTAGAACAAGCAAAAGCACCTTTTGAAGACACCTGGGTCCCAAGTAGAGGCAGTTCCTCTGGTTATAAATGATGGAAACCCCCAAATATTTCCTTCTCTCAGGGAGGTTTTATATTTTAGTGCTAAGCAAGTCAAGTTCTAGTCTTAGAATCCTGGGCTTGAGATGGGGCTGGAGAGAAGGAGCAGGTAAAAGACTCTCCTCGCTCTCCAAAGTCCACCCAGTCACTGATTTTCTGGGCCTTCTGTGCTGTCAGCATAGGCAGAAGGTTGGGCCAGCTGCATAGCACAGGGATTTCTCTTAGCCCCAGCCATTCCCCATCCTCCTCCCTTTTGATGTGTATACCCCAGGGAGGTGCAGATTCCTCAGTTAAAAATCACTGCATAAATGAGTCACTATTCCTGGTAGGAAGCTGTGTCTCCACTGTGTGTCAGAAAAAAAAATAGTAAGCAACTGTTACTAGTATGTTTGTAAAGAGTTGAGAATAATCTGATTTAAAAAAAAATGTAATGGCACTGGGGCTTAACCTTTTCACTGCCATTTCAGAGTCAGCATGGTTTTTCATATTATCCAATGGAGCTGAGGTATGTTAGTTGTGAGACGACCTGAATATTTTCCATTGGTGTCAAGTCATGGGGACAGTGAAGAGAAACAGATCTCCAAGTCATTCTGTGGGTTGTGACCTAAAGAATTAATTTCTTGACTTTGCCTCCAACAATTCTTATATCTGTGCATCTTGTTATATACTTACTAAAAATATTAAGGGTAACTTGGTAAGTAAGATTATCTACAACTGTGAAATAAGTAATAACAATTTTTTGTTTAATAATCACTTCTGTATATATAAGCATATGTATGTGAACATACATATTACATGTAGATATATTTAATTTTTGCATTAGTGAGAAAACTAAGTATGTACAAAAATTGTAAGCTGAATATAAACATTTCCTTAGAAAATCAGAATTAATAATAGCTTATTTTTTGTTGTGGATCCCAAAATAAAATGAAATTGCGTATCTGTCTTATTTAATTCTCATTTTAGCAAATTCCTATCTCTGCATTGATAGTGAGTAGCAGGGTATTCTACCAGGGAAGGTCCTGAGCCTTGGTAACTGACTGTTTCATGTCCCTGGATTAAATGTCTTAGTAGAACAATAGATAGGGATAGTTTTTTCCCGGAAGGAATGTAGCCTAAGATGGGGGCAAAAAAGGGGGGGGGGCGTGTGGCAAGCAGAGATCTTTTAAGCAATTTGAATCAGATGTGGAAGTTGGGAGCCATGCATTATCAAGAAAAATCATGATTAAAAATGGAAGTCAGTGTGAATTTTGGGGGACAGTGCAAGCTAAGTAAAGAGCATTTGAAGAAGTAAACCTGGTATTATGAAGAACAATTTAATCAAAATTAGTCATGCAAATAGCATGTATTTTTTGCTAATGATATTCTGAAGAATACAAAGTAAACTTACTTTACCTACATTTTGACTGAGGAATGAAGGTATTAGTAGGGAGTTATGCGAAGCAGGTGGCACTAAAAGCAAGTGAATCTTAAATTTTTTCTTTGTTATAGTTCTGTTGTTAAAAGAGCAGTGCTTCTCAAATCGTGGCCTTAATTCAAAGGAGTTTTATTCAGGACGGCTAATGGGAACTGACTCACTCATTTCTTTTTTCCAGTGGTTTATAATTATTGTTTGTGAAATTACTTTTGAAGCTGAGCCCTTGCTAAAATGCTCTCTGGGTAATTAATTATACCATAGATTCAGATGGTAAGTCTTAATCCATTACTGTTTTGAATAGAATCAAGAGAAATGAGGTGGAAGTTTTTGTTAACATTGTGAAATTTTCAAGGAATGTCTGAGTCTGTGGGCACTTATGGTGCACTCATTTAGTCACTCAACATCTCAGACCAGGCTCCTCAGAAACAGAGCCTGAGCTGAGGACTCATGGGTAAGGGAGCGGGGCTCTTGCTCCTATATCAGTCAGTCAGGGGCTGCAGGCTGCCAGAGAAGATGCAAATATCCGTGTACTGCAATGCTCTGCACAAGGCAGCAAACAGCCCCCAGGAGCTCCAGAGCAGTGCTGCAAAGATGCGTTAGGTGGGATTTGGGGGGCCTATTGGTATAGAAGAGGATGCACAGAGACAATGCAAAAGTAACAAAGACATGATGGCATGAGGAAGGAACAACAATGGCATCTGCTGTACTCAATGTACAGTTAGTCTTCGGTACCTGTGGGTTCTGCATCCTGGGATTCACCCAACCAAGGATCAAAAATATTGGAAAATAATTGCATTAATATTGAACATTATAGACTCTTTTTAATACTCCCTAAATGATACATTCTAACAACTATTTACACAGCATTTATGTATCATTAGATTTTTATAAGTAATCCAGAGATGATTAAATATATAGATATAAGTAAAGGGCATTTGAAGAAGTAAACTTGGTAGTATGAAGCACAACTTAATCAAAAGAAGGATGTGCATAGGTTCTATGTAAATACTATGACATTTAAAAAAAATATTTTTATTAGGTGTTGATGAGTTTTATTTTATTTATTTAGTTGTATACAGTGCAGAGAATCGAACCCAGTGCCTCACACATGCGAGGTAAGTCCTCTACAACTGAGCCATTATCTCATCCCTACTCTGCCATTTTATATAAGGAACCTAGGCATCTTCTGTCAGAGGTCCTGGACTCAACCCCTGTAGATACAATGGGATTATTATACAGAGAACCTACTGTCTGTTGGGCTCTGTCCAAAGCTCTGAGGACTAGTGGACTGTAAGACTATGGGTCTTCTATGCCAGAAGGGAAGACAGATAATATAAAAAATAAGGTAACACAGGAAGATTGTGATTAAAACACAATAATCCATGCTATGAAGACTAAAAAGCAGGGCAAGGGCATAGGAAATCACCAGAGGTGCTATATTAAATAGGGTAGTCAAGAGAACATGAAATAAGCAAAATCTGTTAAGAGTGTATTCTAGTTTCCACGGGGCTCTTCCATGGGGAAGTACTGGCATTGTGCATTGTTCCTCTCTACCCTGGGAATTTCTTTCACATGGAGCTCATGGAAAGGAAGTGAACCTCCTATTGAATAAAACCATCACAATAGGCATTCCTGATATAGGAACAGCTTAAATTAAAAGCATACCACCCCCCACCTTACACACTTTATTTCTTAATGTTCTGAAATCAAATATTTGTATGTTAAGAACTCTGAAAATGTTCTGTGGTAATCATCTCGACTCTGATTAAGAACATAAGAAAATCTGCTACTCAGGGGAAATGGATACTTCAAAAAGAAGGAAGAAAACAGCATCTATCTTAGAACATAAAGCTATTTTTTAAAATTGAAAATCCAGGACAATTTAAATGACAAAGTAGACTTTAAGAAAGGTCTGTGATGAGGTGATAGTGTTGCAGAGGTGACAGTCAAAGTCCAATACTAGATTTTATTTCAGAGGAGACTCAAAGACTCTTATCACTAAATCATGCAAAAACTCATAAGTGACTGCCATTCTATTAATATCTGGGGTTACCTTTATGGAGGACCTTACTGAGAAGAGCTCTGATTATTCCATCTGAAGCAACCTCTGGTAACCTCATTCCACTTTCTTCTTACTACCCCCCTAACTTCTCTTCTATCTTTCCAACCAGTAGGATAAGCAAGACATGATAGCCGAAAAGGAGCCAACTAGGATTTATTAGCAGGAATAGATGGTGATTCCTTTTCTCCATTCCTTTCTTACTATTCTCCATGACTAATGTTTCAGGACCTTTCTAATTGTAAAAAAGAGAAATGTGGACATAGGTTATATTGGTCCCATTATGTTAACTTTTAGTAGGGAATTCTTTCCAGCTTTCTTTTCTTAGAAAATACGCACATCATGTTAAGAAATTAAAGGGGTTGTGGATTTTGAAATTTCATCAGTGAGCATTAAATATCATTATCAAAATGTTACCAATTCATTAAATTTTAAAATAAAGTATCCAATCAATCTAAATAATTTAATAATATTGAGATGAATTGTAGGACAATATTCTTTAATATACACCCCCTTTTTTTTGGTACCAAGGATTGAACTCAGGGGCACTTGGTCACTGATCCACATCCCCAGCCCTATTTTGTATTTTATTTAGAGACAGGGTCTCACTGAGTTGCTTAGTGCCTCACTATAGCTGAGGCTGGCTTTGAACTTGCAATCCTCTTGCCTTCGCCTCCCAAGCTGCTGGGATTTACAGGTGTGCTCCATCCACCACGTCTGGCTTAATTTAATGCATACTATTTTAAAAGTAAAAACAGCACCAATAATGGACAATAAAATATATTTCAGTATCTTACTCCATTTTGTGCTGTTATAACAGAGTGCCTGAGACTGGGTAATTTATGAAAATCCAAAATTTATTTTCTCACAATTCTGGAGGTTGAGAAATCCAAGACCAATCGGCAGCATGTTCACTTGTTTAGTGAAGGCAGCTGATGTAATTCTCCTCATTTTTGTCTTTGAAAATTTCCTCTTGCCTCAACCTCTCTGGATACACCTGTTGTTTACTGTGACATATGTATTCCCATTGCAATGTCCTGCTATTTCCATTGTTCTGCTATCCTCAAGTGAATATCAGTGTTCTTTGGAGAATTGCTCTGATTGTGTATTTAGACTGACAAAACTCTGCCCTCATGGATCTTACATTCCAGAGGCAGGATATAGACACTCATGCAAATTATGGCAAATTGAAGAAAATAAAGGGAGCAGTAGAGTACAGTCGGGGTTGGCAAACATTTTCTGTAAAGGTCCAGATAGTAATTATTTTGGGCTTTCTGGTCATGTGATCCCTATCTTGTTTACTCAGCTCCATCACTGCAGCCTGAAAACAGCTACAGGCAATATGTGAATGAATGGTGATGGCTGTGTTCCAATAAAACTTTATTTACAAAATAAAATCATCAAACAAAATCTCTCAGATTTGGCCTATGTGCTGTGAATTGATAACTCCTGGAGTGGGAATGTACCACAATCTGCAGTCACCATCTCTCATTCCTGTGAGGGAGAATGCAAAATGAAGGACTGGATAAATGGAAGTATAAAGTATAATTGGTTGATGACAAGATCATTGGATTTTAATTTTTGATTAAAACCTTTTGCTAGAAGACAATTATTCTGGTGATATTTAGACTTTAGCTGGTAGGCAAGAAGGGATGTGCTCAGGGGTAAAGAATTTGGTTGCATGTCTGGAGATATTCTCTGGGCCATCCACCCTGAGGCCAACCCTGCAGATGACAATGGGAGAACTTGCTATTGAAACCCAGGAAGGCAAAGCACCTCCTTGGCCTATGTGGTGGATAGCCAGAAAGCACATGTGCTGTGAAGCATGTATTTCTGCCTGTCCTCCTAAAGAAGGGCCTTTTCTTTTCTTTTTTTTTTAAATTAGTTACACATGACAGTTCAATGATCTTGACAATTCATACATTTGAATCAAATGGGGTATAATTTCTCATTTTTCTGATTGTACAGGTTGCAGAATCACATTGGTCATACAGTCACCTATATACCTACAGCAATAATAATGTCTATTTTATTCTGCTGCCCTTCCTATTCCCCCTTCCCTTCCCCTCCCCTCCATCACATCTCTCTACCCAATCTAATGTGACACACTTTTTTTTTCTCCTCACAACAGCATACATGTATTCTGTATAACGATGAGGGTCTCAAAAGAAGGGCCTTTTCTTTAGAATAGGATATCTCCAAAGAGCACATGAATTTACTTAACAGAATGAGATGCAATTAGGGATGATTACAAGCATTAGTGATACTAATTATAAAACAGATCAACAAGAAAGCATTTTCTTTAAAGTACCTGAGTGTTTCTACACTCGAGAGTCACAGCATCTGTTTCTATCTGTTAATAGATTTGAGGTACAGTTCACATTAATGAACTCCTGTTTGAAAACATAGTCACCATGGACAATCATTACAAATATTCACTTCCATACTCTTGATTCATATCAACTGCCTAGCAAAATCACAGTCCTGGATAGATCCAATTCTGCCCCACAACCCTACAGTTCATTGTGGCAGGAGAATACCACATCACCACCCTGATTTTCAATAGAATTAAGTGGGCCTTTAGTGCCACACTTCTTGCCTCCATTTACTCCTCCATTTTCCTGGCTGACTTTGTGCTTCTCCTCCATCTTTCCCCAGTCATTTCTTTTGAATTGAGGTCTAATTTACACACAACCAAATGCACAGTTTGATGACTTTGATAAATGTCTGCACCCCTGTCAAAACAGAGAACACTACCATCAACCCAGAAAGTGTCCTTAGGTGACATCCCAGGAAGTTCCTGAACTACCACCCCAAGAGCATCACTGCTTTGACTTTTACCCTGGGTGTCTTATTTCACATTTTCCCCTTTCTCTTATAATCTCCAAGTTTTCCCCACTTATTGTCAGTAGTTGGATGATCTTGTTTCCTATTTCACTGAGCAAAGAAAAGCAGCCATAAGAAAACTCTCTGCAAAAATAAAGAAAGAAAGAATAAAAAATCATGCCCAAATTTCTAGTTGAACAGCTCTTCTGTTGACAGCAGCTTGTACAGACCTTGAGATACTATGGTGCATGGTGGGTTTTATTAACTGGAACCATGAGGAGGTGGCATTTCAGGAAGGAGGAATGGCTGGCACAGGTAATGAAGCACATGGGGACCAATGGCTGCAGCATAGAGATGACTGCCCTGAGGTTTCAGTCAGATACCAGCTCCACAGCCAACCAGGGACTTGTCTTCCTTCCCCACAGGCCATCCTGAAGTCCCTCGGGTCTCCCTTTTTGTGCACAGCCAGGATGATGTTGGAGAGGAACTGACCTGGGGAAAGCTGGTTTTGCTTTGTGCTCCCTTGTCACGGAGTGAGCTAAATTAGCTGGCGTTCTGCCTTCTGTCAAGTCGGCTGTTTTCTGAATTGAAGCAGAAGTATGAAATTTTTTTTTTTTGCCACTTAGTCTTGAATTTTGCTGTTCTCGCTACTTTGAGATAACCACAAACTGACTGTATTACCAAATGGAAAACAGCACTCCCCTTGCTACCTTCACCTAGTGTAGCCAGCAAGGCCAGCACTCAGCATAGCAGATGCCTCTAGCAGCTTGGCAGCCTCCGGGGTCAGTGCTTGGCACGCAGCAGAACAGTTGTCGCTAAATAGCCCAAATGCCTGGATCAACTCTGGGGTCTAGGGGTGGGTTGGTACTTCCCTTTCTAGGCCACCTGAAAGCTGTCAATCAACTAAACAGCAAGCATTTAATGGCTGACTGTGGTGTTGACGCAGTGCTATCAGCCTCCACCCATTTCTCTATTTCTAGCTGATGCTATTTGAGGCACCAGACGGGAACAAGGCATTCATTTCCCTGTGAAATCTGGGGTCTGGGCTCAGCATCCCCCAACCCCCAAACCCCAACCCCACTGCACTCCACAATCCTGTCAAACACTCTCCTCTCCCTTCCAGCCTCCATCAGTGTAGTGTAGCGGAAAGATCATGATGAGCTCGGATGAACTAAGATACTACAGACACAGTGCTTTGGACATGATGATGTGCTTGCCCAATGTCCTCCCAGGAAGGACTTGGTGTCCCAGCTCTGGGAGTGCTATCAACAGACAGCTGTCAGCTGCCAGCCCTTCAGCCTCTGCCTCAGCTGCTGAGAGCCACCTCCCCCCAAGGCCATGTCCTTCCTGCATGGTCCATTTCCACTGGCCGATTGAGTCATGCTGTCGACCCAGATGGGCCTCCCAATCTCATTTTCCCTCCTTTCCCTTGCAGGTGCTTATCCTAAGGCTACTCCCTAATAAAACCCCACAACCTTAGTTCCCAGAGAACCCAACTTGCCCCATTTGAGTTGACATTTACGTTCAATAGCTTATGAGCCCTGTGACCTTGGGGAAGCAGTACCTTATTTTCTGTAAGATTTAGTTAGTCATCAGAAAAATGGGTATAATAGTAACTTCTTCACAGGTTTGTTTTAAGTGCATTTGGTTTATTATTTGATACAGAGGAGTCCCTCATATATATTAGATATTACAAATATTAGATGTCATAAAAATTAGATGTCATAGTTCTTGGACAAGTTATGTAACTTCTGTGAGCCTTGGGATCCTTTATTCAAGACCGAGAACAACACCACTCACATCTCATGATTTTGGTAAGGATTGTATGACATAAAGTATGTATGTGTTATGTATTAATAGATCCATTCCTTCCGCTATTATCTTTGAAATATCAACTGTGCCTTTTATAGTAAATTAAAGAAATGTTACATTTATTTTCTTTCTCTTATTGCTGTCCTTTTAGCAGAGTATAGAGCATGTATATTTTAAGGAGGAAAACTAAATGCAGAGCAGAAAGGTGAAGTCAGGGTGGACCCCTGGGTTTGTGACCAACTCACTGGCCAGTTCCTTCAGGAAGCTCACCCTGACTGACACCACACAGTCTACAAATTACTCAGAGAACTTTTTTCTTTGAATTGCTTTGGTAATTCTTTTAATTATGTGTGTGTGTGTGTGTGTGTGTGTGTGTGTGTATCAAATATATATATGATATATATATATATTTTTTATTACAGGATTTCTGTTTTCATACTGTAAGCCACTAAAAGGCAGAGATGGTGTCTGTTTTTAAAAAGTGTATACTTGCCTGGAAATGTTCCCTGGTTACTGTACAGGTATCCCTTGGTGTCCTCAGGGGATTGGTTCTGGAACCCCTCTCTCCTCCAAGGATACCAAAATTTGTGGATGCGCAATTCCCTTATATAAAACAGTGCAGTATTTGCCTACAACCTCCACACATCCTCCCATGTGCTAAATCATCTCTAGATTACTTACAATACCTTATACAATATAAATGCTAATTGTCATAATGTCTTGTTTAGAGAATAATGACAAGAAAAAATATACATATTCAGTACAGTTACAATGGTTTCCCCCTAAATATTATTGATATATAGTTCTTCAAATCTGAGGATGTGGAGCCCATGGATGTGGAGGGCCAGCTGCATTGATCAATGACCACTGACCATTGACAATGCTGAGTCCTGCTGGGACTGAAGTGCTCTAGGAATTCCTGCTGAACTGAACAGGAAGATGAGAGCCAGATGAGGTCTTCTGAAGCACCAGAGTTCAACTCTATCACCTCACCCAGAAGGAAGGAAATTTAATTAAGGTTAGCCTTCTCTTAAAATAATGGCATTTAAAATCTCATGTGGAAATTTTGAGGCTTCATCTTTATTGCATCTTCTCTATTTTAAAATTCAGTACTCTTTCTGTTTATGTAAAAGATGGGTCAGTTCTAGGAATATTGTCTTGCAGTGACACCTGCTGGGCAGGTGAAAAATAACAGATACCTGGAACTAGTGTTTCGCCACTTGGAAGCAGGAAAATGTCTTCCTTGTTGCATTCACCTTTTAATAAGCTACTGGCTTTAAAATTTCCTTTCCTTCTTTCTCCTGTTAAACCCAAAGGTCTTTTTTAGATTTTATATTCCTTAAGTATGATGATTCTATCACCAAAAGTCCATAGTATTTATTATGTCATTCCACAGACACACCTACTATTTAAATAATTTAAATAAATATTTAAGCACATTCATTACTGTGGTTCTGTGCACAATACCCTTCCAAACCACTGACTTGTCAAGTGGGCTCTGTAGAAAGTATAGCCCCATCCTTAATCCTCAACTCATCCTTGTTGGGCACTTACTCCAATCATTGAGAGGCTGATCTCAACGATGGATGTAAGAACCATCCAGAAAGAATGTCAGAATGTTACTCCAGGGATCACAACCTCAGCAAAAATTTGTTCAAGTATTTCATCATCCTAATAATATTTTTATTACAAACCATCTCTCTTCACTTTTATTCAAATATATTTTCTTTTGTTTGTCCACCTAAGGTTTAGGAAATGACTAGTCGGTTTTCTATTTAACAACACTCAAAAACATTACACAATATACTAGTAGGTTATATTTTATTTGCCCCCTCACACACTGCTTTTCACTGTTCTTTTTTCCTTGTTTATTTAATAATGAAAAGTATTTTCTAGACGGTTCCATATTTTTTTCCTGGAAAAATGTTGACGTAGAGAGGAAGACAGCGCCCACAGTCTAAGCCTGAGGCTTTTGTTAACAGAGGCATGGTTGCTGCTGATCCTGTTGGTCATCAGAGGTTGGAGAAGGAGCCCAGGGATTGCCGGGAAAGTGCCTTGATACCTGGGGTGCCAAGACGCAGGAAGGATGTGAATTTTGGATCCAGTTAGACTCAGATTCAAAAACTGCCCTACTAATATTGAGTCTCTGGCCGTTGTTTAATTCCTCTTTATCCTTCATTGGTGTGCAGGGATAACAATACCCCCTTGTAGAGAGTTCTTGATAATTCAAGGAAACTGTGCTTGGCACATGATTGATACAGAATCATTCTATTTCTTGTTTCCAGAAGGATACTATTTTGCTTGGGTCTGGCTTGGTCCACTCTGACTACTTCAGTAACAGTTCTTACACGTGACAGATGCCATTTCTGAAAGTCCTTGAAAGCCTCAGGCCGTTCCGTCAAGTTTTCTGGTTGTCACAACGGATCTCTGCTTCGCTCTTAAACTTCTCCGACTTGCTCTGGTCCTTGCAATGTCTGTTGTCATACTTTCATAGAGTGGCCTTAGGGATTTATTGGTTTAACAAATATTTGTTGAGCTCTTACAAAGTGCTAGCACAGGGGATACCGCAGTGGACACCAAACAAAACTCCATGTTCTCCTGGACCTTTTATCACAGGAGAGGAAAGAAAAAGAAGAAAGTAAAGCATATGATTTGTCAAACTGCCATATACTAAGAAAGAAAAAATAGGGTAGAAAGGGCGACAGGGATTGTGTGTGCATGTGGGGAGGTGGCTGACTGCTCATGGAGGTCATAAGGGCTGCCATGCATTAGCTTCCCATGGCAACCTAAACAGGGTTAGTAGTACACTAAGATCGATCCTGATGGGATCAAGGAGGTGACCGTATACAGCGTGAAGGCTGGAGAGATGGTAGGTCCAGCTACAGCCAGGAGCCATGGAAGAGGACTTGGGGGAGGGACCCTGATCTTAACTGGATCACAGAGAGTTGGTGGATTTCCCTCTTGACTCCTTTTTTCAGTTCCTGATGACAAGATTCGTAGTGGAGACTTTGTCAATGTTGACTTCTTGAGACTCAAGCATTGAAGAGGAGGAGGAGGAATAGGAGGAGAAGGAATAAGAGAAGGGGAAATAGGAGGAGAAGAAAGAGGAGCAGAAGGAAGAGGAGGAGGAACAGGAGGAAAAGGGACTGCTGCCTTCAAGAAGCCCATCCCTTTTCTCTGGGACAGGAGAGAGAGTTGTGTAGGAACTGATCTGGCCCACGAGACTATGAGCCCCTCCCTTGAGCAACTACCCTAAGATCTTGGATCAAGAGGTGCTGGTAAGACAGAGTCGGTGTGGGCTGCCTGGGAGTGAAAGGTCTTCCTTCTCCCTCTGGCTGCCTGACTCCGGGCACATTGCCCGGCTCCTCTGAGACTGTTTGTTCTTTATCTCTATATTGAGAAAGTTGCCTCGTCATTTCTGCTCCCCAAAATTCCAAGATTTTAAGAAGAAGTTGCAATTTTATCTCTGTCATTGAAGTTCTGAACAGAAAGTAGAGAATTTTAGGGTATAAAGTTCTTATTGATTTTTTTTTTCCTTTTTAGTTGACTTTGGAAGAAAAGAAACTGGGAAAGGAAGAGTTGGTTTTGTTGATGATTTAGAGGAGTGAGATTAGGTTTCCTGAATAATAGCCAAAAATACCAGAACAGGAGGAATGGGCCTTTCAGAGTTTAGGAAGAATGTGTTTGGCAGGAGATTTGCTGACTTGATCAAGAGGGCTTTCCCACTTTCCCAAGGGGAAGGAGGAAAAAAAAAATCCCAGCAAAATCAACTCAAATGTTCCCTTTGTGAAGATTTCTGGTCCTCTAGGCTGAACTGGTTGTTCCCTTCTCTGTTTCCACAGAAAAGTAGAGAGCCAGCTGGAGCCAGGGGGTGGGAGAGGGGCCAATGACCCCATGGAGGAGTGGAACATAAATAGATATTTAACAAGTGTGTGATGGATGAATAGATAAATAAAAAAGAGAAAGACAAACCAGCAGGTAAGGGGAAATGAGGGAGATTCGGGACAGGTGACTCTGCAATGGAATAATGTGGTTTATGAGTCCTCGTGAGAGGAGTGGCCCTCAGGACCTAACACAGCCTCACCAAGGGCTGGTCTTCAGGAACCTCACTGACGGAGTCTCCAGATTTGTAGGTTAGGGGGATGTGATGGACGTCATTTATCTTAATTTCAGAGAAACAAATAAAGTCCCCTTTGTTTTGGGTTAAGATGGTGAAATGAAGATTATATGTTAGAATAATTTTCAGCTGGTAGAAACATCTTTTTTCAGATAACATTCATTATGGATATGGAATTTTTTGACAAGGAATGAAGTATCTGTGGAATACCACAGGGTTAAGTTTGGGGCATGTTAGCTCTAAAAAAAAAAAAAAGATTTATGTTGAAATAATTAAAGGTTCTCAGGAAGTTATCAAAATATATAGAGTTTGTACCTATACTTCACTCGGTTTTCCCCCAGTGATAACATTTTTCTTACCTATGTACATAGTACAATATCTAAACCAGGGAACTATTATTGGTACAATCCACAGAGTTTAATTCAGATTTCACAAGTTTTTGCATGTCCACATGCGTGGATATGTGTGTGTAGCTTTGTGTAGCTTTATTACATGTATAGGTCTGTGTGGCCAACCCTGGAGCAGGCTCCATCTTCCATCCCTTTATAGCCATTTCTGCTCTTCCCCAAACCTTAGCCCCTGATAGAATTCATTCTGTGTTATTTATTTTTATTTCAAGAATGTTATGTAAATGGAATTGTATTGCCCATAACCTTTCGAGATTGGATTTTTTTTCACTCAACATAATTCCATTGAGATCCATCCAAATTGTTGCATGTGTCAATAGTTTTTCTGTTGCTGAGTCGTGTTCTATTGTGTGATATACCACAGTTTAACCACTCACCCGCAAAGAAAAATTGGGTTGATATTGGCTGTTAAGCAGGAAACCATTATGAACATTCATGTACAGGTTTTTGTGTGAACATAACTTTTCTTGGCTTTGGGATAAATACCCAAGAGTATATGTTTAGTTTTAAAACTAGTTTGACAAATTATGATCCAGAGGGTGGTACTATTTTACATTCCCACCAGTAATGCATGTGTGATACAGTTTCTCAGCATCCTCAGCGGCATTTAGTGCTATTGCAGTTTTTAATTTCTGATATGGAGGTAGTAATATCTTATTGTGGTTTTAATTTGCATTTCCCAAATGTTTTCACATGCATATTTCTATCTGTATATCTTCTTTGGTAGAGTGTTTGTTCATATCTTTTGTGCATTTTCCATTTGGATTGAATTAATTGAGTTTTGACAGCTGATTATATATTATAGACCCAAGTCCTTTATCTGATATATAATTGGCAAATATTTTCTCCTCATCTATAATTTGTCCAAGTGGGACTCACTTGGACTGGGTTCTTTGCTTCCTCTCAGGAGGGTGTTTTGCAGAACAAAAGTTTAAACTACTGATGAATCCTAATTTATCAATTTGTTTTGGTAGCAGTTTAATGTAATGGTTGAAAATAGGATCTGTGGAGCCAGAGAGCTTGGATTCAAATTCCTGTACTACCTGGGAGACATTAGGGAAATCCTATAGTCTTTCTATATCTCAGTTTTTGTACCTGCAAAATGGGAATAATGAAAGTGTTACCTTACGGTGTTGTTGTGAGAACTCAGTGGTGCAATACAAACTTAGAATGATACTCAAAGAAATGTTGCCCATGATATTATTAAAATAGGACACGGGGCAGGGTTGTGGCTCAGTGGTAGAGCACTTGTCTCACATGTGTGAGGCACTGGGTTCAATTCTCAGCACTGCATATAAATAAATGCATAAAATAAAGGTCCATCAACAGCTAAAAACAAAACAAAACCGGACACAGGATTAAAAATTGGAAAAATTACACAAGAGACGTGACTAATCAGGAATAAATGTCAAAAAAAAGCCCTTGTGTACACAAAGGATTACAGAAGATTGACTTAACTTATTTGAAATGTTTAACTCAAATATCTGCTGAATTTTTGTTTAGTTACGTATTCTTATAAACATGTGTCCTCATTGAGAAATGGCAAGATTTACATAGGATGGAACAAACAAGGCATTTAGATCCATTCAATGAAAACCAGAGTCCCCTGTTAAGGGTAGTATAGATACTCAGATGCATTTTTTTTTCATGTTCTTATTGAGATTTGACAAAGCAATGTTTTAGATGATCAGCTACTAGAAAATGGTCACTATTTCTGTGCAAAGAAAAATAATCCAGAAGTAAACAATCAGAGTGTCAGCAGAGTTCATAGTTACAGCTTGATGTGAGGGTCATGTACATGCTGGATCTCATGTGCAGAAGCTCTTGGACCCCAGCCCTCAGCACCACTGACAGTTGTGGGAAGCACAGGTCTTTCTTCTTCTCTATGCCTTTGCCGGCAATGAGGAAATGAACAGTGTGTTCTCACAGGAGAGTTGGGTGGATGGGTAGGGGGTTCCCAGAAGTGACAGGAAGACACTGTTGACAAATAATAGAATGAGAGAGAGAGAGAGAGAGAGAGAGAGAGGAAGCAGAGAGTGCCTCAGACTGCTAGAAAGAAGTGGGACTCACTTGGACTGGGTTCTGTGAGGTCATTCCTCTTCCAGGAACCAGATGAGAGACATTGGGCAATTCACTCAGCCTCTGGCTGAATTTTCTTTTCTGCCACATAATGAGACTAGTGCCTTCCCCCATGAACTCCGTGGACAGTTATGAAGAATAAATTTACATGGAATTCTAAAGCAATGCATATGACATTATTATCATCATTTTAAAAATATACACTTATTTTCCAGAAATACCAAATATGCATACAGTTCTTTTGTTCTTTTAATGGAAGATACCATTAAGAGCTAGCATAACTAATTTCTCTCTCCTACTCCTCTCTGCCTTAACAAATTCTGTTTATATTTTGGTTCCTCTTTCCACCTTAATTGTGGTGTTTCAGCAATGAAACCTGGCTGGCTCTTGCAGGTGCTGCTTTGACTTGGTAACTAACTGCTACACAGTCTCCAGTCTAAATCACTAAGCTTACTCTTCTCTCCTAAGACTAATACTGGAAACTGTACTTGGGTAGTCAAGGTCAGTGTGTCCTTGCTATTACTTCTCAGATATCTTTGTTCCTGAAAAACACACAGACCAGAGACCAAGAACTATAGTCAAGGATACTATTGAACTGACCTTACCCAAGGAAACAAGCACAAATTTGTCTTTAAATAAATAAATGAATGAATATTAGTTTAGGCTCTGTAATAAATTGTAAGTGTAGAATCCCTTTACTCACAGTTCACTGAAAATTGAGTATGTGTATGTATTATGATTATCATTAACTTCAATTTTTTAACTATGTGGTTAATCACTAAAGAGGAATATTCTTTACTCCCTGCATTTGAAGGAGTAGGCCAAAAGTTGAGGTTTAAAGAGTTACTCTTTTGGGGACCTTTTAGGGAAACAATTTCAGTGGCCACAAAGTTTCGTAAAATAAGCATGAAAACACAAAGAGAGAATTTCTAACAAAGTGGGCTATATAGAGACCTTGGAAAAATTTCAAGTTTTCTTATTTTGAATGCTTACTTGCTATCCATATTTTATTCCTCTCTGTGACCTAAATGGATTAATAAATAAGTGATATATATGAATGAAGAAAATAGAATAAATATATATTTTTATGATCTGAGGAGGCTGTAGGAAGAGTATATGGATGAAAATAATTCTCAAAGGTTGACCACAAACTCCTAAAAATACACCAATAGGGAATTGTTATTTTGTAAGTATCAGTTCTCTGAGAAAGGGATAGGTGAAGCTTCTGTCAGTTAAGAACACATACACAAGCACAGGCTCTCAAATCAGATGGAACTAAGATTGAACTTGGCTTTGGCACTTAGTAGCTGTAGGAACCAAGACAAATTACTTATTTCCTCTGAGTCTCAATTTCATCTACAAAATTGTGTTATTGATGGTTATCACATGAGAAATACAGTAATACAGTTTAAATGAGCTGATATATTTTCTAGAACCTAATACAATAACTGGTTTAAAGCAAGCTCCCAGTACATTGCACTAATAATTACTAGTAATGGTAGAAATATTTAATCCAAATTGCAGACACATGAAGACATTCCAGGAGATATACAAACTCAGAATCGATTCCCATATATTTTCTCTCTTTCACTCTCTCTTGCTTTTAATATATATATATATATATATATATATATATATATATATATATATACACACACACACACACACATTCTATATTCATCAGCTTGAAAATGTACCTGAATCAGGCTGCTCTCTTTTCTGTCCTCCCTTTTACAACCTCCTTCTTCTACCTTATAAAATAACGACAAATTTTTCTTCTGACTTAAATCATACTGTGGTACAGCCCTGTGACAGAAACCTCTGGGACACCACTCAGAGGCAAATCTATGTGTATATGACAGACAGTCTCCTTTAATCAAGATGGCATCACAAACCCAAGGTTTAGGACAGTGGTCTTTCCCTGTCTTATGCTTACCTGTGTCAGGTGCAGAGCACCCTGTAAACAGATATGCCCATCCATGTTGGAATTTTGGAGTTTAGGCATATGGTGCCATTACACAGGGG
The DNA here is from genome assembly GCF_964194105.1 of Spermophilus citellus. NCBI lineage: Eukaryota > Metazoa > Chordata > Mammalia > Rodentia > Sciuridae > Spermophilus > Spermophilus citellus. Next base: position 175,843,725 of record NC_138184.1, on the reverse strand, counting down.
AGCGATGGCATTCCCTGCTCTGCCCTCCTCACAGCTGCAAGAGAAGGTAACATTTTTGAGGAAAAAGACTCTTGAGAATAAAGCAAAAAGAGCATCTTTTAGAAATATTGAAATGGTAGCCTGTTATTCATCCAGGTGAAAAACTCATGGGAGGGCTCCGTGCTTTAGCTGTCTATCTTGAATTATTCAAGAATTGTAAGGAGCATGCTGGGAAATGCCAGTCAGCCATGAGTCACACTTTTCCTGCAATTTCAGCATCCTGTAATGAGAACAAGCTCAGTGAAAACTCTCATTCTTCTGCATTTTCCTCTATGCCTCAGTGGCATAATTTGTGTGATTTGAAGGTGAAGAGAACTACAATTTCTTCCAAAATATCGATGTTACATTTTCTAATAAAAGAAACATACACTAAGGTAAGTTAATGTTTTGTATTTTTTTTTAGTATGTATCTGGGTTCATAGGAAAAACATTTACATTAATTTTTGCTAAACATTAGCAAAACATGAGATCCATATTTATCTTTGTTTTTTTTTTTTTGAGGGTACACATCTCTACTCACTGTCGCTTATCAACCTCTTTTCTGCTCATGTATTAATTTATACCATGTATTTATTAGTCAGTTTGCAAGGCTGTAACAAAATGTCATGGGCCAAGTGGCTTAAATGACAAAAATTTATTTATTTTCTCACAGGTCTGGAGGCTTGAAGTCCAAGATCAGGGTGCTAGCATGTTTGGCTCTGGTAAGAGCCTGCTTCCTGGCTGGCAGGCAGTTGTCTTCTCACTACATCCTCACATTGGGGTGGGGACAGGAAGTTCTGTCATCTCTTCCTTTTTTTTTTTTTTTCCCCATACCCAGGGCCTCATATATGGTAGGCAAGTGCTGTACCCTTGAGCTATATTCTCAGCCCTCTTTATTTCTTTCCTTTTTTTTTTAAGGCACAAACCTATTGGATTAGGGTCCCACCCTTCTGATCTCATTTAACTTTTATTACTTCTCAGGCCCTATTTCCACATATAGTCACATTGGGGATTAGGGATTTAAAACATGAATTTTCAGTGAATAGTACTCAGTTCACAGCATTAGGTTTTAGAGACTTAATGTGACTATATTGCAGATTATACTCCAAATTATCTTTTTCATAATCCTTAATGTGCTTTTTCATAAGCCTATACTTACTAATGACCAAGGGTTTTTCCTTGCTGTTTATTTACATAAGGTGTTTAAATTATACTGCTAAAATTAGGACATCCAATTTTATGAAACATAAAATTGCTCCCCAATGCAAATCTAGCATGCAGTGACTGGAGCACTAGAAATCTGGTTCGATTTAATCAGGATTAATTCTCCCTTCCAGATGTTAATGTATTGATTCCAATTCTATCAAATGTATAATTACATAAATCTAACTGTCTTCAGTCCTCTTTGGGAAGAAATTATCACATGTAATAAATATTCTCAAGTGTCTGGGTCACTTTGTTATCTCCTTACTGTGCATTTTGAGATATTCTTTAAAAATGGAATTTGACATGGGACACAACTTACAATTTTATGTTTCTGTTTTAAACTTCAGTTTTGTCTATGTTAGTTCAATAAACAAAATCTCTGTAAGTAAAGGAGTAATAAAAAAAAAACAATAGTCATGCAATAAGTTTTGTTAAGCCTTTCTAGGTCATACTTCTTAGACTGAGAAACAACACCCTCCTTCCCCCACCAAAGTTGTTGATTTTCAGTTCTTCTTTTTCAATAAAATTTAAAAGTTGTCAACAGGCAACTAAAATAGTTTGGGATAATAATTCACTATATACATTTTGACTTGTAACTAAGAAGGCATTCATTAAAATAACAGAGTGACATTTCCACAAGAAATTGCCTAACATGCTTAGTACTTATTTAATTGAGCAAGTTTTTTAAATGTTTGTAACATTGTAAAATAGGAATAGAATTGATGCCAGTTTCCTGTTTCATTTTATCCATGAAAGCCACAGATACATGAACTAATTTAAAAAGATCCATCTAGTCATTCAGCTTAATTTTTTAGTAAAACTCTACTTGTTATATTTTATGATTATTTATCAAAACATGCTATATATTCATGCTGGTTCAGCTAATTGTGTGCTAAAAATCATTCTAAAGATATTGCTATTCAGAAAACTTTAAAATTCTAAACAGGAATATATTAAATTTTCCACTGTCAAGAAAAGCTTGTTCATGAAATTTTCAATGAGCAAGGGTGGCATTGCTCTGGCATTTACAGTCCATTGGATAGAAAGGATCATGTTTTGTCTAAAACAAAAACACAACATTTATAATATGCAAAGTACATATTTTGTAGCTATCCAAATTTACGGTAAAAAGTTTTAGGTGTTTAATTTAAAAATATGCAAAGGGATACACAAATTAGGAAGTCTGAGGAAAAAAGTTTGAAGACCACTGACTTTGTTTATCAAAGATGTACAGTAACAGTGGATATTGATGGACTGCACGGGGGGAAAGTGGGAAATCTTTGAGCATAAAAATGAGTGGACATGGATGTGTTGTTAGCATTAGCTCTTGTAGAAAATACATCCTGACAAATAACAGAAAACAATGAGGCAGTTCTTAATTTTTGGCCAGTACCTTCAGACATGGCCATATCCATTATTTATGAACTTTGCAAAGCAGATCTGTGAATTTATTCCTCTCTTCTGATGAGTTTCATTATGTTGGAGACTAGAAATCCATCACTGAAAAAGAGATTACTAGATTAGGTATGTGGCGCTGTGCAAAGAGAAACAGAAAGAGAAGACCTTTTAGAGAATTTACAGAAGAGAAGAAAAAGGATGCAAGATCGAAGTCAGTCATCACGTGGTTTGAATATGGGGCTTTTCATTTGCTTTCCGTATTTTTGTGCACCAAGGATTTGAAACTGAGTAAAGATTGCCCTCAGCAGGCAGTATGGGTGGGCATCCTCTCACCTATGGAGGTTCTAAACAGAACAAACAGTGGGGGAAAGGGGAGTTTGCTCTCTATTTTTGAATGAGGATATCACATTTTCCTGTTTTCTGACACTGGCACTTCTAGCTCTCCAGACTTTGGAATTGGACTGAATTATACCAGGGGCTTTCCTAGGGCCTCTGTCCTAAGTCCAGGGATTTAGCGCCACAATCATGGATGCCAATTCCATCCATAGGACATATGTGTCTTCTATTGATTCTACTTCTTGGAAGAACCCTGAATAATACAAATAGTTTGTACTATAAATTTCTCTTGAATCCCTGGGGTTTGGATCTTGGCATTTAAGCTGAGAGAGAGAGAGAGAGAGAGAGAGAGAGAGAGAGAGAGAGAGAGAGAAGCCCTCTTCTTTCACTCCCTGAGCCCCAGCAGACCAGGGTTTCTGCTATGCATTTCCCATATATTCCATGGCTTTTATCTGCCTGGATGGTCCTACCCAGAGGGTGTTATATACAGAAAGTGCTCAGTAACTGCTGAATGATGGGTGAAAAGAAAAGGTGACAGGAATTTAAAAACATTGGTTATGATTTTGATGTGAGCTGTCTCCCAAAAGCTCATGTGTAAGAAAATGTAAGAAGGTTTAGAGGAGAAGTGATTGGGTTGTGAGAATCTTAACCCACTCAGTGAATTACTCTCCTGATGGGGTTAACTGAATGGTAGCTGTAGAGGGTAGGATGTGGCTGGAGGAGGTGGGCATCAGGGGTGTGACTTTGGAGTATATATTTTACATCTGATGAGTAGAGTCTCTCTGTGCTTCTTGATCATCATGTGGGCTGCTTTTCTCCACCATCACTCTTCCTCCATGATGTTCTGCCTCATCCCAAGCCCCAAGGAGTGGAGCCTGCTGTCTATGGACTGAGACCTTTGAAACTATGAGCCCTCAAATAAACTTTCCTTCTCACAAGAGGTCCTGTCAGGTTTTTTTAGTCACAGCAGTGAAAAAGCTGACTAAGACAGAAATTAGTACCAAGAAGTGGCGTTGTTGCTATGACTAACTTGATCATGTGGTTCAGAAGCTTTTGGGGCATTTTGGAATTGGGTGGGGGAATTTTAAGATGTGTAGTAGTGCAAGGTGGAAATGTTTTAGATTGCTATAAACAGAGCTGATTGTCGTAATTGGCTTAATGGCTGATTCTGGTGGGAGTGAAAAACCAGCCTCTACCTCAGAGCAAAGCCTGTCCAAGGAAGCGGGTGTGGCCCTTGTCCTTGGAAAAACCCACAGAGCACTCCTAGGCACATGCCCACCCTGCTAAGTGGTTTATCTACAAATAACAGGAGAGATCTGCTGCACCAGGTGTCCCTGACTCAGTCAGGCTAGGTGGGGATCCATAGCAACCCCCTAGCAGCCACCAATCGGCATGAGACAGGGAAATACCTGGGATGCCAGATGACCCCCCAGTGGTTTATGGTGGTTGATAACGTGTTGGGAAACCGTGTAGTTCAGCACGTACACCCCTCTTGGCTCAAACCAATCAGTTCAAATGAATACCCCTCTTGTAGTAACCAATCACCCCTACCCAACTTGTTCCCGCCAGTGAATGTGCTAATCATGTTTTAGAGTTGTTATTTGATTTTCCCGTGGTGTGTGATGATTTGCTAAAAGAGGCTATGATGTATGTGAAGTCCCTGCCCTCTCCAAAGAATGTATAAAAATGCTGCAAACCCTGGGCTCGGGGCCTCTCAGCGTCACCAGTTGCTGTGTGTGCATGTGGAGGACCGAGCTAGCTCGCAATAAACACCTCTTTGCTGCTTGCATCGATCTTGGGTCTCTGGTGGTCTTTGGGGGTCCCAAATTCGAGCATAACAGGAGCACACTATTGGTAATGGGACTAGAGGCTATTCTTGTTATATTCTGGCTGAGAAGTTGTCTGAATTTTGCACATGTCCTGAGACTTTCCATGAGGCTGATTTTAAAAACGATGGACCACTTAATCTGGCGGAAGAAATTTCTAGACAACATAGCACTCAGGAGGTGGCATGGATATTGTTGGCAGCTTTTAGCTAAGTTTATTGTGATATTCAGGAGCAGAAAGCAGAGCAGAAAGATTGGAAAAACTCACACTTGAAAGGTGGGAGTAAACTAGGGCTAAGGAAGTTGCAGTTGTTAAAAACAAACATTACTGCCACTAAAGAAATGCTAAAGACTTTGCCAGAGAAGCTGAGAAAGATGGCCTAAGGGCATCTCAGGAGCCTGCAAGACCTTGTCAGTCCCAAGAGAGTGAAAGTAAAAATTCTCTGGAGAAGAGCCCAGACAGATACCCTTGCCCAAGGGGGCCTAGGACGTTTTTTCAACATGCTCAGCTACCCAGACACTCAGAGGCTGTTGCAGCCAGGGTCCCTGGAGGCTTCACTACTGCTTAAAATGGCAGCAGATCATGGTGCTGGTTCTGCAAGATTGCAGGATGCTAGAGTTAGGGGTCTTGGAGGCTTCCACCAAGATTTCAAAGGAAGGTCTCGGAGGCCAGGCAGAGTGCAGCAGGGCTGGAGTCCCTGTGGGCAGCTCCTGAGAAGGTAAAGTATGGAGATGTGAGGAGGAAACTAAAGCTGTTGTGGAGACCCCTGAGATTAAGAAATGCCAGTAATGTGGAACTGACTTTTCTAGGTGTTCAGGATTCAAGTTTTCCCTGAATCTCAGAGAAGATTTTGGACTTGAGCTTTTGGGCAATCTTGGAACTGTTGAGAGTAGGGACTCTTGGAAATGGACTTATGTAATGCCAGATTCATGGGACCCCAATAGACCTCCAGGAAGCAAATCCGATGCAATCACACAAGAGTCTTTATTGCAAGCTCGAGTCTGGACTCACAATCATTCCCGACGCAGCGGTCCCAGGGAGTGAGTCCTGACCCTTAGTTCAGTGAGGATTTATAGGTTTTTGGGGGATACTCTATGCGTCACAACATCACACAGCAAATCATTTCATATCACGGGAAAATCAAACAACAATTCTTAATATTGATTAGCACATTCACTGGCGGGAACAAGTTGGGTAAGGATGATCAGTTAGTTCAAGTGGTGGATACATTTGAACTGATTGGTTTAGGCCTCAAGGGGTTGCAAGATTGTATATGCTAAACTGCAGGGTGGCCTAATCGTTATCAATCACCGAAATTACTGGGAGGGTCACTTGGTATTTCAGGTATTTTCCCTGTCTCCTGCTGATTGATGGTTGCTAGGGGGTTGCTATGGGTCCTCACCTAGCCTAACTGAGTCAGGGACACCTGGCTCTGCAGATCTCTCCTGTTATTCAGGGACAAACAACTCAGTGCCTAGGGGCACTGTGGGTTTTTCCAAGGACAAGGGTCACACCCCTCCCTTTGGACTGGCCTTGAGGCAGAAACTGGTTTCTCAAAAATGGAATCACATCAGTTTCTCACTTAATAATTTATTTTGCATTGTGAGATGGTTGTGAGCTTTTTTGGGGCCAAGGCAGAATGTTATGGTTTGGATCTGAGATGTCTCCCAAAAGCTCATTTGTGAAACAATGCAAGAAGGTTTAGAGAAGGAATGATAGGATCATGAAATCCTTAACCCAATCAGTGAATTAATCCCATGATGGGATTATCTGAGTGGTGACTGTAGGCAGGTGGGATGTGGCTGGAGGAGGAGGGCATTGGGAGTGTGTCTTTGGGGTATATATTATGTATCTGGTAAGTGGAGTCTCTCTCTGCTTCTGATCATCATGTGAGCTGCTTCTCTTAACCACACTATTTCACCATGATGTCCTGCCTCATCCCAAAACAGGAGTGGAGTCTGCTGTCTGTGGACTGAGACCTTTGAAATTGTGAGCTTCCAAATAAACTTTTCCTCCCCTATAATTGTTCTGGTCAGGTCTTTTAGTCACAGGAGTGAAAAAGCTGGTTAAAACAAACATCATAGTGTAACAATTTAAAAAATGGCCCCATTTCTGTTGGGAAGCCAGGATCATTTCCCTATATCTCGTCGGGGATCCTGGTGTTTTCCGAAAGCTGGTGAACTGTAGGGGTTGGGAGTGAAGCCAGATTTAAAGTTAGGCAGTCAGTGTAGGTAGGTAAATCGGGTCTAATATCGAGTGAAATCTAAAATGGAGGCCATGCTGAGAATGACTCAGGGAAACGAAGGACAACTCATGGAATGTTAATGAAGTCCTTGAAAAGGCCCTAGGCCAAAGTCCATCCCAAAGAAGTGATAATGAAGTCCTTCCTGACCAAATTACTTCTTTGGCCCACTTGTGTCCCACCCCTCGGGCCTTTCAACCCACATTCCATCACCAAAACTATAAAAAGGGGAAACAACAGCACTTCCACGGATTCCACCTCTTGGGTCCCCTTCTTCCTCCGGGAGAAGTCTTTTCTGCTGTCCTTTAATAAACTTCTAATTTCTACTCTGACCTTGCCTCGGCGTGCTTCTTTGGTGTTATTCTTCAACATCGGGGAAGCAAGGACTCGTCACCGGTCAACAGCGGTAACACTATGATGTAGTTGGGGGTCCCTGCCTTCTCCAAAGAATGTATAAAACTGCTGCAAACCCTGGGCTCAGGGCCTCTCAGCGTCACCAGTTGCTGTGTGTGCTTGTGGAGGACCGAGCTAGCTCGCAATAAACACCTCTTTGCTGTTTACATTGATCTTGGTCTCTGGTGGTCTTTTGGGGGTCCTGAATTCAAGCATAACAAAAGGGGCCAGATCTGGGGGGGTGCACAGAGTCAGTAGATCCCATGTGAGGGGCAGGACACTTTACCTTCTCATGGTTTGATAGCAGATCTTAAATTTTAGTATGATGTAGATTCCTAAAAACTCTGTTCAGATTATCTGATTCATGGATCTGAGTTAGAGCCCAGGAATTTACATAGTAATGGGCTGCTTCTGGACTATGTTATAAGAAGATTAGATTCATATCTACACAAGTTAGAATAAAAAAGTTATTAATTGGCCCCTGCCAATTTATTAAGTTATTAAGGGGCCCCTGCCCCCGGGTTAGTGGTCTAGAGGCCCTCTCTTCTGGCCATGTCCATTCTTGCTCCATGAGGAGGGCGAGGGTCCAGGGAAATAGGCCAGTGTGGTTGTGACCAGCCTCCTAGACCATGAAGAGGGGAGAGAAGGACAGAGGAAAGAAGAGAGAGAAAGACTTTATCTTATTATGAGATAGGCTCATGTGATGGTGGAGGCTGAGGAGTCCCACAGTCTGCAGTCTGCAAGCAGCAGCCTGGGGAAAGATCATGGTGTAGTTCAGCCCAAGTCAAATGGGAAGGGGGTGGTGTGTGAATCCCAGGTGGAGAGCCAGGGAGGGAAAGCTGAGAGGTCCCTGCACAGGCAGGCAGTCAGGGAGCAAACAGGGACGGGTTCCTCCTTCCTCTGACCTGTTCTGCTCAGGCTCTCTGGATTAGATGAGGTGCACCCACATGGGGAAGGCCACCAGCTTTACTGAGTCCACCAATTCAAAGCTAATCTCTGGAAATACCCTCACAGACATACCCAGAAATAGCATTGAAGGTAGGCACCCATAAACCAGCCAAGCGGCTACATAAACTTGGTTTCACCTGTGCTGAGCTGCCTCCCAGGGTTTCCTGGTCTCACTCTGCTGGGCACACACTTAGGCCTGAGAAGTGACCAAGGGGCAGCTGCTGGTTGGGATGTGGATAGAGATGACTGTGCAAGCAATGACAGCCCCCAGCTGGCCCTGGGGGAGAGGTCTGGCTGTGGGAGAAGAGGGAGCAGGGCCTTGGGTCAGGAGGTGGCTCATCCTGTGTGGCCCCTCCCCTGCGCTGGCCATCCGAGTCATTTCGAAGGTTTACTTCTCAAGACACATTTTGCTCAGCAAGTTGTTATTTTTTATTTACAACATCGAAACACACAAGCACATGGTCTGTGGGCCTTCATCTGTCTGTACTCCTGCCTCAGGCCCCACAAATGTTAAGGCCAGATTTGACCAACATTTTCAATTAGTAACATCTTAGAATCGATTTGTTTATTCTGATTTTTTTTAAAAGAAACCTGCCTTTCTAAAAGATCAATGGTTAATTGGTAGCTTGAATAAAATTATACTTTATTTAAGACAAGGAAAAATCATTGTCCTTCAAGTCAGGCCCCAGAGAAGGGGAAATGGACACAAGGTGGAGGAACTTGACCTCTACGCTTGTCCAGGTGCCAGGGCCAGAGGTAAGGAGAGCCAACCCTGTGTGGCAGGGTGAGCCTGGGCTTGTCCCCTACCAGCCCTGCCCGCTGTCCTCTCATTCAAGAGGTGAGAGTCTGGGAGAGGACATCATTCCGTTCTGCAGAACTGGCATAGTCAAGCTATTTGGGGGCTGGAGCCCAGCTTTTCTAGTCTCATTCTATTTAGGATTCGGCCTCTCCACCATGAGTCAAATGGCTCCAACTTTTTCTTGGAATGAGATATACTCTGGAAATGTAAATGCTTTAAGGACAACTTTATAATATTTTCAAGAAAAAATATAACTTGTTGAACTTTTCATGAACTGTTTTTTTTTTCATGAACATAAAGACATGTTCAGAGTCCAATTATTTTATACATGAATTATCACAGGAAACTTTGGCTTGTTTTTATATATTTTATACACATGGAAGATATGGAAGCCATCATCATGTGAAGTCACTGTACTTGATACCATATGACAGATACTTTAATGGAAATATTACTTAAAATATCCAATTACTGTGCCCCATTAGGTCCCATTCTTTGTTCCCATTAGGTCTGTTATACACAGTTGTGTAAGTAGTTGACTGCATAAAAGTACCTATCTAAGAATTAATGAGTGGGGGCCAAAATCCAATATTTTCTTGAGTGCTCTGAAATGGGCCTGTGTCTACCAGGAGGAAGAGTGCCATTTTATAATCCCCAAAGCCACAGTCTGCTTGTCAGGTCACACATCTTGCTTGTGAGAAGGAATTTGTTCGCTGGGGACAACCCTTAAAGTGACTAGAGTTGAGGATGCTAGGGTGACATCAGACCTTAAAGAATAGTAGGAGCCTCCTAGGGAGAGGGTCATCTGGGAATTCCACTTCTTCCCACCACCATCTCTGTACCTCTTTGATGCAGAGAAAGAATGCCTTTGTGGAAAGAAAAGAGAAAAAAAAAGTGTGGGGGACCCACAAAAAACAAAAACAAAAAAAACAAACAAACAAGCAAACAAAAAACAAAGGCAGCTACAGCCATGGTTTCTGTGAGTCCCCGAGAAGAGAGGAACTCCTTCTTCCCACTGTGTAATGACTGGGAACTGGAGCAGAGTGAGCCGTGTTAGAAGGCCGAGCAGATGAAGTGACAGAAAGAGCCGGAAACCAGACACCACAACCTGTCTGTCAGCTGTGAACAAAGGAAGTGACCAGTTCAGTTCAGGTCAGCATTTGTCACAGATGTGGACATGGGAAGGACTTCTCCTACCCCTGCTCAATCCTGAAACCTTCGTTGTGTGCCCCCTGGAGCTCACCATTCTTTTTTTTTTTTTTTTTTTTTTTAGAGAGAGAGAGAGAGAGAGAGAGAGAGAGTTTTTTAATATTTATTTTTTAGTTTTTGGTGGACACAACATCTTTGTTGGTATGTGGTGCTGAGGATCGAACCCGGGCCGCACGCATGGAGCTCACCATTCTTTACCAGCAAAATCCAATACCCTCCACCCGGGCTCTGAATGGTGCTGTTACCGCTGTTGACCGGTGACGAGTCCTTGCTTCCCCGATGTTGAAGAATAACACCAAAGAAGCACGCCGAGGCAAGGTCAGAGTAGAAATTAGAAGTTTATTAAAGGACAGCAGAAAAGACTTCTCCCGGAGGAAGAAGGGGACCCAAGAGGTGGAATCCGTGGAAGTGCGGTTGTCTCCCCTTTTTGTAGTTTTGGTGATGGAATGTAGGTGGGAAGGGTTAGGACACAGGTGGGCCAAACAGGCAGGAAGGATTTTTGGGATGGGCTTATCACTTCTCTGGGATGGGCTATCTCCAAATCTGTTGGGGGCTGTTTCTTTGAGGTGGACTTTGGCCTAGGGCCTTTTCGGGACTTCATTAACATTCCATGAGTTGTCCTGTGTTTTCCCTGAGTCATTCTCAGCATGGCCTCCATTTTAGATTTCTCTTGATATTAGACCCGATTTACCTAACTACACTGACTACCTAACTTTAAATCTGGCTTCAGTGCCATCACCATCTTGCTCTGATGAAAACCTGGGTGTCCCTGGAGAATGTGCCCACATGGTTCTGGAGGTGGGGAGTCCTCTGATTCTCTGAGCATTCTCTTTGTCATGTGGTGACACTGGTTTTCTCCCCACACTTGTGCAATGGGGCCTGAAGGTGGGGTATTTTTTTTTCACTCCTCATTGTCTCTTCTGGATCATATTCTCTCTCTCTCTCTCTCTCTCTCTCTCTCTCTCTCTCTCTCGATATGCTTGAGTTCAGGACCCCCAAAAGACCACCAGAGACCAGGATCGATGTAAGCAGCAAAGAGGTGTTTATTGCGAGCTAGCTCAGTCCTCCGAACGCACACAGCAACTGGTGACACTGAGAGGCTGAGCCAAGGGTTTGCAGCAGTTTTATACACTCTTTGGAGAAGGCAGGGACTTCACATACATCATAGCATCTCTTAGCAAATCATCACACACCGAGGGAAAATCAAATAACAACTCTAAAACATGATTAGCACATTCACTGGTGGGAACGAGTTGGATTGGTGGTTGCTAGGGGGTTGCTATGGGTCCTCACCTAACCTGAGTCAGGGACACCTGACACCACAGATCTCTTCTGTTATTTACAGACAAACAACTCAGCAGGGTGGGTATGTGCCTAGGAGTGCTCTGTGGGTCTTTCCAAGGACAAGGATCAAGCCCCCTTCCTTGGACAGGCTTTGCTTTGAGGTAGAGGCTGTTTTTTTTTTTTTTTTTTAAAGAGAGAGTGAGAGAGGAGAGAGAGAGAGAGAGAGAGAGAGAGAGAGAGAGAGAGAGAGAGAGAATTTTTAAAAAATATTTATTTTTTAGTTCTCGGCGGACACAACATCTTTGTTGGTATGTGGTGCTGAGGATCGAACCCAGGCCGCACGCATGCCAGACGAGCGCGCTACCGCCTGAGCCACATTCCCAGCCCGAGGCTGGTTTCTCAAAAATGGAGTCACATCAGTTTCTCTCTCTCTCTCTCTCTCTCTCTCTCTCTCTCTCTCTCTCTCTCTCTTTTCCACTTTAAAAATTTCCTGCACTGAAAAAGCATTTGGTGCAGTACAGTAACCATTTGTGTTTAAAACACTAGAAATACTAGGGATAGAAGGAACTTACCTGAATATTTTAAAGATGATATATGACAAACTCTAGGCCAACATTATAGTGAAAGGAGAAAAACTGAAGGCATTTCCTCTAAAACCAGGAGCAAGAAAAAGATGCCCACTTTCACTACTCCTATTCAACATACTCCTTGAAACTCTAACCAGAGCATTTAGACAAAATAAAAAAATTAAAAGATTACAAATAGGAATAGGAAAAGAGAGCTCAAATTATCTGTGGCTGCTGATGACATGATACTATATTTAGACCAAAAAAACTTTCATCAGAAGATTTCTAGAACTCATACATGTTTTCAGCAAAGTATCAGGATAGATGATCAACACACACAAATCAATCACATTTCTATGTTTTAAAGATGAATCTGCTGAGAAAGAAAGTAGGAAAACTATCCCATCCATAATAGCCTTTAAAAAAAATCCTTGGAAATCAATCTAATAAAAGAGGCAAAGAACCTCTATAATCAAAACTATGGAACATTAAAGAAAGAAATTGAAGAAGACCTTAGAAGATGGAAAGAGATCATATATTCTTGGATAGGCAAAATCAATATTATCAAAATTACCAAAAGTACTATACAGATTCAATGCAATTTCCATCAAAATTCCAATGACATTCTTCACAGAACTAAAAATAGCAATTATGAAATTCATTTGAAAAAATAAGAGGTCCAAAAGCAACCCTTAATAAGAAAAGCAAAGCAGGAGTCATCATAATACCGAACCTTAAAATATGGTATAGCTTTAGTAGCAAAAACAGCATGGTACTGGCATGAAGACCAATGAAACAGAATAGAAGACACAGAGACAAACTCACACAAACATAGTTACTTCATATTAAATAAAGGTGTTATAAAAAATACATTGCCTCTTCAAGGAATGGGGCTAGGAAAACTGGAAATCCATATGTAACAGAATGAAAGTTAACCCCTAGCTCTCACTTTGCACAAAAATCAACTCAAAGTGGATCAAAGATCTAGGAATGAGACCAGAACCCCTGTGACTGCTAGAAGAAAATGTAGGTCCAACATCCCAACATGTTGGCCCAGAAACTGACCTTCTTAACAAGACTCCTAAAACTTAAGAGGCAAAATTTAAAAATCAACAAGCTGAATGGCATTAAATTAAAATCTTCTTCACAGCAAAGAAAATAATCAAAAGCATGGAGAGAGATCCTACTGTAAGGGTCTGGCGAAAAGTCAGAGGAAGAGACCACCAAGAGACTGACTCATGCAATTGCAGAAGGGAATTTATTGAGGATCCAATTCAGCACGCTGAGGCTCCAGGCTCACTCAAGAAGGGAGAGCAGCCCAGAGCCCCATGGAGGGATTGAGTAGTGCTTAAGTACACTTTTTGGGGAGGGCGGGGGGCTTTGCATACATCAGAACAAATCAGCATGAGGTGCGGGAAAATTGAACAACAACTCTCATACATGATTAGCACATTCATTGGCGGGAACAGGTCGGGTGGGGGTGATTGGTCACTCCTAAGTGGGGTACACATTCAAACTGATTGGTTGGGCCCTGTATGCCTACGTGACAAGCTGCACAGGGCCCTAGGCTAAATGGCCAGTAGGGCGTTGTCTTAACTGCCTCAGGAATTTCAGGTTCTGGGTGTAGCAGAGGAACTTAACAATACCTGGTCCTTCACTTTTTAACTCAGGCCTTGCAGCTTAGAAACTTTACAATGCCTGGTCTTTTACATTTTAACTCAGGCTTTGCAGCTTAGAAACTTTACCCTTTCACTACAAATGAGAGAAAGTATTTGCCACATGCACCTCAGGGCATTAATACCCAGGACACGCAAAGAACTCAGAAAACTTAACACCAACAAAACAAAACACCAAATAACCCAATCAATAAATGACAAAAGAACTGAAGAAACCCTTCTCAGAAGAAAAAATACAAATGGTCAAGAAATACATGAAAAAATGTCCAATATCTCTAGTGACTGGGAAATACACATTAAAAATACATTGAGATTCCATCTCACTCCAGTCAAAATGGCAATAATCAAGATACAAATAACAATAAATGCTGATGAGGGTGTAGGAAAAGGGTACACTCATACATTGTTGGTAGGATGCAAATTGGTGTAACCACTCTAGAAAGCAGTCTGGAGATTCCTCAAAAAACTAGGAATGGATTGGTCACATGACCCAGCTATCCCACTCCTTAATATGTATCCAAAGGATTTAAAATCGGCATACCACAGGGATGTAGCCACCTTAATATTTGTAGCCGAATGATTCACAATAGCTGAGCTATGGAGCCAAATTAGGTGCCCTTGAACAGATGAATGAATAAAGAAAATGTGGTTTATATACAGAATGAGGATTACTCAGCCATAAAGAAGAATGACTTCATGACATTTGCCAGTAAATGGATAAAACTGGAGACTATCATACTAAGTGAAATAAGGTCCTAAAAAGTCAAGGATTGATTGTTTTCTGTGATATTTGAAAGCTAATCCAAAATAAGAGGAGATAACTTTTCAAGCTGGTGATAAAGGAGGTGGCTTTCCTGGCTGCTCCATAGTAAAAAGTGAAACGAAGAAAGCAGACAGGCAGCTCTCCAGCAAGGTGGGTGAACAAAACAAAAGCGGAGGGATTTTACTGGAATTTAAAACTAGACATTCAAAGCAGATGGAGGACTCAGGAGGTTGGATATAATATATTATATCTTATAAGATATATATTATAATATATAATATATTTTTATTATGTTCTATAGATACAATATAATAAAAAAAGGAAGAAATCCCCAGCAGCATAGCCACTGCCACAGCCAGACCCAAAGCACCACCCAAAGTTGTCCCTCTGTGGGCATAGTGGAGGGACAAGGAAATTAAAGGAACCCACATTTTTGGGAGGCCCAAGGTGTGTCTGGGTATGGAGAGTTTAGAGATCAAGGACATTTGTCCAGCAAACCTGAAAGACACATTGCATGTTGTCCGGTGTGCCAGGTAAGAAGCTGCCATCTCTCCAGTGGATGTGCTGAGGACCAAGGAAGGAATCATTGTGTAGCTGCAGTGCAGGGGCCAAGAGCTGAAGGGGCCGAGAGCTGAAGGGGCCGTTCCTGGTAAACCCAACTTTGGCCGGATATACAGACCTGGTAAACACACACTACATGACATAGAGTGCGCTTAAGTGACCAGGAGAAAATCAGATGTGGAAAGAGGTCCACACAGGGGACAACTGGTCGTGGAAACCCACTTGGCTCTTCCCTTCTCCCTTCAATCTGACTGCTTGCAGAACAGGCTGGGAGAGACCCATCTGATTTGGAACTCAGAAAGGCAGGTGTGGGAGAGATTGTCTGAGGACTGAACCTGAGACCAGGAAATGTGGGGTCCAAAGGTGACGTAGGGGACTAAAAACTGGGTCCCCCACCACATGAGTGGAACCCAGAGGAGATCCCTGGGGTGCAGTCTTTCAGCGTGGACAGGCAAGTACTAGGCTCTGGAGGTGCACTGATTTAAAATCTCCAGACCAATTGGCATTGGAGAGCCTGGAGCCCACCTAAACCTGAACCCTGCCTCCAGGAAATCCACCTGAGGAATTACCTCTGTCACTCCAGCAACCCTGAGGGTGGAGCATCACACTCCAGATGACCCCACCTAAAACTGTTGAGAGAAGAAAGTGAGAATCTTTTGAAAGCCAATGGAAAGAATTCTTTAACTTTTCATCAAGATATATTTTTTCTTTTTTTTTTCTGTTTAATTATGACCTTAATGGTACCTGGATACTCATATATATTCATATTTGTTTTTTTCTAATTTCTAGCATTTTTGAACACAGACACTTTTATGGATTAGTTTTTTTGTGAACTTGAATATTTGATTTGTGTATTTTAGTTGCATTTTGTGTTCTTTTATTTTTATTTTTTTAAATTTTTTTACTTCATATATTTTTTCTCCTGTTTCCCTTGATTTTCTCCTTTTTCTGCTAGCAGCCAATCTCTATTGTTCTCTCTTTGATTTTTTACTTCTTCTTTTCTCCTCCTCCTTCATAATCATCACTTCCTATATCATTTCTGTTCTCTCACTGTATCCACCATTTGATATTATAAACTCTGTTGCAAACTTGCTGTTTTTATTGTAGGCAATAACTGATCATATTATTTCTACTTATTGGGATAATTAACACAGTAGACATCATAGTAGGAACTATTTGATTTAATGCTGTATGTTGTTTGCATTGGTTGTTATTATTTGTCTCCCCCAGAACAATGAGGTACTGAAAACCTTCAGGGATGCTATAAGTCCACAGGGTAGAAACTCTACTGCCTCAGATCCATACTGTTAGACGGGTAGACACACAAACAACATGAAAATACAAGGGAGCAAATTGCCCCAAACAAACCATGATACTCCAATAACAGAATCCATCAACATCACAGTGGAAGAAATGTCAGAGAAGGAGTTCAGCATGTACCTAGTGAAGCCAGATTTACAGATAGGTAGTTAGTGTAGTTAGGTAAATCAGGTCTAATATTGAGTAAAATCGAGAATGAAGGCCATATTGAGAATGGAGTCCAGGAAAAGGGGAATTGAAAATGTCCCCAAGACCCAGAGCCCATCCCAAGGAAATGTTAATGAAGCAGCTCCCAGCAAACGTGGAGATGCTAATCCAAAAGTACTTCCTGCCCAGATTACTTCTTCAGCCCACCTGTTCCCCATCCTTTGGGCCTTCCCACCTACATTCCATCACTGCAAGATAACAGAACAGAGGACAGGAACACCAACAGGAATGAAGGCTGGAAGAAGACCTTAGCTATAAAAGAGGGAAGACCTCCCCCTTCCACGGATTCCACCTCTTGGGTTCCCTTCTTCCTCCAGGGAGAAGTTTTTTCTACTGTCCTTTAATAAAGCTTTTACTCTCCACTCTAAACTTGCCTCGGTGTGCTTCCCTGGTGTTATACTTCAGCATCAGGGAAGTAAAGACTCGTTGCCGGTAAACAGTGGTAACACTAGTTAGACTGATCTTTGGAGTAAAGAATGGTATAAGAAATGAAATCAGAGAGAAAATACAGGAAGTGAACGATCATTTCAATAAAGAGGCAGAGATTCTGAAAAAAAAAAACAACAAACAAGCAGAAATTCTCAAAATGAAGGAAAAAATAAACCAAATTAAAAATTCAATGAAGAGCATTACCAACAGACTAGACCACTTGGAATACAGAACCTCAGGCAATGAAGACAAGTTATATAATCTTGAAAACAGAGTTGACTATGGAGAGAAGATATTAAGAAACCATCAAGAACCTTCCAAAAAGTATAGGATAACATGTAAAGACCAAATTTAACATTTAATGGGATAGATGAAGGCTGGAGATACAAACCAAAGGAAGGCACAATCTTTTCACTTAAATAATATCAGAAAATTTCCCAAACCTAAAAAATGAAATGAAAAATCAACTGCAAGAGGCTTACAGGACCCCAAATGTACAAAATTACAATAGACCCACACCAAGTCACATTATAATGAAAATGCCTAACATACAGAATAAGGATAGAATTTTAAGTGCAGTGAGTGAAAAATATTAGATTACATATGGGGGAAACCAATTTGGATCTTGTAAGGGTCCTGCGAAATGTCGGAGGAAGAGACCACAAGAGACCAGCTTCATGCAATGAGCAGGAGGGAGTTTATTGAAGAGGATCCTAAGTCAGCGCGCTGAGGCCCAAGGCTCACTCAGAAAGGGAGAGCAGCCCAGAGCCCAGAGCAGAGGTCAAGCAGAGCTTAAGTACACTTTTTGGGGAGGGCGGGGGGCTTTGCATACATCAGAACAAATCAGCATGAGGTGCGGGAAAATTGAACAACAACTCTGAGACATGATTAGCACATTCATTGGTGGGAACAGGTCGGGCGGGGGTGATTGGTCACTCCTAAGTGGGGTACACATTCAAACTGATTGGTTTGGGCCCTGTGACAAACTGCACAGGGCCCTAGGCTAAATGGCCAGTAGGGCGTTGTCTTAACTATCTCAGGAATTTCAGGTTCTAGGTGTAGCAGAGGAACTTAACAATACCTAGTCTTTTACATTTTAATTCAGGCTTTGCAGCTTAGAAACAGCTTATAAATTTTACCTTTATAATCTCAGTAGATTTCTCAACCCAGAACTTCAAATCTAGGAGTTCCTGAAATAGCATATGCCAAGCTCTGAAAGAAAATGAATGCCAACCAAGAATCCTATGTCCAGCAAAATTAAGCTTCAGATTTGAAGATGAAATAAAAAAATCTTTCATGACAAACAAAAGTTAAATGAAAAAGTAGGCTCAAATAGTCATCCTGTTGTATTAGGCCCCAAATTTCTTTATAAGACTCCTAAATCTCAAGAAATAAAATCAAGAATCAATAAATGGAATGGATTCAAACTAAAAAGCTTCTTCTCAGCAAAAGAAACAAGCAATGAGGTGAAGAGAGAACTTACATTTTCGGAGCAAATTTTTACCACATGCACATCAGATAGAGCACAAATCTCCAGGATATATAAAGAACTCAAAAAATTAACATGAAAAAAACAAATAACCCAATCAATAAAGGGGCTAAGGATCTTAACAGATATTTTTTGGAAGAAGATATACAATCAATCAACAAATATATAAGAAAATGTTCAACATCTCTAAGATTTCATCTCATGCTAGTCAGAATGGCAGGTATCAAGAATACAAACAACAATAAGTGTTGGTGAGGATTGAGAAACCAGCCTCTATCTCAGAGCAAAGCCTGTCCAAGGAAGGGACATGCCTTTGTCCTTGGAAAAACCCACAGAGCACACCTAGGCACATTCCCACCCTGCTAAGTTGTTTATCTACAGGAGAGATCTGCTGCGCCAGGTGTCCCTGACTCAGTCAGGCTAGGTGGGGATCCATAGCAGCCCCCTAGCAGCATGAGACAGGGAAATACCTGGGATGCCAGATGACCCTCCCAGTAGTTTATGGTGGTTGATAACATATTGGGAAAACATATATACACCCCTCTTGGCTCAAACAAATCAGTTCAAATGAATCCCCCTCTTGTAGTAACCAATCACTCCTGCCCAACTTGTTCCCACCAGTGAATGTGCTAATCACGTTTTAGAGTTGTTATTTGATTTTCCTGAGGTGTGTGATGATTTGCTATGATGTATGTGAATTCCCTGCCCTCTCCAAAGAATGTATAAAACTGCTGCAAACCCTGGGCTCGGGGCCTCTCAGCGTTACCAGTTGCTGTGTGTGTGTGCGGAGGACCGAGCTAGCTCGCAATAAACACCTCTTTGCTGCTTACATCGATCTTGGGTCTCTGGTGGTGTTTGGGGGTCCCGAATTTGAGCATAACAGATATGGGGGAAAAGGTACACTCATACATTTCTGTTGGGACTGAAAATTGGTGCAACCAATCTGGAAAGCAGTGTGGAGATTCTTTAGAAAACTTGGAATGGAACCACCATTTGACCCAGCTATCTCACTCCTCACTCTATATACAAAGTACTTAAAATCAGCATACTATAGTAACACAGCCACATCAATGTTTATAGTAGTTCAACTCACAATACCTGAACTGTGGAACTAAACTAGATGCCCTTCAATAGATAAATGGATAAAGAAACTGTGGTATATATACACAATGGAATATTACTCAGCATTTAAAGAGAATAAAATTGTGGCATTTGCAGGTAAATGGATGGAGTTGGAGAACATTATGCTAAGTAAAGTTAAGCCAGTCTCAAAAAACCAAATGTGCTGAATGTTCTCTCTGATAAGTGGAGGCTGATCCATAATGGGGGGATGGACATGGGAAAAATGGAGGAACTTTGGGCAAAGGAGAGGGAGGGGAAGGGAGGGAGCATAGGGACAGGAAAGATGGTGGAATGAGATGGACATCATTACCCTACATGTATAACTGCACATATGGTGTGACACTGTATCATGCACAACTGGAGAAATGAAAGGTTGGGCTGCAGTTGCATACAATGAATGAAAATGCATTCTACTGTTATATATATATATATATATATATATAATATATATATATATATATATATATATATATATATATATATAATTAAAATAAATTAATTAATTTAAAAAGATGATATCTAGAAATTTAAAAGTAATTTAATATTATTATTACCTACTTCAGCCATCCTGTGTACAGAAGATAAAGAATAGTATTTGAGAAACGAAAGATCAATAAAAAAAGTTAAAAGAATTTGAAACTAGAAAGCCTGCACTACAGAACATTCTCAACAAAATATTCCATGAAAATGAAAAGAAAAAAAAATAACAATAGTGAAATACAGCAAAGGGAGGAACTACACTAAAGAAGTAGTCAATCAAAGGAGAAACTAATTAAAATTAAAAACTAGAAATAAGCCAAAATGACCAGGAATACAAATCATATCTCAATAATAACCTTAAACATCAATGGCTTAAAATCAGCAATCAAAAGACACAGACTGGAAGATTAGATTAAAAAACAAGACCCAACATATTCTGTTTCCAAGAGACTCACCTCATAGGCAAAGAATCCACAAACTGAAGGTCAAAGAATGGGAAAAAACGTCACTCACATGGATCACGTAAACAAGCAGGGGTTTTTATCCTCATATCAGATAAAGTGGACTTCAAGCCAAAGTTAATCAGAAGGGACAAAGAAGGCCATTTCATACTGCTTAAGGGAATTATGCATCAATAAGACATAATAATTGTAAATATCGATGCCCCAAACAATGGAGCATCCACGCACATCAAACCAGCCCTTCTCAATTTCAAGAATCAAATAGACCACAAAACATATCCTGGGTAACTTTAACATGCCTCTGTCACCACTGAATAGATTCTCCAAACAAACTAAATAAAGAAGCTATAGAAGTAAAAAATACAATTTATAATTTAGATTTAAGAGAGATATTTAGAATATTTCATCCATCAATGACCGAATTAACTTTCTTCTCAATAGCACATAGATCTTTCTCTGATATAGACAATGTTATGTAAGCTATCACATATGTTAGGACACAATTACAATATTACCTTAATATATTTTTAGAATCTGTAGGGTTACTTTGATAGCTCCCTTTCCATTTATATTAATTTTTATGTTCTTGCTTTTTTCTTGATTAGACTTATTTATTGTTATTCAAATTTTAGCTGTATTATTTCTATTTTATTTCAAACATTTCTGCTCCTACTTTTATTTTGTCCTTCCTACTATATAGTTTGAAAACAATTTGATTGTTATTCTAGCTACATTCTGATACAAATACTTTAAATTATAAATGTTCATCTGAGTACTGTTTCATCCCAGAGATCCTGATATTTTAAGCTTTTGTTATCACTCAGTTCAAGGCAGTTTTTATTTACTTTTCTTGAGCATTCTTCCTTGACTTCTGAGATATTTATAAGTGTGCCATTTAATTTTTGAAATAGTTGATATTTGGGGGTGGGATTACAAATATCTTAGGGTGATTGATTTCTAATGTAATAAATCATGCAGGAAACACATTATGCATGAGTTCAAATTTTTAATGGGAATGCTGTTTATGTTGGTTGTATTGGTTACATCCATGCCAAAACAGATCAAATTACATATTTCAAATATGTGCATATATTGACTTGAATTTTACTTCAATAAAGCTATGAAAAGAAAAAACAAGGATTCCAACATGGTGGCGGGCGCGGAGAGATCAAGTCTCTGACCTCTTCAGCTGTGCAGGCATAGGGAGTCGTAAACAACCTAAATCTGTTTGCTCAGGATCACTAGCAATGCTGAGCTGACGTGGATCTGGGGCGAACAGTCTGGGCCTCTCAGAACACACACTGAGCCCGGATCGGCTGAATTCAAGCTCCCGTTTGCCTGCTTCCCGCAGACAAACAGCTGTGACTCAGCACTAATCTATCCTGCTGAAACAACTGGTCAGCCCTTCTGATCCTACGGAGGTAAATGCCTACCGAGCCTTCATAGGTAGTGGCCACAGTTTGAAACGGGGCTTGGGAGAGACAGTAAGGACCCACCCGTTGCATTGGTCGCCCAGCAAAGGGAAACGAACTGTCGCCATTTGCAAGAGACACCACCATGGCAGAGAACTGACGTCATCAGACTGCGGCAGAGGAGATAACTTCATTGAAACCTGAGGCTACAGGTGTGTAATTCCCTAGCCTTCCCTCTCCACACATTGGGGAAACCTTAAGGGCCCCTCCCAGCTCTCCTGTAAGGGCCCCTCCCAGCACTCCCGTGAGCGCGATAGCCAGCCCGAGGGAATCAGAGGTGGTGCGTGACCCGCGGCACGGAACTACCGCTCCCACCAGGGCTGACTGCTGAGGTCTCTTGCACCAGCTACGGGGAAGTGGATACCGGAGGGCAAGAAAAATCCGCTGAGGATTCTCAGCCCCAAGCTCTACAAACTTAGGGTCTGAGGGAATGGCAAACTGGAAGAGTGTGCCCAGTCGTTTATGAAAACAGGGCTCCCGGGAGCAGCAGACCTGGCATGTAGCCAGTATTGTGGTGAGCGGCACCCGTGAGTGGGGCCTGGCTAGAGGAAAAGTGGGAAGTGACTAGACACAAGAGGAGGCCCTAGGCACTCAGGATTGGAGACTCGCCCAGTCTGGGAGGAGCTGCTGCACAGTGATTGGTTCCTGCGTATTGACAGGAGAAACTTGGCCTGGTGGGCACAGCGCCACCTACTGGAAGAGAAGTTAATCAAACTCTAAGACTGCATTTATTAGTTTTTTGTTTTGTTTTTCTTTTTTTCTTTTCTCTTTTTTTTTGATTTGGGTTTTTCTTTCATTTTCATTTTTCTTTCTTGTTTTTTTTAAATTTTTTTTACAATTTTTAAAAATTTTTTTTCTTCTAATTTTAATTTTAATTTTTTAATTATTTTTTAAACATTTTTTTCTTTTTTTATTTCCTTTTTTTTCTTCTTTTGTCTTTTCATTTTTTTCAATTATCTTATCCCTCCTTCCTTGAATTCTACCTGCTTACTCTCATTCTCTTTAGAGACTTCTTCCCTTCTAATACCTTTCCTCCTAAGCATCTAATAAATTTATAGGAGTAAACAGTAACTCATCAGTCAAACAGAACAAGAAGTAACATGAGCAGCTTCAAAAAGCAAGGAAGAAAAGGAGTACAAACAATGCAGGACAGCCTAAATATTCAGGAGAACCTAGAGTCATCAGAAAAATGGTCATATAAAAAACTCAAGGAACACCTTAGACAGATGGAATGGAACCTTAAAGAGGATACAAGACAGCAAATTCAAGCACCGAAAGAACATATTGAGAATGAATTACATAAACAGATAAAAGAAGAAGTTAAGCATCTTTATCAGGAGATAAAGATTATAAAAAATAATCAAACAATAATTCTAGAAATGAAGGAAACGATAAACCAAATTAAAAACTCAATTGAGAGTATCACTAACAGAGTGGAGCAAGTAGAAGACAGAACGTCAGATAATGAAGACAAAATATATCATCTTGAAAAGAGTCTAGCCAACTCAGAAAGGCTGGTAAAAAAATCACGAGAAAAACATCCAAGAGTTATGGGATAACATAAAAAAAACAAACTTATGAGTCATCGGGATAGAAGAAGGTACAGAGATTCAAACCAAGGGAATGAGTAACCTGCTGAATGAAATAATTACAGAAAACTTTCCAGAAATAAAAAAGGAAACAAATATACAAATTGAAGATGCATACAGGACACTGAGCACACAAAATCACAGTAGACCAACGCCAAGACACATTGTTATGAAGATATCCAATATACAGAACAAAGAGAAAATATTAAAAGCTACAAGAGAAAGGAGACAGATTATATTCAGGGGTAAACCAATAAGGTTAACAACAGATTTTTCATCACAGACACTGAAAGCAAGAAGGTCATGGAACAATGTATTTCAAACACTGAAAGACAATGGATGCCAACCAAGAATTCTGTATCCAGCAAAATTAAGCTTCAGGTATGACAACAAAAAAAAATCTTTCATGATAAACAAAAGTTAAAAGAATTTGCAGCCAGAAAACCAGCATTGCAAAGCATTTTGAGCAAAACACTACACGAGGAAGAAATGAAAAACAATAACCAAAACCATCAGTGGGAAGTGCCTCAGTAAAGACAGAGGGCGAGGGGAAAGACAATCATGGAGAAACAAACTAAATTTTTTTAAAAAAGGATAAACAATCAAACATGGATGGAAGTACAAACCATATATCAATAGTAACTCTGAATGTTAATGGATTAAACTCTCCAATAAAGCGACATTGGCTGGTATCATGGATTAAAAAAACAAATCCAACAATATGCTGCCTCCAGGAGACACATCTGATTGGAAAAGACATACACAGGCTGAAGGTGAAAGGATGGGAAAAAATATACCACGCACACGGTCCTCATAAGCAAGCAGGGGTGGCCATCCTCATATCGAATAAAATCGACTTCAAGACTAAGTTAATCAAAAGGGATAAAGAAGGTCATTATATGCTGTTAAAAGGAACCATTCACCAACAAGACATAACAATTATCAATATTTATGCACCAAATAATGGTGCTGCGACATTCATAAAACAAATTCTCCTCAAGTTCAAGAATCAAATAGACCACAACACAATAATTATGGGTGACTTCAACACACCTCTCTCACCATTGGACAGATCCTCCAAACAAAAGTTGAATAAAGAAACTATAGAACTCAATATCACAATGAATAACCTAGACTTAACTGACATATATAGAATATATCAACCATCATCAAATGGATATACTTTTTTCTCAGCAGCACATGGATCCTTCTCAAAAATAGACCATATATTATGCCATAGGGCAATCCTCAGTAAATATAAAGGGGTGGAGATAATACCATGCATTTTATCTGATCATAATGGAATGAAACTGGAAATCAATGATAAAAGAAGGAAGGAAAAATCCTACATCACATGGAAAATGAACAATATGTTACTGAATGATCAATGGGTTACAGAAGACATAAAGGAGGAAATCGAAAAATTCTTAGAGATAAATGAAAATACAGACACAACATATCGGAATCTATGGGACACAATGAAAGCAGTTTTAAGAGGAAAATTCATCGCCTGGTGGTCATTCCTCAAAAAAAGAAAAAAACCAACAAATAAATGAGCTCACACTTCATCTCAAAGCCCTAGAAAAGGAAGAGCAAAACAACAGCAAATGTAGCAGAAGGCAAGAAATAATTAAAATCAGAGCGGAAATCAATGAAATTGAAAGAAAAGAAACTATTGAAAAAATTAACAAAACTAAAAGTTGGTTCTTTGAAAAAATAAATAAGATCGACAGACCTTTAGCCATGCTAACGAAGAGAAGAAGAGAGAGAACTCAAATTACTAACATACGGGATGAAAAAGGCAATATCACAACAGATGCTCCAGAAATACAGAAGACAATTAGAAATTATTTTGAAAACCTATATTCCAATAAAATAGAAGATAGTGAAGACATCGATAAATTTCTTAAGTCATATAATTTGCCCAGACTGAGTCAGGAGGATACACACAATTTGAACAGACCAATATCAATGGATGAAATTGAAGAAGCCATCAAAAGACTACCAACCAAGAAAAGCCCAGGCCCGGATGGGTATACAGCGGAGTTTTACAAAACCTTTAAAGAAGAATTAATACCAATACTTTTCAAGTTATTTCAGGAAATAGAAAAAGAGGGAGCTCTTCCAAATTCATTCTATGAGGCCAACATCACCCTGATTCCGAAACCAGACAAAGACACCTCAAAGAAAGAAAACTACAGACCAATATCTCTAATGAACCTAGATGCAAAAATCCTCAATAAAATTCTGGCGAATCGAATACAAAGACACATCACAAAAATTGTGCACCATGATCAAGTAGGATTCATCCCTGGGATGCAAGGATGGTTCAATATACTGAAATCAATAAATGTTATTCACCACATCAATAGACTTAAAGATAAGAACCATATGATCATCTCGATAGACGCAGAAAAAGCATTCGACAAAGTACAGCATCCCTTTATGTTCAAAACATTAGAAAAACTAGGGATAACAGGAACTTACCTTGACATTGTAAAAGCTATCTATGCTAAGCCTCAGGCTAGCATCATTCTGAATGGACAAAAGTTAAAGGCATTCCCTCTAAAATCTGGAACAAGACAGGGATGCCCTCTATCACCACTTCTATTCAATATAGTTCTCGAAACACTGGCCAGAGCAATTAGACAGACGAAAGAAATTAAAGGCATAAAAATTGGAAAAGAAGAACTTAAATTATCACTATTTGCAGATGACATGATTCTATACCTAGAAGACCCAAAAGGGTCTACAAAGAAACTACTAGAACTAATAAATGAATTCAGCAAAGTGGCAGGATATAAAATCAACACGCATAAATCAAAGGCATTTCTGTATATCAGCGACAAAACTTCTGAAACGGAAATGAGGAAAAACACTGCATTCACAATATCCTCAAAAAAAATAAAATACTTGGGAATCAACCTAACAAAAGAGGTGAAAGATTTATACAATGAAAACTACAGAACCCTAAAGAGTGAAGTAGAAGAAGATCTTAGAAGATGGAAAAATATACCCTGTTCATGGATAGGCAGAACTAACATTATCAAAATGACGATATTACCAAAAGTTCTATATAGGTTTAATGCAATGCCAATCAAAATCCCAACGGCATTTCTTGTAGAAATAGATAAAGCAATCATGAAATTCATATGGAAAAATAAAAGACCCAGAATAGCAAAAGCAATTCTAAGCAGGAAGTGTGAATCAGGCGGTATAGCGATACCAGATTTCAAACTATATTACAGAGCAATAGTGACAAAAACAGCATGGTACTGGTACCAAAACAGGCAGGTGGACCGATGGTATAGAATAGAGGACACAGAGACTAATCCACAAAGTTACAACTATCTTATATTTGATAAAGGGGCTAAAAGCATGCAATGGAGGAAGGATAGCATCTTCAACAAATGGTGTTGGGAAAACTGGAAATCCATATGCAACAAAATGAAACTGAATCCCTTTCTCTCGCCATGCACAAAAGTTAACTCAAAATGGATCAAGGAGCTTGATATCAAATCAGAGACTCTGCGCCTGATAGAAGAAAAAGTTGGCTCCAATCTACATATTGTGGGGTCGGGCTCCAAATTCCTTAATAGGACACCCATAGCACAAGAGTTAATAACAAGAATCAACAAATGGGACTTAATTAAACTTAAAAGTTTTTTATCGGCAAGAGAAACAATAAGAGAGGTAAATAGGGAGCCTACATCCTGGGAACAAATTTTTACTCCTCACGCTTCAGATAGAGCCCTAATATCCAGAGTATACAAAGAACTCAAAAAATTAGACAATAAGATAACAAATAACCCAATCAACAAATGGGCCAAGGACCTGAACAGACACTTCTCAGAGGAGGATATACAATCAATCAACAAGTACATGAAAAAATGCTCACCATCTCTAGCAGTCCGAGAAATGCAAATCAAAACCACCCTAAGATACCATCTCACTCCAGTAAGATTGGCAGCCACTATGAAGTCAAACAACAACAAGTGCTGGTGAGGATGTGGAGAAAAGGGTACACTTGTACATTGCTGGTGGGACTGCAAATTGGTGCAGTCAATTTGGAAAGCAGTTTGGAGATTCCTGGGAAAGCTGGGAATGGAACCACCATTTGACCCAGCTATTGCCCTTCTCGGACTATTCCCTGAAGACCTTAAAAGAGCATGCTACAGGGATACTGCCACATCGATGTTCATAGCAGCACAATGCACAATAGCTAGACTGTGGAACCAACCCAGATGCCCTTCAATAGATGAATGGATAAAAAAAATGTGGCATCTATACACAATGGAGTACTATGCAGCAATAAAAAATGACAAAATCATAGAATTTGCAGGGAAATGGATGGCACTAGAGCAGATTATGCTTAGTGAAGCTAGCCAATCCCTAAAAAACAAATACCAAATGTCTTCTTTGATATAATGAGAGCATCTATGAACAGATCAGGGAGGAAGAGCAGGAAGAAAAGATTAACATTAAACAGAGACATGAGATGGGAGGGAAAGGGAGAGAAAAGGGAAATTGCATGGAAATGAAGGGAGACCCTCATTGCTATACAAAATTACATATAAGAGGTTGTGAGGGGAATGGGAACATAAACAAGGAGAGAAATGAATTACAGTAGATGGGGTAGAGAGAGAAGATGGGAGGGGAGGGGAGGGGGGATAGTAGGGGATAGGAAAGGTAGCAGAATACAACAATTACTAATAGGGCATTATGTAAAATTGTGGATGTGTAACAGACGTGATTCTGCAATCTGCATTTGGGGTAAAATTGGGGGTTCATAACCCACTTCAATCTAATGTATGAAATATGATATGTCAAGAGCTTTGTAATGTTGTGAACAACCAATAAAAAAAAAAGAAAAAACAAAATGAGGGAAGAGACTGAAAAAAATAGAAGCAAGGTCAGTGGAATAGATGAAGGGGAATGAGATGAGGGGAAGAGCGAAAGACAGTGAAATGATACCTATCTTTCCTATGTACACATATAAATGCATCATCGTGTACATCCACAGGGCACTAATTTTAAAAAGAAAAACTATAAGTAAATAGCAGAAAGATCAGTAGAGTATAGAGGGAAGGGAACAGGCAGAGGGAGGACCGGAGGGAAAAGGGAAGTACTGGGGACTCAATTGGAGCAAATTATATTCCATGCTTTTATAATTATGACAGAATGAATCCTAATGCTATGTATAACTAAAAAGAACCAATAAATAATAATAATAACAACAACAATAATAATAATAATAATAACAACAACTTTAAAACAAATGCCCTACATCGAGTCTCTCAGGTCATCAGGTTATAACATCTGTCCTCATTTTGCTGACATCTGTTATCCTGAGATCATTTCCCAGTGTTCCTGTCTGGCCATCAAAATCCTCTTCCTGTCTTAATTCTTAGCGACTTCATTATTTGGGTAGACTGTCCCTCTATTGTGCTAGTCTCTCAGTTCCTATCTCTTCTCCTACAACCGGGTCCTTCCCTTCTCATCACCCACAGCCATATGAGTCTGTGTTGCCCACAGATGTCCAGCCTCTGCCATCACAGCAGGGACCACACTCTCTCACCTCCTCTCCCCTGCTGGTGCACCCTATCTAGCACCTGGTTTGTTAGGGCTGTGGAAACAAAGCATCACAGACTGAGAAATTTATTTTCACACAGTTTGGGAGATGAAGGTGTGGCTGGGTTGGCTGCGAGGGAGGCTCTGCCCACGCCTCTCTCAGCTGCTCCAGGTTGGCTTGCCACCTTCGCGGCTCCTTGACTCATCACTCTGATACCTGCCTTCACGTGCGCACGGTGTTTTCCCTGTGTGTACACTTCTGTGCTCAAATTACCCGTTTTTATAGGGACACTCACTAGTCATATCACAGTAGGGCTCACCCTTTTCCAGAATGACACCATCTTAACTAATTGCATCTGCAATGACCCCATTTCCCAATAAGGTCCTGGAATTTAGGGCTTCGACATATGTCTGGTGGTGGTGGTGGGGGACACAGTTTAACCCACGACACGCCCATCTCCAGCAAACCCTGGGAGTGCTTCTCTGATCCCACAATCTCTCACTGTAATTGCTCCCTTCATACCTGCTGGCAACTCTTACGGTGTTGACCTTGGTCGGTAAAGCTGCAGTCCTGTAACACAGACCTTCTACCTGCTCAGGACAGCCGAATGTGTTGGAGAAAAATACCCACACGGACGCTTCTCATTTTAAATGCAGGAGCATAAACCTCAAGGCTGCTTGGCAAACATACCGCCTCTTACACTGTCCATATCCCCTCTCTTTTGAATGGTTACTATCCCCCTACCAACACCTCTCTCAAGTTAATTACACAAAACACATTTTGTGACCCGCTTCCACTCCCCAGCTCCACTCTTTCCGCCACTCTTCCCAGCACAATTCTTCTAGACTTGTCTGTACTTTCTGTTTCTGGTTACTCTTCCCTCATTTTCTTAATCCCTGAATCAAGTTTTTGCTCCTACTGCTATTCTGAAAGTCCTCATGTCAACGTTACCAAACACCTTCAGGTTGTAACTCTAATGGCCAATCTCAACTTCATTTTACACAATCTATTGGTGACCTTTGCTGTAGTTGATTACTCTTTCTTTCTAGAAGCAATTTTCTTCCTTTAGCTTCCAGGGATGCTGCTATGTCTTCCTGTCATCCCCCTCGTTCATTTTTCTTCTGGTCTCTTGGGTTGGTACTTCCTCTTCTTCGTGCCTCTGAAGTGCTCAGGGTTTTGAGCTTTGGGTATGTCTCATCTTCTTCATCTACACTCCTCCTTTTGTGGCTTCAGCCGGTCTTATAGATTTAAAAACTCTCCAAACCTCAAGTTTATGTCTCCAAACTTGATCTTTCTGAAGCATAGGTGATCATCCAGCTGCTTCTTCAGCTTCTCTGCATGTCCCCATTCAACGTGTCCAAAACGGAACTCCTAAACTTACCCACCCCACCTGCTTCCTCTGGGCTTCCACTTGCTCAGGCTAAATATCTTGGCCTGAGACAAGATGTTTAGCTTATGGACCATCCTCTCTTTCTCTCACAGCCTACAATTTTTAGTTGACACTCCTCCAGCATGATCCCTTATTACCATCCCTCCTGTGATCCCCCGGTCCACCGCATCACCCCAGTGTGGCCAGAGTGGTCCATGTGCCACTTTAATAGGATCAGTGCCTTGCTCCCTCCATCTGCAGCAACATTCCAAGGGCTCTGCTTCATGTAGAATACAAATCAAGGTTCTCAGGAGACCTTGCAGAATCTGGAAACCACCTTGACCTTCTCCATCTTGCCTCCTACCGCCCTGCCCTCCTTGATCTCTTCCTCTTCCTTGGACATCAGGCTGGATCTGCTCCTTCCCTAAGCCACCTTTTGTGATGTCCTTATTTACTGGTTATTCTGTGTGTCATTCCAGTAGAATACAAGTTCCATTTGTCTTTCCTGTGCCTAGAACAGTGTCTGACACCTCGCAGGTAAGATGCCCAGTGTTTACCATATTTGGTAAATGAATGAGGGGAGAGTTACCTGGAACTAGACAATGAAAAAAAATCAACTTGCAAAAGAAGCAGCGCATACTTGGCTAGGGACTGTTGATATGAGGAAAAAGATCACTAAATTATACCTGAACCACCTTAAAATTTATCTGGACATTATTTGAAACCTCTGTTGTGAAGGCTGACATGTAACTGATTGTTAAGGGAACTGAGCATGGTTTCTTCCTAAGCACCGTTCAGTGACTAATCCTTCATTGCTCTTATAAAGTATTGAATGATCAAAGCTACCCACTCTCCCATGAAAACCCCACTGTATTCGAGAGAGGAACAGAGAGGAGCTGGGAGGGTATTGGAATGAAGAGGCTGCACGGAGGGCAGGCCTGATTATTCTACCTCTAGGTTGCTGCCTCAACTGGCCTTTACATGTTAGGGTCTGTCAAGTGTTGAAAATGGACTTTATAAACCTATGTTCCCCTTTCCCGTGTCAGGAATTATGCAACTGTCTACTGAGGTTACTTTTGCAACAGGTTCTATGTAGGACATTGTAGTGTCCTGCTGGCTTGGTAAGTGATTGTTTTCCCACAGAAATATGAACTACAATTGAGGCTGAGACAGAAGCACAAACTGTTGATCTAGCTCACATTCTTGTATTGGGAGCATTTCTTGGGAAAAGCATTGTTGGTTTTTAGATCATGCTTTAAGTGCACGTAGATCATGTAAAGTTCCATAAAAGTCCACATCAACACCAGGTAACATTTTAACACATGACCATATTGATTAGACAGGAGGAGTGAGGCCCTTAAACTACAATTGGATCATGCCATAGGACTTCCTAAGTGTTTAATCTAACTTCCAGAACTTTGCTTTGGTTTATTAGCATAGTGAAGGATGTGCCTTTTTGAAAGATGCTTTCTTGCATTAGTGAATTTCTCCTCTTTGTATGTTGGTTATTTTCAGCAAGGATAAAGATGAAAAATCAAACTAACTCCTACTTATTAACTGTACTAAGTGATGAGGTTTGTCTAAAGCTCAGAAAAACAATAATGAAAAAATTGGCAGGAAAATATGGAGTGAACAAATTGTTGAGAATAAGAATTTTTTTCTTTTTGTAGAGTTTGCTGCTTCATAGAGATTTGATATTTAGCATTTTATATTTACACGTTTAAGTTACTTTATCCATTTGGAACACATGGATGCATTTAAATCAACCATTCTGTTTTTCCAAGTTCTTTGTGTAGCAGCTTTGCAGATCCCCCTACATTTGGAGTTCCAGGGTCTTTCTGGGAGTATGACCTTGTCTTAGGGCAGTCCTCCCTAGGGATCCATGGCAGAGGAGGGAGTGGTGGACAAAGTGGGATGGTGGAAAGATTTAGTGGAACAAAGGGATAAAAGACAAGGAAAAACCAACCAACCAACCAACGAACACCACCCCCCGTAAAAAAAAAAAAAAAAAAAAAACCCACAAAAAACACAACCCAACCAACCAAACAGTAGACTCAGGCAGCATGAGCTGTGGCTATAAATACATTTCCTAAACTGTTTTCTGTACTGTTGGTTGGAAATCAAAAATTAAAACACACTTGCATTTCTTTTTTTTTTTTTTTTTGAATCAGCACACCACTTTGATTGTATGTTTGATTGTGATGTTGTAAGGGAGAAAAAGTCTACCCTAATACTTGATAGGCACACTTTGAATTCAGATCTTTAGAAACAAATAATAACCCAGGAGCACTCTCAGACTATGATTCACTTCCCTGACCCGTGAGTCACTATTCTGAGGCACCAATGCTGGACATGAGGCTGAGAGAGAACTTTTGATTTGAAGATCCCTGAGCTGATTCAGTCTTTTGGGTCTTTATGTTTTGACACTGAGTCAAAGCTTTGAGGTGTTTTAACACATAAAGTAGTATCCATGAGAGTTCAGGATCAAAGAATTAAAAAAAAAGCTGGAATGAGGCAAGGGTTGGTACCCAGAAACATCGACTTCTTGCATCAACAGAATGGGTGCTGAATAAAATTTCTAGTTTTTGAACCCAGAGAAGATCTGACCATTTGCTTTCACACTATTATTCTTTTAACTGAAATATTTACAGTGAATAAGGAATGGTAGAAAATAAACATCCTTGGGAACCCCCCAACTCGTCCAAATTGCTCCCAACAAAACTCTGTCACTGATACCTGCTAAAATTCATCCAAAGAAACATTGAAGCTTTACTACATATTTAGAAAATTTTAAATGATAAATAAGCTATAAAACTAAATTAAACACATTATAAAGTAGTTGTCCACTTAAATTATTTTATGGTGATCAAATTTTGACATCTTAATTTCAGTGTATATTTGGTATATGAAAAAAACATTTAAAATCCCTAGGTCATGACATTCTGGAAGTTTTCCTTAGAAAGGTGTCTTCCTTTAAGCTTCCAATTTGATGGTGAAAATGGAACATTCTTTTTAGTGGAGCAGTGGGTGAGAGTGAGGTGAATGCACTTTTCTTTTGCTTTTTGTATTTAAGTTCAAGGTTATGAACATGTACTCAATTATAGACTTGCCAAATACTAGTTGGGTCATTTCTCAGTTTTATTTTTCTCCAGGCTTTTTATTTCATATAAGTAAGGGCATTATTTCATATCTGTACTCAGGAGTTGACCTTACTGATTTCTTGGCCATGCGTGTGAAAAGGCTAAAGGAAATGGAGGTACTTGGAGAATTTACTAGTTGATAGCCATATGCTTGGTGTCTATCCATATATTTGGAATAGTGGGTAGTTATTTACGTGCACCAAAATATGAAATTTGGTTTAAAGTACCACCTGAGTCTTTTGGATGACAGCATATTTTAACATCTGCTGCATTTGGGGGTTGGGGAAAGCATATTGTGAAGCTAAAATGCATGAGTAAAATTGAGAAGTTATAAAGTTGTATTTCTCTTTTTAAAATTTTTACCCCAAATTCTTTAAAAAAATAGTGTGTGGCTACTTTTATTGAATTAAAAATATTGCTAGTATCAGACTAACTATGCATGTGAGGTTCTCACAGAGAAGACCAAAGAATAAAACATCAAAAATCAACAGAGCTGTGCTGGTAGCAATGACCATCTTAAAGGTCCTCATAGGCACTGACTTCAGGATGTTAAAAGTTGGAAGAGGAAAATGTTGACTGGGAAGAGCCACAGATATTTTTCTTGAGATATTGTAAATATTTTATGCTTCAAAGCAGTAAGGTTTATAGGTGTATTTGTAAAAACTGCAAAATTAATATTTATTACATTCAATATGTTTACATCTGAACTCACCCAACAGTAAATAAGGTGGGGTTTGGCTGGGGAGTGGATAGAAACATAGAAAAAGTAAAACTGGCACATAATTAGCAGATGTTGAATCAAATGTTGAATCTGCTACTATTCACTTTATTTTAAAAATTTATGTAAAAAAACATTTTTATAAATATAAAAAAAGATGGAAGGCCAAGGCCTGTATCAATTTTATAAATCAAGAAATTGAGATGCAAAGTGGTTACATTTTGGCCCTGTGTTCCAAGACAGAGAACCTTTATTATACCATGCCATGCCAGCACCCAAATCCCAGGACTGCCTTTGTCAGCGTTGTATTTTAACACGACTTATTTCCTAGCTGCCAATGAATTTGCAGAGAGGCATGTGGATGGAGATCAAAACCATGTGATTAAATGTGTGACAAAGTGGTACTGAATGCCTGAAAGCCTAAGACAAATGTTGACATCCTGCCTTTCTTTTTGGAGTTCAAACTTCCTATCAAATTTTTTAAGTGTTTTTCTTATAAATATCATATGCATACACACATAAAAGAGAATTTTTAAAAAATTAACTTAAGAAAGACTTGGCAACATCTGTTGAGATAATTAGCTCTGGGAAAACAGTGAGGTCATCATCGTAAGATTGCCAGGCGCAGACACGGACCTCCCTCCTGCCCTGCCACCTGTTACCTGTGGACTCTTATTTTACAGTCAATCGCTTCATGTGATTTCACACTTAGTTTTCCAGTCAATAAAACAGGGATGTTGAAGATTTCTTTACCTCTGAGAAGCACTCTGAGGATAAATGAAGTAAAATAAAGTGCCCTGTTTCATACATTCCTTACAGTAGGAGAATTAAACCTACAACAACTTTCTTCAGCTTAGAGTGCTGACAACTTCATTTTCTTGTTATTATAAGACTCAATGATTCTCAGGAATTCTTTCTCACACCATTTAACATTTAGATCATTTTCTTGATTTAATCTTAAATTTTGAAGGTTCTGAGAAGTCACCTGTTGGTTTCTTCTCCCAGTTTAGGCACCCCCTTTCAGATGTGCTCAAGAAATGTTGACAAGGAACCCATCTCTGAACAAGGTAGTTTGTTCCATAGCTGAGCAGCTCCAACACAGAAAAATGTCATCTAATTGAGCAAAAATCTCTTAGTATCATTTAATACAATAGTCCTAGGGTTTTTTCCTTTTTATTACATAGATTTCATCAATTCCTAAAATACTTGAATTTGACTATCATGTTTCTCCTAAATTTTCAGTATTATAAAAAGAAAGAAGATAATGTTAGTTGAGTGCCTACTATGCGGTATTAAATGCTTTTGCCTACGTGTTTCCACTTACCAATCAAAATAAGTTTGTGTCACATAGCTTCCTTTCCTGCCTTGATGGGAATAGCAAAGTGTTTAAACCACAAGCTCTGGAATGAGACAGACCTGGACTTAAGTCTGGCTCCACCACTTACTAACTGTGTGTATTGTACCATTTACTTAACCCCTCTAAGGCCTTGGCCTTCTCACTTATGAATTATAATAATTCTAATTATAATACAGTTGTTAAATAAAATTCTAATATAATATAGTTGTTAAATATAATGCATTTGAAGAAATACTGCATAGTAACTATTCAATAAATGCTATCTATCAGTATTATTATAATTATTATTATCTTCTTTTTGGCCTAAGCATAGGACCTCATATATTATACCAAATAACTTGTATTTTTGTTGTTGTTGTTGTACCTGGTTTCTATATGAAGAGATATTTTTGAATTATCTCCTGGTATATTAGCTCTCTTCTTTCCATTTTTAAAATCTAAATATTGATAAGCATGCATCATGTGGTCTTCATGTTTTTGACAACAGTGTTGAACAGGAATGGCAAATCATAAATCCTTGGGGTTTTCATTCAAGGCTGAAGTCAAGTCTTTGATCAACATTCTTTGGGTGACATTGGCTGCCTAACTATGAAGCAAAGTTGTCTTGCTATTGCCTGGCACTTATTTCTTCTTAACAACAAAGGGTGAGTATCATGAGATTTGGAAAATGCTTTGCTAAAACCAAGATGTGTACATGATTCTCTCTGACACACAGGCCACCAATCTAAGAAGGCAAACTGATTGGCATGATTTTTTTTTTTAGGGAGTTCACCCTCATTGCCAGTGGTAGTATTTCCTTTCTATGTCATGCTTACAAATCATTTATTCTAGAGTTTGCTTGGAATATGCCTGAGGCTCATAAGTTTATATATGAATCTCACCCTGTTCCTCTTTTGGGAGAAGAAACATTTCCTGCCACTAGGGACCTCTTCCATTCTTCTTAATTTTTAGAAGGAGTTCTTTGGTCTCATCTGCAAGCTCTTTTGATACTTTGGGATGGAATTTGTATTGATTGATGTTTTGAATTCATGTAGAATGACTGAAGATTCTCTTACTATTTCTTTTCCTGTTGTCAGTTTTAATTCTCTCTCAATATGGCTTCACAATTGGTGGTCATTCTCTATGAGAGAAAAATGGAAGAAAAGCAGAAAATTGAAGAGCTCTTTGGTTCTTCACTAAACTCATATCATCTGAGTTACAGCATACCTATTCCTTCCCTGATCCTTCTCTGGCTACAGAGATTAAAATGAAAAATGGCTTTCTTATTGTCTTTAGTGTTTCTCTCAAGCATTAATTTATTTTGAGGCTTTATGTCCTCGTAAATCTCTAAACAGTTTTTCCTTCCTTTTGTTGCATTCATAGCTATGCCTACCTTCATCTTTCTGAACTCATTAGAGAACCCTCTAAGACATAGGAACTTAGATCCTTATCATGCTGTTAGGATCGGCCAATATGGCCAGCATCCTTATAAGAACTGAGATCTTCTGACTCCATATCCAAGGTTCCTTTCTCTTACTTGAAGCTGTCTGTGCCTAGGCCACTTCTCTATTCATGATGTTTATTTTTTTCAGTCCTAGTTCAGAAGCTCATTTATGATCAATCATGAGAGACTTTTTTTATTCCTTTCCTGATAGTATATCTTTCTTATAAGGATCATTGTTTATAATGCTGAAATCATTCCATATTAGAGTTCCCATTCTCTTGTGAACATATTCCTTTGGGCACTATCATTTTTCTTTAACTTTTGCAAAGCCCCCTTTGTGAAGACCTGCTTATCGTAAAACACCAAATCTATTTTATCTCAAGGTTTACTTGTTTCTACATTTAATATCTCATTCTTTCTTACTGGTTAAACTGGAATCCAGGATGGAAATTTGCCAAATATAATTCTTTATCTTCTAAGGGAATGAACCACGTGTTGTACTCTGTACTGAGTAATATGCCCCCTCCCCCACCAATTTATGTACACCTGGAGATTGTGAATGTGATCATATCTAGAAATATGATCTTTGCAGATGGTATCCAATTACAATGAGGTCATACTGGTTGAGGGTGGGCCAATAAAACTGGTATCCTAGACAGGGACACCACAGAAACACATGTATGTTGACGCACACACGGAGAACACCATGAGAAGATGGAGATAGAGACTGGAGTGATGCATATGTAAATAAGGAATGCCAAGGATCGCCAGCAACCACTGAAAGCAGGAAGATACAAGGAAGAGCGCTTCCCTCGAGGCCAGCACCTTGATTTCAGACTTCCAGCTGCCTATCCCTGAGACAATCAATTTTGGTTGTTTTAAGCCACAAAGTTAACAGAAATTTGTTATGGCAGCCCTCTGAAACTCATGCATGCTGTTAAAAGCATAAGGCCTCTATCAGATTCCAGATGACCAATTCTGTAGCAGCTTTGCTACATGTATGAGAAGACAGCCTGGTGAGGTGGCAAGAACACAGACTTCAGAGTTAGAAGACCTGTGCTCCAACCTTGAACCTTCCACTGTGATATGGGACACAGTCAGTTAATCATTCATAACTTCCATAAAATGGTGATGAGTCATCATTCATTTAATTGGATTATGGTGAGGGTGAAGTAAAAGCAAATATGAGAAAGTACATTTTAAGTTGTAAAACCCCAACAAATGCTTATTAAGCTTTATTTTTACCTAATTTCCTCCCCCTTGGTGGATATTTGAAGTACCCTCCCTTAAAGATAGTACTTTCATTTCTTTCTGGATTCATCCTCTCTTAAATGCTTCTACTCTCAGATTTTGAATTTCCATGGGCACTATTTTTTTAAAATAAGTATATATATTGTATATATTAAATCAGAAATAAACTTCTAAAACCCAGACACAATAAAAGATTTCAGGGATCCCATGGCAGAGAACCTTATAAGTTTCAGAAATCATAGGAGTAGGTAAAAAAAAAAAGAAAAGAAAAAGGAAACACCTAAGAACTCAAATGAATATATTTTTAAATAAATATATATATTTAAAAATATATATATTATATTGTAGATGGACACAATAGCTTTATTTTTTTATATTTATGTGGCACTGAGGATCAAACCCAAGGTCTCACACGTGCGAGGCGAGCGCTCTACCACTGAGCCACAACCCCAGCCCCCCATATATACATTCTTGATACCCAGTTTATCCATTCTGTCCTTCCAGTGGAAACTTTTCCCCTGGACAAGGAATATGTACTCTGTTTTTGTATTCCAGACATTCATCTCATCCAAAATCCTCAATGATTCTGAGACAATGTTCACCATTCCTTAGCTAAGAACCTTAAAAGTGTGCTCATTCTCTGCATGGACATATACTCATTTGAGTTCTTGGGTATTTTCTTTTTTCTTTTGACCTACTCCTATGACTTCTCCTGAAACTTATAAGGTTCTCTGCCATGGGACCCCTGAAGTCTTTTATTGTGTCTGGTTTTTAGAAGTTTATGTCTGATTTAATTTTTTTGAGATTTTAGTCTCCATTTCTATTCTGGGTAAATCTTTCCTTCTCTCATGGATTTGAACGAGCACAGCCTTCTTCAAGTTCTCTTCTGTTTGATTTTCTATTATTTAGTTCATGCAATTTTGTTGTCAGAGAGACATTATTCTGAGATAAAATATTCTATGATTTTAAGAAAACCATTTTCCCCTTACAATATAGAAAAAAAGCATAGTTAAGAGCGACATAATAATGTTTTTCTTCACTTCAAATATCTGAGAGGTTGTCATGTGGAAAAGAGATTAGACTTACTTCACACAGAACCATAGAGGCAGGTATGCTTTTAATACAATAATAAAAATTAAACTTTCAAAGATCAGAGCTTTGCCAAAGAGAATGGCATGCCTTGTGAGGTTGGCAGGTCTGTTTCTGGAAGTTTTCAAGGAAAGTATCTTAGGGTCTTTGGAGGCAGAGCCTGAAATCTTATAAAATGATTTCTTGAGGGAGCAGCCTCAGGAGAAAACAGTGGAGTCACAGAAGCAGGATAGGTGAGGCGGGAGAAGCTGGGAAAAAATATAGGTGAAGCTGAAATCCAGCCTCAACCTGATCCTGCAAAGGGTTCTAGAGAGTGAATAGTGCCAAAGTTGTCTTGTCTTGAGACAAGGGAGGCAGGTTTCCTGTGCTTCAATATCATCCATCCATTGCCTGTGAGCTGCATGGTAATTTTTTTAGCAGGTATGTATGGGTTGGAGAGGAAGAGTTGTCACAGGCATCTCCAGGCAAGGCAGTTGTGTTGAAGACATCTTTTGGTGGAGGATACAGCTGAGAGCCCCCAATGGCAAACACCCATAGCAACTGGGGTTTGGAGGCATTGGTCAGGAAAACAGGATCTGTGTAGGACACCAATGGCACTTCCAAAGAGGATGGTTGGTCACATTCCAGAGTAGAGATGAAATAAGGAATCAGAAGACCTGTTCTCTAGTTTTAGTTTTGCTACTGATAATTTCTGATATTCCATTTCTTATATTTCTATGAAATAAGGGTATAGGAAATTGTGATTATTGAATTCTGTTTCCAAAACCCTTGATTCTAGGGTAGGATGCTGTGGGGGGGGGATAGTTCTTTGTGTGAAGACCCCTAGGTACAAGGGTGGTGAGAGGACAAAGACACAGTTTATTGCCATGATCATATACACTCCAAGCATTGTATTCATATTACAATGTGAATTATTTACCATTTCACCCATATTTTCCATTTTTAATGTATGTGATAAATAATATAGATGTTCACTTTAAAAGCATTGTGGAATTTATACTGGTTATTTTGCATCATGTGTTCTCTCAATCATTAGTTTCTAAGTG
Source organism: Spermophilus citellus (assembly GCF_964194105.1). Taxonomy (NCBI): domain Eukaryota; kingdom Metazoa; phylum Chordata; class Mammalia; order Rodentia; family Sciuridae; genus Spermophilus; species Spermophilus citellus. The sequence continues at coordinate 175,802,965 of NC_138184.1, read as the reverse complement.
AACAACCTTTATCTTCAAGGTGAGGGAGAATCCTTTAAGTAATATTGACATATTGCATTGAGTGGGATTATGAGTGAGTTAATGTCTGGGAAGAATTCCTGTGAATTTGTTTGTGTTATATGCATTGAACCAACTTAGGTTGCTATTTTCTTAATGGTCATTTTTAAGGCATGCATTCATTTAGGTATATGAATATTCAGCAATTAATAATGAGAATAATAAAATTCTCCTTGTCTGCAGGGCAGATTGACCTTTGAGAGCTGGAAGCCTTGCTGTTGTTACCTGGCCTCTTTTACTGATGAGAAAACAAAGGCCCAAAGTCATGCTGAGAAGGTCTATACTACTGTTCCCTCCCAGCTCAATTGTTATTTCCATTATGCTGCAAAAGTACATAACAAGTCAGATTCTGAAAAATTACAGATAATTGGTCGCACCATATGTCCTCAGTTAAAAGTATAGTTAACCCATGACGTGTGGTATCTTGAATAGCAGGATGCACATTTTCATGCTATCATCACCATACTGTGGTTCTCCCCTCTCTGTTTAGATTTCAGTGTGTAATCGATCCCCTCTTCCTTTCCATATGTTTCAACAAATTCATTTCCCACTATTTCCTAGTAAAGTTATAAAACAGGTAGATTACTTTCACTTTTAACCTTTTTCAAATAAAGATAATTTTTCCCCTAGGGTTTTACAACCTTCAAGAACAAAATAAACATCGTAGTATGCTGATATTGATTCTACCTATAACAACAATATGACTAGTGCCATGGGAATGGTGCTAATATTTTTCATTCTTGTACTTTCTCCTGCTCGTATGTTTGCATCTGCTTAGCTGCTGGGCTTATAATATTGCAAGGCCCTGGGACACAGAAAGGAGAACAGTACACTGCCTGCATTACTATTTCCCTTATTACTTTCCAAATGAAACTATGGGTCTCTTTTGAAATACTTTATTAAGAGGAGGAAAACACTATCTTTTTTCTATACAATTCAATGTGAGTGGTACCAATGGTGATTCTATAGATTTGGTGATTCTATAGAGTGTGTGTGTTTTTGAAGATGATTCTTCATAAGTTCCTTACATTTCTGCACATTTTGTAAGTGGAGGTACTTACTATCTTTATTCAGAATTATCTTCCAAGGATTTGTATAAGTAAACTGCTCTGAAATATAGTACCTCCCTATGAAACAGAGGACAAATGAAGATAATAATAAAAAATAAAGATAAAGATAATGTCTCCTGAGTAACAAAGATTGGGCTGGTTGGATTATATACCTTATAAAAGATTGAGGTTCCTTAAACATTATTTATTTTAACATCATGACTTCATTTATTATTAAAATGTTTACAAATTCCTGGTATTTGAGGATGTCATGACTAATGACTGATTAAGATATGGACATTGAACCCCAAATATATGAAGCTATTTTGAGCAAAAAGAACAAAGAGCAAATGCTGAGAGCCATTGCCAAGTAGGAATGATGCATCGAAATTTTATTGTCAGCCTACCCCATGTTGCTTAGAGGAAGGACTCTCCATTGTGGAAATGGGCTTGTCTTAAACTCAGGTCATTTGCAGTGACATTGCATGTATGCTTGAGTAAGGTGACCTTGCTCAAGGACCAGGGCGGATCCGGGTTTAGGGCGGATCAGGTTTTAGGGAGTATCCCGCTCTTTGGGTTTAGGGCGGTTCCAGGTTTAAGGTGTACTCTGCCGAATAGGGTATATCCTGCTGATTAGAGCCTGGTGGAGTACATGAATTTTGCCCAGAATGTAAAATTTCCCCAGAACGTGATTGTAGAGGGCTGGTGTGAGTTCGGGAATAAAGAATTGCTGTCTCTAATCTACAAAGCTGTGAGTGGCTCGTGATTTTGTGCCCAGCCAGACTGCGGCAAGCAAAGCGTTACATTACTTGACTTTGAATATACCACAAAGCTATGAATTTAAAATAGCATGGTATTTGCATAAAAACAGATACTGAAACAGAAATAAATCCACACATTCTTAGCCAACTGATTTTTGACAAAGGTGTTAAGATGTATTGTAGAAAGGACTGTCTTTACAACAAATGGTGGTGGGAAAACTGGATATCTATATGCAGAAAATTGAAACTAGACTTATATCTCTCACCGGTTATAAAAATCAAATAGTTATAAGGTCTGAAATCATGAACCTACTAGAAGAAAACACGAAAAGATCCCCAAAATACAGGAAACAAAAACAAAAATAGACAAATAGTATTTCACCAAATTAAAAAGCTTATGTACATTAAAGGAAACAATCAACAGAGTGAAGAGACAATCTGTAGAATGGGAAAAAATATTTGCACACTACACATTGTTAATAAACAATATATAAGGAATTCAAACAACATAATAGGAAAATAAATAAAATAAAAAACAACTAATCCAATTAAAAATGGAAAATAGATCTAAATAGACAATTTTCAAAAGAAGTCATACAAATGGCTAAGAGGAACATGAAAAAAAAATGTCCAACACTACTAATCATCAGGGAAATTCAAATCAAATCCACAGTGAGATATCACATAATTTCAGTTAGAATGGCTGTTATCTTAAAGGCAAAAGATAACATGTGCTGGTGAGGATGTGGAAAAAGGAAATTTACCCACTGTAGATGGAAATGTAATGTAGTATAGCCATTATAGAAAATGATGTGAAGTTTCCTCAAAAAATTAAATATAGAAACACTAAGTGATCCAGTAATCCTTCTACTGAGTATGTATCCAAAGGGAATAAAATCACTGCATGAAAGAGATATACACACTCCCATGTTTATTATAGCACTGTTCACGATAGCCAAGAAATGGAAACTTCTAAATGTCCATCAATTGTTGAATGGATAAGGAAAATGTGGTCCATATATACACAGTGAGTATTATTCAGCCATTAAAAGTATGAAGCCCTGTCATTTGTGACAATATGGATGAAATTGGAAGTCATGATGTTAAAATAATTAAGCCAGAAACAGAAAGAAAAGTACCATATGATCTCTAAAAAAGATTGATTCCATAATAGTTTAGAGTGAAAAGGTGGTTACTGGATGCCGGGCAGAGTAGAGGAAAGGGAAGAATGGGAATAGGTTGATTAATGAGTACTATGTTATAGTTACATGGGAATCCTGGTGTTCTGGGGGAGAGTGTGGTGACTATAGGTGATGATATTGTAATATATATATATATACACACACATACATATATACATATATATATATCTCACATATACACACATTATATATATTTAAAAAGGTCTAAGAAAAGATTTTGAGTGTTTTTACCTTGAAGAAGTGATAATTCAGAGATAGATATCTTTATGCTGATTTGGGGGTGAAAGGAAAGTGACCACAACACTCGGAGTGACCAAAAGATCTTTATTGCAGCAGTGCAACAAAGAGAAAAGAAGGAAGGAAAGAGAGAGAGAGAGAGAGAGAGAGAGAGAGAGAGAGAGAGAGAGAAGAGAAGAGATGAACAGGGAGAGAGCAAGAGCAAGAGAGAGACAGAGAGTGCGCGCAAGAAAGATAAAGAGAGCAAGAGAGAGAGAGAGAGAGAGAGAGAGAGCAAGAGAGAAAGAGCAAGAGAGAGAGGGGCCTGGCAGGAGGGAGTTTTTATAGCCCAAATCTAATGGGGCCTCTGGGTCTGTAAGCTGCCTTGTTGGCCCAAGGTGGGTTGAGTGCTCAGCCTTGAGCGGGACTTGACACAAACAGGTGATAAAGGACCAGATAGAGGGGGGTTTGAGTGTGTGGGCTATCTTGCAGCCAACATCTGTTCAGCCTGCCCTGTAGACAACACAGTTCAGCCTGCTCTGCACCCAACATTCCTCCCTTTTTGTTTTTCCAAGTGACATGGGGGACAGCGTAAAGTCCTCTGGCTACTTCGTGCTTAATGGTGGGCGGCGTTAGACCTAGAAGGGGAAGTGGAGGAATGTTCGGGGGACAGGTCTGAGAACACCAGGGCAGCCAGAAATAACACTCAGTGGCTACAGACAACTACTGTGGAAGGGGTAAAGTCCATAAAAGTTTCTTGAAGCCGCAAGTCCTCGATGGCATCAAACCAGTCCTGGATGGAGGAGATTCTTGGTATCAGCCAGTGGTCCTGCAGCAGGGACTCTAGGAAGTATTGGAGGTGGCTTGGTTGAATCGAGTAATGTTAAGGGTGACAGACTGATTGCAGCCAGTGGAAGGGCAATCGCCTTGACCCATAAACTGGGAGTGGGTGGTGTCATCCTGGTGTCATGTCGCTTGGATGTAGAAGCAGTATCTGTGGTTTGAGATAAAAACTTGAGAGAGAATAATGATTAGTAAAAGAAGAAGAGGGTTGGCGAGAAATTTTGAGTTTGGTGGGCATGGTCGAAGTCTAGGACTGGACATTTGGAACAAGTGCCTTTTTAAGGTGGGAGAAAAGGTACCAGGGGGAGTTTAGGTTTGAGGCTTTCTTGTGGGGATACTGTAGAGCAGACAGAATAAGCAGAGTGGACGTGCTGGAGAGAAGTTCTCATTCCTATGAAGTGAAAGAGGGGTTGTGAAAACTGGAAAAAGGGGTTAGAAAGGGTTTTAGAAGGGCACAGAGTCTCTGGAGCCAGAGGAGTTGGTCATGAGTCGTAGGTCTCCATCTTGGGCATCAGGGCTGGTAGTCTTAAAGAAGTAGTTGATTGACCAGCTTGTTGGTGAATTTGTGTATCTGATCTTGCAGGAACTTCTGTAGGCAATTTAATAGACATGGTCCTATTAGGAGAAACATAGAGAGGACTAATAGGGGTCCTGTGAGGGGGAGGAGCCAAGGCCATACTTGACTGAACATTCCCCATGGAGCCTGTTGGCTTAGTTGCTGTCTCCTCTTTTCTAACTGTTCTTGTCTTTCATTACTCCAGGAATGACTGTGTTTTGGCTTAACTGGTTTTGGTAGGTGTTTAAGATCAAGCTGGTCAAAACTGACTTTGTTTCTATCTATTGTTAAGAGTCAGCCGAGTTCCCATAGGGGTCACTGGTGGGGGAACTTGAGAGCAGCTTCTCAGTTCTACTAGTGCCATTTGCGCTAGGATGGGTCCAGGTCTTGCTTGACCATGTGGCTTCCCTTGGAAGCATCAGGGATGTCTCCTGTCTCCAATGACCCTCCTATTCACAGCAAATGCACTCATTGGTTTTCCATTTTCCAGTGGTCTCAATAATCTCCCTGATCAGGAGGTTATGTGGCCCAGAGTTGCAAAGCTCTTTAGAGAAGTTCCCTGTTCCCTGGATTCAGACTGACTCAGAGGGCCAGAGCCAAATATTGGTTTTCTTGGCCATTTTAATTTAACCTTAAGTCTTGATCTCAAACACCCAGCAAAGTCAGTTTCACCCTAAATTAAGAGTATTGGGCTTTAGCTGAAGTCTGGCCTACTTTGGAGTAATTCTGACATGTAGTAAGATGGGAGGCATAGCCTTATCTCAGGTAAGCCAGGGCTCTTTATAAATCTTAGGTAAAGTGTTCTAGTATTGAAGCTGATCTTTTTTTGTTTTAAATATCATTTTATAAAGTTTATATATGCTGTTGCTTGATGTCACATGAATACTAGGTAATACAGTATATTACATTTAAATTGTACCCAGTGTATAAAACTTTATATTAATCTTATTGATAACAGGTCCAGTTATAGAACATTAAATGATATAAATAAATCTCCGATATGTTGTTTTTATAAGCCTAAAATAACCATGCAACCTTTTGGAGAACATTAGCTTGATATAATTTTTTAAAGCTTCTATCTTAATGACTTATATACCTGGAAAATATGAACACATTTAATATACAGAGAAGAGTAATAGTACCATAATTATTATTGATGTTTTTATATTAATCAAATTTAGCTTTTAAAGAAATAACATATTACAATATTGCAAAATAACAGTTGTTGTTTAACCATAGTTGTATATACAGACCTTCTTTAGCACTTACTTAAACCCTCTTATTTATTTAATAGACTCTCTTATCCAGAAACACATTTTCCTTCTATTAAATCCATACTTAGAACCTTCTAATTTCTCTTTCCTATCTATTAACTCTTTTTTTATTCACACTTTGAAATAATCCTTGTAAATTTCTGAATTTAGGCAAATTATTCCATTTTAACAAGAGATATTTTGTTATTTGCAACACACAATTAATCACATCTGTTGACCATTTCATGAAAACATGAACAATGTTTAGGTATATAGAATTGTAGGGACAGACAAGGCCAGGCACCTAAGATAGCACCGAAGATAGGGAAACAGTCTTATTTGGTTGCAGCCAGATTCAGAGGGCACTGCTTCTGTTGTAATCAATTAATCCCCCGAACCCCAAGTTTAGGTTGTTTCAGAATTTTGTACCCAACATGTAAGGGAAGGGGCTCAGAAGTTCACAGTCTGCAGAAGTTCACAAAAAGCAGTTTTGTTTTTTTTTTTCCCTCTGTTCTGGACAAGTTAACCCTTCAAGGACACTTGGGAGGGGGAGAGCTTTTTCTTCCCTTTCTCTCCTCTTCCCTCCACCCTCCCCACCCCTGCCAGCTGTTATCATGGAGCCCAGTTGGGCTTCCTTATCTTAGACATGTAGCCTTCTCTGTGAAGCCCCAGCTCAAAGCCAGAGGCCTTGTTTTACATATTTTGTGAAAAACTAGTAAGGGGATGTTCAGCTTTTTGAGTGCTGATTTTTCCAGTGACCAAGTAAAACAGGGCAACAGGAAAATAGGAAGTATATCTACATTAAACTTTTTTTGTAGAGATTCTTTTGCTGAAAGTCCTAAAATCAGCCATGGTGAAGATTTCTGGAGAAGATCAGTTAAGCCTTTTCTGTGGGCCTGGGTAGGGAGGGGGAAGATGGGAAGGCGGGGCTGAGAGCAGCTTGGTGGATCTGAGAATGAGGAAGGAGTGATGTAAAAGAATAGGATTTTTCCTAGCAAGGAAAACTTGAGCAGTAGAATAGGTAGAACAGAGGGGAGGATGGGAATGAATATCCCAAAAAGCCTGTAAGGGACAATTCTTAGTAACCTGTTTTCAGTGATGACAAAGCAACTTTAAAGGCCATTTTCACCAGATCTCTGATAGGGGTCCAAGGGCTCTCCTCAGCTCATTTGAGCTTTGGGATAGCTGGTAAGAGGACCTGGTGGGACCTGGTGTGGGCACTGACAGAAGAAGAGAGGAGTGAGTGGGTGGAGGGATTCCTTCAGTACCTGCTACCTCAGAAAAGAGGCAATGGTTTGAGGAAAGGCGGTTGTTTAGTTTTTGATCTAGTGAGTGGAGAGGAGAAGTCAGGTTGTTCACGTGGGGGAGACAGTGGAGGGGCTGGGGCAGAAGGTTGAGGGTGAGGACCTATTTGAGCCGGGCTATAGGGTGGAAATTCATCAGTAGGGTTAAAAGTAGTGGATGAGTCCGGAGGAGGAGAAGATTGGGGATCAGCGGTTGTGGGTGTTGGTTTGCAAGCTAGAAAAATTTGCAGAGGTCTGCAAGAGGTGCAGAGAGCACAAGCAAGTAGAAAGCTTTGATGTAGCAGCGTTTTACTCATTTTTTCGAATGCTCACAGTAATTGTAGAGATCCCTTAGAATGGAGGGATCCAGGGACCCAAAAGGGGGGCCATCTGCTTTGGTTGTCTAAGGGATAAGTGAGCCAGGCCTGGGTGCTATATTTGATCAATTTTGGGGGTTTGATGTCTGGTGTCAAGGAGAGAGTTTTGAGGTTATCCAAGAGGCATTGTAGGGGAGAATCGACTGGCAGAGAGGACACATTACCCATGTCGCAAAGTAGTATAAGGAGGAGGGAAGGGGACACAAACTTGGTATAGAGGAGAAGGAAGGAGATGCAATCATAGTATAAGAGAGAAGGAGGAAACTGATTTATTGGCAAAAGGGGCATCCCCGCTAGAGCCAAAAATCAGGAGTGCCTTAGTGGCAGGTTCGAGCTGCAGAGATTGGTCGTCACCGAATCCTGACAGTCGAAGCTCTCATCCTGGACGGAGCCGGAGCAGTGGGAGACCTTGGCCAAGGCTTTTCTTTTCGGGACCCCTCCTGGAGAGGCCGGAGACTCGCAGGGCCACAGGGCCGGAAAGAGGGGAAAGAAAGAGACAGGGGAAGAGGGAGGAGGGGGAGGGTAAGCGTCTCTCTGGCGGCTGAGTCTTGAAGGTGTGAAGACTAGGATTTTAGGAGAGCCACCAAGATGGTGAAGGTCTGGGTGGGGTGTGATGTTCAGTTCTCTGTTATGTGTTCCTGGAGGTTACACAGTCCTTCGAGGGAGACCTACAAAGCCTATGCTGGGAAATTACCAGCTGGGAAGGGGAGGGAATAATTTTGAACCCAGGAGTCTATTCTGCCCTAGGAAGGAGTCCCTGAGGGCCACCGTGGCCTTGAAGGCTGTGGTGGGGTGTTTTCCTCCCCGCAGGTGGGCAAAGAGGTTTGCCGGACAATCAACAGTCAAATCCTCCTGACACCACCTTTGGGTTTAGGACTCCAGGAAGGGGAAACTCACCAATCGAAGGTCGGTGGTGGATGGAGTTCTGGCAGTTGAGAAAATGGGTTCAGGCCTGGGTTCAGGCCATCTGGTGAGTGGCACTTCCGAAGGAAGAGGGACCCAAAAGTGGGTTTTAACCCTCTCCCGGGTTTCGGCACCAATGAAAGGAAAGTGACCACAACACTCGGAGTGACCAAAAGATCTTTATTGCAGCAGTGCAACAAAGAGAAAAGAAGGAAGGAAAGTGAGAGAGAGAGAGAGAGAGAGAGAAGAGAAGAGATGAACAGGGAGAGAGCAAGAGCAAGAGAGAGACAGAGAGCGCGCGCAAGAAAGATAAAGAGAGCAAGAGAGAGAGAGAGAGAGAGAGAGCAAGAGAGAAAGAGCAAGAGAGAGAGGGGCCTGGCAGGAGGGAGTTTTTATAGCCCAAATCTAATGGGGCCTCTGGGTCTGTAAGCTGCCTTGTTGGCCCAAGGTGGGTTGAGTGCTCAGCCTTGAGCGGGACTTGACACAAACAGGTGATAAAGGACCAGATAGAGGGGGGTTTGAGTGTGTGGGCTATCTTGCAGCCAACATCTGTTCAGCCTGCCCTGCAGACAACACAGTTCAGCCTGCTCTGCACCCAACAGGGGGCACTTATAGGGGCTTTTCCTGTGTCTTTCATGACTGATGATAACTCTCTGCTCTACCTTCTAGGAGATAAGATCTAGTCCTAAATCCTGTTTGCCTTGGCAGGAGTGAAGGCAACCAAGGACTCTCTGTCCATCTGAGCTTCAGCAAGATGAAGCAGCTCAGAGTTCCATTTGTATTAACATAGACCTCACCCAGCCTGGGCAGAGGGCTGCTGACTCCAGCTGACCTAGAACATTGCCCTCCAAACTAGCGTTCAATCCCATCTCCTAGGTCAGAATTGTTTGCTTTCCTCACTAATCAAATGGCATCTGGAACAAAGAGCAAAAAGAGGGGAGGAGAAAAATAAAGGATTGAGTTGAGGGGATTGAAAGGTCTTCTGGTTGCCTCAGGCAGAGTGTGATGGGGTTAAATTGAAGCCATCTGGAACAGCATCAGAGTTCTGCTCTACTCCTATACCCACTTCACAGAGTGACTTCAGCACTAAAGGATAAAAAAGCAGAGGAAAGAGAGGAGTGGGAGAGGTTGATTGAAGAGTACTAAGTTATGGTTAAATGAGAGAGAGAAATTCTGGCACTCCTTTCTGGAACAATGTGGTGATTATAGGTGATAATGTACTGTGTATATGTGTGTGTGTGTGTGTGTGTGTGTGTGTGTGTGTGTGTGTATGCAGAAGAAAGAATTTTGAGGGTTTTTATTATGAAGAAGTGATAATTGTTTGAGAGATAGATAACCTTGATGGTGATTTGGACATTATACAACATATACATGTATGCAAACATCACGTCATCACACTATAAATATGTATAGAATCCCTCTAGTATTTAGAATCTAAAATACTTGCCAGTGTTTTACCTACTTGCTTGAAAAATTCTGTAATCTATTATCTACAAACTCAGTAAATATTAGTACTCATTTAATAGCAGTAATGTGACAGATCACCTGATGAGAATGCCAGTCCTGAATAATTATTGACACTAAATCATAAAACTCTTAAATTCTTCATAACTTGAGTTACATACCATGGATTCTCTTCTTAGTAATCATTCAAGTAGTCAATCCGACATATTGTATGGCAAAAAATATGTTCCAGCTTTATTTTTACATTTACAAGTCATTTCTAAATATAAGTAGTAATTCAATTTTATGATAAAATACATTTTGAAATTATTAAAAATATTTTCTGGGATTTTTTAGGATAAGGAATAACCCTCACAAAAGCCAATGCAAATCAGGAAATGCTGATTTGTATATAACTTACTCCAGATGACCTTGACTAAGCACTCAGCATAAACCATATATAGCAGCCATTTGAACAGTTTGGAAAACTCTCTGCTGGGCTCATATTTAATGTATGCAATAGTTATTAAAGATATTGGAGAATTTTCTTTTCTAGATGTATTGTATTTAGTCTTCCTGCTCTAAAATGTTTGTGACTGTCCTGCTTTTAGGACCTCCCAACTTAGCCCCTGGCTCACTGTACTTCAACCAATACACCTGACATTTCATCATAAGCTCTAATATTTTAAAGAAGATTTTAAAAATATATAAAGCTAACATTCTATAGATGTACATATGCTTTTTGTTAGAATATGTTCTTGGAAATCATGGTAAATTGGATAATCAAATGTCAGATTGTCGCCACACCTCCAATCCAGAGAGTGGGAGGAGAGGCCTGCCTGCCCTGCACCTGGAGATATGGAGTGAGCCAGCCCTCGTGGGGTTCCTTATTCACCAAAGTGTGGCTCCACAGTCCAACATCAGGGTACATATAGGCTTGAGGCTGCCACCACCACGAAACTGGGATATCGAGTCTATCAAGGGACAATAATAAGGACCTGGTAAGACATCACCAAGGTCCCTTGTGGGCCTGGCTGAACCAGAGGTTTCTCTAGTAGGAGTGTTAACAGTTATCCTGTTGCTGAGGTAATAGGGAGTCTTGCATGGAGTTGCCTTCTCCTACTAACAGCCAACTTCTTATGGTTACCCTCTCACTTGTCACATAATCTAATACCTCCATATTCTCATAAACATTTCAGCCAACCCCCCAGACCCACCTTCTACCATTAGAAACAGTAAACCATTATGCAAACATATGGACTATAAGGTAGAAGATAACTCATCATTTCTAATTATAGTGACAAAACTATAAATGTAAAAATAGAAGCTGATATATGGCTGCTCATTGGGTACATTGAGTGCTGTAATATTGATCTCTCCCTTAAAAGTGAGGTATTGGTAACCTACAGGGACACTATAGGACAATAGGGCAGAAGCTGTAATACCATCAGATCTACAATGCAAGAGAGGAAGACTCATAGACATCATAAAAATATGAGGAAGGAAAGTGCCCCAAACAAACCAAGATACTACAACAATAGAAACCATAGATAGCAGTAGGTGAAATGTCAGAGAAGGAGTTCAGAATATACATAATTAAAATGATTTGACAATTAAGGAAAGACCTGACTGAGCAGATACAGGTAAAAATCGATCACTCCAACAAAGAGATAAGAGAACAAATACAGACAATCATTGATCACAGCAACAAAGAAATAAGAGAGAAAATACACGTTGCAAGAGATTACTTCAAGAAAGAGATAGAGATGCTGAATTAAAAAAAAAGACCAAACAGAAATCCTTGAAATGAAAGAATAAGCCAATTTAAAAAATCAATAGATTACATCACCAACAGACTAGATCACTTGGAAGTCAGGACCTCAGACAACGAAGACAAAATATACAATCTTGAAAATAAAGTTGACCTCACAGTAAAAATAGTAAGAAACCATGAACAGAACATCCAAGAACTATGGGATGCCATCAAAACACTAAATTTAAGATTTATTAGGACAGAGGAGTGTTCAGATATTCAAACCAAAGGAATTCACAATCTCTTCAATGAAATAATAGCAGAAAATTTCCCAAGCATAAATAATGAACTGAAAAATCAAACACAAGAGGCCTAAAGGACACCAAATATACAAAATTACAACAGATCTACATCAAGACCATTATAATGAAAATGCCTACCATACAGAATAAGGATAGAATTTTAAAGGCTGCAAGAGAGAAAAATTGGATTACCTGACCAATTTGGATCACAGCAGATTTTTCAATCCAGACTCTCAAAGCTAAAATATCCTGGAACAACATATACCAAGCTCTAAAAGATAATGGATGCCAACCAAGAATCCAGCAAAATTAAGCTTCAAATTTGATGATGAAATAAAAGCCTTCCATGACAAATAAAAGCTAAAAGAATTTACAGCAAGAAAGACTGCACTACAGAACATTCTTGGCAAAATACTCCATGAGGAGGAAATGAAAAACAGCAATGAAAATCAAAGGGAAGAACTATAATAAAGAAAAAGCCAACCGAAGGAGAAACCAAGTCAAGCTAAATACCAAAAATAAACAAAAATGAACAGTAATACAATTCATGTCTCTTTCAACCCTTTTGGATAAATTTTTACACATAAAATTTTTAACTACAATATCATCTAATTTTTCAGGTTTTTGTTTATTTTGTATTTTTTGTTTTTCATTTCTCTTCACAAAGTTACACAAATATTTTCTTTAAAAGTTTTATCATTTTAAACGTTATATTTTAATATGTAATAATTTGGTATATGTATATACATTGCCTGTGAGGTGAGTTATATTTTACTCTCTCATAATTAAAAATCCATTATTCAAGATTCAAGGATGAAAAAGATCAATCAGAGTAAAAATTGTTTAATAAGGTATTTATAAAGGTAAGGGCAAGGTTGAGGGAAACTAGCAAATTTTGTGAAGCACCCTTCCTTCTGTAAACTTGGAGAGGTAGGAGGTGAAAAAAGAGAGCCATTATGAAAAACTTGTAGGAGAAGGTGACCTAACTGAAGTTATTCCCACCAAAAGCAGGTAGAAACCAACTCACAGTCTAATAGAGTCTTATAGGGAGGAATAAAACACCTTGCTCTACTCTTGTATATTCTAAGTTCATCTCTTTGGTGTCTCTTTCTGATGGAACTCAACAAGAAACCATATAACAAGGGGACTTATCAGGCAGCCTACAGCATATGTCTCACAAAAAGGTGAAAGATGGAGAAAGGAGCCAATATGGCAGCCACTGGTCACATGAGGCTGCTGAGTATTTGAAATGTGTTTAGTCTGAATTGAGGTGTGCTATGTGTTAAATAGACATTGGATTCCAAAGGATTACTAGGACAAAGAAAATGAACATGAAATATCTTACTGACAATTATTTTCTTTGAAAATTATGTTAGTAATCCATTGGGTTAAGTGAAAATATATTAAAATTAATTTCTCTATTTGTTTAAAAAAGAAGTAAAGGAGAACAAGGTAACAAATTCTGTATCTTCACAGTAGTACTATATATCCATATTTATATGTTGTCATTTTTTATATTTGTGTTATAAAAATTCATATAACTTTAAAACTGAATAGGGCAAATTGTACCATATATAAATTATATCCCAACAAACATGACTTTAAAAAGAAATCTAGTTCATGATGTGTTTTAACAGTACTGGGCACATACTAACTACCTGATAAATAATGGCTATTGCTCTCTCTTTTGTTACATAGTTATACTTTACCAGTCAAAACTAATTTGGTTTAAAATTGAATCCTATATCCTAGAACATTTAATTACTGCATTTAATTTTGTATAACATTATGTTCCTCCAACAATTCCCTAGTGTTTATGAGACCTCTTTGTTCTCAGTAACTGTGGTTTTTCAACCACGGTGAGTTTCAGGAATATAAGTTCTGTGTTATAAATACCATGTCTGATGAGAAATTATTCTATGTAGAGTACTTATTAAATGGTGCTGGGAAAAGTGAATAACTCTTTGAAAAAAAAAGCTAACATGATTACAGAAAATAAATTTCAGATACATTTAGAGATTGAAATGTATTAAAAAAAGACAAAAACCATACCAAAAAAACAATATAAAAATCTAGAAGAAAACATAGACTTTTAATAAAATACTTCAGCATTTATGAAAATAAATAATCTGACATTTTTCATATACTATTGGTTGGGGAATAAATTGATACAACATTTTTGGCAGGAAATTTGACAAATACATATCAAGGAAGAATGAAAGAGTCTCTATAATATACAAAATAGAGAGAAGCTTCCTAACTCACTCTGTACTGCCTTAGCCTCGATATCAAAACTATGCAATAAAAAGTACAAAAGACTATAATCTATTATCATTTATAAAATAAATAATTCTAGATAAAATTTTAGAAAACAGAATCCGATAGGATGTTCAAACAATAATATCGCGTGACTTAGTAGAAGCCATCACAGAATGCCCAGGAGTTTGAACATTTATATATGAATTTATTGATTTAATCTATTTATCATTTATCTATTTATCTATTCATTTATCTATGAATATAGGAAAGAATATGACTATATGAATATCTAAAAATCCCCAAAGCATTTGAAAAATTCAACATTTATTTATGGTAATACTTATAATAAGAATAAAAATATCTAGTTTTAAATATATATATAAAGAAATTCTTCAGTCTGGTAAATATTTTATACTAGAAATTTGCTGTGAATTAATTTTCCTTGTGAAACACAGATTCATTTCTATTAGAGTCACAACAAACTTACCATCTACTTCTAGTTAGCATTTTGTTGTGCTTCTTAGTATCATGAAACACAAAAAGGAGGAATGATATTGAAAAAAAGAATCTAATGGTCAGTATCTACAGGTGATATTTTCTTATCCAGAAAATTCAAGAGACTTGATAAAGCTATTTGAATTTATATAAAAGTTCAAAATAGGGAGCAGTTCAAAATCAATGTACAGAACTCATTTAGAAATAAATAATTAGAAAAACATGATGGAAAAATGATATTACTCACAATGGCATCAAGCCCCATAAATGACCTAAAAATAAATTTAACAAGAAATATGAAATACTTTTATGAAGAAAACTATAAAACTTTCCAGGATTTTATGTGTGTAGGGAAACCTGAATAAATGGAGAGATATAATCATGTTCCCAGATGGAAGAATTCAATGTTGTATAGCTGTCCAGTATCTCAGATTAATCTGTCAAATTAAAGTATCTCAGTTCTAATCCCATTAAGAATCTTTATGGAACTTGAAAAGTGTCTTTTGACATTCATAAAGGAGGGAAAATGAGCAGAAATGTCTATGAAAATGTTTGGGGAAAATTAGCTGTAGTGGAGATTTACTTTATTAAATAGCAAAAATACACTATAAAACAACATGAATTAGTCATCTATTGTTGGTAACAAAGTTCCTCCAAATTTGGCATCTTAAAACAAATATTTATTGTCTCACAGAGTTTCTGAGAATCAGGAATCTGGGAGTGGCTTCCTGATTCCCAATATGCTCTGATGTTGCAGTCAAGATGATGGCCAGGGCTGCTGTCATCTGAAGGGTTTGGAGAATCTACTCTCAGTCCCTTCAGTGGGATGTTAGCAGAAAGCTTCTGTTTCTTACTGCTCTGTGCACATAACATCTGCTTTGCCCCAGAGCAAATGATTTTGTCATTCCAAAATGGAGGTGACATACAATCACTTCTGCATATACTGTTAGTCACATAAACCAACACTAGTACAATAAGAGAGAGGATTACAGAGGTGTGAATAACAGGAGCCACAAATCACTGGAAGCCATCATAAAAGCTCCCACCATGCACAGCTCCATTAACCGTGGTATTAGCATAGAAAGAGATAAATGGGCCAATAGGACAACATCCAGATTCAGAAATTGGCTGTGTGTATATGGGAATTTGGTTTATTTTAAAGGTGCAAATTCAAATTAGTGAGGAGAACTGACATTTCAATACATCATGAAATTCACTGATCATTTATAAAGAGTTTCAGATTTCATCTATACCTTATACCATATACCCCCAAGTAAATTTCAGAAATGTTAAAGAGCATAAACATATATACTTAAAACAAATATAGGAATATTAAACCAGCTTCTAGTAGGGGTGCTTTTTTCTGAGTAATATGTAAAAATCAATAGTATTGAAGTAAAAGGATTGATATAATTCATTATAGTAACAAAACAAACTTTGACAGGACAAAATAAACACATAAAGACAAGTGAAATCTGGGAACAATTGTTAAGATACATTTTATATAAAACATATGTTCTCCAGATTGTATAAAGAGCTCCCATAATCTTTAAAGTACAGGGACAATATCAATAGTAAAAAGGACAAAGAGTGTAAACAAAACAATTTTTGGAAAAAGAAATACAAATGTCAAATGAACACAGGACATAAATTTCATTAGGAATCAGAGCAACACAACTTTGACAGGGGATTGCTTGACCTATTAGAATGGCAAAAATTAAAAATGCAGCTATGACCAAGAATTGGAAAAATACAAGAAAATTAGCACATTTTTGTTACTGGAGAAATGTGTGTTTGGTAAGACCTATCAAAATTTTAAAGATGAGTAGCTCTGAGGTAACATTACATATTTAGGAATCTATGATATGGAAATAGATGTGCACAAAGATGCAAATATATTCACTGCAACATTGTTTTAATGCAATAACAAAATAATTGATATAAAATGACTTTTAATAAATTTTAATAAATTATAGAAAATTCATGTTATGTAATAGTATGTAGCCATTTAAAAATTAAATAAATTGTATCCATTGAATGGAAATGATTGTAAGAAGTATAGAAAAAGAAGTCACAGAACAGTACTTATGGTATGATCACACTTACCACATATGTGTATGTGTAGAGAAAAAGAACTAAAACACTGCCCATGGAACTTTAAAAGTAGTAATCTCCTATGAAGAGTTTGGGAGGATAGGTAGTGAAGCGATATGTTCATGTTTTAGACTATATATTTATAAAATTTTTACAATAAAAAGATTCATATATTGTTAAGTTTTTTGTACTAGGTATTGAACTCAGGGGCATTCAACCACTGAGCCACATCCCCAGCCCTATTTTGTATTTTTTTTAGAGATAGGGTCTGACTGAGTTGCTTAGCTCCTCGCTGTTGCTGAGGCTGGCTTTGAACTTGCGATCCTCCTGTCTCAGCCTCCCAAACCGCTGGGATTATAGGCGTGTGCCACCATGCCTGGCTGTTCATAGATTTTTAAGATGAATTTTTTTAAAAAATCAAAAGTTTATACTTAATCAGATTCAAGATGACAGACTGAAAATGTTCATCAACTACCCATTTTTAAAAGTTTTTTTAAAATTATAACTGATATGTAATTGTACATATTTAAAGGATACAATGTAATATTTCATACATGTATACAATGATCAAATGAGAGCTACTCACATTTAATTAGCATTTACATCACTTCAAATGTTTATCACTTTCATGTTGAGAACATTCAAAGTCCTCTCTTCTGGCTATTTTGAACATATAACAAAAGGCTGTGGGACAGTAGAACTTATTTCTCCTTTCTAAATATACTTTGGTACTTGTTATCTAACTTCTCTGTATGTCCCCACCTCCCTACCCTTCCTAGCCTCTGGTAAACACTATTACATTCACTAACTTCTTTGAGATCAATCTTTTTTTTTTTTTAGCTTCCACATATGGAAAATACATTTTTTGAAGGAATAAAATCATAGTAGCATGACAAAATAAGTAGACCAGACAATTTGAGGAAGTCCTAGAAGATAGAAATCAGATAGGATCAATATATAAATTGGCAGAGAAACTAGAACAACAACAAAAATTAGAACCAGACCTCTAAGATAACATATGTTCTTTCCAAGAGACACCCCAGGGGGCTATAAAGTCAGAATCTGAATATGAACAGCAGGGATGGCCTGTAAAGTTGTCACTGGAGCAATAAAGTGGTATCAACAGGGCTTTCAGACCATGGGGTCAGCCAGATTCCAGATCCTCCCCAAATAGCGCATATGGAATGGCTACAAATTCTAAGTACTGCCCTCTGGAGGAGAGGGCAAGGGCTGAGATGGATGATGGGCCTGATGAATAAGTGGAATGAGCAGTCACAGACAAATGGGAACTCTGGGGCAGGTGTTTGGAATATGGGTACAGTGATCATCACTGCAGCCTTGCCTTGTGTAATAGCAAAAAGGAATGGGTGAATGAATGAGTGAAGTACACAACCAGAATCTGCATCAATAGGGAGTGCCAGAATGGGATACAGTATGCCCACATGAAACTCAGTGGCCATTAAAACCCAGACAAATCTATGTGTACTGATATGGAAAGATATCTGTACTATTTTACTAAATGGAAAGTAGGTTGTGGGGCACTATGCATATGCAATGCTGTTTTTAATTTTACTTTTAATTAATTAATTATTTTTTAAAGTAACTCTTTTATTTTCCTAAGGCTTAAATGGTTTCTGACTGGTATTTTAATAAACATGATCTAAAATTTTCATAGGGATAAACATGCTTATGTAACATTTTTATAACAAAAAATTTTCACACTTCTTTTTTATGACAATTTTTTATCTATTTTTAGTATTTTAAGTATTTTTTAAAATTGGTTTTATTTTTTTAAATACGTGGCAGTGGAATGCATCACAATTCTTATTACACATATAGAACACAATTTTTCATATCTCTGTTTGTATATAAAATAAGTTCACACCAATTCATGTCTTCATACATGTACTTTGAATAATGATGTCCATCACATTCCTCCATCATTGCTAACCCCTTGCCAGCTCCCTTCCCCTCCCACCCGTCTGCCCTATCAAGAGTCATGCTCCCTCCCATGCTCCCTCTCTCTACCCAATTATGAGTCAGTCACCTTGTATCAGAGAAAACATTTGCCATTTGTGTTTTGGGGATTGGCTAACTTTACTTAGCATTATCTACTCCAACTGCATCCATTTACCTGCAAATTCCATGATTTTATTCTCTTTTATTGATGAGTAACATTCCATTGTGTATATATGCCACATTTTTTTTTAGTCCATTCATATAAGGAGCCTATCTGAAAAGGATTAGAAGAATATGCCACAAACCATACACAATAGTTACTGATAGGGTATAGGAGTTTGGGGAGAGGGTCTGAAAGAGTGAAGATGATTTTCTAACTTTTTACTTCAAACACTGATAGTGTTTGAATTTATTCCATTAACAAATACGTTGTTTTGTAAATAAACATTTAAATAATTGCATTAGAAAACTGTGATTACAAATGTCTGGAAAGATACGTATAAAAATAGCAGCAGAGTTTCTCTCTAAGGCAGGAAATTTACAGTGAAGATTTACATTCTTTATAAATTTTTATATTACCTAGATTGTGCTTTCAGAAATAGCTATTAGGACAAGATGGAGTCTATTTCCAAGCCTGTTGCAGATAGGGGTTTCCATTTTATTTTTATTAAAAGAACAACACTAGTGACTGACCTATCACTTAATTATAACCTTGCTTCTAGACATCAGCTCTTTGAGTCTGTTGCAGTCATGGGTTACAATTGAAGCCTTCAATCAAGTATTAGGGTTGAAAGCAATCAAATGTTAGTTTAAATGTTGGTTTAACAATGAGTTCCCCGCAAAGAAAAAGCACCCTGATTTGTGGACACTTTTGTTTTTTTGTGGCGCAGGAGCTCAAGCCCACGCCTGCGGGGCAAACCCTCCACGCCTGGCGCCAGCCTTGCTGCCAATGGGAGTTCCGGGGCCAGGCTGGGGAGACATGCGCACAAGCGCTGGGATGGCCACCTCCCGGTCCGCCGCACCACTGACCCGGAAATGGTGAGTTGGGGTTTCTTGACTCAGATTTGCAAAGTTGATTTTCGACTCAGACACCTTCTTCGTGGTCACGTGGAAAGCCAGCCTAGAGAAGAGGAGAAGGTGGAGGGAGAGCTCCTAGATGTATGGTAGAGGGGAAGAGGCAGTTGCACCCGTGAGCCTCGCTGTTGGAGGCTGTTCCTGGCCTGGTGCAGGCAGAGGCCTCCATTTTGCTTTTTTTTTTAACAGAACATTAGAGTTACTGACCCTTCGCCTCACAACCCTGGTTCTGGACACCAGCTCATGAGGATCTGGTTACAGTGAAGGTGCTTAGGAAGCGGAGCTGTGGGTGTGAGGGGAAGACAGATGAGAGGAATAGAAGCTAACCCGAGGCCCACCTGTGCTCAATTCCAGTAAAGGCAGCTGTCAGCTTGGAATAGAGGTCTCGGTCACCCCCTCTTTTATTATGAACACAAGCCTCCAGTATGCTCTGGCTCTCTTCATGCTTATCTCGCGGTGCCGCCTTTTGTTTAAAAGGAAAAAGGAAAATGAAGTAAGCTGGAAATTCAGGCTGTCTGTGCCCTTCAAATTTATAAAAGCAGGAAAGAGAACTTGGCCACAATTCCCTTCCCAGTGTAACTATTTAATGCCAGCCACCCCCAACCAGTGGAAATCTCTGGATTTCTGTTGACTTTGTGCCTCACGATGACATGCCCACAGGACCACTAACCATGATGTGTTCCCTCCCCTCAATGGAATATGGTGCATTTGTCCCTCTTAGTCAGCACCTTCATTGCTCCTGTATATTCTTCATTGTAGCCAAAAGATGTGAGAGAAACTGGTTCCTGGCCACAAAGCAGAGGTGGGGACAGGTGGCTAGGACCTTGATTATTTCCATAGAAGGAAGCCACAGGGCAAAAAAAAAAAAAAAAAAAAAAAAAAATGGTTCTGGTTAACTTCTGAGGAATTGTGGCTCCAGTCTAAAACAAGCATCACTCTTAAAAAAAAAAATAGCTTTGCATTTTTCAACATATAGATTACATGTAAAAATTATTTGGATCAATAACTGTTAAATTTCACAGATTTGTTATTTTTTAAAGGGAAGCATGGATGCAGAGTCAATGGGGTGGTAATCATATGCATTTATATAAATAGAAATATTTTTATCTATATACACATTAGATACTAAATATGAATATGTTTATATAAAAATGTGATTTTCCCCCCTCATTTTAAATTTAGATTCAAGTAAATGCATCATCACTGAATGATGGAAAGAGTCAAGATGCTTTGCATGGTTTAAAAATAGAATTCTAGAGAACAGCTACATTTCTTTGCTAGAAATGGTAGACCATTTCCAAAATATGGTGGTGAAAGAAAGAGTGGGTTCTGAATCAGTAGTTTTCATCCTATTTTTCTCCTGAGCATGCAGGAAAAGTATGACCCAGAACAGTGGGTCGCCATGATAAGAGATTCTCAGGAGGTGGTCCATGGGATCTGGCATGAGAAATTCTTGTTTAAGGCAGCTTAATAGAATAAGGTGAGTGAGGCTGAGGAGACTGGGGAATATTAAAACTCAATTTCATCCTAAAGTAGAGAAAAGTTTATTAATGTATATGTGGGTTGAATGAAAATAATTATCTGTTAGTTTAAGAAATCTTTATTGAGAGCCTACTATTGTTATAAAAAACAAGCTAATGATGTAAAAAGGAAAATTAAATCTAATGCAGTTGCTTTTTTCTTACACAGGTGGGTATCTGAATCTGGCCAGCCAGGATTCATGAAGGTTTCCTGGCTTGGCTGCCAGTTACACTGTATTGCAGGTTGTAGGATACAATAGTGGACACACCAGGTGGAACTGTCATGGAGTTTCTGTTCCAGTTGGGTGGAGGTGAGAAAAAAGAGAAAACTAAATTTATCTGATGGTAATAAGATTAGAAAGACAATATAGCATGTTAAAGGGGGTCCCTTGTTTTTTGTAGAAGGGTTGGGAAACAGCCTCCTGACAATAGAATGAATTTGAGCAGAGATTTTTAAGAAAGGGACCAATGCAGATATCTGGAGGAGGTACTCTCTAGACATGGGGATCAGCAAAATCAAAGATCTTTCTGTGAGGCAAACTTGCTATTTTTAGGAATAGTCATGAGGCTATGTAACCCAGGAGGGTTGGAGGGTGTAGCAAGAACTAATGTCAGAGAAGGAACTGGTCTCCAGATCATGCCCTGAGGCCATTGCCAGGACTTTGGCTTTTTTAAAAAAATTATTTTAAGTGATACATAAAAATCTCAATAAATATATCTAAAGAAGTATATTTATATTTGCTTATATATTTAAATATATTCATATACTTAATATATATTTGCTTATATAATTAAGTATGTTTATATTTGCTAATATATTTATGTATAAATGGGGTAACATGATGTTTTGACACAAGTATACATTTTGTAATGTTGAAATCAGGTTAATTGTATCTCTTCAAACATTTATAATTTCTTTATAGTGAAAATTTTCAAAATCCTTTCTTCTATTTTTCCCTAGCTTTTTGAAATACACAGTACATTATTATTATCGTCTAGTTACCCTACCGTGCACTAGCACACAGAACTTCCTGCTCCTATCTGACCATAACTTAGTACCTATTGATCAACCTTCCTCCACCCCTTCTCATCACTAGCTTTTGCTTTGATCTGAGGATAAGTTAGGGGAGGTATTATGGTTTGGATATCAGGTGTCCCCAATAAGCTCATGTGAGAGACAATGCACAAATGTTCACGAGTGAAATGATTAAATTACAAGACCTATAATGTTATTCATGGACTAATCCATTTGATGGATTAATAATTTTTTAAAATTTATTTATTTATTCTAATTTGTTATATATGACAGCACAATGCATTTCAATTCATAGTACACATATAGAGCACAATTTTTCCTCCTGTCTCTGGTTGTACACAAAGTAGAGTCACACCCTTTGTGTCTTCATACATGTAATTGGGGTAATGATATCTATCTCATTCCATCACCTTTCCTACCCCCTGCTCCTTCCTTTCCCTTCCTCCCCTTTGCCCTATCTAAAGTTCTGCCGTTCTTCCCCTGTTCCCCGCCACCCATTTTCATTATGGATTAGCATCCTCATATCAGAGAAAACATTTGGAACTTTGTTTTTTTTTGAATTGGATAACTTAATTAAGCATAATATTCTCCAACTCCATCCATTTACCTGCAAATGCCATGATTTAATTCTCTTTTAGTGCTGAGTAATATTCCATTGTGTGTGTGTATGTATATATAAATATATATATATATGTGTGTGTGTGTGTGTGTGTGTGTATACACACACACACACACACACACACACACACACACACACACCACAGTTTCTTTATCCACTCATCTCTGAAAGGCATCTAGGTCAGTTCCACAGTTTAGCTATTGTGAATTGTGCTGCTATAAACTTTGATGTGGCTGCATTACTGTAGTATGCTGATTTTAGTCCTTTGGGTATAAATCCAGGAGTGGGATAGCTGCATCAAATGGTGGTTCCATTCTAAGTGTTCCAAGGAATCACCATACTGTTTTCCATATTGGTTGCACCAATTTGCAGTCCCATCAGAAATGCGTGAGAGTTCTTTTCTCCCCACATCCTTGTTGTTTGTATTCTTAATAGCTGCCATTCTGACTGGAGTGAGATGAAATCTTAGATTTGCATTTCTCTAATTGCTAGAGTTGTTAAACTTTTCTTTGTATATTTGTTGATTGATTGTATATCATCTTCTGAGAAGTGTCTGTTTAGTTCTTTGGCCCACTTGTTGATTGGGTTATTTGTTTTTTTTGGTGTTAAGATTTTTGAGTTCTTTATATATCCAAGAGATTAATGCTCTATCTGATGTGCATGTGGTAAAATTTTTCTCCCATTCTGTAGGCTCTCTGTTCACCTCACTGATTGTTTCTTTTGCTGAAAAGAAACTTTTTAGTTTGACTCCATCTCATTTATTAATTCTTGATTTTATTTCTTGCACTATAGGAGTCAATTGGGGCCTAATCCATCATGATGGAGATTTGGGCCTACTTTTTCTTCTGTTAGGTGCAGGGTCTCTGGTTTGATTCATAGGTCCTTGATCCACTTTGTTGAGTTTTGTGCATGGTGAGAGATAGGAGCTTAATTTCATTTTGCTGCATATGGATTTCCAGTTTTCCCAGCACCATTTGTTGAAGAGGCTCTCTTTTCTCCAATGCATGTTTTTGGCACCTTTATCTAATATGAGATAACTGTATTTATGTGAATTTGTCTTTGTGTCCTCTATTCTGTACCATTTGTCTACAAGTCTATTTTGGTGCCAATACCATGCCATTTTTGTTACTGTTGCTCTGTAGTATAGTTTAAGGTCTGGTATAGCGATGCCACCTGCTTCACTCTTCTTGCTAAGGACTGCTTTAGCTATTCTGGGTCTCTTATTTTTCCAGATGAATTTCATGACTGCTTTTTCTATTTCTATGTGTAATGTCATTGGGATTTTGATTGGAATTGCATTAAATCCGTATAGTGCTTTTGGTAGTTTGGTCATTTTGACAATATTAATTCTGCCTGTCCAAGAAAAAGGGAAATCCTTCCATCTTCTAAGGTCTTCTTTAATTTCTTTCTTTAGTGTTCTGTAGTTTTTACTGTATAGGTCTTTCAGTTTTTTTTGTTACATTGATTCCCAAGTATTTTTTTTTGTGTGTGTGTGTGTGGCTATTGTGAATGGGGTAGTTTTCCTAGTTTCTCTTTCAGAGGATTTGTTACTGATATACAGAAATGCCTTTGATTTGTGGGTTTTGATTTTATATCCTGCTCCCTTGTCAAATTCATTCTCTAGTTCTAGAAGATTTCTGGTGAATTTTTTGAGTCTTCTAGGTATAGAATCATATCATTGGCAAATAGTACTAATTTGTGTTCTTTTCCTATCCGTATCACTTTAATTTCTTTCATCTGTCTAATTGCTCTGGCCAGTGTTTCAAGAACTATGTTAAATAGAAGTGGTGAAAGAGGGCATCCCTGTCTTGTTCCAGTTTTAGAGGGAATGCTTTCAATTTTTCTCCATTTAGAATGATGTTGGCCTGGGGCTTAGCACAGATAGCTTTTAGAGATAAGTACCTGTTATTCCTAGTTTTTCTAGTGTTTTGAACATAAAAGGGCGCTGTATTTTGTAAAATGTTTTTTCTGCATCTGTTGAAATGATCATATGATTCTTATCATTAAGTCTATTGATGTGATGAATTACATTTATTGATTTCTGTATGTCGAACCAACAACCTTGCATCCCTGGGATGAACCCCACTTGATCATTGTGCACTATCTTTGTGATATGTTTTTGTAGTCGATTTGCCAGAATTTTATTGAGAATTTTTGCATCTATGTTCATTAGAGATATTGGTCTGAAGTTTTCTTTCTTTGATGTATCTTTGTCTTGTTTTGGAATCAGGGTGATATTGGCCTCATAGAATGAGTTTGGAAGTGTTGCCTCTTTTTCTATTTCATGAAATAATTTGAGGAATATTGGTATTAGTTCTTCTTTTAAGTTCTTGAAGAACTCAGCTGTGTATCCATCTGGTTCTGGGCTTTTCTAGGTTGGTATGGTTCTGATGGCACCTTCTATTTCATTGCTTGAAATTGACCTGTTTAACACGTGTATATCATCCTGATTCAGTTTGGGCAAATCATATAACTCTAGAAATCTGTTGTTGCCTTAAATATTTTCTATTTTATTGGAGTACAAATGTTCAAAATAATTTCTAATTATCTTCTGTATTTCTGTAGTGTCTGTCATGATATTTCCTTTTTCATCACAGATGTTAGTAGCATGGCTAAGGGCTTATCAATTTTATTTATTTTTCCAAGAAGTAAACTTTTTGTTTTGTCAGTTTTTCAATTGTTTTTTTATTTCAAATCTAATTTTAATTATTTTCTGTCTTCTACTGCTTTTGGTATTGATTTGTTCTTCTTTTTCTATGGTTTTGAGATGTAATGTTAGGTAATTTATTTGTTGACTTTTTCTTCTTTTAAGGAATGAACTCCATGAAATGAACTTTCCTCTTAGTACTGCCTTCTTAGTGTCCCAGAGACTTCAATATGTTGTATCAGTGTTCTTTTTTCCCTCTAAGAATTTTTTAATTTCCTCCTTGATGTCTTTTGCAACCCAAGTTCATTCAGTAGCATACTATTTAGTCTCCAGGTGTTGGAGTAGCTTCTATTTTTTATTTTGTCATTAATTTCTAATTTCATTTCATTATGATCTGATAGAATGCAGGGTAATATCTATTTTTGTTTGTGTGTGTGCTGAGAGTTGCTTTGTGGCATAATATATGGTCTGTTTTAGAGAGGATCCATGTGCTGCTGGGAAGAAAGTCTATTCACTCATTGATGGGTGAAATTATATATATATATATATATATATATATATATATATATATATATATACACACACACACACACACACATATATATGTTAAATGTAAGTTATTGATTGTAATATTGAGTTCTGTAGCTTATTTTCTTTGTTTAGCTTTTGTTTGAAAGATCTATCCAGTGATAACAGAAGTGTGTTAAAATCACCCGGAATTATTGTGTTGTGGTCTATTTGACTCTTGGACTTGAGAAGAGTTTGATGAACGTAGATGCTGCATTGTGTGGGGCATATATATATTTATAATTGTTATGTCTTGTTGATGTATGGTTCCCTTAAGCAGTATGAAATGTCCTTCTTTGTCCCTTTTGATTAACTTTGGCTTGAAGATGGAAACCCCTGCTTGTTTCCACAGTCCAGTGAGTGGTATGTTTTTTCTCAACTTTTTACCTTCATTCTGTGGATGTATTTTCCTATGAGATGAGTCTCTTGAAGGTAGCATATTGTTGGGTCATTTTAAAAATCCAATCTGCCAGCCTATGTCTTTTGATTGGTGAGTTTAGGCCAATAATATTCAGGGTTTTTATTGAGACATGATTTGTATTCCGGGTCATATTTGTTTATTTTTTGGTATTTAACTTAACTTGCTTTCTCCTTTGATTAGTATTTCCTTTAGTTTAATACCTCCCTCTGCTGATTTTCATTGTGTTTTTTGTTTCCTCCGCATGGAATATTTTGCTGAGGATATTCTGTAGTGTAGGCTTTCTAGTTATACATTTTTAAACTTTTGTTTATCATGAAAGGTTTTTATTTTGTCATCAAATATAAAGCTTAATTTTGCTGGATATAAGATTCTTGGTTGGCATCCATTTTCTTTCAGAGCTTGGTATATGTTGTTCCAGGATCTTCTAGCTTTCAGGGTCTGTGTTAAAAAGTCTACAGATATCCTAATTGGTTCCCCCCCCCCCATATATAATCTGATTCCTTTCTCTTGTGGCTTTTAAAATTCTCTCCTTATTCTGTATGCTAGGCATTTTCATTATAATGTGTCTTGGTGTGTATCTGTTGTGATTTTGTACATTTGGTGTCCTGTAACCCTCTTGTATTTGATTTTCCAATTCATTCTTCATGTTTGGAAATTTTTCTGATATTATTTCATTGAATAGATTGTTTATTCCTTTGGTATAGAACTCTATGCCTTTCTGTATCCCAATAATTCTTAAATTTGGTATTTTTATGTCATCCCATATTTTTAAAATGTTCTCCTCATGGTTTCTTACCATCTTCACTGTGTAGTCAACATTCTTTTCAAGATTATATATTTGTCTTCATTGTCTGAGGTTCTGTCTTCCAAATGACCTAATCTATTGGTGATGC
Source organism: Spermophilus citellus (assembly GCF_964194105.1). Classification (NCBI taxonomy): domain Eukaryota; kingdom Metazoa; phylum Chordata; class Mammalia; order Rodentia; family Sciuridae; genus Spermophilus; species Spermophilus citellus. Next base: position 175,775,383 of record NC_138184.1, on the reverse strand, counting down.
TTTCTATTCAGCTTATAATTTGGCTTATTGTTTCTTTCATTTCAAGGATTTGTGTTTTTTCCCCCATAACCTCTATCTCCTTATTAAAATAATCTTTTTTCCTGTATTTATTTATGTAGCTCTTTATTGAAATGTTTTTTTTTTGCTGCCTGTATTTACTCTCTTATATTATCCTTTAATTCACAGAACATGTTAATTATGTACACCCTGATCTCCTGCTCTGTCATTTTTTCTGTTGTGCTGGCTATGGATTCTAATTATGTAATATCTCCGTTTGTTGTGGGTATTTTCTTCCCTTGTTTTTTCATGTTGTTCATGTGTCTTCTCCTCTAGCACTGCAGATCTGAGGCATTACAGTTTTTACCCTATAGGCTTATAGTGTTCCTGCAGGTTTCTAATACCTCTCCTTTAAGGGGGAGACAATGTGAACAGATCCCAATACAAACGATATACAATCTCAAAAACAAATAGCTGCTATTAATACCTTTACGGTTTTGTCACAATATACAGAAATGCTAAGTTCCATTATTATCTACAGTATAAACAGTAGGTTTGCAAAAGGGTCTACAGTTTCTGATGGTGGACAAAGAACTGGGGATGAGGCATAGGGTGGGATGTTGAGGGCATAGAAGGTGAGAATATAGATCTTAGAAAGCATGAAAGTGGAATCTAAAAATGTTGGTTAGTAGCAGGAGAAGAGAGAGAAAGTGATTTGGGGGAGACAAGTAAGTGGGAAGATAGTAGAGTACATAAAACAAATATTAAGAAAAGTAAAAAAAGTAAAATAGGAAATAAAAGAATATACAACACCACTGTAATATACTATTCAGACGTTCCAGTCCTCAGTTGCTTAATGCATGCAAAATACTTGGTTTCACATGTTGGGAATGTGAGGGTGGGAGAAGAAGAGAGAGAGTGAAAAAAAAGGCTCAAGGGAAGATACAGGATTATTTTTGTTGTAGATCAGTATCTTTCCAGCTTCCCTTCTCATCCAATCTATTATTTGCTGGTATCTCCTCCCTCAGGATGGTGAACGTTATTAGGGTGGGAGGGTTGGTCTTGGGAGTGTATCTCTTGGAAGTGGGGAAGTGCTATAGCACTTGCTGGTCCCCATTGAAGACTGCATCCCAAGGATCTACTTTGGGGCCCACTCATGTGATGTGGGCACCTGGTCTTATCTCCTTATAACACCTGTAGATCTAGCAATTTCTGGTCTCTAATTTAGTCTCTAAACTGTGTCTCATTCACAATCCAGGAACCTTTTTCTCCAAAGGTCTTGAGGGCTGCACTCTTGGGGCTCTGCATCTGTCATGGAGAGCTGTTTTATATTGGGCAGTTTAGGACCTTGTTTTGTAAGCTACAGACCAGCTGTGTAGCCGCACACACTGCCTGGTTAGCAACTCTTGAGGAGAGGGGGGAGTTGGGGATTTTTGGTACCTTGATATTGCTTCTAAGCCCCAACCAGTATTCCAAGTTGGGAGTTGCCCCAACTAAAGATGTTGACAAAGGTGTCCCAAGGTGGAAGTGGCTGCTTTCAGTGATGGGGTGCTCCATCATGTGGGGCCAGGTGGTGACATTGAGCGACATGTTCAGAGGTGCAGTTCTGTGGCTGGCAGCTGGCTCTGGATCCAGTGCAGTGACCCAAGGTGCAGGCTACCATGTGTAGGGGACTTGGCAATGGTTGCATTGCCCCAAGATGGAGGCAACAGGAGGAGCCTTGTGTTGGTAGATGGGGGTTCACAAGGGAGTGGCGGCCAGAGTTCCTGTGCATGGGCTGCAGCTGGGTGTCCTGCGCCAAAGTGGCAGCTGGGATTCGTGTGCCAGTGGGCAGCCAGAAGTCCTGTGCTGATGCTGATGCTGGTTGTTCTACTCAGGCACCTGAAGGACCTGCATGGACAAGTAGCCGGGAGTTCTGCACTGACACTGAGGCCTGGAGACCTTGCACTGCATGGTGGCCATGATTCCTGCACAGAGCAGCTGTGGGGATCCTCTAATCACTCGCAGAGAAACAGCATTCTCACTCTTTGAATCCCAGGTCCCCAGAGAGACACACAGAGTGCAGCCTCACTTTAGCCCGCCATCTTGGATCCCCCCTGGATTAATAATTTGAAGAATCACTAGATGGTAACTATAGGCAGTTGGGGTGTGAATAGAGGAAGTAGGGCACAGGGCCTTAGGGATATATTTTGTCCCCTGTGCTCTTTCTCTTTTCTTCCTAGCTGTCATGAGCTGAGCAGGTCTCTTCCACCATGCCCCACCATGGCACCCCAGGCCCAGAGCAAAGGTATCTCTGGCCATGGACTGAATCTCTGAAACTATGAGCCAAAATAAACTTTTCCTCCTCTAAGTTGTCCTCATGAGGTATTTTTAACACAGTGACAAATGCTGACTAATTCAAGAGGGTTTTGAGTAAATAGTGGTCTGATCTGATTTATATTTGAAAAGGATTGGCTTGATTGTGTTGTGATTAGACAGTGAGATAGAGATACAGAAAGACCAGATAGTAGTCTATTAGCCATGGGAGCGGTTATCCTCACTGAAACCCTGTCTGTAGCAGTAGAGATGGTAAGAAGTGGTCAGATGCTTCTAATTTTTTTTTAAAGCTGTGCCAATAGTTAGGGTCAGAATTTGGTGAGGCAATGGAAGCACCTCAAGTCTAAAACTTAAGAAGGAACTCCCCTGGATATGTCATTGAGGAGGTAAGAGAGGACAAGATTTAGTGCACTGTCTTACCAGAGCATAATTATTTGATTCATAGCAGAGTATATGAGCACAGCTGGTACTGTCAGAGGAAGTGGAGGCTCTTTTTTTGATTGCTTTTCAGTGAATTAGAAAGCAGCCAGGTGAGCTGGAGAGAAGTAGAAATTTGAGGATGGGGAAGAAGGGGTGAAGTCATCTAGGAGAGTGGAACTGAATGACTCAAGGTCTTGTAGCAGGATTTCCAGCTGTTACTAAGGGTCCCCTAAAGTCAGCATCAGGGCCTGGTGTCACCGCTTCATGCTCAGGACTAAATAACTTTGAACACTCAGGACTGTGTGTTCAAAGTTATTTAGCTCTTTGTTTGTGTTACCCATAGAGGAGTAGATGTAAGATATATCTAAATATATGCTATACATAAGATATTTAGATATAAAATCTGCTAAATTGGGCTTTAAAATGAGTACTCAAAAACTAAAGGGTCATATGCATTTTCTCATGTGGAAGTTAGAAGAAAGTTTAAAAAGGTTGGAGGAACCTCATGAAAATAGACCAGTAGAGGAAAGGAAGGGCTCAGGGAGAGGGAGCAAAGGAGGGAAAGGGGAGACATTTCAAATTTTATAGTTTGAAATTGATCAAATTATCTTATGTTCATGAGTGAATGTGTCACAATGAGACCCACTTATGTATAACCCTAATGTACCAATGAAAAATCAGCTGTAGCTGCCACTTTTATGAATAATCATATCTCAGTATAATCATTTGATAATAATTAGTCTGAAAAAGAAATTATGAACACAACCCCATTTACAATAGGCTCAAAAAGAAGAAATACTCAGGAATACATTTAACCAAGAAAGTGAAAAATCTGTACATTGAAAATTATAGAAACAATGGTGAAAGAAACTGAAGACAAAAATAAATGGAAAGATATTCTGTGTGGGCTGGAAGAATTAATATTGTTAAAATGTTCACAGTATCCAAAACAATATACAGATTCAGTACAAGCCCTATCAAAATTACAGTGGCCTTTTTTTTTCGCAGAAATTGAAACAATAATTCTAAAATTCATATGGTAGAGCAAAAGATCCCAAATAGCTAAAAGAAAGTTGGAAAAAGAAAAACAAAGTTGAAGGCATCACTCTTCTTAATTTCAAATTACATTACAAAGTTATAGTAACCAAAATAGCATAGGGATGGCGTAAAAATATGTATAGATTAATAGAACAGAATGGATTACCCAGAAATAAGCCCAAACATGTATGGTCAACTCATTTTCAATAATACCATGAGGAAGATACGTGAGTTCTATATTTTACAACTAATATCACTGACACACAATGTGTAGGGAAAACCACAGACAGATTCAAACTCAGTTTTTCCCACTATACTCTCACAAATGTCATCAGCCCAATATAAGAAGGGAGAAGGATAGTCAGTTCAATAAATGGTGCTTGAAAAACTGGATATCCATAAGCAAAAGAATGAAACTATGGACTTAGACTATATGAAAAAATTAAAAATGAAGATCTAAATGTAAGATTATAAAACTCTTAGAAGAAAACATGGGGGAAATATCCTTGATATTGATGTTGGCAGTGATCTTTTGGATATCACACCAAAAATAGACAATAAAAGCAAGAATAAATCTGAGGGGATATCTCAAAGAGCTTTTTTAGGGCAAAAGAAATAATCAACAAAATGAAAAGGCAGTGTGTGGATTGGGAGAAAATATTTGCTGATCATATATCTGATACGGAGCTAATATCTAATATATAAGGAAATTATACAACTCAGTAGCAAAACAAACAACATACCACTAACAAAAAGTAACTTGATTTAATAATTAGCAAATGGGGTTGGAGCTCAGTGGTAGAGCATGTTCCAAGCCTGGCCTTGGATTCAGTCCCTAATACCAATAAAATAAAAAATGAACAAATGACCTCAATAGTCATTTCCTCCAAAAAGACAAAAATAGCCAACAGGTATATAAAAAAAATGGTCTGCATCACTAATTATCAAGGAAATGAAAATCAAAACCACAATAAAGAGATAACAAGATAACAAATGCTGATGAAGATATAGAGAAAAGATAACCTTTCACACTGCTGGTTGGATGAAAAGTAGTACAGCTGTTAAGGAAAATAGCATGGAGTTTCCTCGGAAAATTTAAACTAGAACTACCATACGATATAGCAATTCCTGTGTGGCATGTGTGACCGAAGGAAGTGAAACCAGCAACTTGTTTATCTATCTATGCTGTCATGTTCATTGTAATATTACTCATAATAGTTAGGAAATGAAAACAACCTAAGTACCGTAGGTGCACACGCACAAAGAAATATTTTTCAATCTTAAAAATGAAAGAGATACTGCTATTTGTAATAAAATGAATGAATCTGGGGGACATTATGAAACAAGCCAAACAGAAAGAAAAATATTGCATGATCTCACTCATATGTGGAATCTTGAGAAGAAGAAAAAAACCCCAGATGAATAGATAGAAATAGAGCAGTTTGGTAGCTATCAGGGGCAGGGAGGAGGAGGAAATGAGGATAAGTAGGTCAAAGGGAACAAGCTTGCAGTCTTGTAGGATGAATAAACCTAGAGATTTAATGACAGCATAAGGGCTATAGTTAATAATATGGTGATGTTTTACTTTGGATCTGAAATGTCTGCCAAAGACCATTTGCTAAAAGCTTGGTTGCCAGCCTGTGATGCTTTAAGAGATGGTGTACACTTTCAGAGGTAGGACCTAGGGCAAGTCTTTGAAGGATATGTTTTGTCTCCAGCTCTCATACCCTCTCCCCCAACCACCCCAAGGTAAGCAGCTTTACTCTACCACATGCTTTATACCATGTTGTATTATCTTGCCTCAGGCCCAAAGTGATGGGTCAAGGAAACATGGACTGAAACTTCTAAAACCATGAGCCGAATTAAATCTTTCCTCCTGTAAGTTGATTTTCTTAGCTATTTTGTCACAGCAATGGAAATCTAACACAATTGTATATTAAACAATTTACTGAGAGGGTATTTTAGTGCTCTTAGCACATGGAACACAAGATAACTAGAAGATGATGGATAAGCCCACCTTCCTGGGCTTTACCAGGATATTGACTTAAACCTGTCTCAGGTTTCTCTTAGGTCCCCTCCCATGGCTGTTCAGCATAAGTTACAGCATAAGATCCTTTCTTGTAGACCCAACAGTTCCATCTTCTCCATCCTTTCTTGCCAGACTAACTAGCTCCTTTTATGTGGACACATTGGTTCTTCCTTCATCAAGAAATTTCCCCAGCTCTTTAATGTATGGTGTAAACTTCATGAATGTAGTTTACCTCTGTTGATCTAAATAGACTCCCCTAAAATACCCCCTTGCTATTGAATTCCTTGGCTTTCCAATACACTGTCTCTGGTATACTTTTTAAAAATCTGTTTTTGAAACCAAGAGCCACAGGTCTGCAGCTCCCAGAGTCCCTAATGCTCAGTTCCATAGGGTCTGTAATGATGGGAGGACTGTGAGGTCAAAAGAAACTACCCCATATTTAAATTTATGCTATCTTTTAAGCCTACCCCTCCATAAAAGAAGCCTGTAATTGTAGGGACTTTAAGAGGGTGAGAGTAAATGGAGCAAAGTAGTCCTGAAGGCCAAGCCATGGAGAGGAGTGAGATTGGAACTCTGGTTCTCAACTCTACACATGTTGTCAGAATTCCATGTGGTCCTCTTTTTCTTTTTGGGACCAGGGATTGAACCCAGGAGTGCTTAACCACTGAGTCACATCTACAGCCCTTTTTTATATTTTATTTAGAGATAGGGTCTTGCTGAGTAGCTTAGGTCCTTGCTAAATTGCTAAGGCTGGCTTTGAACTAGCAAGCCTCCTGCCTCAGCCTGTGGTCCTTTTAAAAGGACACACTCCCAATCCCCACTTTGAGAGCTGCTAATTCAGAAAACATCACATTGTTTTAAAACTTCAGACATTCACCTTCCTGATATTGATGCATAGTTGCCACTGGAAGACAAGGTTAGGAAATGTTGTGGCCTGATGACCAGTCATAAAAACATTATCTAGAGGAGGATCTAGAAGTGTCTAGAATCAGGTAATCTGGACTTGGGGTTCATCCATCACCACTGCTTATAGAAGGAAACACAACTATTCCCATGTGCAGGATCAGGAGACAAAGGGAACACTTAGCAGAAAATCTACCAGGTAAGGAACAGGTGCCAGCAAAGTCATGAGACACAGGGAGAGTATGGAGAACTTGGCAGGTTGGAGCGCGCGCGCGCGCGCACACACACACACACACACACACACACACACACAAACCCAAAAATCCTCCAGGAATAAGGAATCCAGAACAAGGAGCTTTTGCTTCTCTGGTGTTATTCTGCTCCACAGCAAGGAAGATTTTTTTTTCCCCTACTAAATCAGGGACCAGTTCCAGGAAATTTTAGTCAACAATTTACTACCTCAGGTGGTCACTGGCATAAGGTTATCCAGATGCCCTAGTGGTCCATTCCTGATGTGCTGTTGGATAAAAGAGAGAAAGAGCAGCTGGGACAAGGAAATGGGGAGATGTGAAGCTGAGCTAGACTGGAGTGGGTTGACAGGTAGAAGAAACCATTTCAAGCTGTAGGAATTCTATATTCAATGCCGGCTGACATGACCAAGAACTGCACATCCTACCTTCTGCCTATACCCCAGAGTTAAAGTACTCATTTTGAGTATATTTTTTGATAATTTTTGGATATGAATGATATTGCAAGGTCTTCATTTAAAAAAATTTTTCCTAAGAAAATATTAAGTATAGCAGATAGCACATGCTGTCTACCATTCTGTTTAAAAGGTAGTACACAGAGCTACTTTGAAAGGGTAAAAGAATCTGCTCTATGTAAGCCAACTAACTTCCTTGTTTTTAAAGTAACAGTTAAATCAGTGAATGATGAATCTCTCACCCCAACTCTAGCCAGAATATATGGATTTGTTTTTGATATTATTTTTAATTGTGGCAAAATAAGCACAACATAAAATTTATCATCTTATTTCCTTTTAAGTGTATTGTTCAGTAGTGTTAAGTGTATTTTCATTGTTGTGCAATCAACCTCTAGAACATTTTCATTTTGTATAACTGGAACTTTATACAAATTAAAGAATTCCTATGACCTCCTACCTTCAGTCCTCGGAAACTACCTACTTTCTGTCTCTGTGGAATATGACTATTCTAGGAAACTCATATGAATGGAATCACATGGTATTTCTATTTGTGGCTGTTTTATTTCACTTAGCATAATGCCCTCAGGATTCATCCATGTTGTAGCATGTTACAAAATTTACCTCCTTTTTAATGGTGAATGATATTTCATTATGTGTATTAAACAAAACAAATCATGTTTTGTTTAATATATGTATACACACATACCTTTTACCTGCATGATTAGTGCTGCTCTGAACAAATGTACAAATATCTCTTCGGTCCTCCACTTTCAGTTCTTTTGTATGTCTATCTAGATGTGGTGCTGGATCATATGGTAATTCTATTTGTACTTTTTTTTAAAAGAATCATCATAATGTTTTCCATACACAAGGTCCAATTTCTCCACATGCTCCACAAGGCCAACACTTGTTATTTTGTGTTTTCTTTCTATCTTTTTTTTTCTGATAATAGTTATCTTAATAGATGATATGAGGTGATATCTATCTGCCAGTGGTTTCATTGGAAATTCCCTAATGATTAGTGATGTTAAACTTCTTTTCATATGCTTGTTAGTCATATGCTTGTTAGTATATCTTTTTTGGAGAAATATCTATTCAAGACCATGGCCTGTTTTAAAATCTGGTGGTTTTTTGTTGTTAACTTGTAAGAATTCTTTATATATTCTGGATATTAACCTCTTATGAGATATATGATTTGCAGATATTTTCCTCTGTTGTGTAGCTTGTTTTTATTCTATTGATTGCCTTTTGATATACATTGGATTTTAATTTTAATGTGGTCCAATTTATTTGTTTTGACTTCTCTTGCTTGTGCTTTTGGTGTGTACCCACATAATCATTGCCAAATCCAATTACATTGAACTTTTCCTCTATGTTTTCTTTTAAGGGTTTTATAGTTTTAGGGTTAGATCTTTGCTCCAATTTAATTTGAGGTATTTTTTTTGTATATAGCATAAGGTAATGGTTCAACTTTATTCCTTTGCATATGGGTATCAAATTTTCTGAGTACTATTTGTTGAAGAGACTGTCTTTTCCTCATTGAATGGCCTTGACATTTTTGTCAAAAATCATTTGTGTATATGAGTGTCCATATATGATTTAAAAAATAGCTTTGTTGAAGTATAATTCATATGCCACATAGTCCACCTGTTAAAGTGTCAATTCATTGGCTTTTAATTGTATTCGAAAAGCTGTGCATCCATTACCACAATCAATTTTAGAATATTTTCAGAACAACCTCCCCCAAAATCCCTCTATACCTCTTAGCTATAAAAATCCCCTATCCCCACTTTTACCCTTCCACCCTGGAAAAGCATTAATATATTTTCTGTCTTTATAGATTTGCCTATTCTGGATATTTCATATATATGAAATTAGACAATTTGGGTCCCTTTGTAACTGGCTTCTTTCATATACAATAATCTCCTCAAGTTTCATCTACATTGTAACATGCATTAGTACTTAATATTCCTTCTTGTGGATGAATCATATTTCATGGCATGGATATACCATGTTTTGTTCATCCATTCATCTGTTGATGGATTTTTGGTTAGCTTTTAGCTACTATGAATATAATATATGAGTATAATATATGAATATAATGTTTGTTATAGCTATCTGTATACAATAATGGGTTTTTGTGAGGGCAAACATTTTTGTTACTCTTGGATACACAACTAGGACTAAAATTGCTGGGACTTATGGTAACTCTGTGCTTCTTATGTAGATTTTAAATATGAGAGGAGATCTTTAATTTTAGGAAAATGAAGAAATATCTAATAAAGTATAGTGGACAAAATATTGGTGGGCCTCTTAAGTTTTAACAATGTATTGAGTAAGGAGCCAGGAATGATTAGTTCTCAAACTATTTTGAAATTTACACCTAGTAGTACTAGTTTATCAGGTATGCATTCCTAGGACATGGTGTAATATAAAGAGGCTAGGCTAGAGATGATGTAATATGAGAAAATTTCAGTGAAAAAGGAAATAACTGATGTGGGGAACCCCGTGGTAAAACTGAAGGAAATTAAAAAAAGAAAAAGGAATTGGTCAGTGGCAGTACTTTGATACCCTTCAAAGCAGGGGATTATAAATTCTTTAATCCCGAAGGTCTTCTACAGTTGAGAGAAAAAGAAACAGGTTGATTCACAAATGCCCTTAAAGGCCAGGGAAGTAATGTAAATTAGTGAATCATGCTAGGCTTGGTACATGACCTTAGGGAGTGGTGGGGAATTTGTGGTGTGAGAGAGCACATGCCTATGTAAAGGCATTTGAATTCAGATATTCTTAAAAAGTACAATGCCAGCCAACTGAAACATCTGCAGTGAACCTAGCCCTGAGCAGCTATTATAACTCCTCCACTAAGGGAATGAAGAAGGAAGAGATAAGAGATCAAGAAAGAAAGGGTGAGGAGAAACAAGGGAGCCAGAGGACAAAAATTAAGTCATCCTAGAATTAGAGAAAGGTGGCAGGGCAAACAGAGCAGGACTGGAATTGAACATAACAAGCAAACTCCAGTGACCCCTCATTTCCTGTTTTCTTTCTCCTCCTCCTCCTCCTTCTTTTCCCTCCTCTTCCTTTTCTTCCCCTTACCCTCTTTTCCCTCCTCTTCCTTTTCTTCCCCTTACCCTCTTTTCCCTCCTCTTCCTTTTCTTCCCCTTACCCTCTTTTTCCTATTTTTCCTCCCTTCTCCTTCTCCTGAATTTTACTGCTGAGCCACATCCCCAGCCCTGTTTACTTCTTAATTTGGAGACAGGGTCTTGCTAAGATGCCCAGGCCAGGCTCAAAGTTGAGATCCTCCTGCCTAAGCTTTCTGAATAGCTGGGATTACAGGTGTGCACTACCACGCCCAGGGACACCTCATTTTCTCACACTGCTATTGTCACCACAAGGTTTTATGTTTTCCACAGAAAACACTGCTTCCTGGAAGCCCTCCTTGCTAAAAGCATGGGTTGAATGGGTGAGGGTAGGAATGCTGCTGCTGCTTCTACTTCAGGACCTGAAGGTAGATCTCTGACTTCTAAACCACTACTTCTTGTTAAAATGTAGATTAACAACGATTTTGGTTCAGTAGGTCTGAGGTTGGGCCTAACCTCTTGGTTTTTCCAACAAGCTTTCAGGTGGTGGCTGTGTTGTTGATCCTCATAGATGACACTTTGAGTAGCAAGGCATTAACTCCTAGATAGAAGAAGAAATGAAAACTACAATCTCATTGTATTTAGAAATAAGTAGCAAGGGATAGAGCACACTTAGGGATGTTTCCCCTTTTAGGCCAGATCACTCTCTGAGTTTTGTAATCATGGTAAGATATTTCAAGATATCAAGAGGCAAGGACCAGTCAAACATGGGTGAGTGTTCCTGGCAGTCAAGTATGACCATGTGTTGGTTCTGGCCAATGGGACGAGATTATTTCACCTTATTAGTAAGGTGAAATTTGGGTTATGCCTTCAAAAAAGAAGAATGTTCTTCTCTATCTTGTCTGTGGCTGGAATTCAGACAGTGGTCAGCTATTTTGGACCACATAGATGCAAATATTAGCCTAATGATGACTAAACAAAAAGATAGAAAGGACCTAAACTTTCTCTGTGTGTCTGGCACTAGAGATTCAACTCAGGGACACTCAGCTATATCCGCATCCCTTTTTATTTTTCATTTTGAGATAGAATCTTACTAAATCAATGAGGCTAGGAGCTCAATATTGTGACTCTCTTGCCTTAGTCTTCTGAGTTACTGGGATTACAGGCATGCATGACATGCCCGGCTAGGAAGGACTTAAACTTGGTACAGAAGGATAGACTTTTCTATGCCTGCTCAGACATTTCTTTCAGAGAGAAAGTTCTAACGTTTTAGAGCTGTTACTATTTTGAGTCCAGCAAATGCAATCAATCCTATATCATCAGTAGTATAGAATCGCACAGCTAATTTTATTCATTGTAGTAGACAAGTTCAGTTACAGAGAATAGAATTGACCCTGGTCAGTTTGGGAAGATTATTACAGGGAATTAAATTGCTTATAGAAATGTTGAGAGTATGCTAGAGACCAGATGCTAGATGGAGATTTCAGAAATGACTCAGAAAACCACACTCAATATGGTGTCACTACAGCAGCTGCTATATCTTCCACATCAGAAAGCCACTGCTACAGAGAAATATAGTCCTGCTGAGAATGCTACCGTGATCAGCCACTACTGATGCAGTTACGGCCTCTGCTATGATCTTCATGAGTAAAATGATTCCCTATGCCTGTCGTACCATATCCACAAGGCTAATCACTGGCACTGAAACCTCTGCTAATTCAGCTGCAGAGAAATTAATCTTTTCAACTGTGCCTGCCAGAGGATGCACAATAGGCCCTGCCTCTGCCTTTCCTCTGCCATCCAACACTTGCATGGATGCATCTGACTGGGTAAATCTAAATCTCCTTTAAAACCCTATCTTCTAGGGAGTCTGAGAAATATAGGTCTTAGTTTTCTGGGCTCTACAGGAAGGCCCATGGGAAGTAGAGTAGAATGAATGTTGAGCACCAGTCTACCATCTGCACAGCATCTTTTCACACACACACAAAAAAGTGATGTACTTGAGTGCAGTTTTGAGTACTAAAAGTGTACTCAAGCAGAAATTCATGGTTATAAGTGCTTTAATTAGCAACCAGAAAGTGAATTGAACACTCAATTCAAAGAGCTGGAGAAAGAACAACAAAATTGACCTCTTTAAAAAAAATACAACAGGGCTCAAGACAAAAGAATCGAGACACACAGCACTAGTCTGCTCCTCCATAGGATGGAAACAAAGGTGAGTGACTGTGTGTGTGAACACTGGAAATTGACAGCTTAGAAAGTGAAACTAGATAAAGTTCAGAGACTAGGTAGAATTTTAAAAAATGAGAAAAAGAATGACCCAGCACCTTGTATCTGGCACTTGAGTTGGGGAACAGGGACCTCCCTTCTGAGGAGTAAGGGTGAAAAACAGTCATCGAGGTGCAGAAGGCTGCACCCTGCTGATTGACTGCCATTAAATAAATGAATGACTTGAGGTCTGCACAATAAGCTAGCTTTAGAGAAGAAATTCACTGCATCTCTCAGCAAACTCTCAGAGTACTATAGCCAAGAACTAACTTTAGATGGGTCCTACCATCAGAGACTGAACTGCTCTTAGGGGGGATGAGTCAGAAAACTGAACATAATCCCATTTCAGGGTCCCACCAGACACCCACTGTGTGGGTAGGTAGCAGCCACACAAGATAGTCCTGGCTTGGGCAAGTGTCTCTGACACACACCTAATGAGAGGTTTATGCTTCAGGGAAGTGGACTTTGATGGGGAGGAGAGTAGAGGGCACAGCAAGACCTTGACCCTGCTTCTGTGACATCGAATGATACCAGTCATGTGTGGTTTCTTGCAGGGGCCAGACCTGAAGGCACCAGAATTGAGGCTAACTAGTTTCGTGGTTCCTGCATACCCCTCCAGCACAGAACTTAGTGGTTCAATTGCTGCTCCTCATCAGAGAGATTCCAGGGATCCATGTGTACATTCTGGAGAGAATTACCTTGGTATGATCAACATTCTGCTTCAGCCTCTTCTGTGAGAAACTTGAGGCACAGCTTGAATACTGCCCCAACTCATTCAGAAAAGCTGAGAGGAATTACAACAAGCTGAAGTTGTGTTCCTCTACCAATTTCACACCCCCTAACGTTCATACTCCATAATAACTGATTCAAAGATGAAATGCCAAAAAATTCAAAAGAATGATTTTTTTTAAAAAAATGAAGTCCAAGAAAATGCAAATAAACAGTTAAATGAATTAAGGAAGACAATGCAGGATATGAACCCAGAAAGAGATTTTGAAAAAGAACCAAACAAATCTTGAAATTGAAATGCTAAATAAGTCAGATAAAAACCTCAGCTTAAAGCTTCAAACAACAGACTACATCAAGAAGAAGTAAGAATATTAGAATAAAGATGACTGCCAAAATATTACACTCACACAGCAATAAAGAAGAGAATACATACCTTCAAGATCAGAGCTTGATTCTGATCAAAATGACTTTGCCAAAATATTATATTCAAACAGTATTAAAGAAAAGAAAGAAAGAAGAAAAAAGAAGATCTCTGGGACAATGTAAAAAGATCAAACATCTATATATTCAGCATACCAGAAGGAGGAGAGGTACATGTTGAGGACACAGAAAATGTATTCAGTGGAAAAATAGCAGAAATCTTCCTACATTTTGGGAAAGACATGTACTTCCAGGTATGGGAGATATTTAGAACTCCAAATCAACATGACCAGAAAAGAACCTCTCTATAAGATATTATAGTTAAATTGCCAAAAGCACAGCAGCAAGAAAGAATATTAAAAGCTGCAAGATAGAAGCACCACATTCACATTTAAGGGCAAATCCACTAGACTAACAAGAGAAGTTATAAAGTCCAGGAGGGCATAAGATTACATATTTCAAATCTTGAAAGAAAATAACTGCCAACTATCCTTCAGAATTGAAAAAGAAATAAAGACCTTCAAAGATAAGCATAAACTAAGGTAATTCATAACCATACAGTATTATAGATGCTGATTTAGGGAATTCTCCACCCAGAAAGGGAAGGAAGACAAACACAATCATAAGAGTGCATGAAAGAACAAATCTTACTAGAAGAGAAATGCAAATGAGAAGTAGGAAAAAATAAAATATTATTGATCAAATAAACCATCAAAATTCTAATATGAATAAGAGGAAGAAATGATGACAAATACTCAAAATAATCAATACAATGATAGGAACAAGCACATACCTTTCAATAATAATTCTGAACGAAATGGTCATAATTCTCCAATTAAAGACAGACTGACTGAATGGATTAAAAAGAAGACCTACATAGAAGAAACTTGTCTCACCTGTAAGGACACACACAAACTAAAAGTGAAAAGAGGAAAAAAGCAATTCCAAGCAAATGGAATCAAAGCAAGCAGGAGTAGATATGTTTATATCACAAAAGAGATTTTGAGACAAAATCAATTAGAACGGACAAAAAAAGGTCATTCTATATTGATCAATAGAACAACAGGTCAATAAAATGTAACAATTTTAAATATATATTCACTGAACATTGTGCATTAAATTTTATTTAAATACCTGGTATAAAAAATGATATAGGCACCAATATAATAGTAGCAGGTGACTTCAATACCCCACTTTCACCAATAGATAGATCATCCAGACAAGAAATCAACAAAGAACCATCAGAGATAAATTACTCTATAGATCAAATGAACTTAACAGACATCTACAGAATATTCCATCCAACAGCTGAAGCATATACTCTCTTTTCATCAGCATATGGAACTTTTTCCAAAATAGGCCAAATATGCCACAAAGCAAGTCTTAAACAAACATAAAACAAAATAATAATTTCTTGCATCTGACCTGATCACAATGAATGAAACTAGGAATAAGCAGCAAGAAAAACTATAGAAAATATAAAAATGTATGGATATTGAACAACAAACTATTGAATGAACAATGGGTCATCGAAGAAATCAGAGAGCATTTTAGTCAGCTTTTGTGCTGATGTGACTGCAAGACCTGACAAGAACAATTTTAGAGGAGGAAAAGTTTATTTGGCATTCATGGTTTCAGATGTCTCAGTCCAAAGATGGCCAACTGCACTGCTCTGGGCCTGAATGAGGTAGAATATCATGATGGAGGAGAAAAGAATCTCAGAACATGGAAAGAAGGAAGAAAAAGAGTGAACTTTACCCAGCAGGGTCATAATATATACTACCCCAAAGGCATATACCTAGTGACCTATCTCCTCCAGCCACAGCCTACCTAGCTACAATTACTACCTAGTTAATCCATTTACGTGGCTTAATGCATTGATTAGGCTCTCATAGCCTAATCATTTCACCTCTAAACTTTCTTGAATTCTCTCATTCATGAGTTTTTGGGGAACACCTCATATCTAAACCATAACAGGTAGGAAATTTAAAAATTCCTTGAATCTAAAGAAAATGAAAACATAACATACCCAAACCTTTAGAATACATCAAAAGTGATACTAAAAGGACAACTTATAGCAATAGGTCTTACATTGGAGAGAGAGAGATATATATCTCAAAGAAATTACCTAATAATTTATCTCAAAGAAATTACCTAATAATTTATCTCAAGATCTTAGAAAAAGAAAAACAAAACAAACTCGAAAGAAGAAGAAAGAAAATTATAAATGTCAGAGCAAAAATAAATAAAATAGAGACTCAAAGACCAATACAAAGCATCAGTTAAGCCAAGAGTTAGGTCTTTGAAAAAAATAAACAAAATTGACAAAACTTTATGCAAACTAAACAAAATAAAGAGAAGATCCAAATAAATAAAATTAGAGGTGAAAAAGAGACACTAAAACAGATACCACTGAAATTCAAAGGATCATTAGGAAATATTTTGAAAATTGTATGCTAGAAAATATAGAAGATTTTGGGCATATCTAACTTACTAAAATTAAATCAAGAGGATATAAAAAAACCAAAGTAGATCAAGACTTCTTCATCTATTATCATATGCTTTCTATCCTAGCAAGTAATGAGACTGAAGCAATAATGTGTCTCCCAGTAAAGGGAAGCCCAAGACCAGGTGGATTCATTGCTGAATTGTATCAGACTGTTAAAAAGGACTAATACCAATGGTCCTCAACCTATCCCACAAAACAAGAAGTAACCATTCCAAACTCATTCTGTGAAACCAATATGACCCTGTTATTGAAACCTGCTGGGACACACATACATAGGCATGCATTATAAACCAATATTGCTGTTGAGCATTGACACAAAACTCAATAAAATACTTGCAAATTGAATTCAACAGCACATTAAAAATATCATATGCCATCATCAAGTTGATTTCATTCCAGGGCTACATATGGTTTAACATACACAAATCAATAAACACGACAGCACAAATAGAAACAAGGATATAAATTGTAGTAGCATAAAAAACAAAATACCTAGGAATTAATGAAAGAGGTGAAAGACCTCTACAATGAAAACTGCAGAACACTAAAGAAAGAATTTAGAGAAGACCTTAGAAGATGGAAAGATCTCCTGTGTCTTGGATAGGCAGAATTATTATTGTCAAAGTGGTAATACTACCAATAGTGCTATGAAGATTTAATGCAATTACTATTTAAATCCCAATGACATTCTTCATAGAAATAGAAAAAGCAGTCATGAAATTCGTTTGGAAAAATAAGAGGCCCAGAATAGCCCAAGCAATCCTTATCAAGAAAAGTGAAGCAGGAGACATCACAATACCAGACCTTAAATTATACCACAGAGCTATAGTAACAAAAACAGCATGGTATTGGCACCAACACAGATATAAAGAACAATAGAACAGAATAGAAGACAGAGACAAACCCACATAAATATATTTGTTTCATATTAGATAAAGGTGTTATAAAAATATATTAGAGAATAGATATCCTCTTCAACAAATGGTTCTGGGAAAACTGGAAATCTATATGTAGTAGAATGAAATTGAACACCTATTTCTCACCCTGCACAAAACTCAAAGTGGATCAAAGACCTAGGCATTATACCAGAGGCCCTGTGCTTACTGGAAGAAAATGTAGGCCCCGCTTTCCATCATTTCAGTTTAGGAACTGATTTCCTCAGTAAGACTCCTAACACAAGAAGTAAAACCAAGAATCAATAAATGGGATGGTATCAAAATAAAAAGCTGCTTCTCAGCAAAGGAAACAATTACATGAAGAAAGAGCCTATAGAATGAGAGAAAATCTTTGCCACCCGCACATCAGATAGAGCACTAATCTCCAAGATATACAACGAACTCAAAAAAATTTAACACCAAAAAATTCAATAGCCCAACCAATAAATGGACAAAGGAGCTGAATGGGTACTTCACAGAAGAAAAAATATGAATGGTCAACAATTATATTAAAAGATGTTCAACATCTCTAGCAATTACAGAAATGCAAATTAAAACTACACAGACATTTCATCTCACTCCAGTCAGAATGGCAATTATCAAGAATACAAGTAACAGTAAATGTTGGTGAGGATGTGGGGAAAAGAGTCACTCATATATTGTTGGTAGGACTGCAAATTGGTGCAACCACTCTGGAAAGCAGTATGGAGATTCCTTAGAAAACTTGGAATGGAAGCATCATTTGACCCAGCTATCCTACTCCTTGGCATATACCCAAGGGACTTAAAATCAGCATACTATAGTGATATGGTCACACCAATATTTATAGCAGCTCAATTCATAATAGCTAAGTTGTGGAACCAACCTAGAACAGATGACTTGACAAGAAAATGTGGTACATATATACAATGCAATATTACTCAGCCATAAAGAAGAATGAAATAGTGACATTTGGTAGTAAATGGAGACTATCATGCTAAGTGAGATAAGCCAATTCCAAAAACAAAAACAAAAAACAAACCCAAAACAAAAAAGCAAAAACAAAACTGGAGGCTGAATCTTCTTTCTGATATGTATATGCTAACTCATAATAAACAGGTGGGGAGGGAAGAATAGTCATTAGATTAGACAAAGGGGAATGGAGGGTAGGGGAGATGAGAATAGGAAAGACAGTAGAAAGAATTGGACAAATCTTTCTATGTTCACGTATGAATATACAACCAATGTAAATCTACGTCATGTACAACTGCTAGAATGGGATCTTAATTAGAAGAAGTTATATTCCATGTATTTATAATATGTCAAAATACACTCTATACTTGTATATCTAAAATGAACATATATAAAAAAAGAAATCACATGATGATGTGGAAATAGTCTTCAATAAAATTCAGCATCCCTTCATGATAAAAGCCCTGAATGAAAAAAAAAATATATGTAAAATTACAACATAATAAAGGATATATATATATATATATATATATATATATATATATATATATACATATATATAACAAATTCATAGTCCAAAGCATACTGAATTCGGGAAACTTGAAAGCATTTCCTGTAAGATCAGGAACAAGACAAAGATGTCTATTCTCACAACTGTTATTCAATATAGTATTTGAAATTTTAGCCAGAGCAATAAGGCAACAAGCATCTTCAGCCAACAGATTTCCAACAGATTTCCAACAGGGTTCAAAAAGCATACACTGGAGAAAGGACAGCCTCTTGAGCAAATGGTGCTGGGAAGTAGAAGATTGAAACTAGGCCTTTATCTCTCACCCTTTAAAAATATAAATTCAAAGTCTACCAATGTCCCTAATATAAGACCTGAAACTCTGAAAGTTTTAGAATAAAACTTAGGGTAAACACTTGAAATATTGGCAAAGAATGATTTCCTGAATGGGACTCCAATAAGCACAGGAAAAATAGGCAAGAATTGAAAAATGGAGTCATATCAAATTGAAAAGCTTCTTCCCATCAAAGAAAACAATCAATAGAGCAAAGGGACAACCTATACAATAGGAGAAAATATTTGGCAGTTGTTGGGAGCCATCCATGGGTTGCCTGTGGGCCACCGGCATGGAAGCCTCATGGATAGAGACATCTGGTGTCTGGGAATGACCAGTGGACATTTCCTCTGGTCAACAACCCAGGGACAGTGTGAATCTCTTTCCTGCTCTGCCATGGCCCACACAGCACCTGAGATGGGTGAGACTGCCAAAATGTCAATCAACATGCTGACTGCAAGACATCATGAAGCAAGACTCTGTCCTCGAAACCTTTTCCCTGCCTTTAATGTACCTTTAATGTTTATTTAAGTAAACCACTGGAGCAATTTCCCCTTTGTCTAATCAGAGACAAATTTTTAAAGGTGAACAATAAATTAGCTAACAGTACAGAAAGCTGGGAAAATAATCTCCCAGGTGAAGGGAACAGAGATGTCTTTTGGATGGCAAGTACTGGAATTCAGTAATGGAACCTATGAGGACTAGACCTATCACATTCTGTAAATACATTTCTGAGTATTTGTGCTTTGTTACTTACTAATTATCTTAGATTGTAAGTTTTAGGTTGGCTTGGATTATCCTGAGCAGGAAGAAGGACGCCTTAATGAGACACTGGCCATCATCCCCCAATAGGCAGTTTTTCATTTGACAGAGGATTAATATCCAGAATATATAAATAACTCATTAAACTTAACAGCAACAACAACAATAATTCAATCAACAAATGGACAAGTTATCTGAATAGGTAGACACTTAAAAATGTGGAAAAATTAGAGATCATTTGATGGATGTTTGACATAACAATAATAACCACTTAAACCTTGTGGGGATGCATGTTCATTGTGGCACTACTCATAATAAGCAAGATATGGAATCAGTGTAGGTGAATTTAGTGTAGGTAGATAAAGAAAATATCACATGTTTACACAATGGCTTATTATTCATTCATAAAGAAGAATAAAATTCTGCCATTTGCAGGAAAATGAATGGAACTAGAAGGTACTACGTTCAGTGAAATAAGCAAAACACTAAAAGACAAATATCACATGTTTTTTAAAAATTTTTTAGTTATAGTTGGACACAATACCTTCATTTATTTTTTGTGGTGCTGAGGATTGAACCCAGGGCCCTGTGAGCGCTCTACTGCTGAGCCACAACTCCAGCTTATTATTATTATTTTTTAATATGTGGAAACTAAAACAAAACAAGACAAAAAATGACTTGAAAGTAGAAGAGGGACTATTCGGTTCTGGAAAGGGGTTCTTGCCTTCAGGGAAAAATATCTTTTTTCCTTTTAGACTCCATTACTGAATTACATTACTTGCCATCCAAAAGACATCTCTGTTCCCTTCACCTGGGAGATTATTTTCCCAGCTTTCTGTACTGGTAGGTAATTTATCATTCACCTTTAAAAATTTGTCTCTGACTAATGGTTTATATGACGTTCTTGTCACAATGTAAGTTTCCCTATTTTTCTTCTTCTATTTCATCATTTTAGTGTAAATTATTAACTAGTACAGGAAAGTAGCATGAGTAAGAGAAGATATGATGGAGTTCCTTGATAATTTGTGTTATTTAGAATGCTTTCTTTCTGTGCTTGAAGCAAGTTCTGGTCTGAGTGGAAAATTGCATCTTGTAACACACCTGCTTTGTACTTTCTTTGTGTCTTGCTGAACTAGGCATTGAGGATCCATCAGAATTCTGGGATCATGGGTTTGTGCATATCATATGCAAATGGAGCAGCAATGAGAGACACATGGATTGTGCATATATTCTTCAACCATGCACATGTGCCTTTTTCCTACTGGACTTCACTTACAAAAGTTCAAAAATAAATTTATTAAGAATTTGAAGACAGTGACAGCAGACAGTTAAACCAAATGTGGGGCCCATCTAAGTGCAGGGACACTGCACAGGTCACATACCCATCAAGATAGCTCTGAGACTAGCTAAACATTTTTAAAGGAAGAATGATGATGGAGAGGGTTTGCTATACAGATTTTTAAATAATCCCGTGTAATAAAGTTTTGACCTTGTCCACTATTGGTTTGACCTTCCCCCTTGGTTCTGGGAGCTTCTGTTATATCTGATAGGAATGTCTTTACTTAGAGTGAGAGTTGACCACTCTTGTCTTGGGGGCAGGATGGCCAGTGCCAGAAAGACCAACCATGTGATGTAGGGTGGTTTTTTTGGGGTCATGTAGTATCACTCCATCTAGAGACTGAGTTCAATCCCATAGGGAATCAGTCAGTCATGCCTATGAAATGCCCAAGAAAAACTCTGGATACTGATCTTTTCTGTTTGGCAATATCCCATGCATAGTATCACATATTGATCCCAGGAGTCAGTGGCCTGACTCCATGGAGAGGACAATGAAAGTTTTACTTTTTTTTGGTGTAGGGGGAGGAGGAGTGTCACTGGGGGTTGAATCCAGGGGCACTTAACCACTGAGCTACATCCCTATCCCTTTTTATTTTTTTATTTATTTAAATTTTGAGACAGGTTCTTGTTAAGTTGCTTAGGGCCTAAGTTGTGAGGCTGGCTTTGAACTTGCATTCCTCCTGCCTCAGCCTCCCAAGCCACTGGGATTATAGGCATGAGCCACTGTGCCTGGGTTTGAAAGTTTGACATTTGGGACACTTCCAGACATTGCCCTTTTGTGTTTCTTCTTTAGGTAAATTTAGTCTGTATCCTTTCTGTTTAGTGGACTGTAACTATTAACGCATATATTTGAGTGAACTTTTTAAATTACTTTATGAATTACTGAGGGTAATTTTGGGGACCCCTCAGATTAATAGCCAACATCAGAACTGAGAGGAGTCTTGAGTACTGTGCTCTCAAATTTTGCAGTTTGACTTCATCCAGTTCAATTTGTAGAACAATAATGAAAATGGTACAGTGCTGGTGCTAGTATAAATACTAGATGCTATGCATCAGTAAGTATCATAATATAGAAAGTGTAGAAATGAATTCAGTTCTATATGAAAATTTAGTCTATGACAAAATGGCACTTTAAACCAATGAAGATGGAAAGGGTCTTCTGACAAATGATGCCATGACAATTGGCTTTCCCTTTAGGAATGTTTTACTATTTATACACACAATTAATCCCATGTGGACTAAGAATGTAAATGTTAACAATGAAAAATATAGAGAAATATATAATTTGATGATAAAGGTATTTCTAAGAGTAGTTAAAAAATTTTTGAAAAATATTGAGATGTTTGATGGTTTTTAAATAAAGTAATTTCTGAGCACCAGAAAACATCCACAAACAGAAACAAAAGACAATGAAAAACCGAGAAAAGGTATAATTAGAATATAGTTAAAAAGTTACAGTGCTCCAAAATCAGCACAAAATCAATTCCACTGTGCTGAAATGGTAAGAAGCTAAATTTCACTTTATCTTTGTTAGCTCTTTGCCCAGACGAGCACAGCTCAGTGACTCTAACGTTATAGGTAGTGGAGGGAGAGTGGGGAGAATGCCCAATGTTATTGGCCTTTCAGTGGGTTACCTATGGGACTTGCTTACCCCAAAGAAAATGCTGAAAGAATTGTCTTATCCCAGATACCTGGGGAAGCCCAGGAAAAGAGGCACCTTACTGTGAAAGGAATAGCTCTATGAGCTTCTGAAAAGGCGACTCCAACATTCTTGACATTTCAGTGTGCTTCCCAAGGGACTGGTTTTTGTTCTCACACAGAGTTCCAGAGAAACTGGAATAGTCCAGATGCACAAGGAAGCTCCAGCTGGCATGGCTATCTATACAAGACTGGAATAATGCAGGTAACTGAGGCTTCCCTCTCAGGAGAGAGGCAACAGAGTGGAGCATGGCTCCAACTTGAGTTGATGGAGGATCTAGTTTCTGTCTTGCCCCAGAGTGTGTTGGTAGAATGAACATCATTAAATACCCTAGAGAACAAGAGATTATGGGTTTCTGCAGGGAAATGACTGAATTCCTAGAGCAGCCAGGGATAAACACCCAGAATCTCTAGCTGAGTTGACTGGGTGAAGATATTTCCTAGTGAAATCCATTCTGTAAAGGCTGGAAGACAGGGCTGTTTCTTCAGATGTGTAGATATCAGTGCAAAACTCTAAGAAACATAAAGAATCAGGAGAACACGACACAATCAAAAGAACATAAAAATCTTCAATTACCAATCCTAGGGAGAAAGGAAATCTATGAACTACATGGCAAAGATCACAATGATCTTAAAGAAATTCAGTAAGTTGCAAAACAACAAAGTCAAGAATATGATAGGTGAAAAAAATGAAAATATGACTAAAGAGAAATGATAAATAAAAATCAAAAAGAAATTCTGAAACTGAAGAATACAATAACCGAACTAAAAAATAACTGGAGGGGTCCAACAGCAGACTTAATTAAGCAGAAGAAAGAATATGAATCAAATTGTCAAAAGTCAAGGACAAAGAGAATTTTAACAGCAGCAAGAGAATGGTGATATAAACAAAGGACCCTCCATAAGATCATCAGTAGATTTCCCAGAAGAAACCTTGCAATAAAGAGAGATGGATCTATTCAAAGTAGGAGAGAGAAAAACCTGCCAGGCACAGATACTTTACCCAGCAAATTTACTGTCCTTCAGAAAGGGAGGAGAAATGAAAATCTTTCCAAACAGACAAATGCTTAAGTTTACTACCACTAGACCTGCCATATAAGAAATGCTAAAGGGAATTCTTCAAGTTGAAATGAAAAGACAGTAAAGATAAAACTCATTGATAAAGGTACATATGTAGACAAATACTGAAAACTACAATAATGTAATTATATTATTTAAATCACTTTAGCTTTAGTATAAAAGTAAAAAAGACAAATACTTTAAAAATAACTATAAATACAAAAGTTTATTAATAAATACACAAACTAAGGATGTAAAGTGTGATATAAAATGTGTGAGAAAGGAGAGGTAAAAATGTAGTTTTTTTTTTTATTAGTTGCTCAAGACTGTATGCAATGAAAGGATATAAGCTTCCAATAGACTGTTATAATTGTAAGATGCTTTATCTAGGCATGGTGACCACAAACTATTATCTATGATAGATGTACACTTTACACACACATACACACACACACACAGGAATCAAAGCATTTCATTATAAAAATCAGCAAATCACAGGAAGACAGCAAGAGGGGGAAAGCAGACAAAAGAATTGTAAGACAGAAAACAACAAAAAAGCAATATTAAATTCTCACCTATCAATAATTAAATGAATTGAATTCTACAATGAAAAATGTATGGATGAACAACACAGACATCAACAAAAAATGAGATCCAATTATATGCTGACTATAAGAGACTCATTTTAGAATAAGAGACATATTTAGGCTAAAAGTGAAGGGATGAAAAAAGATATTCCTTTTGAATGGTAACCAGAAGACAGCAGGGATAGCTATCCTTATATCAGACAAAGTAGACTAAGTAAAATACTGTCACAAGAGATAAAGTCATTATATAATGGTAAAAGGAACCATTTATCAGTAAGCTATAACAATTATAAATATATATGCATCCAACATCAGAGTTCCTAAATATAAAAAGCAAATGTCGATATATCTGAAAGGAGAAATAGACTACAATTCAATAATAGTATGTGACTTTGATACTTCATTTTCAATAATATCTAGAATATACAGACAGAAAACCAATAAGAGTGTACTTAATCATATAGACCAACAGAACTTATATATATATATATATATATATCGCTATATATGTATATATACACAAATGTCTCTTTGAGATTCTGTTTTGAATTCTTTTGGGGAAAATGTTTTTTAAGAACCTTCTGCAAGCCAAATATATATCTATACATATATATGTCTCTATATATACTTATATATATGTGTATATATACAGACCTAAATATATATACATATATATGTGTGTATATATATATATAAAACATTCCACCCAGCAACAGCAGAATACACATTCTTCTCTAGTGCACATGAATCATTTTCTAGAATAGATAAATATAAGGTCACAAAACAAGTATTAACAAATTTAAGAAGACTGAAATTAAACCAAGTATCTTTCCTAATCACAGTGGAATGAAACTAGAAATAATTAACAAAAGGAAAACTGAAAATTCTCAAATATATGAATTTCCTTTGATAACTCCTATTCATCCTCATCCCACAAGATTAAATTTAGGAGATTGCTTCTATGGGTTATCTCTCTTCATCCTCCGTGCTTATACTGCATGTTTCCTTCCCTTTTTGAAGAGGTTCTGTGTATGCTGCACATCCCCTGAATACATTTTTAGAATGTAAAATATTTGAAGGCAGGAACTGAGATTATCAGTTTTGTATTCACTGTGTGTCACAAGTGCCAGATGAATATTTGCTGAAGAAAAGAATCATTCTTATTGTTAAAGACCACATTCCTATGTAAGAACTCTTAAGTTAATCTTATCTCCATTTAAAAGTCCTACCATTATTCCAAACTCAAAATTAATGCCTAAGGAGGCCTGGCAGTTCATTTAAACACATCAATCAGGCTATAGTAAAGAATGTTGGTCTTTCAGTGAGCTGGCAAGTCCCTCTAAAGGCAAATTTTAAAATTGAAAAAAGATTTTTTCAAGTGTGTTAGAAAAGAGGGGTGTGTGTGGGCACTGTAGTGCATGCTTGTAATTCCAATGACTCAGGAGGCTGAGGTGGGAGGATTGCAAGTTCAAGGCAAGCCTCAGAAATCTAGTGA
This sequence comes from Spermophilus citellus, assembly GCF_964194105.1. NCBI lineage: Eukaryota > Metazoa > Chordata > Mammalia > Rodentia > Sciuridae > Spermophilus > Spermophilus citellus. Next base: position 175,749,307 of record NC_138184.1, on the reverse strand, counting down.
GGCCCTAAGCAAGTTAGTGAGACCTCATTTTAAAATAAAAAAATAAAAAGGGCTGTGGTGTGGCTCAGTGATTCAGCAACCCTGGATTTAATCTCTGATAACAAAAAAGGGGGGAGGACCCCACATGATATAAAATTTACCATCTTAACCACTTTGAAGTATTAAATTTAGTATAATTGAGTGTATTCACATTCTTTTTTTTCTTTGTCTTCATTTTCTTTTTTTAATTTAATTTTTTTTTATTAGCTACACATGATATTACAATGATCTTGGCAATTCATACATTTGAATCATTGAGGTATAATTTCTCATTTTTCTAATTGTACAGATTGCAGAATCACAGTGGTCATAGAGTCACCTATATACATACAGCAATCATAATGTCTATTCTGCTGCCCTTCCTATCCCCCTTACTCCTCCCCTCCCCTCCCATCATTTCTCTCTATCCAATCTAATGTGACACACTTTTTTTCTTTTTCTCATCACAACATCATACATGTATTCTGTATAACGATGAGTTTCTCCTTCCATCTTCCGTGCAACTCCCCTTCTCCCTCTTTTTCCCTCCCACCTCTCTTCCCTATTAAGTGGTAGTCTTCTTCTCATGCTCTTACTCCATATCCCATTTTGAGTCACCCCCCTTATATCAGAGAAGACATTCAGCATTTATTTTTTAGGGATTGGCTAACTTCACTTAGCATAATCTGCTCTAATGCCATCCATTTCCCTGCAAATGCCATGATCTTGTTATTTTTTAGTGCTGAGTAATATTCCATTGTGTATAAATGCCACATTTTTAATCCATTCATCTATTGAAGGGCATCTAGGTTGGTTCCACATTCTAGCTATTGTGAATTGTGCTGCTATAAGCATTGATGTGGCTGTGTCCCTGTAGTATGCTCTTTTTAGGTCTTTTGGGTATAGTCCGAGAAGGGGAATAGCTGGGTCAAGTGGTGGTTCCATTCCCAGCTTTCCAAGGAATCTCCATACTGCTTTCCAAATTGGCTGCACCAATTGCAGTCCCACCAGCAGTGTATGAGTGTACCTTTTTCCCCAAATCCTCGCCAGCACTTATTGTTGTTTGACTTCATAATGGCTGCCATTCTTATTGGAGTGAGATGGTATCTTAGAGTAGTTTTAATTTGCATTTCTCTGATTGTTAGAGATGGTGAGCATTTTTTCATGTATTTGTTGATCAATTGTATATCCTCTTCTGAGAAGTGTCTGTTCAAGTCCTTGGCCCATTTGTTGATTGGGTTATTTGTTTTTTTGTTGTTTAACTTTTTGAGTTCTTTGTATACTCTAGAGATTAGAGCTCTATCTGATGTTTGATGGGTAAAAATTTGTTCCCAGGATGTAGGCTCCCTATTCACCTCACATATTATTTCTCTTGCTGAGAAAAATCTTTTTAGTTTGAATTCATCCCATTTGTTGATTCTTGGTATTAACTCTTGTGCTATAGGTGTCTTATTAAGGAATTTGGGGCCTGCCCCCACGTGATGAAGATTAGGGCCAACTTTATCTTCTATTAGATGCAGAGTCTGTTGTCTGATTCCTAGCTCCTTGATCCATTTTGAGCTGACTTTTGTGCATGGTGAGAGAAAGGGATTCAATTTCATTTTGTTGCATATGGATTTCCAGTTCTCCCAGCACCATTTATTGAAGATGCTATCCTTCCTCCATTGCATGCTTTTGGCACCTTTGTCTAATATAAGGTAGTTGTAATTTTTTGGATTTGTCTCTGTGTCCTCTATTCTGTACCATTGGTCTACCAGCCTGTTTTGGTGCCAGTACTATGCTGTTTTCGTTACTATTGCTCTATAGCATAGTTTAAAATCTGGAATCTCGATACCACCAGTTTTATTCTTCCTGCTTAGAATTACTTTAGCTATTCTTGGTCTCTTATTTTTCCAGATGAATTTCATGATTGCTTTTTCTATTTCTGCAAGGAATGTCATTGGGATTTTGATGGTAATTGCATTGAGTCTGTAAAGTGCTTTTGGTAATATGGCCATCTTAATAATATTAATTCTACCAATCCATGAGCAAGGTAAATCCTTCCAAACTTCTAAGGTCTTTTTCTATTTCTTTCTTCATGGTTCTGTAGTTTTCATTGTATAGATCTTTCACCTCTTTTGTTAGGTTGATTCCCAGGTATTTTATTTTATTTTATTGAGGAAATTGTGAATGGAGTAGTTGTCCTCATTTCCGTTTCATAGAATTTGTCACTGATATACAGGTATGCCTTTGATTTATTGGTATTGATTTTATATCCTGCCACTTTGCTGAATTCATTTACTAGTTCTAGAAGTTTCTTGGTTGAACTTTTTGGGTCTGCTAAGTATAGGATCATGTCATCAGCAAATAGTGCTAATTTAAGTTATTTTCCTATATTTATGCCTTTAATTTCTTTCATCTAATTGCTCTGGCTAGAGTTTCTAGAACTATGTTGAATAGAAGTGGTGAGAGAGGGAATCCCTGTCTTGTTCCAGATTTTAGAGGGAATGCCTTCAATTTTTCTCCATTTAGAATGATGCTGGCCTGAGGCTTAGCGTATATAGCTTTTACCATGTTGAGGTAATTTCCTGTTATCCCTAATTTTTCTAGTGTTTTGAACAAAAGGGATGCTGTATTTTGTCGAATGCTTTTTCGGTTCTTTAAGTCTATTGATGTGGTGAATTAATTTATTGATTTCTGTATATTGAACCAGCCTTGCATCCCAGGGATGAATCCCACTTGGTCATGGTGCACTATCTTTTTGATATGTTTTTGTATCCAATTTGCCAGAATTTTATTGAGGATTTTTGCATCTATATTCATTAGGGGTATTGGTCTGAAGTTTTCTTTCTTTGAAGTGTCTTTATCTGGTTTTGGAATCAGGGTGATGTTGGCCTCATAGAATGAATTTGGAAGTACTCCCTCTTTTTCTATCTCCTGAAATAGATTGAAGAGTTTTGGTATTAGTTCTTCTTTAAAGTTCTTGTAAAACTCTGCTGTATATCTGTCTGGTCCTGGGCTTTTCTTGGTTGGTAGTCTTTTGATGGCTTCTTCTATTTCCTCACTTGCTATTGGTCTGTTTAGGTTGTTTATATCATCCTGACTCAATCTGGGTAGGTATTCACATTCTTATACAACAGATATTCAGAGACTTTTAATTTTTCAAAATCTGAAACTATATGGTTAAACAATTCTGTATTTCTCCTCTCCCATCAGCCCATGGCAATCAGTATTTTACTTCTATTTCCTATAAGACTATTTTAAATACCTCATATGAGTAGAATTAGACAGTGTTTATTTATTATGACTGGTTCAGTGCACTCATTATAATGTTCTCAAGCTTCATTCATGGTGTAGCCTTCTTTTTAAAGGCTGAATAATATTCTGTATATATATATATATATATATATATATATATATATATATATATATATATATATATATAAATATGTTGTGGTTATCCATTGATCTGAATATGAACATTTGGGTTGCTTCCACCTCTTGCCTGTTATAAATGCTGTTGCAATGAACACACTGAATGCAGATGTCTCTTTGAGTTTTGTTTTGAATTCTTTGGGGGCAAAAGTGGTTTTTAAAACCTTCTGTAAACCAAATAAAATATAGCTTCTAGCCAGAGTCCAAGTGTAAGCTTCCAACTTGCAATCCTTGTTATTATTTACTTATTTTTATAATGGGGGACAATGGGAAGCCAATGATTTATCTGACAAAGAAGACAAGGCTCTGAGCTGAGGCGAGTAAGATGGGAAGGAGATGAGAAGATGTTATCAAATGAAGATGTCCAAGGGCAGTTTATTCTGGGCAAAATGAGAAGAAACTGTGGCAGAAGACTGGTGCCTAGAGATGCCAAAATTTGGGCTGACAGTGATAACCGTGATGAGAGGCAGGATGGTTGGTGCTGTCAGTAGTCTTGCAAGGTAATTATCATCAATGTTCCATATCTTTGAAATTTGAGGGTATCACCACTCAGATTCCTAGGCTAAAGAACTAGGGGTAAGGTGAAGGTGTTAGAGCCAGGCCTCAAAACTCCCAAAGAGAATAGCAGAGAGAGCGGTAGGCACAAATTACAGTAGCAAGTGACTTGTGGATAAAATGATCAGATGGCGTTTCACATAGATACAAGACAATAATCTGCATTTGGAGGTCGGAGAAGGGTTAGTGTGGTCTCCAGGGGAAAGTACTCTTAGAGAAACATCCCTGTGCCAGGCAGAGTTCTGGTGAATGGTGACCTGCTTGTCCTGCAGAGATGCCCACTCTCCACATAGAACAAAGAGACGCCATTCTGCATTCATGGTATCTGCAGGTAGGGAAGAGGGCCCATCAGAAAGAGAGAATGGGGGTCATCAACGTCTCATGTGTGAGTGTTGAGATGGCAGGTGTTGGTGTGGAGTTACCTTGTGGACATCCCTCCCAAAGAAAATTTAGTTCAGATGTCAAGACTGATGATGCCACACATTCACAAGAAGGTATATAAGAGGCTACTCACATTATGAAACTTTATGGGAGAGCAGGGTAGGCTCCCAGAAAGGTCTAGAAATGCCCTGAGAATGCAGGGAGGGGCAGCTAGCCTGGGGTTTTGTAATGGTTAGGGAGTAGGGCTTGGGTGAGGGCTGCCTCATCCTGAACAAGGCTTGCCTGGGCTGAATTTCACATCAGTGCCAAAGGAGGGAGCACCCAGTCTTTCTTGTTAGCATGTTCAGATGTGGGACACAAAGGGAAGGGGGAAGCACAGGACTTGAATGCTCTCAGCCATCATGCAGCAAATGTGGACCTGACTTTACTACAGAATACCAGAGTGTATTAGCCTAGAATTAAAAGCCCAAGGCTGCCTAGTGGACATGCACTTCATTCCTTAGGGGAAGCCAGTAACCAGGGGCTTTGGAGGTCAAGACTGTACAGCCCCTGTGAAATTTTGGAGTGTTGATAATTTTCTGTGTTTCTCATTTATATTATTTCTGGTCTGTTTCCTGTTTGGGTTATCAAAAACATTTTATATAACAAAAAGGACCAGTAATATTGTCAGCTGGGATGGCATATGTGTCCGTGTGTGTGTGTGTGTTTGGGTTTTAGGTGTAGCTGAGTGGTACCCAGTAGCTATTCTAGCCCCCCTCTCATTTTTTTTTGGTGTCATGCTGTACTGCAGGGGCTGGCAGGCTGGTGACCACATTTCCCCAACTCTCCTGGAGGTGTTTATTATGCACAGTCTGATTTTAACCTTGAAAGTAGAAGTGAAACAGCAGCCACCTCTGTTCCAATTTTTTACTCTTTCTGTTGGTGATCAAGGTCTTGGACTATTTCCAAAATCTTGGGGCTTTTCTGAAGTGGTCTAGTATCCAGTCACTGGCTTTATGTGTGTTGAGATGCAGTTGTGATGTGGCAGTGGTCCTGATTTTGTGATTCCAGGATCACAGCTATGCTTGTAGGTTCATGAACTCAACAGTTCCAGAGTTAGCTGACCGATTCTGTATCCTGCCTAGAACTCTTAATGTGTGTCATAGTAGAGGGGAGTGATTTGCGGACTATGAAACTAGAGAAATTATACTCAACTCCAAACCATAATTGGAGACTGGGATTTGTAGAGACTGCACAGGAGAGAGCGAATGGTGGCTTCTCAAAGTAGATCAGTTGGGACCCAAGAAAATCCTCTGGGCAGGGATGGTGAGGGGGAAAAGCTATAGGGTTACCAGAAACCTTCCCTCTGTCTCTACTAATCTTGGGGCTGCAAAGGAAGAAGGTCTTAGGTGAGTTCCTTGAATCAGTTGGTAAAGGTGCTCAGTATTTTATTCATTGTCTTGTATATTCATTGTTTTGCTTCTAAATTTCTGGAAGCTTATTCTTTAAAAAAAATTTTTTTAACATTCTTAGTGTAATTATAGAGTACCTGGGAAAATCTGATTTTCTTTTTCTTCCACAGATAAGAAGTAACTTGAGTATGGTCTCCTTTCAAATTCATACACCTATCCCTGAATTTAGTAGATAAAAATAAAATTTGCCTAGGGAAAATATAGCGATAATTTTTAAGACTTTAAAAGTTCCATTGATGCTTTAGTACTGCCTGATACAGTGAGAGTGAGGGAAACACAGTTTGGCAGATATTTCTTGTTGTATTGAGCTCCCTGACTGCCCTTGGCCCATGAAGACTCTTCCTCCACTCCACCTCAGCCACCCACTCTCAAGACACACCTGGGAGCCCGTCATTACCTGGAATTATACTGCCTCTGTGGTATGTGTGTCTGGCACATCATTTTCTGATTACAAAGTCCTTCTAGCATATGGTTGTGCTGGGAAGGCTATTTCAGTGAGAACGTAGACATTTTCAGTTGGGAGTTTCCTCAACTGTAGTTGTTCAGTGAGTGGCCTTGTTTTTACTCTCAACCTCTTCTACTTCTTTTACTCAGTTTTAGAACTTCATCATTTAAAAAAAACAATCTATTTTGGGATATAATTTACATACCACACAGTTCACCTTTTTAAAAAGAACACGATTCCGTGGTTTTTATTGTGTTCAGAGTTGTGCAGCCATCACCACAATGAATTTTAGAACCATGAAGAGAACCTCCTTAGCCATCACGCTGCAGCCCTGCATGGCCCCTCCCCAGGCAACACAAGTCTCTGTCTCTGCAGACCTGCCTGTTCTGAGCATTTCATGCGATGGAATCAGACGTGTAGCCTTTTGTGACTGGTGTCTCTTACATGGCGTAAATTTTTGTTGGTGCATAATAATCATACAGAGTAGGGAGTTTCCTTGTGGCATATTTGTACATGCACATGACCTACTTGCTTAGTTTCATTCATTATCCCCTAACCTGCCCTTCCCTCATCCTCCCTCCATCCCCTGTCTCTACTCTTGGGTCTTCCTTTCCATTTTCATGACATTCCTTTTTTGTCTCTCACTTCTACATATCAGAGAAAGCAAATAAACCTCTACTTTCTTAGTCTGGTTTATTTCACTGAAGGTGATATAAATTACATAATATCATTCTTCTTTATGACTGAGTGAGACTCCATTGTATAAAGATCCCACATTTTCTTTATCAATTCATCTGTTGATGGACATTGAGGCTATTTCCATAGCTTGGATATTATGAATTGTAGCATGTTTTTAAGGTTCATACACATTGAAACATGTATCAGTTACTCAATTCCTTTTTATAGCTAAATAATATTCCAATGTATGAATATGCTACATTTTATTGATCTGTTCATCAGTCAATGGATTCTTTATTTGTATCTACCTTTTGGCTATTATGAATAATGCTACTATAAATATTCACACACAAAGATTTATGGGTGGGCATATGTTTCATTCCCCTTGGTTGTATACCTAAGAATAGAATGGCTGGGTCATATGGTAACTTTTTTCAAATCATTTGAGGAACTGCCAGACTCTTTTTCCAAAAGAGTCATACCATTTTATATTTCTGCTACTAAGGTTTAAGGGTTCCAATTTCCTTATGTTCTTGCCAATACTGGTTTATATGTGACTTTAAATTATTGCCCTCACGATGGATGTGAAATTGCATCTCATGATTTTGATTTGCGTTTCTCTGGTGGATAATGATGTTGAGCATTTTTCATGCACATATCAGCCACTTGTATATCTTCTAAATAAAAATTATTTTCAGATCCTTTGCTCATTTGAAAATTTGTTGCCTTTTTATTGCTGAGTTGTAAGAGTTCCTTACATATTCTAGATACAACTCATTTGCCAGATAAATGATTTGCAAAAATTTCCTCCCATTCCATGAGTTGCCTTTTTACTTTCTTCTCTTCTTGAAGCACAACAGTTTTTTTCTTTCAGTTCTATAGTATCTACTTATCTATTTTTTTATTTGTTGATCATATTGAAAAAAATCATTGCCTAATCCAAAGTCCATATATTTGTATTTTCTTCTAAGAAGGAAGTTATAGTTTTAGACTTAGGTCTTTGATCCTATTTGAGTTAATTTTATTTATTTATTTTTGCAGGTTTCATTAGTACAACTTACTGAGAAGACTTTCCTTTTTCCATTGAATTGCGTTAATTCCCTTGTTGAAAATCAGCTGGCTCTAAATGTGATGGTTTATTTCTTCATTCTCAATTCTATTCCATTGATCTATAGGTCTAACCTCATACCAGTACCACAGTGGTTTTGATTGTGTGTTTGTTTTATTCTTTTTAGTCATTCATGACAGTAGAATGCATTTTGACATATCACACATAGGTGGAGTATAACTTCCCATTTTTTCTGTTTGTATGTGATGGAGTTACACTGGTATTCATATAAGAAAATAGGAAATTTATGTCTGATTCATTCTGTCTTTTCTAGTTCCATCCCCCTTGCCGCAGTCTTGGCTGGGCACAGAATCACGAGCCACTCAAGCAGGAACAAAACTTTATTTTGAAAAAGCCGCCAAGACTCTGTAGGCGCCGGCAAGCCAAACCCGGTCCTCCCACGCGGGCGTCTACCGGAACCTCCCGTCTCCCGGAACCGGGGGTCCCCCGGACCTCCCCCGGAATTTCCTCCTACTATCCTTCCCCAACCAATGGGAACTCTCTATGAGTCCCGTAACATGAGTCCGGTAGCAGGCCAGGGTGAACAGCGGGAGTCCAATTTCCATATGAATGTAAATCTTAACATAATCATATCTCAGTGGCTAGCTGGCGTCACTTTACAACCAAAGGTGCCATACATCGTATATTTGCTTGTGGCTCCTAGCATCTGCCCCCTTCTGTTTAATTAAGCAACAAGCAATGTGGCTAGGGACCGTGCCTGGTAGGTTGTCCAATTTAACATATGGTTCTTACCTGTCATGGGAGAACTGACCTTTAGGCGTCAGCTTCCTGTCTTAGGTTGAATCCACTGTAATCAGATCAACTCGTCACTGACTACCGTTCCAGCATTCAGCCATGCTTGTGGATAGGCCTATGCACCAGTGGGGGGGTGAGGTTCTTGCCTCACCTCTGTTGGCCCCCAAATTTAGCCTTGGTGCCAGTGGGGGGGTGAGGTTCTTTGCCTCACCTCTGTTGGCCCCCAAATTTTAGACCATCACTAGTAAAGGGAGGAGGATACAGAAATGCCACGACACCAAGGCAATTGATGGCTCCTTTGGAAAAATTGCGTCACTGGTGACACCATCAGCAAAGATATGCCAGTATTACCACAATAAACATGGGGTGAGCTGGCAAGGAAATTGCATCACTGGTGACACCATCAGCAAAGATATGCCAGCAGTACCACAATTAGGTGCACCAGATGATATTTCACAATGTATGCAACTGATATATAGTCCAGGCAAGTTCTGCAAGCAGTTCAAATTGGAGGAGTCTATCAATATGTCCATTTCCTCCCAAAGTAAATCAAGTCCTTGATTGAGCATTACTTGTTGAGTTATATTCATTGATGCATCAGTTTATACAGTTTACTGTGATAGCTATCATAGAAGCTGTAGTTTGGTTTTATCTCAGTCTTCACCGGAATTGGGATGGAGATGGAAATTCTGGCAATGATGCTAAAGAGACATTATCCTGAACAGAATTATTAAATATAATGAAAAGGAAAGGTGAAAGTAAACAAACAGATCTGTTAAACTCCTTTAAAAACAATCCTTAACAGCTGTTTACCTAATTTAAATTAGTAAACAAACAGATCTGTTAACCATCTCTAAAAACAATCATTAACAGCTGTTCACCTAATTTAAATTAAACCATATAAATCACGTGAATAAAGAAAAAATTCGGATCCATTTTTTCATGAGCGCTCCTCATATAAGAAATATGGACATACACACATACAGACATACAACACAAAACAGAAGTGTGCACACAACATACAACACATAAGACAATAGTAAATAAAGGCCTTGTAATTATACCTAGGTGAAATCTCCATTGCAATGTTTAAAAACTCCACAGTCAAAAAAATAAAACACAGTCAAAAAATAAAACTGATCAGAAAAACATTAACCTAGGTTTGTATGAGCTCAAAATTAAAATAGAACTTTATGATGTGGGAAAAATGCAATAATAAAATAGATATTGAAAAAAAAAACCTTGGTTAATCACTGTCGCAGATGTAAGAATAGTCAAGCTGGAGCTCTGGATGTCAGCTGTTATGGATTTGAGTCAAATCATCTTCTTTTTCTGTAGAAATTGTTTTAGTTAATCTCTCTGGAACCCAAATCGGTTGCTGTTCATCCTGTGGGAAAACACAGATAGCGCCCCAATTCCAGACTATCACTGGATCTGGGCCTTTCCATTGTCCTGTTAGAATATCTTTCCAAAGTACCTTAGGCTTATGTACATTTTTTGGGTACAAATGTCTTTCCGCAGCACTAAGTCCCGATGAATCCAAATTTAAAATTTTAGAGTAAAAAGGGTTATTTTAAGTTTATCTTTGGGGGATATATACCCCTTTCCAATTCCCTCCTTTTGTTTTAATAAGTACATTTTAATAGTTTGATGAGCTCTTTCAACTATAGCATTGGGCGAGAATCTAAATTTAAAGACAGCACAGCCCAATCTACACCTGTGGAGCCTAATCCCTTGGAACCTCTTTCAACATTACAACTGGAAAATTTATCATGCAGGCTGGGTATTATTAATAACTGTGCTATTCTATCTCCTGGTGAAATTACTGATATACCTCTTGGAGAACTAGCTATAATTTTTATTTCACCCTCATAATCGGGATCAATTACCCCAGGACTTATCATAAGTCCTTTTAGTGTAGAAGAACTGCGTCCCAATAATAAGCCTACTGTTCCCTGGGGAAGAGGTCCTTTTACTCCTGTGGGAATGATTTGGACTCCCATCTCTGGAGTTAGTACTGCTCTGGCAGAGGCGCAGATGTCCAGCCCTGCGCTCCCTCTAGTTTGTCTGATGAGGGATTTAATGGATAATGTGTCCTGGGCACTACCTTGGTGGTGCTGTTGGGTTCCTCCATTGCCCCATATATTTGTGGTTTTGGGCCCCGGGGCATTGGGCCCTCTAGTCCGTTTTTTGGCAATGGAGCCTGATACCTTTCTCCACGATATTGTGGGTAAACACTTGGTCCTTGTCCGTTTTTTGATAATGGAATACCCTCTATGGTGGTTTGAGAACGGCATTCATTAGCCCAATGTTTCCCTCTATGGCATCGTGGGCAAATACCCGGTATTCTATTCCTTTGATACCCAGCTTTGTTAAACCCTCCTCTTATGGGGCAACTCCTTTTAAAATGTCCTGTTTGATTACAATTATAGCATGTTTTTGGCCTGGCATCTAAAGCCTGTTGTACTGCTGCTAAGACTTGCCCTTGTTCATTAATGTCTCTACATAATTTAATATATGTGTTTAAATCTTCATGTCTCCATGGTCTAATGACCTCTCTGCAGCAACGATTTGCTTGGTCATAAGCCAGTTGTTTTATAAATGGCATTACCTGTTCTGTATTACCAAATATCCCAGAGGCTGACTGAATAAGTCTATCTACAAATTCAGCGTAAGGTTCATTAGTTCCTTGTATTACCTTAGATAATTGACCTTGTAAGTCTCCATGCCCCTGTAAAGTTTTCCATGCCCTAACTGCATCTACAGCAATTTGTGTGTATACGCCAGGGTCATATTCAATTTGCTGTCTTTGACCCTCATAAGGTCCCTTTCCCAATAGCATATCTATATTTCTTTGAGGGTAACCAGCTTCTGCATTTCGCCTAGCTGTCTCCATGCAAAATTCCTCATTGGCAACCTTCCATAACAAATATTGTCCTCCGTTTAGCACAGATCGACACATGTTAGCCCAATCTGTTGGTGTCATGTCCAAGTTGGTAACAGATTCGACCATGCTTATTGTGAAGGGAGCTTGCGGCCCATAGGTTGTTACAGCCTCCTTTAATTGCTTTATTGTTTTGAAATCTAAAGCACGGTGAATTCGTTGCCCTCCTGCCTGCTCAAGTACAGGGCATGCTAATCTTTGGGGTTCTGTCTCAGAATTCCGTCCATCAACTACGGGAGTTGAGGGACGCTCAGCGGTAGATGGAGCTGTTGGTTGAATTATGCCCTCTGGTGATAGAACGGAGTTAGTAGCAACCTCCTGTTGTAATTCTCCACCTGATGGCTGCTTTTCTTCTAAGCTTGCTTTCTTTAAATTTTCCTCTGTCTGACTAGCTTGAGAGACCTTCTCTTTTGCTTGACCTAGCGTTTTTTCTACCATAGTCTGGACCTCTAACAATTTACTTAACAGTTTTTCGGTTTGTTTTTTACTGGATTCTAATATACTATAAAGGTAACGTAACCCAATAAGATAGGATAAAACAAAGCCGAAACAGAATGAAACAAAAACGGAGCAGAGAATGGTTGTATCGATTTTCTCTTTCTCAGGGCCGAATAACTTCAAACCTTGAGCCAACCATTTTTCCCAGTTCGCCTGAGAAAATTCTAGCGCTAGGGAGCTCGAAATAAAAACAAAATAAATCAAAACAAGAACACATTGTTTTTTGAGATGGGCACCCATCCTGTCGCCTTCCCTCAGGGGCGAGCAATTTTACTCACCTGTAAGCTTCAGGCGTTCCCCGTTCGGGCCACCAAATGCCGCAGTCTTGGCTGGGCACAGAATCACGAGCCACTCAAGCAGGAACAAAACTTTATTTTGAAAAAGCCGCCAAGACTCTGTAGGCGCCGGCAAGCCAAACCCGGTCCTCCCACGCGGGCGTCTACCGGAACCTCCCGTCTCCCGGAACCGGGGGTCCCCCGGACCTCCCCCGGAATTTCCTCCTACTATCCTTCCCCAACCAATGGGAACTCTCTATGAGTCCCGTAACATGAGTCCGGTAGCAGGCCAGGGTGAACAGCGGGAGTCCAATTTCCATGTGAATGTAAATCTTAACATAATCATATCTCAGTGGCTAGCTGGCGTCACTTTACAACCAAAGGTGCCATACATCGTATATTTGCTTGTGGCTCCTAGCACCCCGTAACTTTCCCTTCATTCCCTTTTGTCTAATCCACTGAAATTCTAGTTTTCCCTCCCTGCTGCTTATTATGCGTTGGTATCCACATATTAGAGAGAATATTTGGTCTTTGGTTTTTTTTTCTTTTTTTTATTGGTTGTTCACAACATTACAAAGCTCTTGACATATCATATTTCATACATTAGATTGAAGTGGGTTATGAACTCCCAATTTTACCCCAAATGCAGATTGCAGAATCACGTCGGTTACACATCCACAATTTTACGTAATGCCCTATTAGTAATTGTTGTATTCTGCTACCTTTCCTATCCCCTACTATCCCCCCTCCCCTCCCCTCCCATCTTCTCTCTCTACCCCATCTATTGTAATTCATTTCTCTCCTTGTTTATGTTCCCATTCCCCTCACAACCTCTTATATGTAATTTTGTATAGCAATGAGGGTCTCCCTTCATTTCCATGCAATTTCCCTTTTCTCTCCCTTTCCCTCCCATCTCATGTCTCTGTTTAATGTTAATCTTTTCTTCCTGCTCTTCCTCCCTGCTCTGTTCATAGTTGCTCTCATTATATCAAAGAAGACATTTGGTATTTGTTTTTTAGGGATTGGCTAGCTTCACTAAGCATAATCTGCTCTAGTGCCATCCATTTCCCTGCAAATTCTATGATTTTGTCATTTTTTATTGCTGCATAGTACTCCATTGTGTATAGATGCCACATTTTTTTTATCCATTCATCTATTGAAGGGCATCTGGGTTGGTTCCACAGTCTAGCTATTGTGAATTGTGCTGCTATGAACATCGATGTGGCAGTATCCCTGTAGCATGCTCTTTTAAGGTCTTCAGGGAATAGTCCGAGAAGGGCAATAGCAGGGTCAAATGGTGGTTCCATTCCCATCTTTCCCAGGAATCTCCATACTGCTATCCAAATTGGCCGCACCAATTTGCAGTCCCACCAGCAATGTACAAGTGTACCCTTTTCTCCACATCCTCGCCAGCACTTGTTGTTGTTTGACTTCATAGTGGCTGCCAATCTTACTGGAGTGAGATGGTATCTTAGGGTGGTTTTGATTTGCATTTCTCTGACTGCTAGAGATGGTGAGCATTTTTTCATGTACTTGTTGATTGATTGTGTGTCCTCCTCTGAGAAGTGTCTGTTCAGGTCCTTGGCCCATTTGTTGATTGGGTTATTTGTTATCTTATTGTCTAATTTTTTGAGTTCTTTGTATACTCTGGATATTAGGGCTCTATCTGAAGTGTGAGGAGTAAAAATTTGTTCCCAGGATGTAGGCTCCCTATTTACCTCTCTTATTGTTTCTCTTGCTGAGAAAAAACTTTTTAGTTTAAGTAAGTCCCATTTGTTGATTCTTGTTATTAACTCTTGTGCTATGGGTGTCCTATTAAGGAATTTGGAGCCCGACCCCACAATATGTAGATCGGAGCCAACTTTTTCTTCTATCAGGCGCAGAGTCTCTGATTTGATATCAAGCTCCTTGATCCATTTTGACTTAACTTTTGTGCATGGTGAGAGAAAGGGATTCAGTTTCATTTTGTTGCATATGGATTTCCAGTTTTCCCAACACCATTTGTTGAAGATGCTATCCTTCCTCCATTGCATGCTTTTAGCCCCTTTATCAAATATAAGATAGTTGTAACTTTGTGGATTAGTCTCTGTGTCCTCTATTCTATACCATTGGTCCACCCGCCTGTTTTGGTACCAGTACCATGCTGTTTTTGTCACTATTGCTCTGTAATATAGTTTGAAATCTGGTATCGCTATACTGCCTGATTCACACTTCCTGTTTAGAATTGCTTTTGCTATTCTGGGTCTTTTATTTTTCCATATGAATTTCATGATTGCTTTATCTATTTCTACAAGAAATGCCATTGGGATTTTGATTGGCATTGCATTAAACCTATAGAGAACTTTTGGTAATATCGCCATTTTGATGATGTTAGTTCTGCCTATCCATGAACAGGGTATATTTTTCCATCTTCTAAGATCTTCTTCTACTTCTCTCTTTAGGGTTCTGTAGTTTTCATTGTATAAATCTTTCACCTCTTTTGTTAGGTTGATTCCCAAGTATTTTATTTTTTTTGAGGATATTGTGAATGGAGTGTTTTTTCTCATTTCCGTTTCAGAAGTTTTGTCGCTGATATACAGAAATGCCTTTGATTTATGCGTGTTAATTTTATATCCTGCCACTTTGCTGAATTCATTTATTAGTTCTAGTAGTTTCTTTGTAGACCCTTTTGGGTCTTCTAGGTATAGAATCATGTCATCTGCAAATAGTGATAATTTAAGTTCTTCTTTTCCTATCTTTATGCCTTTAATTTCTTTCCTCTGTCTAATTGCTCTGGCCCGTGTTTCGAGAACTATATTGAATAGAAGTGGTGATAGAGGGCATCCCTGTCTTGTTCCAGATTTTAGCGGGAATGCCTTCAGTTTTTCTCCATTTAGAATGATGCTAGCTTGAGGTTTAGCATATATAGCTTTTACAATGTTGAGGTAAGTTCCTGTTATCCCCAGTTTTTCTAGTGTTTTGAACATAAAAGGATGCTGTACTTTGTCAAAGAACCAACTTTTAGTTTTGTTAATTTTTTCAATAGTTTCTTTTGTTTCAATTTCATTGATTTCCGCTCTGATTTTAATTATTTCTTGCCTTCTGCTACATTTGCTGTTGTTTTGCTCTTCCTTTTCTAGGGCTTTGAGATGAAGTGTGAGCTCATTTATTTGTTGGTTTTTTCTTTTTTTGAGGAATGACCACCAGGCGATGAATTTTCCTCTTAAAACTGCTTTCACTGTGTCCCATAGATTCCGATATGTTGTGTCTGTATTTTCATTTATCTCTAAGAATTTTTTGATTTCCTCCTTTATGTCTTCTGTAACCCATTGATCATTCAGTAACATATTGTTCATTTTCCATGTGATGTAGGATTTTTCCTTCCTTCTTTTATCATTGATTTCCAGTTTCATTCCATTATGATCAGATAAAATGCAAGGTATTATCTCCACCCCTTTATATTTACTGAGGGTTGCCCTATGGCATAATATATGGTCTATTTTTGAGAAGGATCCATGTGCTGCTGAGAAAAAAGTATATCCATTTGATGATGGTTGATATATTCTATATATGTCAGTTAAGTCTAGGTTATTGATTGTGATATTGAGTTCTATAGTTTCTTTATTCAACTTTTGTTTGGAGGATCTGTCCAATGGTGAGAGAGGTGTGTTGAAGTCACCCATAATTATTGTGTTGTGGTCTATTTGATTCTTGAACTTGAGAAGAATTTGTTTTATGAATGTCGCAGCACCATTATTTGGTGCATAAATATTGATAATTGTTATGTCTTGTTGGTGAATGGTTCCTTTTAACAGTATATAATGTCCTTCTTTATCCCTTTTGATTAACTTAGTCTTAAGTCGATTTTATTCGATATGAGGATGGCCACCCCTGCTTGCTTACGAGGACCGTGTGCGTGGTATATTTTTTCCCATCCTTTCACCTTCAGCCTGTGTATGTCTTTTCCAATCAGATGTGTCTCCTGGAGGCATCATATTATTGGATTTGTTTTTTTAATCCATGATACCAGCCTATGTCGCTTTATTGGAGAGTTTAATCCATTAACATTCAGAGTTACTATTGATATATGGTTTGTACTTCCATCCATGTTTGATTATTTATCCTTTTTAAAAAAAATTTAGTTTGTTTCTCCATGATTATCTTTCCCCTCACCCTCTGTCTTTACCGAGGCACTTCCTACTGATGGTTTTGGTTATTGTTTTTCATTTCTTCCTCGTGTAGTGTTTTGCTCAAAATGCTTTGCAATGCTGGTTTTCTGGCTGCAAATTCTTTTAACTTTTGTTTATCATGAAAGATTTTTATTTCGTTGTCATACCTGAAGCTTAATTTTGCTGGATACAGAATTCTTGGTTGGCATCCATTGTCTTTCAGTGTTTGAAATACATTGTTCCATGACCTTCTTGCTTTCAGTGTCTGTGATGAAAAATCTGTTGTTAACCTTATTGGTTTACCCCTGAATGTAATCTGTCTCTTTTGTCTTGTAGCTTTTAATATTTTCTCTTTGTTCTGTATATTGGATATCTTCATAACAATGTGTCTTGGCGTTGGTCTGGTGATTTTGTGTGCTCGGTGTCCTGTATGCATCTTCAATTTGTATATCTGTTTCCTTTTTTATTTCTGGAAAGTTTTCTATAATAATGTCATTCAGCAGGTTATTCATTCCATTGGGTTGAATCTCTGTACCTTCTTCTATCCCGATGACTCGTAAGTTTGGTTTTTTTATGTTATCCCATAACTCTTGGATGTTTTTCTCGTGATTTTTTACCAGCCTTTCTGAGTTGGCTAGACTCTTTTCAAGATGATATATTTTGTCTTCATTATCTGACGTTCTGGCTTCTACTTGCTCCACTCTGTTAGTGATACTCTCAATTGAGTTTTTAATTTGGTTTATCGTTTCCTTCATTTCTAGAATTATTGTTTGATTATTTTTTATAATCTCTATCTCCTGATAAAGATGCTTAACTTCTTCTTTTATCTGTTTATGTAATTCATTCTCAATGTGTTCTTTCGCTGCTTGAATTTGCTGTCTTGTATCCTCTTTAAGGTTCCATTCCATCTGTCTAAGGTGTTCCTTGAGTTCTTTATACGACCATTTTTCTGATGACTGTAGGTCCTCCTGAATATTTAGGCTGTCCTGCATTGTTTGTACTCCTTTTCTTCCTTGCTTTTTGAAGCTGCTCGTGTTACTTCTTGTTCTGTTTGATGAGTTACTGTTTACTCCTATAAATTTATTAGATGCTTGGGAGGAAAGGCATTAGAAGGGAAGGGAAGAAGTCACTAAAGAGAATGAGAGTAAGCAGGTAGAATTCAAGGAAGGGGGGATAAGATAATTGAAAAGAAATGAAAAGAGAAAAGAA
This sequence comes from Spermophilus citellus, assembly GCF_964194105.1. Lineage (NCBI taxonomy): Eukaryota > Metazoa > Chordata > Mammalia > Rodentia > Sciuridae > Spermophilus > Spermophilus citellus. The sequence continues at coordinate 175,731,427 of NC_138184.1, read as the reverse complement.
GAAAAAAATAGGAAATAAAAAAGAAAAAAAATTTAAAAATAATAAAAAAATTAAAATTAAAATTAGAAGAAAAAAATTAAAAAAAAATTGTAAAGAAAATTTAAAAAACAACAATAAAGAAAAATGAAAATGAAAGAAAAACCCAAATCAAAAAAAAAGAGAAAAGAAAAAAAGAAAAAAAAACCTAATAAATGCAGTCTTAGAGTTTGATTAACTTCTCTTCCAGTAGGTGGCGCTGTGCCCACCAGGCCAAGTTTCTTCTGTCAATAGGTAGGAACCAATCACTGTGCAGCAGGTCCTCCCAGACTGGGTGAGTCTCCAATCCTGAGTGCCTAGGGCCTCCTCTTGTGTCTAGTCACTTCCCACTTTTCCTCTAGCCAGGCCCCTCTCACTGGTGCCGCTCACCACAATACTGGCTACACGCCAGGTCTGCCGCTCCTGGGAGCCCTGTTTTCATGAACGACTGGGCACACTCTTCCAGTTTGCCATTCCCTCAGACCCTAAGTTTGTAGAGCTTGGGGCTGAGAATCCTCAGCGAATTTTACTTGCCCTCCGGTAGCCACTCCCCCGGTAGCTGGTACAAGAGACCTCAGCTGTCAGCACTGGTGGGAGCAGTAGTTCCGCGCCGCGGGTCTCGCGCCGCGGGTCCTGCGCCACCTCTGATTCCCTGGGTCTGGCTATCGTACTCACGGGAGAGCTGGGAGGGGCCCTTACGGGAGAGCTGGGAGGGGCCCTTAAGGTTTCCCCTATGTGTGGAGAGGAAAGGCTAGGGAATTACACACCTGTAGCCGCAGATTTCAATGAAGTTATCTCCTTCGCCGCAGTCTGATGACGTCAGTTCTCTGCCATGGTGGTATCTCTTGCAAATGGCGACAGTTTGTTTCCCTTTGCTGGATGACCAATGCAACGGGTGGGTCCTTACTGTCTCTCCCAAGCCCCGTTCAAACCTGTGGCCACTACCTATGAAGGCTCGGTAGGCATTTACCTCCGTAGGATGAGAAGGGCTGACCAGTTGTTTCAGCCGGATGGATTAGTGCTGAGTCACAGCTGTTTGTCTGCGGGAAGCAGGCGAACGGGAGCTTGAATTCAGCCGATCCGGGCTCAGAGTGTGTTCTGAGAGGCCCAGACTGTTCGCCCCAGATCCACGTCAGCTCAGCATTGCCTAGTGATCCTGAGCAAACAGATTTAGGTTGTTTACGACTCCCTATGCCTGCACAGCTGAAGAGGTCAGAGACTTGATCTCTCTGCGCCCGCCGCCATGTTGGAATCCCTGGTGTTTGGTTTTTTTGAGATTGTCTTATTTCACTTAACATGATAGTCTCCAGTTCCATCCATTTATCAGCAAATCTGATCATTTAATTTTTCTTTATGGCTGAGTAGTATTCCATTGTGTATATATACCATATTCATCTATGAAGGTCACCTAGCCTGGTTCCATAGTTTAGCTATTGTGAATTGAGCTTCTATAAACTTTTATGTGGCCGCATCACTAAGTATGCTGATATTAAGTCCCTTGGGTATATGCTGAGGTGTGGGATAAATGGGTCAAATTTATTTGATGGTGGTTCCATTCCACGTTTTCTTAGGAATCTCCATACTGCTTTCCAGAGTAGTTGCACCAATTTGCAGTCCTACCAGCAAAATATGAGTGAATCTTTTCCCCAACATCCTTGCCAATATTTATTGTTACTTGTATTCTTGATAATTGCCATTCTGAGTTAGAGATGTTGAACATTTTTTCATCTACTTGTTGACCATGCATATTTCTTCTTCTATGAAGTGCTTGTACAGTTCCTTTGCCTATTTATGATTAGGCTATTTATTTTTGTGTGTGTGTGTTAAGTTTTTTAAAAAATTCTTTATATATTCTGGAGTTTGATGCTCTGAGGTGCAGGCGGCAAAGATTTTCTCCTATTCTATAGGCTCTCTCTTCATGTTCTTGATTTGTTTTTAGTCAGCTTTTTTTCCCTGTTGTGACTAAAAGACATGACCAAAACAATTTTAGGGGAGGAAAATTTTATTTTGGGACTCACGGTTTCAGATGTCTCAGACCATTCCTCGGAGTTTGAGGTGAGGCAGGAACAACCTAGTGAAAGAGAGTGGCAGAGGGAAGCAGCTGACATGGTGATCAGAAAGCAGAGAGAGAGATTTCCACTTTTCAGATATAAATATGTACTCCAAAGCCACGCTCCCCAATTCCCATGTCTTTTAGCCACATCCAACCACTTCAGTTACCACTACATTAATACCATCAGAGGATTAATTCACTGATTGGGTTAAGATTCTCACAGTCCAAACATTTTTTCTCTGAACCTTTTTGCATTGTCTCACACATGAGCTTTTGGGGGAACCTCACATTGAAACCCTAACATTCTGTTCCTGACCCCCAAAAGCTAACAGCCATCTCACAATGCAAAATACATTTTGTCCATTTCCAAGAGTCTCCATAGTCTTAACAGTTCTGAGATTGCTCAAAGTTCAAGTCCAAAGTCTTCTCTAAGGCTCAAGGTAATCTTTCATTGTGAGTGCCTATAAAATTAAAAGTGATTTACAAGTATCCAATATATAATGGTACAGAGTAAACATTTCCATTAAGAAAAATTAGGGGCATAGAAAGAAGGGATGGGACCAAAGTGAGACTGAAATCCAGTTGGGCAAACAAGTCCTGTTGCTCCATGTCTGGCATCACGGGGCACTTGGCATTATGATGGTCTCTCCAAAGGGCTTGTGTAGCTCTGCCCCTGTGGCCATGTTGGTTGTAGCCCAAGTAGCCTTTCTGTTGGCTTGTTTCTGTTCAATTCCTGAAGCTTTCCTAGAACAATGTCCCATGTTACTGTCATTTCTTAATCTTGGGGGTCTCTACTACAGCTTCCGCTTCCTCCTCAGATCTCCATAACTTGTGTTCTCAGGGAGTGCCCACAGGGACTCTGATCCTGCTGCACTTTTCCTGGCTTCCAAGGCCTTCCTCTGAGATCTTGGTAGAAGCTTCCATGACCTCCTAACTCCAGCTTCCTGCATTCCTGCAGAACCAGCACCATGTGGTTGACACCAAGGTCTGTGGCCATCTTGAGTAGCAGCCAAGCCTCCAGGGACCCTGGCTGCCTTAGCCCTCTGAGTATCTGGGTGGCTGAGCATGTTGAAAAAATATTTTAGGCTCCCTGTACAAGAAGGATTCCTAGATGGTCTCTTCTCAAGATAATTTTTGTTTTTGTTTCCTTGAGCCTGAGATGGGTGTGGTCATGCCAGCTCCTGAGATGCCCTCAAGCCATCTTTCTCATTGTCTCTGGGCAGTGTTTAGCAACTTCCTTAGCCCCAGTTTTATCCTGCCTTTCAAGTTTAAGTTTTTCAAATATTTCTGCTCTGCTTTCTGCTCCTGATTATCATAATAAATTTGGCTAAAAGCCTCCAGCAATATCCTTGCCACCACCTGAATGCTATGCTGCCTAGACATTTCTTATGCCAGATTAAGAAGTCTATCACTTTTAAAAGCAGCTTCACAGAAAGTCTCTAAAAGTTGGTTCTTTGAAAAAATAAATAAGATCGGCAGACCTTTAGCCATGCTAACGAAGAGAAGAAGAGAGAGAACTCAAATTACTAACATACGGGATGAAAAAGGCAATATCACAACAGATGCTACAGAAATACAGAAGACAATTAGAAATTATTTTGAAAACCTATATTCCAATAAAATAGAAGATAGTGAAGACATCGATAAATTTCTTAAGTCATATGATTTGCCCAGACTGAGTCAGGAGGATACACACAATTTGAACAGACCAATATCAATGGATGAAACTGAAGAAGCAATCAAAAGACTACCAAAAAGAAAAGCCCAGGACCAGATGGGTATACAGTGGAGTTTTACAAAACCTTTAAAGAAGAATTAATACCAATACTTTTCAAGTTATTTCAGGAAATAGAAAAAGAGGGAGCTCTTCCAAATTCATTCTATGAGACCAACATCATCCTGATTCCGAAACCAGACAAAGACACCTCAAAGAAAGAAAACTACAGACCAATATCTCTAATGAACCTAGATGCAAAAATCATCAATAAAATTCTGGCGAATCGAATACAAAAACACATCAAAAAAATTGTGCACCATGATCAACTAGGATTCATCCCTGGGATGCAAGGATGGTTCAATATACGGAAATCAATAAATGTTATTCACTACATCAATAGACTTAAAGATAAGAACCATATGATCATCTCGATAGACGCAGAAAAAGCATTTGACAAAGTACAGCATCCCTTTATGTTCAAAACACTAGAAAAACTAGGGATAACAGGAACTTACCTCAACATTGTAAAAGCTATCTATGCTAAGACTCAGGCTAGCATCATTCTGAATGGAGAAAAATTGAAGGCATTCCCTCTAAAATCTGGAACAAGACAGGGATGCCCTCTATCACCTCTTCTATTCAATATAGTTCTTGAAACACTGGCCAGAGCAATTAGACGAAAGAAATTAAAGGCATAAAAATAGGAAAAGAAGAACTTAAATTATCACTATTTGTGGACGACATGATTCTATACCTAGAAGACCCAAAAGGGTCTACAAAGAAACTACTAGAACTAATAAATGAATTCAGCAAAGTGGCAGGATATAAAATCAACACGCATAAATCAAAGGCATTTCTGTATATCAGTGACAAAACTTCTGAAACGGAAATGAGGAAAAACACTCCATTCACAATATCCTCAAAAAAAAAATAAAATACTTGGGAATCAACCTAACAAAAGAGGTGAAAGATTTATACAATGAAAACTACAGAACCCTAAAGAGAGAAGTAGAAGAAGATCTTAGAAGATGGAAAAATATACCCTGTTCACGGATAGGCAGAACTAACATTATCAAAATGGCGATATTACCAAAAGTTCTCTATAGGTTTAATGCAATTTTTGCCAATCAAAATCCCAATGGCATTTCTTGTTGAAATAGATAAAGCAATCATGAAATTCATATGGAAAAAATAAAAGACCCAGAATAGCAAAAGCAATTCTAAACAGGAAGTGTGAATCAGGCAGTATAGCGATACCAGATTTCAAACTATATTACAGAGCAATAGTGACAAAAACAGCATGGTACTGGTACCAAAACAGGCGGGTGGACCAATGGTATAGAATAGAGGACACAGAGACTAATCCACAAAGTTACAACTATCTTATATTTGATAAAGGGGCTATAAGCATGCAATGGAGGAAGGATAGCATCTTCAACAAATGGTGTTGGGAAAACTGGAAATCCATATGCAACAAAATGAAACTGAATCCCTTTCTCTCGCCATGCACAAAAGTTAAGTCAAAATGGATCAAGGAGCTTGATATCAAATCAGAGACTCTGCGCCTGATAGAAGAAAAAGTTGGCTCCGATCTACATATTGTGGGGTCGGGCTCCAAATTCCTTAATAGGACACCCATAGCACAAGAGTTAATAACAAGAATCAACAAATGGGACTTACTTAAACTAAAAAGTTTTTTCTCAGCAAGAGAAACAATAAGAGAGGTAAATAGGGAGCCTACATCCTGGGAACAAATTTTTACTCCTCACACTTCAGATAGAGCCCTAATATCCAGAGTATACAAAGAACTCAAAAAATTAGACAATAAGATAACAAATAACCCAATCAACAAATGGGCCAAGGACCTGAACAGACACTTCTCAGAGGAGGACACACAATCAATCAACAAGTACATGAAAAAATGCTCACTATCTCTAGCAGTCAGAGAAATGCAAATCAAAACCACCCTAAGATACCATCTCACTCCAGTAAGATTGGCAGCCACTATGAAGTCAAACAACAACAAGTGCTGGCGAGGATGTGGAGAAAAGGGTACACTTGTACATTGCTGGTGGGACTGCAAATTGGTGCGGCCAATTTGGATAGCAGTATGGAGATTCCTGGGAAAGATGGGAATGGAACTACCATTTGACCCAGCTATTGCCCTTCTCAGACTATTCCCTGAAGACCTTAAAAGAGCGTACTACAGGGATACTGCCACATTGATGTTCATAGCAGCACAATTCACAATAGCTAGACTGTGGAACCAACCCAGGTGCCCTTCAATAGATGAATGGATAAAAAAAATGTGGCATTTATACACCATGGAGTATTACGCAGCACTAAAAAATGACAAAATCATGGAATTTGCAGGGAAATGGATGGCACTAAAGCAGATTATGCTTAGTGAAGCTAGCCAATCCCTAAAAAACAAATACCAAATGTCTTCTTTGATATAATGAGAGCAACTATGAACAGAGCAGGGAGGAAGAGCAGGAAGAAAAGATTAACATTAAACAGAGACATGAGATGGGAGGGAAAGGGAGAGAAAAGGGAAATTGCATGGAAATGAAGGGAGACCCTCATTGCTATACAAAATTACATATAAGAGGTTGTGAGGGGAATGGGAAAATAAACAAGGAGAGAAATGAATTACAGTAGATGGGGTAGAGAGAGAAGATGTGAGGGAGGGGAGGGGGGATAGTAGGGGATAGGAAAGGTAGCAGAATACAACAGTTACTAATAGGGCATTATGTAAAATTGTGGATGTATAACCGTCGTGATTCTGCAATCTGCATTTGGGGTAAAAATTGGGAGTTCATAACCCACTTCAATCTAATGTATGAAATATGATATGTCAAGAGCTTTGTAATGTTGTGAACAACCAATAAAAAAAGAAGTATACTTACTTCTAAAATAATAATGTTTAAAAAAAAAAAGTCTCAGCACAGGTGCAAAGTGCATACAACTTCTCAGCCCTAACATAACATGAATGGACTCTATTCCAAATTCAATAGTGTCCTTTTCTGAACCCTCTTAAGCCCTGTCTTCACTGTTCATAGTTCTGTTGGCATCCTGGTCTTCTGAGCTCCCAAAATAATTGGCCATTAAGCTCCACTTACAAGAACCCAAAGTATTTCCAGCTTGCCCTGCTAAGAATCTCAAAATTCCTTCCAACAATTCCATAAAGCTCAAAAACCTTCTGAACAATATGGTCAGGTTAGTCACAGCAGTGACCCCACTTCTTGGTTCCAATTTCTGTTTTAGTCTCCTTTTTTGCTGCTGTGACTAAAAGACCCGACTAAAACAATTTTAGGGGAGCAAAAGTTTAAGGGCTCATGGTTTCAGAGATCTCAATCCATATACAGCCAGCTGCATTCCTCGGGGCTCTAGGTGAGGCAGGAACAACATGGAGGAAGAGTGTGGCAGAGGGAAGTGTGGTGATCAGAGAGCAGAAAGGGGGGGGTCTCCACTTGCTCGATGCAAATACATACCCCAAAGCCATGTCCCCAATTCCAACCTCCTTCAGCTATACCCTACCACTTGTTATCATTCAGTTAATTCCTATCAGGGGATTAATTCACTGACTGGGTTAAGACTCTCACAACCCAATCATTTCTCCTCTAACCTTCTTGCATTGTCTTACATGTGAGCTCTTGGGGGGACACCTCACATCCAAACCATAACATGATTTTTTCTTTTGCTATGAAGAAACTTTTTAGTTTGATGCCATCCCATTTATTGATTCTTGATTTTACTTCTTGTCTTTCTGAGGAATGGTTTGTTTTTGTGGTACTGGGGATTTGAATCCAGGGACACTTTTCCACTGACCTACTTCCCTAACCCTTTTTATTTTTTAATTTTAGGACAGGGTCTTGCTAAGTTGCCAAGGTTGGCCTCAAACTTGTGATCTTCCTGCCGGGTTCCTGAGTAGCTGGAATTATAGGTATGTGCCACAACACCCCATACATTGTCTTAATTACTGTAGCTTTTGTAGTAAGTTTTTAAATTGAAAAGTGTGAGTCTTCCAACTTTTTTCTTTGAATTCCCATATGAGTTTTAGGATCAGATACCAATTTCTTCAAAGAGACTAGCTTGAATTTTAATGGGGATTATATTGAATCTGTGGGCCAGTTTGGGGAATATTGCTTTCTTAATAATATTAAGTCTTCCAATCCATAAACATAAGATATCTTTCCATTTATTTAGGTCTTCTTTAATTTTTATCAATAGGTTTGTATTTTTAAGAGTGTAAATTGTGTATTGTTTCTCAAAATTTATTCCTATGTATTTTATTGTTTTAATGTTATTGTAAATGGAATTGATTTCTTAATTTTATTTTCTGTGTATTCATTGCAAATGAATAGCAATACAACTGATTTTTGTAAATTGATCTTATATTCTGCAACTTTGCTGAACTCATTTATTAGTTTAAATAGCATTTTAGTGTATTCCTTAAATTTTATCTATGGATGAGACCATATGATTTGCAAATGGAGATAATTTGATCGAGTCACATACACACAGGAAAACAAAAACAAAAACAAAAAAGAATTAAAATTCAGTTATTATGGCTCAGGCAATCAGAATGGCAAAGAGATCAGTTATTGAAAACTGAGTCATTTCTTTTGTGTACTTTGGCTCCAATTGGCCAAGAAATGTGGTCTTTTGTTCCAGAAATACGAGCAATACCACACTGATGGGAAAAGTATTATTTATCAATATTTGATTAGATCATCTTTGGCTCATCTTAGTAAGGAGGGTTTCTGTCTTAGGCAATGGTTAAGGTCAAAGGACATGTCACAGTTCTCCCTGGTGGAAACTGACATGGGTTCAAAGGTCTCATGTTTATAGTTTGAACCCAAGATTTTCTGTTCAGCTCTTTTCCGTTTTAGTGGTGACCAACAGAGGAGAGCCTTAATAAGCATCTAACTGGAAGCTTTGCATGTGACAGCAATGAGAAATGGATCTAGGGACAATACAGCCTTCTTTATTTGTTTCTTTTGATGTGGCACTAAGGATCAAACTCAGAGCTTCTCACATGCTAGGCAAGTGCTCTGCCAATGGAGCTACAGCCCCAGCCCCAAAGTGATACAGCCTTCTATGGAATGGAAGGGATTTTTTTTTTTCTGAAGGAGATGAGTCACCAAATTGATGGTCTTAAAACTGAGTAATGGGATATACCAGGTCAAATTGAGATAGAGAAGTAGGGGTGCAGGTTAACTGGCAGAATGGAAGGAGCCTCCTTGTGACAGCTGGTGTAGAAGACTTCTTCTTTGGGAAGGGAAAAGGCAATGGCTATGATTTCCATAAATTTAATCTGTATCTGCCTTACACTGTTGTTGGAGGTGGGGTTGTTTGGAACCTGGTGAAGGAATGGAGTTTGGAATGCAAAAAAAATCTTTAGAGACCAACATCTATATAAAATGAAGAGAGGGGAAGCAATAGATGGGAAAGGTGAGCTGCAACAAGAGCCCAGGAAAGCCTTAGGAAACCTACAACTGAACTGACTGACAATTGACCAAAATGGCCAAGGTTGTATATCCCTCCTTCACATAGTCACTGTATAGTGGCTTCTTGGGGATGGTCTGAAATCAGGTGGGGAAATGCTGAAATGTAGGCAGACTATAAAATATGTCAGTTGGAGATGATGTGTTGTTGGCACTTGTGCCTGTTGGGTGACAAGTCCTTCCTTAAAGTAGAATTTAGGTACTTCTGTATCTCTGTATCTACCATACTGTATCCTGCTTGAAGTCTGAATCTATTGAGTTACTAGTCTAGAGTGATTGGTATGGCAAAGGCTGTTGGGTCAGGCTGCTTTCCCATTCCTCTTCTTGTAAGCTTTGGTAGCAAATGAAGAATGTGCCAGAGGGAAGCCATTCACCAGCATGTGGCCCTTCTAATGAACCTGGGTTATAATGTAAAAGCCATCTTGTTTGTGGGCAGTGAGAGATGCCTTTGACCTTCAGGCAGGAAGAACCACTCTCTTCTTTTATACGGTTTCTGAAAGCACTTTCACAATCTGGAGGAATTGTCATGAAGGAAACACATCTATTGTTGTCTCCATTTCTTTCGTGGTTCCTCCTGTTTTCCTGCTAACCAGGGTGTTATGCCTCATTTCTCAGCTCTGCTCCCTGGGTACCAGCCCAAGAAATGGGTAAGAACTGGGCCCCTTATCATATCTTTTATCCCATCTACCAAGTAGACTGGGCAGGATGTCCCCTTCTAGCTCTTCTGTCTGGCTGGAAATCCAAGTTCTGGTCAGGGAAAAAACAATTTGGCCTCAGCCCACACTGTTTTCTTCATTCCTGCTTTACCACTAATAAAGCTAATACTTTTATATCCATCATTCTCATGAAGCTGTTTTCAATTTGGAGTAAGTGGAAATGGTGAGGAGTTGAATAACTGCCACCCCCCCCCCCCCGCGTTGAGCCCGGTGGAGGAAGTGTGTTCCTGGGAAGTGTGTGTAGAGTGCCGGTGAGAATTCAGGAATAAAGAGTTGCTGTTGGAACCTACAAGGCTTTGTGGCAGCTCGGTTATTTTGTGCCCAGGCAGACTGTGGCAAGTGCTCTATCTGATGAGCATGTGGTAAAGATTTTCTCTCATTATATTGGCTCTATCTTTTTTTTTTTTTTAAAGAGAGAGTGAGACAGGAGAGAGAGAGAGAGAGAGAGAATTTTTTAAATATTTATTATTTTTTAGTTCTCGGCGGACACAACATCTTTGTTGGTATGTGGTGCTGAGGATCGAACCCGGGCCGCATGCATGCCAGACGAGCGCGCTACTGCTTGAGCCACATCCCCAGCCCCTATATTGGCTCTATCTTCATGTTATTGATTGTTTCCTGCTAGGAGCCACAAGCAAATATACGATGTATGGCACCTTTGGTTGTAAAGTGACGCCAGCTAGCCACTGAGATGATTATGTTAAGATTTACATTCATATGGAAATTGGACTCCCGCTGTTCACCTTGGCCTGCTACCGGTCTCATGTTACGGACTCATGTTACCAGACTCTTGGAGAGTTCCCATTGGTTGGGGAAGGATAGTAGGAGGAAATTCCGGGGGAGGTCTGGGGGACCCCGGGTTCCGGGGAGACGCGCGATTCCGGTGGACGCCCGCGTGGGAGGACCGGGTTTGGCTTGCCGGCGGCGGTTTTTTCGAAATAAAGTTTTGTTCCTGCTTGAGTGGCTCGTGATTCTGTGCCCAGCCAAGACTGCGGCATTTGGCGGCCCGCACGGGGAATGCCTGGAACTTAGAGGTGAGTAAAATTGCTCGCCCCTGAGGGAAGGCGACAGGATGGGTGACCATCTCAAAAAACAATGTGTTCTTGTTTTGATTTATTTTGTTTTTATTTCAAGCTCCCTAGCCCTAGAATTTTCTCAGGCGAACTGGGAAAAATGGTTGGCTCAAGGTTTGAAGTTATTCGGCCCTGAGAAAGAGAAAATTGATACAACCATTGTCTGTTCCGTTTTTGTTTCATTCTGTTTCGGCTTTGTTTTATCCTATCTTATTGGGTTACGTTACCTTTATAGTAGATTAGAATCCAGTAAAAAACAAACCGAAAAACTGCTATGTAAATTGTTAGAGGTCCAGACTATGGTAGAAAAAACGCTAGGTCAAGCAAAAGAGAAGGTCTCTCAAGCTAGTCAGACAGAGGAGAATTTAAAAAAAGCAAGCTTAGAGGAAAAGCAGCCATCAGGTGGAGAATTACAACAGGAGGTTGCTACCAACTCCGTTCTATCACCAGAGGGCGTAATTCAACCAACAGCTCCATCTACTGCTGAGCGGCCCTCAACTCCCGTAGTTGATGGACGGAATTCTGAGGCAGGACCCCAAAGATTAGCATGCCCTGTACTTGAGCAGGCAGGAGGGCAACGAATTCACCGTGCTTTAGATTTCAAAACAATAAAGCAATTAAAGGAGGCTGTAACGACCTATGGGCCGCAAGCTCCCTTCACAATAAGCATGGTCGAATCTGTTACCAACTTGGACATGACACCAGCAGATTGGGCTAACATGTGTCGATCTGTGCTAAACGGAGGACAATATTTGTTATGGAAGGTTGCCAATGAGGAATTTTGCATGGAGACAGCTAGGCGAAATGCAGAAGCTGGTTACCCTCAAAGAAATATAGAAATGCTTTTGGGAAAGGGACCTTATGAGGGTCAAAGACAACAAATTGAATATGACCCTGGCGTATACGCACAAATTGCTGTAGATGCAGTTAGGGCATGGAAAACTTTACAGGGGCATGGAGACTTACAAGGTCAATTATCTAAGGTAATACAAGGAACTAATGAACCTTACGCTGAATTTGTAGATAGACTTATTCAGTCAGCCTCTAGGATATTTGGTAATACAGAACAGGTAATGCCATTTATAAAACAACTGGCTTATGACCAAGCAAATCGTTGCTGCAGAGAGGTCATTAGACCATGGAGACATGAAGATTTAAACACATATTAAATTATGTAGAGACATTAATGAACAAGGGCAAGTCTTAGCAGCAGTACAACAGGCTTTAGATGCCAGGCCAAAAACATGCTATAATTGTAATCAAACAGGACATTTTAAAAGGAGTTGCCCCGTAAGAGGAGGGTTTAACAAAGCTGGATATCAAAGGAATAGAATACCAGGTATTTGCCCACGATGCCATAGAGGGAAACATTGGGCTAATGAATGCCGTTCTCAAACCACCATAGAGGGTATTCGGTTATCAAAAAACGGACAAGGACCAAGTGTTTACCCACGATATCGTGGAGAAAGGTATCAAGCTCCATTGCCAAAAAACGGACTAGAGGGCCCAATGCCCCGGGGCCCCAAACCACAAATATATGGGGCAATGGAGGAACCCAACAGCACCATCAAGGTAGTGCCCAGGACGCATTATCCATTAAATCCCTCATCAGACAAACTAGAGGGAGCGCAGGGCTGGACATCTGCGCCTCTGCCAGAGCAGTACTAACCCCAGAGATGGGAATTCAAATCATTCCCACAGGAGTAAAAGGACCTCTTCCCCAGGGAACAGTAGGCTTATTATTGGGACGCAGTTCTTCTACACTAAAAGGACTTATGATAAGTCCTGGGGTAATTGATCCCGATTATGAAGGTGAAATAAAAAATTATAGCTAGTTCTCCAAGAGGTATATCAGTAATTTCACCAGGAGATAGAATAGCACAGTTATTAATAATACCCAGCCTGCATGATAAATTTTACAGTTGTAATGTAGAAAGAGGTTCCAAGGGATTAGGCTCCACAGGTGTAGATTGGGCTATGCTGTCTTTGAATTTAGATTCTCGCCCAATGCTAAAATTAAATATTCAAGGACATGACTTTAATGGGCTGCTGGACACAGGAGCTGACCTTAGTGTCATCTCTCGTCAAGAATGGCCAAAACATTGGCCATTACAACAAGCCACTCAAACGCTTCGAGGCCTAGGAGTGGCAACAAATCCCCATAGAAGTGCTATGGTATTAGATTGGAGGGATCCTGAAGGATGTGAAGGAACTATACAGCCCTATGTATTAGATCATCTTCCCGTAAATTTATGGGGACGAGATGTCCTAGATCAATTAGGATTGACATTAACAAATAACATCAATCCTAACACGCCCACTACTAGGGCTAAACAAGGCTTTAGGAAAGAAAAAAGATTAAGAGAACAAGAACAAGGTATGACAGCACCTATTCAAATAGATCAAGAAATAAATAGACATGAATTGGGTTTTCAGAAAGGGCCACTGAGACAATCAAAATTACTTGGAAATCAGAAAGACCAGTGTGGGTTCCTCAGTGGCCCCTGACTAAAGAAAAGATACAAGTAGCCCATGACTTGGTCAGACAACAATTAGCGGAAGGACATATACAACCTTCCATATCCCCCCATAATACTCCCATTTTTGTCATTAAAAAGAAATCTGGTAAATGGAGATTATTACAAGATTTAAGAGCCATTAATAATGAGATGGTTATTATGGGACCTGCTCAATCAGGGATTCCTCAATTGTCTGCTTTACCAAAAACCTGGCATGTTTTAGCTATAGATATTAAAGATTGTTTCTTTTCAATTCCAATTCATCCCGAGGATAGTCCACATTTTGCATTTACTATCCCTGCACTGAATCATGAAGGTCCTGATCAGAGATATGAATGGAAAGTACTCCCTCAAGGGATGGCTAACAGCCCAACTATGTGTCAAATTTATGTTAATAAAGCAATCCAGCCACTTAGAAACCAAAATCCTGAACTACAAATATTTCACTATATGGATGATGTGTTATTGGCACATAAAGATAAAAACACATTACTAGAATGTTATGCCACACTTACAAACTTATTGAAAAATTATAATCTAGAGATAGCAATAGATAAAGTACAATTAAATCTTCCAATTAATTATTTAGGGGTTCTATTATCCTCAACCATGGTCCGTCCACCAAAAATTCAAATACGAGTAGATCAACTCAAATCACTTAATGACTTTCAAAAGTTATTGGGAGACATAAATTGGATAAGGCCTTATCTAGGCATACCAACAGGAGAGTTAGGACCTTTATTTGATATTCTAAAAGGTCCATCAGATCCAAATTCACCCCGCATGTTAACGCCTGAAGCAAGAAAAGCATTAAAAATCATTGAAACATATATGGAAAATATGCATTTGGATAGAATTGATATAAGTTTGCCTTTATTATTTATTGTACTACCAACAAAAAATATTCCTACAGGAGTATTTTGGCAGGAAGGTCCATTATTGTGGATACATTTATCTTATTCTCCTAATACTATTCTTACTAGATATCCTGAGGCTGTAGGACAATTAATACTCAAAGGAATAAAAGCAGCTAAGGGAGTATTTGGGATTTCTCCCAATAAAATTATTACTCCATATACTATGGATCAAATTGATGAGTTAGCTAATGAGTTAAATACTTGGGCAATAATCATGTGTAAAACTAGTGTTTCTTTTGATAATCACTTACCATCTAATCCTTTGTTGTCTTTTTGGTCTAAGCATCCTGTAGTTTTTCCAAAAATGACAAGAAAAACCCCTATCATAAATGCTCCAAATATATTCACTGATGGGTCAAACAATGGCATAGCAGCAGTAGTTACTCCTGATCAAACTTTTACATTTTTAGTACCCAAACAATCAGCTCAAAAGGTAGAGCTTAATGCAGTATTACAAGCTTTTATGATGTTTAAAGATTCTGTATTTAATTTATTTTCTGATAGTCAGTATGTAGTTAATGCTATAGTATCCCTCGAAGATGCTGGTAGGATTTCACCTTCTTCTACTGTTTTCTCTTTGTTTTCCGCTATACAAAGTCTAATCTGGGACCGAAAAGATCCATTCTTCATAGGTCATATCAGGGCACATACAGGATTGCCTGGAGCCCTTAGTATGGGCAATGAACTAGCAGATAAATCTACACATGACATACATATTTTCTCCACAATAGAAGAAGCTATAAATTTTCATAAAAGGTTCCATGTCAATGCTAATACTTTACAAAAGCGTTTTAAAATAACTAAAGAACAGGCCAGACATATAATAAAACAATGTCAAAATTGTGTGACATTTTTACCACAAGTTAATCTTGGAGTCAATCCTAGAGGACTGATACCTAACCATATTTGGCAGATGGACGTCACACACTTGCCAGAATTTGGAAAATTAAAATATTTACATGTTACAGTTGATACCTCTTCCGGATTTTTGATGGGCTCCCTTCATGCCGGAGAAAAAACTAAAGATGTTATAGCTCATTTCTTACAAAATTTTGCCACTGTGGGCGTTCCAAAACAGTTAAAAACGGACAACGGTCCTGGTTATACTTCCTCCTCTTTTAAACAATTTTGCTCATCATTTGGTATTACTCACATAACAGGAATTCCATACAATCCACAAGGACAAGGCATAGTTGAAAGAGCTCATCAAACTATTAAAATGTACTTATTAAAACAAAAGGAGGGAATTGGAAAGGGGTATATATCCCCCAAAGATAAACTTAAAATAACCCTTTTTACTCTAAACTTTTTAAATTTAGATTCATCGGGACTTAGTGCTGCGGAAAGACACTTGTACCCCAAAAATGTACATAAGCCTAAGGTACTTTGGAAAGATATTCTAACAGGACAATGGAAAGGCCCGGATCCAGTGATAGTCTGGAATAGGGGCGCTGTCTGTGTTTTCCCACAGGATGAACAGCAACTGATTTGGATTCCAGAGAGATTAACTAAAACAATTTCTACAGAAAAAGAAGATGATTTGACTCAAATCCATAACAGCTGACATCCAGAGCTCCAGCTTGGCTATTCTTACATCTGCAACAGTGATTAACCAAGGTGTTTTTTTTTTTTCAATATCTATTTTATTATTGCATTTTTCCCACATCATAAAGTTCTATTTTATTTTATTTTATTTATTTATTTATTTTTTGAGCTCATACAAACCTAGGTTAATGTTTTTCTGATCAGTTTTATTTTTTGACTGTGTTTTATTTTTTGACTGTGGAGTTTTTAAACATTGCAATGGAGATTTCACCTAAGTATAGTTACAAGGCCTTTATTTACTATTGTCTTATGTGTTGTATGTTGTGTGCACACTTCTGTTTTGTGTTGTATGTCTGTATGTGTGTATGTCCATATTTCTTATATGAGGAGCGCTCATGAAAAAATGGATCCGAATTTTTTCTTTATTCAAGTGATTTATATGGTTTAATTTAAATTAGGTAGGGGCTGGGGATGTGGCTCAAGCGGTAGCGCGCTCGCCTGGCATGCGTGCGGCCCGGGTTCGATCCTCAGCACCACATACCAACAAAGATGTTGTGTCCGCCGAGAACTAAAAATAAATATTAAAAAATCTCTCTCTCTCTCTCTCTCCTCTCTCACTCTCTCTTTAAAAAAATGAAAAAAAAATAAATTAGGTAAACAGCTGTTAAGGATTGTTTTTAAAGGAGTTTAACAGATCTGTTTGTTTACTTTCACCTTTCCTTTTCATTATATTTAATAATTCTGTTCAGGATAATGTCTCTTTAGCATCATTGCCAGAATTTCCATCTCCATCCCAATTCCGGTGAAGACTGAGATAAAACCAAACTACAGCTTCTATGATAGCTATCACAGTAAACTGTATAAACTGATGCATCAATGAATATAACTCAACAAGTAATGCTCAATCAAGGACTTAATTTACTTTGGGAGGAAATGGACATATTGATAGACTCCTCCAATTTGAACTGCTTACAGAACTTGCCTGGACTATATATCAGTTGCATACATTGTAAAATATCATCTGGTGCACCGAATTGTGGTACTGCTGGCATATCTTTGCTGATGGTGTCACCAGTGATGCAATTTCCTTGCCAGCTCACCCCATGTTTATTGTGGTAATACTGGCATATCTTTGCTGATGGTGTCACCAGTGACGCAATTTTTCCATAGGAGCCATCAATTGGCTTGGTGTCGTGGCATTTCTGTATCCTCCTCCCTTCTACTAGTGATGGTCTAAAATTTGGGGGCCAACAGAGGTGAGGCAAAGAACCTCACCCCCCCACTGGCACCAAGGCAAAATTTGGGGGCCAACAGAGGTGAGGCAAGAACCTCACCCCCCCACTGGTGCATAGGCCTATCCACAAGCATGGCTGAATGCTGGACCGGTAGTCAGTGACGGGTTGCTCTGATTACAGTGGATTCAACCTAAGACAGGAAGCTGACGCCTAAAGGTCAGTTCTCCCATGACGGGTAAGAACCATATGTTAAATTGGACAACCTACCAGGCACGGTCCCTAGCCACATTGCTTGTTGCTTAATTAAACAGAAGGGGGCAGATGCTAGGAGCCACAAGCAAATATACGATGTATGGCACCTTTGGTTGTAAAGTGACGCCAGCTAGCCACTGAGATGATTATGTTAAGATTTACATTCATATGGAAATTGGACTCCCGCTGTTCACCTTGGCCTGCTACCGGACTCATGTTAGGGACTCATGTTACCAGACTCTTGGAGAGTTCCCATTGGTTGGGGAAGGATAGTAGGAGGAAATTCCGGAGGAGGTCTGGGGGACCCCGGGTTCTGGGGAGACGCGCGATTCCGGTGGACGCCCGCGTGGGAGGACCGGGTTTGGCTTGCCGGCGGCGGTTTTTTCGAAATAAAGTTTTGTTCCTGCTTGAGTGGCTCGTGATTCTGTGCCCAGCCAAGACTGCGGCAGTTTCCTTTGCTGCAAAGAAGCTTTTTAGTTTGAATCTATCCCATTTGATTCTTGATTTTATTCTTGTGCTTTAGGAGTTTTGTCAAGGAAGTCAGGTCCTAAGCTGACATGATGATGATTTGAACCTGCTTTTTCTTTTATTAGGCACAGTCTCTGGTCTAATTCCTAGGTCCTTCATCCACTTTGAGTTGAGTTTTATTCATGGTGAGAGATAGGGGCTTAATTTCATTTTGCTGCATATGGATTTCCAGTTTTCCCAGTACCATTTGTTGAAGAGGCTATCTTTTCTCCATTGTATATTTTTGGTGCCTTTGTTGAGTATGAGATAACTGTATTTATGTGAGTTTGTCTTTGTGTTCTCTATTCTGTACCATTGGTCTACATGTCTATTTTGGTGCCAATACCATGCTGTTTTTCTTATTATAGCTCTGTAGTATAGTTTAAAGTCTGGTATTGTGATGCCTCCTGCTTCACTGTTCTTGCTAAGGAGTACTTTGGCTAATCTGCATCTCTTATTTTTCCAAATGAATTTCAGGATTGCCTTTTATATTTCTATGAGGAATTTCACTGGGATTTTGATTGGATATACAGAATTAAATCTGTATAACACTTTTGGTATTAGGGTCATTTTGACAATATTAATTCTGCCTATCTAAGAACAAGGGGTATCTTTCCATCTTCTAAGGTCTTCTTTAATTTCTTTCTATAGTGTTCTGTTATTTTCATTGTAGAGGTCTTTCACCTCTTCTGTTAGGTTGATTCCCAAGTTTTTTTTTTTTTTGAGGCTACTGTAAATGGGGTAGTTCTCCTAATTTATCTTTCAGAGGATTCATCACTGATGTACTGAAATGCAAGAACTCAAAAAACTTAACACTGATAAAAGAAATAACCCAATCAATAAATGGTCTAAGAAAATGAACAGAAACATCACAGAAGAAGATATACAAATATATGAAAAGATAAAGAAACATACGAAAAACTCTTCAACATCTCCATGTATTAGAGAAATGCAAATCAAAACTACTCTAAGATTTCATCTCACACCAATCAGGATGGCAATTATTAAGAATTCAAGCAACAATAAGTGCTGGCGAAACTGTGGGGGAAAAGGTACTCTAATTCATTGCTGGTAGGATTGCAAAATAGTGCAACAACTTTGGAAAGCAGTATGGAGATTCCTACCCCACTCCCTGGTCTATACCCAAAGGACTTAAAGTCAACATATTACAGTGATGCAGCCAATTGACAATAGCTAAACTGTGGAACCAACCTTGATGCCCTTCAATAGATGAATGGATAAAGAAACAATGATATATATATACACAATGGAATATTACTCATCATTAAAAGAGAATAAAATTATGGTATTTGCAGTTGAAGAATATCATGCTAAGCAAAGTAATCCAATCCCCAAAAGCAAAGGCCAAATGTTTTCTCTGATAAGTGGATGCTGATCCATAATGGGTGGGGGGGCACAAGGGAAGAGTGGAGAAACTTTGGATTGGGCAGGGGTGGGGGAGGGGAAGGGAGGGAGTTTGTGGGGGAGAAAGATGGTAGAATGAGACAGACATTATTATCCTATGTATGGGTATGATTGCATGAATGGTCTGCTCTACATCATGTACAACCAGAGAAATGAAAGTTGTGCTCCATTTGTGTAAAAAATAAAATTAAATTTAAAAAAGATGAGGATAAATTCCTTGAAATCACAGTCTTTCTTTCCCATTCACTTTTTGACTCATTTTAAACAAACGTCTTCAGTATTTCATTGAAATTGCTTTCAACAACATCAACAGAGGATTTTGTTCTTTGATAACTCTTATCAGATATTCTTCAGACCTTATCTACCTGATTAAAAACTTTTCACTGCTCCGTAGTTTCTGAGCACTGCACCCTCTCCCTTGTTCTTCAAATTCCTTTCCCCACGGGCTTCACTGTTGTGGGTTGCTGGAGTACTCACCTCTCTGACCATGTCTTCTGCTACTGACTTCTCACACTTTCAGTGTTCATCTTTCCCAAAGTTCTGTTTTTGGTTTTCACGGTAGGTAATGTGGTTTAGCTCATTCCACATTTCTCTTCAGCTTCCTCCTAACATGTAGAAGATAGAAAGCTCAACAAACAAAGTTAACAACAACAACAAAAACACAAAACATTTTTTTTCGGATGCCAGAGAATTCTGGATATAATCTAAATTTTATAGACAGACATTGTGAGAGACATGTATTATATTTGGAGCTAAATTTTCTATTTGGAAGAGAAAGTCAAGGTATGGGTTTTTGTTTTGTTTTGCCATGGTGTAGTTCTGGAGCAGGTAGTTTAATAGCAGTTTCTGTTGAAGCAAAAGATTTCCTGATTTTATGGATCTTATTATTTTAGAGGCAGCAGCTCCTTTAGCAACCCAGTTCTGCATGATAGCTTTGGGAGTTGTTTCTTGAAGCTTGGGATAGAGTTTTATTTCATTAACTATGTTTTTAACCCACTAAATATTCTTTAATAAATTACTTTCTTTTTAATCTACCCACAGTAGCTTCTGTTTTTTTCTTTTTTCTTTTCTTGTAGATGAATACTGACCAATACAGTCTTGCTTTTCTTGGAATTTCTTGTTTTTGATTTAAATTCAGTGTGTTCAATATCATCACACAGTATCATCTGGTACCAAACTGAGATCCCCTCATTTTATATCAGATGAGATAACTCTTCTAGGCTTCAGATTTACATTTCCATGTGCCTAAAGGACTTCTATATCTGGATGTCCAATAAAACCTAAACCTCACTATATATAAAATTGAACCTATTTAGTCTCTTGGTACTTTCTTTGTTCCCAATCCAGATGGTGACCTAGAAACTTTGGTGTCATCCTCTACTTCTTTGTTGCCCTTGTTCTCACCTTCCCATCAGTACCAAGACATGCGGATGCCAGTGTCTAAATATCTAGCCCTTTTCTCCCTCCCCTGTGCTAGTTCTTTAGTTGCTGTCTGGATTCTGGAATAGCCTTTTATTCTCCTTTTACACATACTTTTCCTTTTGATATTTTGATTTTAAATTACATATTGAAGATAATTGTTTTTTTGTTTGTATTTATATTTGAACACATATGAAATTGGTATACATTTTGTAATTGATGGTGAATTCCACTTGCTGTCAGCTAGGAAGCTGTTCTAGCATAGTGATTATTATCTGCTTGCACAAACTGGGTTGTTATTTAGTGTGACTTGAATGGACAACTATAACTTCTTGATGGTTTATTCAATAATCATTGAAGGGCCATTTGAGGAAGGAATATGAATCCTGGTTCTTGTATAGTAAACTTTTACTAACACCTTTGGGTAAAATTTGAGAACATCAAAAGCTGCGGAGTAGGTACCAAGAGCTTAGAAAAAAACCCATACGCAATATTGGAACTTTCTGTTAATAAGAGCTGTGTATCACTAGAGGTATGGATAGCTGTGATTGATATCAGGCTGTGGAATGGGGGAGGTGGGGAGGAGGAGGTGGAAGTTGAAAAGTGAGCAAAAAGACCTTTTCTCTCAGAGAGATTAAGTTTACCAATCCCAAACATTTATAAAAACATAATTAAAAAAATTACAAGTTAGCTTTTGCTCTTGCTTGTATGCATTAAAACTATTTTAAGAATGATCTTAGTATTCAGAAAGGCAGGGGTCTCCAAATAGGTGAACATTATCTTGTTTTAGAATTTTCAATAGTGATGGTCTTGTTTTCTTCATTTCTAGTACACGGATGTGACAGCTTGGCTTCTTGAGTTGTAGCATTTGGAATATAAAAATGAAATGATATATAGTATGCCTTGCAACAAAAGTGGAGAGTGTTAAACAGTTTTAAATGGGGCAAAAGAATTAATCCCTACTTGTCAATAGTCATGCATGGTAATTTCCTCCCTGCCCTTGCTCTGCTTGGATAACCTTGACAGAATGCTCTAAACTTTTATAATTCATTATGAAGCTGAACATGTGTAAGAAAAACAAGTGCTCCTTTCTAACCAGGGGAAAAGGTGTTTTTTTAAATGTAATTTTTATAAACATTTGCTTATCTTTTTCTGTCTCCTTCCTAGTTCTGCACCCCTCCCCCCCAGGTGACTGTTCCCTGACTCAGAGTGAATCCTCCTACTGCTTCCTGCTCAGCTGAATCAACACTTCCGGAGGTTGTGACTAAGAGAAGCCACAGCCCATGGTTATACTTGACTTTTGAAAATCCTGGTTCTTTAAGGACATAATTACAAGGACCCATGCTTATAGAATAGTAAGTTGGTTTTAGCTATGTCTATGAGTTTCACTCCCCAAAAATGTACAAAAATAAGTCAGACTTCATTAATGATAATTTATTTGGCTATTTTTTAAAAAATTGTATTGGCTAATTACTTAGATATTATGAGATCGTGATAATATAAATTCAGGAATTTGGTATATAGAATCCTTAATGGTCCTTTGCTTTACTATTCCTGGCTCAAAATAATGGGAAATATGAAAGAGGAAAGATATGATCTCAGAAAGGCACGATAGATACTGTGTCTCTGAACATTATTTTGTCAGCTAATTACCATGGAGATCAATTAATCTCTAAGAAAAAGAGGAATTCTTCATAACTCCAGCACTAAATAATTTCCTTTTTGTATTGATCACTAAACTATGAGTATGCTTTTAATTTTTCCCAGAAAGAGCTTCCATCATGAGAAGGCAAACTGTATTACTATGCGTCCTCTACCTTGATGTTTTTATTATTTTTAATCTTTAAAATATATTTTAACATGTCTGAAATTTATGATATATCTTATAATTGAAGGTGACTTCTAGTTGCTGTATCTATTAGGTTTACTTTCCTAGGCTTAGTGCCCACAGCTGTCCAGCAAGAAGGGCAAAATCACTGGTAGACCAGCCACTCAGGTGTGACCACGGATCCACCAGAGATGATAAGCAGGTTTAAAGAATTTACCCACCTCTTCCACTCACAGCCAAGTGTTTTGAAAACGTCATCTTAAGCTTTCTGTTTTAGGTTTCCTGTATTGCCTTTGATTCTTTTTTGCTCTTGCTTCTGTCACCAATATTTAATTGAACCTGTCAAAAAACCTTACTGATGTCCTAATTGTCAAATATAACAGACTGTTCTCTGTTCTTACTTTTGTTGAGGGTTATTTTGTTTTGTTTGAAGCAGGTGGTTTAGTTGACATCTCCTCTTCCTCAGATATCCTTGTTGATTTTCCTTCTGATTCTTCAGTTTTCTCCTTAGTTTCTCGCCCATTGTTTTCTTTCTTTTTTTTAATTTTAGCATATAACTTTATTTATTAAATTATTTTTATTATAATTTGTTATATATATATACACATATAGAACACAATTTTTCAAGTCACTGGTTGTACACAAAGTATTTTCACACCATTCGTGTCTTCATACATGTACTTAGAGTAATGATGTCTAACTCATTCCACCATCTTTCCTACCCCCATGCCCCCTCCCTTCTCCTCCCTCAGCCCTTTGTCCTAGCTAAAGTTTCTCCATTCTTCCCATGCTCCCTGCCCCATCCCCATTATGAGTCAGCATCCTCATATCAAAGAAAACATGTAGCCTTTGGTTTTTTGAAATTGGCTTGCTTCACTTAGCATTATATTCTCCAACTTCATCCATTTACCTGCAAATGCCATGATTTTATTCTCATTTATTGCTGAGTAATGTTCCATTATGTATATATTCCAAAGTTTCCCTATCCATTCATCTACTGAAGGGCATCTGGGTTTCGCCCATTGTTTTCAATTTATTACCATTGCCATCTCAGGGGCATTTGACCATACTCTATCTTCTATTGTATTAAAGGAACAGTTCTTCTTCCAAATTTGTAATCCCTCTTGGAGATCACCCTATGTTTTCTTTCCACTGAAAAAGAATGTAAAGCTTCTCTGCACCTCTTCATTGCTCATTTACTTTAAAGCACTTCATAATTAGGCTTATATCCCATCAATCTAGTGAAACAGCTCCTGCAAAGTCATTGATGACTTTCTAACATTTTAAGAACCTCACTCTTCTTCGATTTTCTTTCCTGCACTTGACCATTTTGATCATGTCCTTCATGCAACTCTCTCCTCTTTAGTTTGTGTGACATTTGCTTTTTGCTGGCTCTCTTCTTTCTTTTCTAAACATTCTCTTTTGGGCTTCTCCAGTTCTGTTGTTGATTCCTTAGACACTGAGGTTTCTTATCACAGGGCCCCTTTTCTCCTCTCACCCAGAAGCACTCCTAAATCAAGCTCACCCTTTTTCATAGCTTTAACCACACCATACATGCTGATGACCAGTTTGTAGTCTACAGAAGTCAGCATATTTTCTGTTTTGCTACACAGAATTTTCTTTGACAATTGACCTTGGGCCTGCTTTGGGGCTTGACTGTAAGAGACATATAGAGATGTCCATCATAGAATCCCTTTTTGTTGGTGCAAAATTTGCTTCAGGGCAAAGGTTATGACATTTTATGTTTATTTCCTCTTTTAACTCCCAGGGCTCCTCACTTTGCCAAATATAACTTTGGTCTTCCAATGGACTAAGCTTTGAAAACAACATCTTCCTAACTTTTTCTAAGTCAAGGAAATATCAGACTTTTCGGACACACTGCTTGTTTGCTTGGGTCGGTATATGAGGTAGATTAACAAACACACCTGTCTAATCGGATGTTCTACAACCACTTACAGTGTGACGTGTCCACCAGTTGGTAAATATCATCTCTGTCTAAACAGTTCCCAGGTTGGAATCCTGGGTGCTATCTTGTGCTTTTGGTCTTCCCCTTCCCTTGTTAGCCAGTCCTGTTGATTCTGGTATCTAAATGTCCCTTATTGCCACCTTCTCTCCATATCCTTGGTGTCATTGCCTCTGTTCAGCCCTATTCACCTCTTTCCCCTGGTGTTGCTTCTTCTGGTTGGTCTTTACTGCTGTCAGAAGGATCATAGGTCTGGTTACACTTGTTGCCTACTTAAGCCATCTGTGGTTTTATGAGCAGTTGGATCTTCTCAGGGTCTGTGACATACTCCTTTCATACTCCTCCTGTGTTCTCTCTTGCCCCATCTTTCACCATCCTCTGTGCCCACCATACACACTATCTCCAGCCTCCGAGTCTTCTTGTTTTTGTTGGTTCTTCTGTCTCTGTTGCCTCTTCCTCCCTCCACCCTTCCCCACCTGTTGCCTCTCAAACATCAACTCATCAGGAGAATGCAAACTGAAGCCACAATGAGATACCATGACATAGGTTCCAGGATGGCTAAAATTAAGAAGATGGCTTAAAATTAAAATTAATAACAAGTGTTGACCAGGATCTGGAGAAGCTAGCACTCTCATTTATTGCTGGTGAGAGAATAAATTGGCGAAACCACATTAACAAACTGTCATCTATGAATATATGTAAGACCATTTAAAAGCTGAACATATGTGAAACCATTTAAAAATCAGCTCCTGTTAGAAATAGTTGGGTTCAATATTATGTTTGCATAGCATTGTACTGTGGCATTTGCAACACTTTTTTGTACCTTCTTCTTCTTCTTCTTCTTCTTCCTCTCTCTCTCTCTCTCTCTCTCTCTCTCTCTCTCTCTCGTTCTTTTGTGATTCTAGGAATTGAACTCAGGGGTATTTTACCACTGAGCTACACACCCCCAGCCCTTTTTCAGTTTTTCTTTTTACTTTGAGACAGGGTCTTGCTACATTGCTGAGGCTTGTGATCCTCCTACCTCAGCCTCCTAAGTCTCTGTGATGATGGGTACGTGCCACTGCGCCCAGCTGTACCTGCTTGTTTTCTTATTTTTTTTTTCCAGGAGATCGTGACATCTTGTAGAAACAAGATTTAGTTTTACATCTGTATTCTGATAGACTAGTACAATTCTGGCAGGTGATGGGTACTCAACACATGCTTCTAAATGAATTACAAATGTACTTAGAAGAAATAGAAATAAATTTTTGATGGCAGTTGTAAGTCACATTCACTGGCTTGTGAACTTGTATGATTTCTTTGGTAGGAGATGAAAAGTATGTAGCTTGCTGTGCTTCCTCTTTTGAATTAATTTTTAGAGAACTGTACGACTTTAAAAATCAGACTTTCAAATATTGGCACCAACCCATTTTTTTTCAAGGAGAAAATAAAATTAAATGAAGTCAGCACATCATATCACTTATGTAGCAAAAAGTGTCAGAGACAGTGAAGCAGCTTTGAGAACCACCTAGAGACAAGTCACCTACATTAGTGAAAGGAGCATCAAGG
Organism: Spermophilus citellus; assembly: GCF_964194105.1. Lineage (NCBI taxonomy): Eukaryota > Metazoa > Chordata > Mammalia > Rodentia > Sciuridae > Spermophilus > Spermophilus citellus. The sequence continues at coordinate 175,705,185 of NC_138184.1, read as the reverse complement.
ACAAAAAAAAAAATTAGATTCATACTCAATGACTTTATCTGGCTCAAAATCATAACTAAACTACAAAATGAGACATTGACAATCAAACACAGTAAAGATCATCTAAGGAAACAAAGGGAAGGGATTCTCCCAGCTACCTCAAATGAGTCATCTGATATATACAATGCATTGCTGGATTTAGCTTCAAATTTTCTAAAAATGGTGACAAAGAAAGGTAGCAATTAAATTATGTAGTTTTCAGATTCTGTTGAAAGGACATGTAAATTCTCAAACAAAATCAACCAGCTCTTAAATGGCAGGGCTGAAAGTTGAACTTCTTTTCCCCCATGGAGTTCCCAGGGTGGGATGTGCTCTGTGGATCCTCACTGGCTAGCGTGCCGTGGATCTGGGGGGTTAGGCCACCTCCCCATAGAGTGAAGTTGGTTATACAAATTTCAGCCTTGATCAGGGATGGAAGTTTGTTCTGAAAATTTTAAGGAAATCTTAAAAGGCTATAAAGTCTTCTTAACTACTTCCATAATGTTTGATGAAAGAACTGCCATGAAATTTTGTGGTCCCTAGAGGTTTTCTAACTTTTCTAAGGGTGAGGGAAGGACTTGGGTAAAAAAACCTTGTTTCATGATCATACTGAGGAAGGGTGATTCTGTCTCTGGTCAGTGTTTAGGAAAGAGAAACAACCATTTGGCAAGAGATGCATTTCTCATCCCGTTCTTGCTTATGAATTCTACTCAGGTCATTGATGTTTTGCATATCTTAGTCCTTTGCTTCTGGAAGGTTGTGATTAATAAGGTGGTTCAGGCACTGAGTCAGAAAATCTCTTCCTCTTCTCTACTTCCTCATTCTCCTTACTAGCACCCCAGACCTAAAGGTAACTAGAGTGCTTTTCTGATGTCACCTTGATAAAAGTATAGTGAGACAAGGGTGTCAGTAAAACACTGAAGTTCTCTCCTGATATAAAAAGTACACACAGACTTATGGCAAAGCAGCCTTTCAGAAAAATGCATTAGAAAACCTTTTTTTTTTTCCTACTATGCTGTCATCTGTGTTCTCCTCAGAAAAGTGCCCTGTTATGCTTGAAGCCCAAGTATGCTTGGGAACAAAGTGTCTGTGTAATGCATCTGGCTACTGGTATGGGGAAGGAGCCAGGAGGAAAGGAAGAAGATACACTTCTGTATAATCCTGCTTTCCCATTGTTAACAATTAAATGGAATTTTCTACTTCACCTGGATTAAACTAATTTTGTAAAAAATTAGGTTAAAACAGTATAAAAGCGAATGGCGAGAACAAGGGAAGCCAAAGAGAAAGTGAACAAAGTGAGGAATGCCCGGAGCAGATGAAGTTTTGTTGTAGAACCTTGAAAAGATCGAGAGATTAGTTCTGAAAGTGGATTGTGTTACAAAACCAAATGAGAATCAATTAGGTCCTGAGATCCTCTTCTCATGTCTCTTCTAGGGCAATGACTTCTTCCAACCCAGCCAAAGATGGAAGGTGATGCTGTGAATCAGCAGGGCTCTCTCCCAGGACAGCAGATGCACCTGTAGGTAGAGCATGGCCCAGAGAATAAAGTAATTTTTTGTAGTAAATGAATAGAATCCTCTCACCCTACAACCTAGCTTCCTCTTCTTGGTTCTAAGAAAATGTTGACACACAGTCTTACATACCCCAAGAAAGAATTTGGAGGAGTCCTCTTCTGAGGAGTGATCACATCATGAGAAAAAAACAACAGCTACTGATGGTTTGGGTCTCCAAACAAATGTCTGGGTCCCTGTCTAATCAATGAAGTCCAAAAGCCCCATCTGTTCATCATTCATTCCTCAGTGCTTCATCCTAAGGCATGAGCAAATAATCAGGGATCACAAGACAACTGAGGAAACTGACAAAGAGTGTATAAGACAAAAGAAAAAAAATCATGAAAGTAACTTGGAGAGTATGTAGATAAGTCAGAAACAGAACACATCAGAAATTTAGAGAGATAAGAGAAGATAATGTATCCATGAAAAGAAACATTCAGAAAACAACAATAAAAACTATTAAAATTAAGTCCATGATAGAAGAAGTGAAAATTTAATAGAAGACTTAGCAGATAAAGATGAGGAAATCTTTCAGAATGCTGACAAATAATAGAGATGGGGGGAAAAAAAACCTTAATAGATAAGAATGTTAGCTAGAGAAAAGGAATTTCTGAAGTATCAGTAGGAAAACATAAAGGAGAAAATTAACTGAGAAATAGTACCCCCCAAATTCCCAGAACAGAGTACCCATATTAGATGTCCAGCACAATTTCTTGGTGGTGGTGGTGAATTCCGCCTGACAAGTAGTTATTAATTTTTAGGCCTCTGAGAACAAAGTGAAAATGGGGTAGAAGGTCAGGGGAGGAACGAAAATAAAAACAAAAACCAAATCACATAGCTTCTAAAAGAGTTCAGGAATGAGAATGGCATTATGTTGCTCAATAGCAATATTGGAAGCTAAACAAACAAACAACAACAACAACAAAACAAACTGGAATAATCTCCTTAAAAATGCTGAGGGAAAGTGATTACCAACCCAGAATTCTGTGTCTAGTTCAACATAATAATTGTAAGTATCAGATAAGAAAGCCCTCAAAATTTTAACTCATATACACCTTTTTTTTTCAAGACACTACTGGAGGAGATATTTCATTAAATGAAGGAATAAACTGAGAAGGATAATGCCACCCCAAACAGAAGAGAGATGAAGAGAATTCCCAGGCTGGTTGCAAAGAGACAATCCAGAATGACAGCAGAGAAGCACATCAAGAGAGACACGAATTCAGATTGGCACAAGATGCTTAAGGAGGCCAAGTAGGAAGTTCCAAAACGTAATGAAGCTGACATTTTATCAGATACATTGAAGGTTTTGAGTATTTATAGTTCTATTTGAAAGTCTGGATAAAAATAAGAGATAGGTCTATGTAGGAAACTGATAAAATAAGAAACTATTAAAAACTCTAGGGACAAATAAAAATTAAGCAAGCAAAGAAATATATTACCCTACATATTCAGCTGCAAGTAATAGTTATAAAATCTTATAATATGAGTAGGGGATATTTAAATCATAATTATAAAATTAATGGGATTAGATACTAGATTAGGTGAAGTGTGTGTGTGTGTGTGTGTGTGTGTGTGTGTGTAGTATAAGAATAAAAACTCATTTTTCTTTAGGGAAACTCAATAGATAATATTTAAGGTGAAAACACCATAAGTACCTATTTAGAAACAAGGTGATAACCACTAGAATAATAACTATGAAGTGGAAAACTAGTGTCTTTCACTTCAGAATTAATGTGAACATTTACTAATTTCCCTAGCAAGTAGAACTTTTAAAAAGGCAGCATTTGGAATTTTGATTATTTTTTTAAAAAATTTTTTGTTGAATTATTTGAATTTTAAGATTTCTGTTCAGCATCCAGTTTTTGACCCATCAAGGCAGAAGTTTGGAATTCATCACTGTGTCCTAACAAGTAAAAAATTTAACAAATTAAAAATTAATAGCTGGTCTTAGATCCATAAAGGAAGTGAGGTAGGTCAGAGTTTGCCTCACGAACATTTGTAGGAACAGAACTAAGGTAGAAAAAGTGAACTGTAATTGAGGAATTGCTAGAGGGTTAGTGTGGACAAATCTGAGATAAAACCTCCGGGAGAACTCAGTCATCAGGGATCCTGCTCTATGAGTTTTACCTCCTGGCATTCTACCAGACTCTCATAGTGAATGTCAGAGAAATATCCCCTCATGCTTCCAGCAGAGGAGGATAACATGGCTAATTTTGAAATGTACCTGAGCATTCTGTTCTTAACAGGAGAAACTTTTAGTTTCAGGAGAAACTAAATAGTGCCTAAAGTGCTGGGGTTTTATCAGAGCCTAAGTGAGCTGAAGCCCAGCTCTAGCTGACTTTAGCTATACTGTCTCACCCAAGGGTGAAAAAATGGTGAAGACCTTGTCAAGTTCAGAGGCTCACCAAGAGACTGAAACCTAAATAATCCTGGGACTACAGAAGCTTCACCCTCCTCCCTACCTAACTTACCACATTATTAAGGGCCTGTTTACAGAAGTTTCTTCCATCTAGTAAGTTGTGTCTGCTCTCACCAAAAATTTTCAAGACACACTAAAACAGAAAACAAGGTTTGAAGAGACAGAGCCATCATCAGAACCAGTGTTGTTGGAATTTTTACATAAGACATTTAAAACAACTGTGAATAAAGTAGTAAAATCTCTGATGGATAAAGTCAACAGAATGCAAGAAATGGGCAGTGGAAGCAGAGAGATGGGAACCCTAAGAAGGAACCTAAAAGAAATAGCATTTGATCTCTAGCAGAGATCAAAATATAATAGAAATGATGAATGCCTTTGATGGACTGATTAGTAGACTGGACAAGGCTGAGAAGTCTCTGAGCTTGAGTATATAGCAATAGAAACCTCCAGACTGAAAAGAGGAAAAGACTGAAAAAAAAGAAGAATGCAATATCCAATAAATCTGGGACAACTACAAAAGTTATACATAATGGGACTACCAGAAGAAGAAAGAGAAAGAAACAGGAAATACTTGAATTATCTCTAAACCTCTAAACCTCACCAACTTATAACTTAGAATTTACCCAAATTAATGTCAGTCATGAAACTATAGAATTTGAAATTTCAGATGACACCAACAAGGATAAATGCCAGAAAAATGGAACCTAAACATATTATTTTCAAACTACAGAAAAATAATAAAAGATTAAGTGAAAAAAATTCTGAAAGTAACTAGAGAAGGAAAAATTATACCTTGAAACTAACAAAGATAAGAACTACATCTGACTTCTCCAAAACCATGTACGTAATAAAAGATAAGAGTGAAATATTTGAAGTTCTAAGTGAAAAAAAAATCCATCATCCTAAAATTCTGCAGCCTGTGAAATTGTCCTTCAAAACTGAATGAGAACAAGACTGTCTCAAGCAAACAAATATTGGGAAATTTGTTGCCATTAAATCTGCCTTGCAAGAAATGTTAAAAGAAGTTCTTTAGAGAGAAGGAAAGTGATATAGACTTACAGAACCATAAAAGAAAGGAAGAGCATTGGAAAATAAAAAAGTGAAAGCAAAATTTTAAATTTCTTTTTCTTAATTGACTAAACAGTTTGAAATAACAGCAACAATTCATTCTGTTATGTATGAATACACGTATGTATATGTATGCATGTTTGCTTATGTAAAATGAATGTACATGTTTGCTTATGTATAAATGAATGACAGTAAATATGCCAGAAATGGGAGGGATGAATTAGGATTATAGTCACTATAAAATAGCGGTACTTTCCATTAAGTAGTATATTGTTATATTATTGTTATATTATTATTGTTATATTTGAAAGTGGAGTTGGATTAGTTGTAAATGTACATTGCACATTCAGAGCAACTGCATATAATAAAAATCTACAGCTGGTATGCTAAGAAAAGAGAGGACATGGATGATGAAAATGCTTGATTAAAACTAAAAAAGGCAGAAGAAGAGTAAAAATCAAAAATAAAAAGAACAAGGGCAACAACTACAAAAGAATTTCAAATATATAGGAAATATATAAGAAATATATCAATATATAGGAAAACTATCCCATTCACAAGAGCCTCAAGAAAAAAATACTTGGGAATCAACTTCACAAAAGAGGTGAAAGACCTCTACAGTGAAAACTACAGAATGCTAATAAAGAAAGCTACAGAACGCTAATAGACCAGAAGCCCTGTGCCTATGAGAAGAAAATGTAGGCCTAGCTCTCCGTCATTTAGGCTTAGGAACTGACTCCCTCCACAGTGCTTCTAAAGCTCAAGAAATAAACTGCAAAACTTCTCTATATCAAAGGGAACAACCAGTAAGAAGAGAGAGCCTAGAGAATGGGAGAAAGTCTTTTCCAACTGCACTTCAGAGGATTAACCTCCAGGATATATAAAGAACTAAAATACCACACACACACACACACACACAGACACACACACACACACACACACACATAACCCAATCAGTAAATGGGCAAAAGAACTGAACAGGCACTACACAGAAGAAATACTATTGTTCAACAAATAGATGAAAAAATGTTCAACATCTCTAGCAGTTAGAGAAATGAAAATTAAAATAACACTGAGATTTTACCTCATTGCAGTCAGAATGGCAATTATCAAGAATACAAGTAACAAAATAAATGTTGGTGAGGATGTGGGGGAAAGGGTACACTCAAACATTGCTGGTGGGACTGTAGAATGGTGCAACCACTCTGGAAAGCAGTATGGAGATTCCTCAGAAAACTTGGAATGAAATCACCATTTGACCTAGTATTCCCACTCCTTGGTATATACCCAAAGGACTTAAAATCAGCACACTAGTGACACAGCCACATCCATGTTTAGAGCAGCTCATTTCACAATAGCTAAGCTATGAAACCAATGTAGATGTCTTTCAACAGACGAATGGATAAAGAAAAGGTGGTATATATACACAATGGAATATTACTCAGCCATAAAGAGAAATGAAATTATTTGCTGGTAAATGGATGGAACTGTAGACTATCATGCTAAGTGAAATAAGCCAATCTCAAAAAACCAAAGGTTAAATGTTCTCTCTGATACACGGATGCTAATATACAATAGTGGGGGAGGGAAGAATAGAAGTTCAATGGGTTAGACATGGAAGAATGAATGGAAGGGATGGGGGATGGAAATAGGGAAGACAGTAGAATGAATTGGACATAACTTCCTTTGCTCATATATGAATACATAAACAGTGAAAGTACATATCATGTACAACTGCAAGAACAGAATCATATTTAGAATAAGTTATACTTCATGTATGTAAAATATATCAAAATATACTCTACTGTCATGTATACCTATAAAGAACAAACAAAAAATACAAAAGATAAAATAATACTATGAATAGCTCTTTGCCTACAATTTGATAACCTTGATGAAATTTACCAATTCCTTGAAACAGACAGTCTACCAAATTTCACATAAGAAGAAATAGGCCTAAATCTATTAAAGAAATTGAATCAGTAATAAATAAACTTTACAAGACAGAAAGCACCAGGCCCAGATATATTTATGACAAATTCTATCTAATATTTAAGGAAGACATTATACCTATTCTGTACCACTTCTTTCAGAAGGTAGAAGCAGAGGAATTCTTCCTCATTCTCTGAGACCAACATTACTTTAATCCCAAAACTTGGCAAAGATATGACAAGAAAAGAAAACTATAGACAAGCATATCTCTTGAATGTAGATGCAAAAATCCTCAACAAAATATTAGCACTTTGAGTCCAGTAGTGTATAGAAAGAATTACATACTTTGACTAAATGGGATTAATTCCACATATGCAAATCTGATCCACCATTTGAAAATTTATGTAATGCATCACATCAATAGGCTAATAAAAATCACATGCTCTTATCAATAGATGTAGAAAAATCACTTAACAAAATCCAACACTCATCAGAACAATAATTTTTAAAAATTAAGTGAGGGGGCTGGGGATATAGCTCAGTTGGTAGAGTGTTTACCTCACATGCACAAGGCCCTGGGTTCAAACGCCAGCAACACACACACACACACACACACACACACACACACACACACATAAAAAAAAAGAAAAGAAAAAGAAAAAGAAACTACTAAGTGAAGAATAGAAGAGCGCTTCCTCAACTTGATACAGAACATCTACAAAAATGCCAGTTACAATCCCAAATGATACAGTCTTGAACATCATAATCCCAAATGTTGATATTCTGAAAAATCAAAATCTATATAGTCCAAAATCATCTCTGAAGATCAAAATCCTGAAAATTCACAAGCCTGAAAGATGAAAATTGTAACTATTGAAATCCTAAAAACTGTAATGCCTATTAAAAGAAAAAAAAAAGACTATTTAAGAGAGGTAGAAAGGTGAATTCTGGGAAAGAGCTTAGTATGTTTTCAGTTGAACTAGGATGGTTGCCAAATTTTTCAATCCTATATTCTGCCCCTTTACACACAATGTCATGCTTTCCTTCAGAAAACATCCTTCACCAGAGAATGAAAAGATTTTGTGAGCCCACTGACCTTCTGAACCAAAGACGCTTGCTAATGAATGTTGCAAAACACATTAATTTAGATAAAGAAAATGTGGTGTATATGCACAATGGAGTTTTACTTAGCCATAAAGAAGAATGACATTATGTCATTTGCAGGTAAATGGATGGAACTGGAGAATGTTATGCTAAGTGAACATCAAGGTCATATGTTTTCTCTCATGTGGAAGCTAGAGAGAGAAAAATGGAGGGGGGATTTTCATGAAAATAGAAGGGAGACTAATATAGTAGAAGATGGGGTTGGAAGGAGGGAGGGAAAGAGGAGGTACTGGGCAATGACTTTGACCAAACAATGTTATGTTAAAAATATCACAACAAATCCCTCTAGTTTGTATAATTATAAAGCACCAACTTAAAAATAGTCTTTTGAATAAATGGTGCTTGTACAATTGTATACTTAAGAAATAATGTACATGCAAACAAATATCAATAGAGAACATGCACAATATACCAATCACAAAAATTAACTCAGAATGGATAACAGACTCAAAAGCAAAACACAAACTGTAAAACTTCTAGAAGATAACACAGGAGTAAATCTAGATGAACCTGGGTTCAGTAGGAATACTTCATGAAGGGAAGAGTTTATAAGCTGGACTTTATTAAAATTTAAAAATTCTGGACTGAGAATGAGGCTCAGTGGTAGAGTATCTGCTTAGTATGCATGAAGCCTGGGTTTGATCCCCATCACTGAAGAATATTTTTTTAAAAATTCTGTGCTTGCAAAAGACAACAAAATGGAGTGATAAGCCATACAGGGAGAAAATATTTGCAAAATACACATATGTTAAAGGACTGTTATCCAAAATATACAGAATTCAAAAACCCAACAATAAAAAAATGAATGACCAATTAAAAGAATGGACCAAAGACCTTAACAGATACCTCACCAATGAAGATATACAGATTTCAAGTAAGTGTATGAAAAGATGTTCCATAGCATATGTCATCAAAGAAATGCTAATTGAAACAATGATATCCCATTACACAACTATTAGAGTGGCCAAAATACAGAACACTAACACCATGGAAATCTGGCCAGGGTGGGGTGTGGAGCAATGAAAGGTCTAATTCCTTTAGGGTGTACTGCAAAATTGAACAGCCACTTTGAAAGGCAGTTTGGTGATGCCTTATAAAAGTAGAAACTCTTGCCTTATGATCCAGCAGTTGTGCTCCTTGTGTTTACCCAAAGGAGTCAGAAATTCCTGTCTGCACACAGATATTTATAGCAGCTTTAGTTATAACTCTTAAAACTTGGAAAGAGCAAAATATCCTTTAGTAGGGCTATGGTTTAAATATGCTTTGTCCCCACCAAACTCATGTTGTGGCTTAGTCCCAATGTAATGGTGTTAAAAGGTGATGGAAGCTGGGTGCTGTGGTGCACGCCTGTAATCCCAGCAGCTTGGGAGTCTGAGGGATCGTGAGTTCACAGCCAGTCTCTGCAACTTAGTGAGGCCCTAAGCAACTCAGTGAGAACCTGTGTCTTGTGGCTGTGGCTCAGTGGTTAAGCACCCCTGAGTTCAATCCCCAGCACCTAAATAAAGAAATAAATAAATAGTGGTGGAAACTTGAATAGGTGGGGCATAGTGCAAATTAATTGGGTTATTCGGGGCTCCACATTTGGAAGGATTAATGACTCTAATGGAAGCAAGTTAGGCCTTGTAGTACTAGATTGTTTTCTGTAAGTGTGGGTTGTTATAAATTGAGCTTGCTTTTTTTCTTGGTTCACTTTCTTCCTTCTTCTCTCACCATATATGACTTCTCTTCTGCACCTGCCACTTGCCACTCTCGCATATGTTCCTGCCATGAGATGCCATCTCCCATGTTGTGACACAGCATAAGACCCTCATCAGATGTGAATGATCAATCTAGTCTTCAGAAAATGGACCAAAACACAAAGTAAATGGATAAATAAACTGGGATACATCCATACAAGGTAGTGTTATTACTCAGTACTAAACATCAATCGGCCATCAAGCCATGAAAAGACATGGAAGAACCTAAAGTGCATTCTGCTATATGGAAGAAGCACATCTGGAAAGACTAGACAATGTATGATCCCAACTATGGGACATTATGGAAAAGACAAAATGGTGGAGACAGTAAAAAGGTGTTAGGGAAGAGGGAGTCATGAGTAGCAAGAGTAGAGACATTTTTAGGGCAGTAAAACTACTCTATATGTTATTATAATGGTGGCTATATGTTTCTATACATTTGTCCAAACCCATAAAATGTACAACACCAAGAGTGAACCTCTAATGTAAACTATGGACTGTAAGTGAAATATATATATATCAGTGTCACCAAAGGTAACAAATATACCACTCTGATGAGGGATGTGCATACTGGGGGAGGCTATCAATGTGTAGAGGAAGAGAGCATATGGGAAATCCCTGTATCTTTCAGTGAACCTAAAACACAAAACTGTTCTAAAAAATAAAGTATATCTTAAACATATGTACACACACAGAGGTATAACTTGTAGAAATTGATTTAAAAATACAAAAATAGAAAGTTTTAGACCTATAGGTTCCCTGTTGGAAAAATACTAGTAGATCACTCATTCAGTGGCTTTCAAATTTTTTGACCACTACTAACCATCAGAATATATTTCATATAACAGCTCAGGACATTCATTCATCCATTTATATTCTCTCTCCCCCCTCCCTGCTTTCCTCCCACACAATTGTAATATGTATTCCATGAAACAAGGCTTAGACTTATTGTGTTGTACTGATACTTTTTATTTTTATATGTTTCTTCTCTAATTCATTATTTCAATTTGAAATATACTAAACTAGTTCTGTCATTACATGTTTTATATCCAACCTGTCACAGAAAATTTCCTGGTTCTCACTCAGGAGTAATCTTTGGCCAATTACTCCAATAATACTCCCAAGGACGTTTAGGGTTACAGAGTCCAATGGGACTATCTCACATTGGACCAGAAAATCTCCTTCAAGTCCTCTGGGGCTAAGCCTGGAGGCTGGAATGTGTCTCAGTGCATCGAATAGCTTTCTAGGTCCTATGGTGATACACATTTTCATCAACACTCTTGCACTGAGAGGGAGCTCAGTAAATACTTTCTGATTTAGCTTGACTTGTTCATAAAAGCCCATTAAAACCTCATCATAAGCATGCACATACTCGCTTTCTTGCATCTCTGGTGATTTAAATAGAGCTGGATGGTTTACATTTGTGTTCCCATTTGACTTGGTGGAGTGTGCTCCATTGCATCTTGTAGGGTTCAATGCTCAGAATGACACTGAAGCTCTATCATGGGCACTGTTCTTTTTAAGGGTTTTCATACATCATTGCTCACTGAAGTGCATTCAACTTCATTCACAGAGGATGGAGTCTGGCGGACCAGCCATGCAGGGCTTTTTGTTAAACACCCCCAAAGGATGCACATTTCAGACATCTTAATGGATCAGATCCTCACAAAAGAATGAAAAGTGTTTGAAAATAGGAAACAATAAAAGCATAAAAGAGTTTGGCTTAATGAAAATGTAGACTCCTCTAAACTCTTCTTTGTCCTACTTCCTTTCATTCTTTTAATTCTTATACCTTAAATGCAATAAATGAAGTCAGAAATCCTAATATTATAAAAATCAGACCTTGCCCTCAGAGATAAGGAATGTATACAAAGCCACTGAAGATCTAATGGAAGCTGAATGGTTGTAATGATGAACCTAGGCTAAAATCTTAGCTGACTTATTCTTTTGTCTGGGAATTTTCTTGCAAATATTTTAGAGGAGTACACTGATCACAGTTCTTAAGGTTTTTGATAGTTTTGCTTTTAAGGTTTTTGATAGTTTTGTTTTTAAACTAAAGAGGCATCCATAAACATTCTAAGAGTGTCATCTTTTTTGGTTTTTTATTTTATTTTGAAGGTTTTAGAGATTGTACACATTTATAGGTTTCCAAATAACACACACATCAAAAGAAAAAATTCTTCCCCTATGAACAATTTAAACCCCTTTTGAAAAGCTTTATATAATCCTAAATTCCTGTGGAACACACCATTAAAACTCTTGGTCAAGAGGAAAGCACATTGGAGATACTGAAAAACAGAAGAGTAATGCTAATGGCAATGGCTATATCTATGCATCCATTTTATGCATAAAACTATGTTACAACTAAAGAACAATACCTAAAGAATGTGTGGAGATGTGGGATGTGGAAGTGGAAGATTGCCAGTGGATTGGTACCATTGCAAAGATACACAATGAAGCAAAATTGAGTTTCTGATGAAACAATTCTCAACATCTTCTCTGTGGGCTGGTTTCATCAGAACCCCTTGAAGGGTTTGTTTCCATGGGAGGTAACTGATTCCATCCCAGACTCACTGAATTAGAATATCTGGAAGTAGGGTCCAGAAATGCATGCTCAACAAGTTTCCCCAAGTGATTCTAATGAAAACCAAAAGAACCACTGCTCTGATAATGGGGGTGGGCTCATGGAAGGAAGATAGAGAGATTCAGAGGGCGGGGGAGAGAGAGAGGGAAGAGGAGGGAACAGGGAGGGAGAGAGAAAACCTGAACACTACTGATAAATGTAACCCAAATAAATATTTGATATTACTCTGGAAACCTGAGAAGAAAAGTGATCATTGTTCAAGGTTTTCTAGTTACAGTGTTGCCTGGCAGATTTATATACTTATCTAAAATCTTTCCTGAAATCCTGGACTTACCAAAAAGCTGCTAGAATTCTCTCCTGCTTTTTCTCATTGTCAGACTCCACTTGTACATTATGCCTTTGTTTCCTTCTTGGTCCCATGTATCATAGTGCTCACATAACCATTCACAATCCATATTTCTGAACATCTTTTCATACAATGAACAAACTCCTGAGAAGTGCAATTCTATTTTAAAAAATCATTTTAATCTATACTATATATCATCATATAAGCTATATAATAATAAATGATAACATTACATATCTGAAAGGGTATCAGATCAAATTCTTTACAGACTGTGAATTACTCAAATCTACTGACATGGCAAAAATACTGTCTTATCCTAAAAGTGAAGTACTAGTAGTTTTAGAATAAAATCTTATCCCAAATATTCCATACTGTGACTCTCAGTATGGTTTGTAGACTGACAGGATGGCACCATCTGGGACATCATTAGAAATGCAGAATCTTAAGGTCTCCCCTCCCGACCTACTTAGAGTGACTCTGCATTTTAAAAAGATCCCCAGGTGATTTACATGCACTCTGAGTTCTAGAAGCACTGTTTAACATGCAGCTCATTTTGAAAGGATGAGAAGTCCTGCTACTGCACAGCAGCACACCTTGCTCCGCGAGTAAAGGCAGAATCATTAGACTTGTGGAGTTTAAGTGCAACTGTATGAAATGTTAGAGCTGGGAAGAACAATATAATTTCAAACTTGCAAACTAGTGTCCCTGAACCTGCAAGCTCTAGGTCAACATCAAATGATCAATTTGTCAAATCACCAATTCTCTAGACTCATCACAAATCATCCACATAGTTCAGAGAAATTCCCACTGATGGATCATCAGGGAACCCAACTTTCCCAGACCTGAGGTCATCAGATTTTCTCTCCAGTATTCAGGTTTTTCCTTTCTCTTCCCTTGTCGTGTGTGTGTGTGTGTGTGTGTGTGTGTGTGTGTGTGCGCGCGCCTCTCCCCTGTTCTCTACAGTGGTAGGATTTTGGAAAGAAGCAATTTAAAAATTCTTTAAAATGCTATAACTAATACAAAATGGAAATCTGTCAGCTGAAATATTGCAGAAATTTTTAGAAGTTGTTAAAATGATAGTTATTTTCTCCCTGCAGTGACTTCTATTTTTTTCTAGAGCAACAGTCTTCTGGAACTGCAGTGAATATGTTTCTCCACCTTGCTATAGGAAAATGTTCTGGATGTGTAACCCATGTACAGACTCTCCCTAGCCTTGCAGGAAACTCCATATCCATACAAGGGTCACTATTACAAACTAAGCTGGCACATGTCATGTCTAGTTACTTATTCAGTAGATGGATAATGTGGCAGGAAAGCCCTCGTAGCATTTAGTAAGAAATGGTTGGGCATCTAAATGGGAATTCCAGTGAACTGCCTTGGGGAATGCAGCTTCCTCCCAAACCACTTACGGCATTATACTGGAGTTTCAGAGTGACATGGTTGGAGGCTTGGTTAGGACTCGGTGTTTCCAGTACCTGATAGGACCTCAGCTGGGATAGGCACTTTGTCTTTGCCATTATGAAGTCTCCCAGTATCAGATACTGGGAAGCCGCACTGCAGTCCTGGTGTTCATGGCTAATAATCTACTTTTTGTGCTTATTGCAGCAAACTATAACCTTATAGGCATTTTGCCAAGCCTAAGACGCAGTCTTCCATGGGATGACTTCAGCCATATAAATATGCCAAGTAAACAAGAGAATGCCAAATAAACAAAAGATTTATTCATCCTCTCAGGATGGCAGAGAGAAAACACACACACACACACACACACACACACACACATACACAACTAAAAAGACCAATTATTTCAATTATTTTAGGATCCAAGTTTTAAAAGTTTGAACATTTGAGTAATAATAATAATTAACCCCCAAATTTCCTATGATATAGTTAATGAATTTATATATTCCTTCAACGGATATTTATTTTATGTGTAAATACCAATGTTCTGTTAAGAACTGGGGATTCAAAGGACATTGGACTTGACTTATGATTTAAGACTCATAAGAAAGAGAAATCTGTAAGCAACTACAAATGATGTGTATGATACTGCTAAACTACAAATATGAATTTTAAAAAACTTACATAAGGAGTAGTACTAATAGTCTTTTCTTTCTGTTGTTATTTTATTTTAAACATTGAAAACCAAAACAAAGCAACCCACTGATTAGAAACTTCCTATTTGGGTCCAAATACAAGCAAGCCTATGTGTTCTTTTCAGTCTGTCTGGGTTTTAATGACCTTACCACAGTAGGCTCATTCCTTTGCAAGGATACTAAGGGATGTTGCTGCTTAAGAGACAGAAAATTGATATGTCTTTGGTTTCTTGGTTGTATTATTTTCCTTGTTGATATTTTTAAAATCAATTAATTATAATTTGTTATACATACAGAAGAATACATTTCAATTCTTAGTACACATACGGAGCACAATTTTTCATGTCTCTGGCTGTACACAAAGTAGAGTCACACCATTTGTGTCTTCATACATGTACTTAGGGTAATGATGTCCATCTCATTTCACCATATTTCCTATCCCCAGGCCCCCTTCCTTGCCCTCCCTCCCTTTTTCCCTATCCAAATTTCCTCCATTCCTCCCACCCCCCCCCATCCCCATTATGGATCAACATCCACTTATAAGAGAAAAAAATCCGCCTGTGATTTTTGGGAATTGGCTTACTTCACTTGGCATGATATTCTCCAACTCCATCCATTTACCTGCAAATGCTATGATTTTATTCTCTTTTAATGCTGAGTAATATTCCATTGTGTATATATATATATACCAAAGTTTCTTTATCCATTCATCTATTGAAGGGCATCTAGCCAGAGCAATTAAATGAAAGAAATTAAAGGGATACAGATAGGAAAAGAAGAACTCAAAACTATCACCATTTGCCAACGACATGATTCTATACTTAGAGGATCCAAAAAAATTCCACCAGAAAACTTCTAGAACTAATAAATGAATTCAGCAAAGTATTAGGATATAAAATCAACACCCATAAATCAAATGCATTTCTGTATATCAGTGACAAAAACTCTAAAAGAGAAACTAGAAAAACTACTCCATTCACAATAGCCTCAAAAAATAAATAAATTGGGCTGGAATTGTGGCTCAGGGGTAGAGCGCTCGCCTAACACGGATGGGACGTCAGCATCACATAAAAAAAAAAAAAAGGCATTATGTTGTGTCCATCTACAAAAAGATTCTCTCTCTCTCTTTCTTTAAATAAATAAATAAATAAATAAATAAATAAATAAATAAATAAATAAATAAATAAAATACTTGAGAATTAACTTCACGAAAGAGGTGAAAGACCTCTATGATGAAAATTACAGAATGCTAAAGAAAGAAATACAATAAGACCTTAGAAGATGGAAAGATACCCCTTGTTCTTAGATAGGCAGAATTAATATTGTCAAAAAGACCATACTACCAAAAGTACTATTTAGATTTAATGCAATTCCAATCAAAATCCCAGTGACATTCCACATAGAAATAGAAAAAGTAGTCATGAAATTCATCTGGAAAAATAAGAGACAGAATAGCTAAAGCAGTCCTTAGCAAGAAGAGTGAAGCAGGTGGCATCACTATACCAAAACTTAAACTATACTACAGAGCAACAGTAACAAAAATGGCATGGTATTGGCGCCAAAATAGACTTGTAGACCAATGGTACAGAATAGAGGACACAAAGACAAACTCACATAAATACAGTTATCTCATATTATATAAAGGCGCCAAAAACATGCATTGGAGAAAAGAGAGCCTCTTCAACAAATGGTGCTGGGAAAACTGGAAATCCATATGCAGCAAAATGAAATTAAGCCCCTATCTCTCCCTATGTACAAAACTCAGCTCAAAGTGGATCAAGGCTAATAGTTTTAATAAAACAAGATTACAGTTCATTTTTTACTATGACTCCACCTAATTTAGGGAAGTAGTAATGCTTAATTTTCTTTAGCTTTTAAAATGTATTGAGGAGAACCACCAATCCATTAGTTCATTGTAGATACCTTGACTCTGAGTTTGGACAAAAGGCATTCACAAACTGTTATTAACAATCCTCTGTTATATTTAGTAGACTTATATTTTCTAGGATTGACTAGTGTTCAAAGTAAGGACTGGATGTTTTTAGTGACTTACAAAGTCTCTCAGGGAATTCTTGGAAGTGGCATCCAGTGGTATCAATCCTGTAATGTAGTGATTCTTTTTCTAACATTATTAATCATTCACTTAATTTATTTCTCTTTGATATCTTATCAAAGAATATTTTCTTCACTGAGTCTTTCTCCCTTTTCAAAGGAAGAGATGGTGATAGGGACTTTTACCTCATACTGCTGATCAATATTGTTTGTAAACAAGTAAACAAACAAAACAGATGACCAGTTCCAAGGTGAAAGAATTAAAAACTGAATCACCACAAGAAAAGGTTATATCCACTAGAGAGTGGAAAAGTATTCTCTATTATTATTTCTAACATGTAACTTGTTATTCAAAGCTCCCCAAAGTAGCTTCAATTCTCTGAAGCTATCCCAAGCCAGATAAATAGCAAAGTGTGTGTGGAGGTGGGGGTTGGGGGTCAAATAGTACCTCCAGTACTAAGAGCATAACCTCTGATTTGGCAAATTTGAAATTTCACAGAGTCTAAGGACTGAAAGTTTAAATATGTTACTGAGGACACACAGGTTATTAAAACAAAATGAAACAAAAAACAAATAACAACAACAAAAAGGAATTACTCAGCTGTAGCCCTGGTGGTCATCGTGGAATGAGAACCTACTGATGACAGAAGTTACAGTTTTTCAAGAACAGCCAGAAATCCATAATTCTTGTAAACTTTAATGATGATTAAAATTTTGTGCAAATTCAAACAAAGCATTTCTATGAGTGTTTAGCTCAAAATCAAGGCCATAGTCTTGTATGAAAGCAGGGAGTCCTCATAAAAAAATCTAGAAAAATCCATGTCCTTTCACTGAAGACCAACCCTACAATTCAAAATCCAGAGAGTGTTTTGATTATTTTCCCCTTGCTTTTCATGATGTAGTTTTTAAACTAATGTGGTAAAACATCCTACTCATTCTTTTACTGTGCTGATTAAAAGACAACATCATTTTCTTCTTCTTCATTTTATATTATGACAGAAATTGATGGACTAAATAAATATAGTTTCAATTGAATAAATGTCTCATTATATATAAAGAAAAGTAAAATAATAATTGAAATATAGGATTCCAATAATAATTATTATCACAAAGGTGATAATGCTGTAAATGAAGGTGATATTGTTTTAAGTTGGTATACCTCTTAATTTCAAAAAATTTTATTTGATTCTACAAAGAATCCCATTTCAGACTCTACTCCTAATTTTTTCTGATTATTAAGTAATCTCTGTTATGACAATAATAGCAACCAAAAACAAAATCAACAGAAGTAAAAATATCCTGAATCTAAATTAGACCTTTTCTCAATGTTTGTCATCTTGGAAAAGATTGAACCACCATTTTCTTCTGCTGTGAAATGTGTGTGCAAAACCCATCATATTCGGGACCTCTGAATGCCTCTTTGGAAGTTGGAAGCACTGAAAAGGGTACAGCACTTCTCCTCCTATTTACTAATGTCTATAGTCTAAAATATCAATAAATACTAAATTGCTAAATACAGAGTAAGAACATTAAGTGAATCCTGGTTTTGATCCATCATGAGCACTTTGATGTTTTTTCTTGTTTTTTGAGAAAGATTAATTGCCACACCTTTTACAATACATGCTCCTATTATTTATGAGCCCCTCTCTGCATTTCCATAAGCAATGATTCTATTATTCTGTATATGCTTTCACTTTGTATTACACATGTCCCTAAAAAATGTGGCTAAACTGAAATATGAATTGTGTAGGATAACATTATGGTGAATTACTTTATAAAAAATAATTTTGTAACACAGTATTTCCCAAATTTTCAGTTTTTGAAGTTGGATTTTAATATACCAGGTTTTCTCAAAATGGATCCCACCTACATTTTACTTTGAAGTTGACAGAATCAAGCTATCAGTGACGGATATAGCCATGGAATGGCAATGTAATGGAAGCCAGGGAATTCAGTAGAAGACACAGCCTTTCCCAATCAAGTATGAGAAATACATGTGTTCACATACACCCCTAACAAAACAAAGCCACTCACTGTAAGTACCAAATGATTGACACTTATATCAATTTAGAGAAGAGGATGACTGCTCAGTTGAGAGGAAGTCTAAGAACAATTTAACCATAGATAAGGCAGTAGTTGGCACCAAGATGTCTATAGGGAACTGACTAGGAACATATAAAACATAGTAATTCCTTCGTTAATCCACTTCTCAAGGATTTATTGGATGGATGTCTACTCTTTGCCATGTACTATGTTATATATATATATATCCTAGAGATTCAAAGTTTATGATATAGTCCTTCTGAGGACATGTAATAATAATATAAGAGGTCACTTAAATTCATGGGTTTTGGTAGATCATATAACTATAAAATTTTCAGGTTTATTCAATCCCATCTCTGATCCAATGCAAAAATACTCTATGACAGATTCCTTCAAAGTAGTAATCAACATCTATTTGAAGGTTTTTATTGACATACATTCACTCAATAAGCATTTAAAGATTACAGCACATATGCTGGCTTTGCAGAAATTACTAGAGATATAAAGTAAACAAGATTAGACATTCATCCTCCAGATATTTACAGTTTCAGGAATTTGCTAACTTTGCAGGACATTTTTCCACTTTTGGAAGAGTTCAACTGTAGAAAATTTGCTTTATTTATATAGCCATTGCAATGTAAATGCCAAATACAAATTTAGCAAAAATATGTATCATCTTCCATAGTAAGAAATACATAAATAATATTTAAAACTGAAAAATCAAGAAATAACAGTATATTTAAATTGGTGGCACATGCCTGTAATCCCAGCTAATCTGGATTTTGATGTGGGAGGATCTCAAGTTTGAGGCCAGGCTTGACAATTTAGTGAGACCCTGTCTCCAAATACATACATACATACATACGGCCTAGGGTGTGGCTCAGTGGTACAGCACCCTTGGGTTTAATCCCCAGTACTGCAAAAGAGAGTGGGGGGAGAGAGAGAGAGAGAGGGAGAGAGAGAGAGAGCGCGTGCGCACACGCAATATCAGCATGTTACTTACAAACATGAACAGAAGAAATGCTAGAAGAGTTGAAAATAGTTGCTTCTGGGAAATAAAAATTGTGAAGTAAGGTGCAATGGACAGTCCACTTTTTCAGTTTAAGCCTTATATAACTGGATAAATTTTAAAACTGTATTAGTATTAACCTTCTGATTAATTTTTTGTCACAAAATGGAATAAAATACATTGGATGTTGTATTAGTCAGTTTTTCAATACTATAGTGAAATTGAAAGAACTAACAAGGCTCGTTGCCAGAGAAAATGCCCGTTTATTGAGGAACAGCTCTGCATATTTATAGAGCTGGGGGTGGTTTGACAGTTATGACAGTTTAACAGTTTAATGGTTTGACGATTGGCAAGGGGTGTTGTCTGATTGGTGGGTAAGGATCATGTGAGTCACCAGGGTTAGTCTGACTGGTGGGTAAGGATCATTTGAGCCAGCAGGGCTAGTCTGATTGGTGGGTAAGGATCATTTGAGCCAGCAGGGCTAGTCTGATTGGTGGGTAAGGATCATTTGAGCCAGCAGGGCTAGTCTGATTGGTGGGTAAGGATCATGTGAGCCAGCAGGGCTCACCATTGGACAGCTCTTCTTGGGGGATGGGGATGTTAGTCTTTTGGAGCGGGGACGACTCCCAACAGAAATACCTGAGGAAGCCACTTTATAAGGAAAAGAGATTTATTTTGGCTTATGGTTCTGGAGGTTCAGAGTCGAAATAGCATGATATAGGCTCTTGCAACAGCTCCCCCAACCCCATTGGCTGCATCACATTGTGGCAGGAGCATGTGTGTATGCGTTTGTGTTTTTATCCCTCTCCTCATAAAGCCACCAGAATGATGAATGGGCTCTAGTTTAATGACCTTATCTAATCACTTCTCAAAGGCCCCTAAAGACTATAGTGAGAGTAAATTTCTACCTTCTTAATACCATTAAAATATGATTTGGGGGATTAAACTCCTGTACAAGATCCCTAGGAAACAACCATATTCACACCATAGCAGAAGCACAGAGAAAAACAGAGATAGGAAATGGAGATCAAAGAACTCTAGGTTAATTACAAGGTTCAGTCCTTGTTGTACCCTCTCCCTAGGATTCTCAGAGAAACCAAGCTATCTTCTCAATATCCTCTTCTTAGTTAATCAAAATCAAGTGAGTTCTGTTATTCACAAGCAGAAGTTTTCTAATGCATACTAATAATGATATAGGATTAAAGGGTGAAACAATTAGTATAATAATTGAAAAGTTAACTTTTTCCAAAACTTGCTTTTTAAAAATGAGTAGTCATCCTTCAAATCCCTAATGCCACTACCAATCCTGATATTTTACAATGGGTTACTAAAATCATTATAGAGCAGGAATTAGCAAGCTTTTTTCTGCAAAGGGCCAGACAGTAAATATTTTAGCTTTGTGGGTCATACAACCTCTGTTCCACTACACAGGTCTGTTACAGCTGGAAAGCAGACTAAACAGTATGGATGAATGTGACTGTATTTCAACAAAAATTTATTTACTAAAGCAGGCAGTAGGTAGAATTTGTTTATGATGATAATTTATTGACCTTACTTTACAGCTAGGGCCACTGCATGCTACTGAACAACTTCTGCACAAAAATGAGTGACCAAGGGGTGAGTGAGGACTGAAATATAGCTTCACTCTCCTTGCCATACTCTGCTCTAAAGTGTAAAACTCTGTTTACCTCCAAAGGGGAGAAACTTTCTTTTAATTCATTTTCCTTAGTGACAGTGCATTTTTCTAATTACAAAATGGCCACAGCCAGTTACTGCTCTGCTTGGAACCTGAGAACATGCAAAGATTAAAATGTTGCAGGTCATCAATAAAGTCCTATGTGAAACTTCTTTTCTCCAGGCAAAAAATGTCTGAAGCCCGCTATCCATTTTTTTCCACGACCTGGTGTGGAGTCACTTCATCTTCCCAGACATTCCTCTGAGGATGGCTTCCAGTGCACCAATGTCCAAGAACTATATATATAACACTTCAGGAATGGTCTAAGGAGTGCAGAGTACAGCAACTATCAATACAGCTATATGACCACATTCATTGGGGGGCAACAGATGCCTACTGGGAATGCATATTAAGCTTGCTGCCAACTGAACCCCCTGGTTCTTTAGACATCTGCTGCTATGAAGATATAGTTCTTTTATGTTATACTTCTACAACTGATTTTTTGGACCCCAGATTTAGACTTTGTATTTGTTTCTATGAAATTACACTTTTTAGAATTTGTTCATTGTTCAAGGCAGTTCAGAAGGAAATATCAGCTCTCTGTTACTGCTCCATGGGAGTTTAAATTTGATAAGCCTGCCTATCACATTATCCAAATCACCTATCATCGTATTCAAATTACAGATCAAAATGTTGAAAGTGGTAGAAGCCAGAGGATGGTGACAGAGAATGAAAGTACAAGTCAAGAAATATAAAATGTTCACTGTCACTAGCAACAGAGTAAATACAAGTTAAAATGATAATTAATGACAACATGTTTAGTATATCTAAACATCTACTGCTAGAAAGGTTAAGGTGAAACATACATATACTTATATATTGCTGGAAGTATTATAAGTTGGTATAACTTCCTTAGAAATCAATGTGGCAATGCATATTGAGGAGTTACATATTTTCAGACCCAGGAAATTTATCCTAGGAAAGTAATAAAAAGAAAGAAAATATGCTTAAAACATGTATTTGAACATTATTACGAATCCTTAAAAGCCAAGAACAATGTCCTAGTGATATATACATATGACATGCACATATATATTTATTTTATGTATACTTTGATCACCATTGATTAGCTGGCAAATATTTAGTGCCTATGGTACCACAGATTTGAGTTTAGATTGTAAGGTTCTTTGGTGGCTCATATGGAGAACCATAACTTGTATCTAAGCTAACTTTCTCTCCCTAGTCATATCAAATGTCATTCCCAGAGGATTCCCCTCCAGTTGTGTGCCCCGACTAGGACGTATTGCCATTGCCTGAAGGAAGCAATGCTATGGAAGTGCTTTGCTAGGTGGATGGTATGCAGCTGACACCTGCCACATTGACACATTATGAGTATCCTAGACCCTGGATACTACTATATCAGTTGTACTGGTTTGGTTTCCCAACTGGTTGAGAATCAATGGTCTATAATATTTTACTTTCTATGTTTTCTCATATTTAAAAAATTGTCTATTTTCTCTCCCTTTAGTTCAAGGAATTTTAGAGTATGATGTTATCTTAATACTTAATATATCATCTAATTTGTTTGTGTCAGTCAAGACTAAAATTAGAAGACACAGATGAAAATGGTAAAGTTTTAAAGATGGCCAAAGAAGATGCTACCATCTTCAATTTTAAAAGATTTGTTTCAAAATCATGGTTGAGTGCATTTACAGTGAGCAAGGAGAAACAGGACTGAAAAGTGTCCTGGCCTTTGAATAAGAAAACTTTGGTTCAGGAGCCAGCCTTTAACCTTGGACACATCATTTAACCTTACTAGGCTTCAGTTCCTTGTCCATGAATGAGAATAACAACATTTTACCCTTAATTTCCCTTACCTGAGTCTTTGAGGATCAAATTAGATATCATATTTTTTAAACTTTAAAGTACTCATATGCAGAGAAAATATCAAGATCTTATTGCTATACACAGTGACAAATAAAAAGGTGACTAAGATACAGCATTGACACAAAGGAGTTTATAATCTAGATGGTTCACAGTTTTTCTCCTAATGTAGTACAACTGAGAGATACAACTCATTCCCTTCAGTGACAGCGACTTTCCTGGGGGTGAGGGTAAAGTAGGGACATGAGAAAGGGCAGGAAAACATGCTGTCAGGGAGATAAAAGCGAATTTCAACAGCCTTTGTAGAACAAAACGGGTATAGGGACCAATGGCTTTGGTGAGGGGCATCAAAGGGTGGGTAAAAAGATGGAAAGGGGAAAACAGGGGAAGACCAAAGATATATAGGTGTGAAAAAACAGTGCCAGTATGCTCATCTGTAAAGTGGAACATACAGAATAGTACATAATAAATGGGACTGCTGAGAAGATTGAAGTAATCTACAGAAACTGCTTAGTCCAGGGTCAGACATAACAAAACATGAGTATTTGGTATATGTTAAGCTTGTGTTATCATTAGTTAAAGCTTTGATTCTATAGGCTGAAATATGGCCTAGAGGACATATTTCATCATGAAGCAAGTTCTTGAAATATGGCCAAGAGGACATCTGAATCTCTGAAACATGCAAATATTTTATTTGGAAGGAGGGAATTCACGTTAATCAGATAATTTGAAATAGGAAGCTTTTTTTTTTTTTTTTGATTATCCAGGTAAACTCAATTTACCCACAGATGAGAAGAGTCAGAGGGAGATGCGACTGTTCAAGAATGGTCAAAGAGGTTTATGTTGGTGGCTTTCCGAATGGAGAAAGTGGGCCATAAGCTGGAACGTGAGCAACGCCTAGAAGACGGAAAAGGTGAGGCAATAGATTTACCCTTGAAGCTCCAGAAAATAACAGCCCTGCCAACATCTTGATTTTAGTCCCGTGGGATACAAATTGGCCTTCTGACTTCCAGAACTATAATAAGTTAGCATTATTTTGAGTCAAGGTTGTGGTAATTGGTTAATGGAGCCATAAGTAACTAATAAACTAGTAGTCTATCAGCATCATGAAGCAAGTTCTTGACATAGGTCTGTTCACAGTTTCTTCCTAGCACTTAGCTTGATATATAGTAGATAAATTATTTCTCAATAAGTTATTTGAATAATTGAGTGAATGAAAGTTCTAGGAATATGTTGTGGTGATGTTTGGCAGAAATTTTTGCTGTACCCCAGATATAAATGAGATTTGAAGCTTGGTTAGGGCCATAATTTGAACATTGGAACATTAGATTACAGAGTTTGCTCTTATTTGGTAGCCAGCAGAGATCCACTGGATATGTTTGAGCACGAGAAGGATATAACTGAAGATGTGTGTTAGGAGTTTAATCTTGGCAGCATTAAGTAAAAAACAATTTTAAAAATTACCTCATGTTTCTGAAATTTTATATGCTTATGCATTCTACTTATGTCCAAAAAGCAACTTTTAAAAAACTTTTTTAAAAAATCATACTAATTTGTTGTTTCTCATTCATCTAGTTATTCATTATAATACTTAACTCTCTTTTTTCCACATTTATAATTCCATGTGCTAATATTCTTCCAATCTGGTACTAATAGTTTCAAACAGACTAATCACTTTTACATGTAATTAGAGCTGAGCTCCAAATTACTAAGCAAATTACTCTTGCATAAGTGGGGTCTACACTTGATATCAGTCTGAGAGCTTATAAAAATACTAAGTGGTGATTTCATCTGATTTTTGATAGGGATATCAGGTTTGGTAGATTATGGAAAGGCCCATAAGCAGTATATTTTGATTTCAACAAAAATGTGATTCTTCTTTTAATATCTTCCTCAATAAGAGATTACAGCTGGGTGATAATAACATAAAACAATCTTGAAGCTGATGGGCCAGCTGTACCCAGAAACTGGTTACAAGTGATTGTGTATTAGGATGGTAGGTCTCCAGAAGGGTAACCTATGTCTTTGTCATTGAGTCTGTTCCAATTGGTAGTGGCATTGAAGATTTAGTGTGAAGTGTAAAGATACTTGTTTAATTTGGTGGAAGAGTTAATCAAAATCAAATATTACAGAATTCAGATTCAAGTAGGAATGCTGGATTGACACTAAGAAAATTAGATTTAACAGGGATAAACTGAAAGTCCTCCAAGTATGGCAAAGTTCAATGTACACATATTTGGGGGGAAGAAAAGAGTCTTTTTCTGACTTTAAATTTAACGTGCATTAACAATATGAAGAAGTTGTTTGCATTGACACTTTGACATAATCTAAATTTAACATTTCAAGATAGGTTCTATGAAACTTTAGAAGACTAGACAATGGTTAAGAGGAAAAACAATAGAAATAGATACTCACTACTCAGGAGAAAAATATTTTAACTAGGCCTACAGATCAAAGACTTTTGATTAATTTTAGGTCTAGATAAATTTTTGATTTGGCCAATTTCTTGGTTCCCTCCTATCTGAGCAATTTCTGATTTAAACAATAATTTATCAATAAGCACTAGCACATAGCATATATAGATTTATCCTTTCAGTTTATTTGCCATTTGTTCTGTTTTTCATTTCTGTTCATTTATCTAAACATTTTTTAAGAAATTTTATTTTTATCTATAATGTTTTTGAGTATATCTTATTATACAGCTTTTAGAGTGCTTCCTTTTTGTGTAAATAACTTATTCCAGTCTAAGGGTGTCATTGTCACCATTTTTAGTGAAATACAGAAATCTCATCTCCTTTTATGCCCTTTTATCCTGCCAATCACCTTAGGGAGTAGGGATTCAAAATATGAATTTTGTGGGGATACAAACACTCAATTTATCATAGTCATCAGACATAATTTAGAAAATTCAAAAGGAAAAGGATTTATGCACATTTTTTGCCTACAGTGTTCTTCCCTTTCTTTCAATGTCTTAAGAATACTTTTATTGTTTCCTTTCTACTTATTGAACTTCCTTTGGTTGTTCTTTAAAGCATATCTGCTGGCAACAAATTCTGTTTTCCTTCATGTGAGAATGTCTTGATCTCCTTTACATTATCAAAGGATGTTTTCACTGGATGTAGAAATTCAGGTTGACCATTATTTTATTTTAGCAAATGTCTTCTGGCTTCCTGGTTTCTGAGGAGGATTTTTTTTTTTTTTTGGTCATTTGAATTGTTTTTCCTTTAAAAGTAAGGTATCATTTTTAATCAAGCTGATTTCAAGGGTTTTTTTGTCTTTAATGTTAGGAGTTTGACTAGGATGTGCCTTGATGTAGATTCTTTGAATTTATTTTGTTTGGTTTTGTTCTTAAATCTGTAAATTCATGTCTTTTGCAAATCTGAAACATTTTCAGCCATTATTTCTTTAAGTGCTTTTTTTAAGCCCCATTTTCTTTTTTGAGGCTTTCCTTCTAGATTTGCAATGATACAAATATTAGGTCTCATATTCCCATTGGTACCTGAGACTTTTGTTCTTCTTCTTTTTTCCTAGATAATTTTTCCTCTTGTTCAGATTGAATGATATCTATTGTTATATCTTCAAGTTCACTGAGTCTTTTCTCAGTCCCCTCCATTTTAATGTTGAACCCATCCACTGAGATTTTTATTTTGGTGGTTGTATTTTTCAAATCTAAAATTATATTCTGCTCTTCTTTGTATCCCCTATTTATTTTGTGAGATTATCTATTTCTTTAATTTGTTTTAAAATATCATAATTGCTTGTTTTTATGATGGTTACTTTAAATATTTGTCATTCTCTTTCTCATCCCCATGTTGGCATCTATTGATTGTCTTTTTTTCCTTCAGTTTGATAGCTTTCTGTTAAGTGATTTTCAATGACATGTTGGGTTTTGCATTATGAGACTCTGGATCTTATTTAAATCTCTTTTAGCTGTTTATCTCTGACACTGTTCCAACAGGGAGAGAGGTTGCTGCCTTGGTACTGCCAGGAAGGAGTTAAGATTTTCCATTCTGATTCCAGTGACACTTTTTGGCAAAAGTACTGATGCCAAATCTAGTCTGGGGTGATATCACCCCAGCAGAGGTTTTGGGGTGCTTTTTATAACCCGGCAAATGTAGAAGTCATAGTTTTTAATCTGTGATTTTTTTTCAGCAATTATTTTCTAATAGGTTTCTATCTTTTTCTACCTCTTACCTGGTCCCATCGTTAGAGGAATCAAGATTTTGTTTGGGCTTTTTATATTTGCTCTGTTGGCATTTTGGGACTGCTGGTTTCTCTAGCACCCACTCTCAAATGCATGTAGAAAGGAGTGAAAAGAAAACACAAGGAACTCACTGCATTGCCCTTCCTTGTGTTCTGAGATCCTAAATCTGTTTGCCTTCTTTCCATTTTCAGTGTTCTTATATTTACTTTATATATAATATCCAGAGGTTTTATTTACAGTTTGTGGGTATAGAGAAAGTACATGTATTCCATTTTTCTGTAAGCAGAAGTTCTATCTCCTCAGTGTATACAGCCCTTATGTAGTTCGTATTAAGCCTATAAAAGCTTTGAGATAACATTTGTAGAAAAATCTCAATTTAGAATGAGTCTAATGAAAAGGCTGAATTTTTCCTTAATGTATTATGCTGTATTTAATATCATTTATACTAATGTTAACACTACCTCCTTGGATTAAATGCAAAATTTAGAATGTTAGAAACAACTCTGGACTGATAGAGACCTAGATTCTACTTCAGCATCTTCCACTAAATAGCTCTGTGACCTTGGGCAGACCTCTTGGCATCTCAGTATTCTTACTTGAATAAAAGGTTTTGTACTCATTAGATGATCTCTAAGTTTCCATTAGCTCTAACATTTTGATTTTCACCTCATCAATTCTATCATATTTTAAAAAGTCCATTTTCTGTAATATAGTTTGAAATATATTAGTTAAATAAATAAAGTCCTCAAAATTAGCTAAGAAAAATAAGAACAGCTATAATTTATTGAATGCTTACTGTGTTCCAGGCACTTTAGAGTCTTATAGATATTATCTCATCTAATCCTTGAAGTAGAGGTTACATTTATTTTGTAGGTGAGGTAACTGAGACTCAGAAAGGTAAAAAAGGGTTAAAAGGTTTCCAAAAATATTTTATGTAAAGATGCATTTGATTCTATGTCTATTTGATTACATAGCTGATGTCTGTAACATACTTTTTAAAACCTTCTTATTGAGGTACAACATTCCACAGTAATATGCATAAATCTTAAAGGTACAGCTTGATTGAACTTGATGTTTGTATATATTATTGTAATAAGATCAAGAAATAGGCCTGGCGCAGTGGTACATGCCTATAATCCTAGCAGCTTGGGAAGCTGAGGCAGGTGGATCATCAGTTCAAAGCCAGTCTTAGCAACTTAGTAAGGCCCTAAGCATCTTAGTGAGACGTTGTCTTTAAATAACATAAGAAAGGGCTGGGGATGTGGCTCACTGTTAAGAACCCTGGGTTCAATCCCTGGTACCAAAAATAAGTAAATAAATAAAATTTCCATTACTTCTTAAGGTCCCTTCATGCCCCTTCCCAGTTAATCCTTACCCTCACAGGTAACTACTAATCTGATTATTATAAATATGTATTAATCTGCACTTGCTAGACAATTATGTAAATGAACATTAAAGTATTACATATATTTTTTATTATTTTTGGCTTCAAGAAGCAAATTATTTTTATAGAAGTGAGATATTAAAGCAAAAGTCCTGGGTAGCTAAGAGGTACATTTTATGTTTAACTTTTCAAATCATTTTATTTTGCTTGGATTTGCTTTTTTTTTTTTTTTTTGTACCAGGGATTGAACCTAGAGGCACTTAACCAATGAGCCATATCCCCAACCCTTTTTGTATTTTATTTGGAGAACAGTGTCTTGCTGAGTTGCTTAGGTTCTTGTTAAGTTGCTGAGGCTGGCTTTTGAAGTCATGATCCTCCTGCCTCAGCCTTCTGAGACTCTGGGATTACAGGTGTGCACCACCATGGCTGGCTTGGATTCTCTTTAGCAACATAAATTATAAACACAGAAAAGAGATGCATATAGTTTTTTCTATTATCCATATTACCGGTCATTTATTTATCAGATATAGAAAGATGATCTTTGAGAGGTAAAGGATACACTTCTTCAGGCATGAAAATTTATCAACTTTGCTTAAACTTTATGTCTCAGGAACTAGAAGAAACATTAGTTTTATGTATAAATTCTACTCACCTATGGAGAATGAATAAGAACCACTCATAATACTTATTTCAAGCTAACCAAAATGTGGATGTCAAGAAGAAATTAAGAAAGGAAAAATAAAAGAGCAAATAGATAAATTTAAGTGTGTAAAAGTAATTTAAGTAGTTTAACATGATACTGGTTCCTGAAAGTATTTCATAAAACATTATTTAGTGTTAAGTAAATTCAATGAATGTCCATCACAAAATAAACTCAATACTTAACAATTTGTTGTGATCCTGTTTTCTTAGAATCAAAATAATATCGAAAAAATTAATTTCCTTAATTGAAATCAGTTCTATAAATTTTTAAACATATTTAAGTGAAAAGACCTAAAGAGCTTAAAACATGGAAGGGTAAGAATAGCAATATAAGAAGCCCAGACTACATTTTACCTAATTTTGTTTTTCTTTCATCATGAAGTTCCCCTAGTTTTCTACTTGTTTGCTCTGTGAGATTTTCTGTGTCAACCTGTGGGAGTATTTCATTGGAAGTTATTTTAATTTCATATTACTATATAGTCTCAGAATTACAAAGAAAACTAATTGTGCTGTAAAGAGTTGTTGCAATATTTTTTATAAGAGGTTGGGAATCTGGGTTGGCTCTATAATTCTGAAATCAAAGTGTGCTTTTCTAAGAAAATTATTTTCTCTTCAGAAAATTACCATGATTTTGGTAGGTAGAGAGGTAGAGAACTGGTTTGCAGTCAAGTTTTATTTTTGCTATAAACAAAACCCACTGTTTGGAGAGGGTGTTCTGGTGTAGAGAAGCATCTTTCAAATTATTTTGCCTTTAGTTTTTATTGAAACTAACAAAAGTTTATCTGCTTCAAACAAAATATTATCTAAATCCAATATAAGACAGATTAAAAACTGCTCAATTCTGAGTGGAGTGGAAGTAGGAATAGGGGTAGAGCTCTGTCCCTTGGTCACCCTACTGGTATATAAAGCATATTCTATTGATCTGCCTTAGAGTTAGGGCAGCATAATTTGAAAAAAAAAAAAAAAAACAAAACCAGTGAAATATAAAGATCGCCAGATTAGGAATCCAAAGACCTGGAGTCCCAGTGCTATCACCAAGCTATATTAATGAACCTCTGTGGGTCTAAATTTCTTCATCTGTGAAATAAGGAGATAGAACTAGGTCTCTTTTGGCTTACATAGTCAAGGGAACCATCAGAAACTATATGTAAATCATGAAAATTCTGTACCTTATTCATTGTCTACTGCAAAATAAGATGCTTACTGAAAGGCAAAATCTGGCTCAAAACTATGTATCAGGAGTTTTTTTTTTTTTTTTAACCTTAAAAACTTACAAGAAAACTTGTGGGTCGGGGTGAGGGTGGGGCGGAGTGGGGCTTAATGTTAGAAGGAACACTTGTCTAGCATCTGTGAAGTCCTGGATTTGATCCCCAGTACTGGGGGAAAAAATTACGAGTTCTGAGAACGTGGTAATATAAATGTAAAATAATGAAATCATTTTTTTCAAAGGAATTTCAATATTTTCTTTCTCATTCTATTTCAAATAATCAGTGGCATTTCATTAATTCATTTAGCAAATATATTGATGCCCACTACCTGACATGCACTGAATTCAGTATGGAGATTATTAGAAGACAACAAAAGAACATCTACTACTCTCCCCTCAAATACAAAAGGAAATGAATTATTAAAAATGTGTTTCTTTCAACAAAATTTTGTTGAGTATATGTGATGTTTCATCCTTTCTAAATGATAAGGATTCTGCTGTAAAGAGACATGTGAAAACCAAATGAAATACGTACGAAGTGATATTCTGACAGAACTATTATATGTTTAAAATAAGGATATATCCTTTAAGTAGAATGGCTTTGCTGTAATTGATCTTTGATCAACTTGAGCACAGTTCTTGTTTTCATAGTATGAAAGGCTTTGTTTTCCTGATTAGCAGAGTCTCTCTCAAATACCAAAATGGTTCCATTGCCCAGAGGAGCCAATCTCGCCAATGCCACCACATTACCTGAATGTTTACTGGTTTCTTGAGATGGATTGGAGTCAAGAGAGGGAAGAGTTTCGAATGAAGCTGCCAATAGAAGCCTTTTGAGGATTTAGACGGAAGTTGTGAAAGGTCCATCTTCTCTAGACATAAACCCAAATTCCCTAGCTGTGATACTAGTCAGTCTTTAGGGACATCTCCCTTTGTTACTCAGACTGGTAGATCTTTGAGCTCAACCCACAACAGCATATCCACTCAATCCCAAGACATAGCTGACATCCACCTCTTACTCTACACATGGCAACCATCAGACGCCCACCCAACTGTTGACTCGCATTCAGGGACCACCACCACCACCACTACCAACAACCACCACCAGCCACCCCGGCACCATCTCCCAGCAACTGGCCTCTCCCAGTCCCCGCCCCTTTTCTGAGAGCACCCAATGGGTGGAGTCGGGGCTGCGGTGGGAGGGGCCTGAGGCGGGCACATTTAAAGAAAGGCAGAGGGCGAAAGAAGGCTAGAGAGGAGAAGAAAGAGAAACCAGGGGGGCGAAGCGCCGTCCAATGACAAAGCCCAGGGGTGGGCGCCGGCCGCCATCTTGAACCGGGCGGCAGGATATCCACCCGCGTCCTCCGCCCTCGGAGGGGGAGGGGCGGCGGAGGCGAGAAAAGTAGCGAGAGACGCGCCGGGCTGGAGACGCCAGCAGCGGCCACCACAGCCGAGCCAAGCCAGACTCGGGCGGGCTCGGCGGCGACAGCGAGACCAGGCGAGCGCGGGCGGCCTCGAGTGGCCTCCGATGCGGCGCAGCGTGAAGAGGCGCCGGCGCCGGCCCCCGGCCGCGGCCGCCCGGGGCGGCGGCTTTAGAGCGGGAGGAGGGGCCGGGCTGGAGGCGCGGGAGGAGAAGGTGGTGTACTCCCGGTCGCAACTGTCGCTGGCCGACAGCACCAAGGCGCTGGGCGATGCCTTCAAGCTGTTCATGCCCCGCAGCACGGAGTTCATGAGCTCGGACGCAGAGCTCTGGAGCTTCCTCTGCAGCCTCAAGCACCAGTTCTCCCCGCACATCCTGCGCAGCAAGGACGTCTACGGCTACGCCTCCTGCCGAGCCCTGGTGCCTGACCCCCCGGAGCCCCCTACCGCCCGCGGCCTGACGCGCCGGCCGGCCCCGCGCGCGGCCGCCAGGAGGAGGCGCCGCGGAGCCCGGGCGACCGCCGCGGGCAGGAGGCGGCCCCGGCTGCCCCCGCCGCCTCCACCGTCATCGCCACCGCTGCTGCCGCCCCCGGCGGCCCCCGAGGTGTCCTGCCTGGAGAAGCTCTCGGCGCCCGAGCCCTGCTTCGGGGGCCGCACCCTGGAGGAGATCTGGAGGGCAGCCACCCCGACGCTGACCACCTTCCCCACCATCCGCGTAGGCGGCGACGTGTGGGGCGAGCGCAGCCTGGCGGCGGCGCGACGCAAGGCGCGCCAAGTCCTGCGAGTGGACCTGGAACCCGTGGTGAGGCTCCGCCGCTTCCCGGTGCCCCGGGCTTGAGACGCCGCCCCGAGGGCGCCTCCTGCAGGTCCCCGGCCCAAGATGGAGTTTCTGCTTGGAGAAATGAACAAGTGTCAGTCGAGTGTTTACAGACTCCTCCAGGACCGTCCCCTAGTGCACTTTACGCGCGAGGAAGTCCCGGGATGGCCTCCCTGCCTCGCGCCCCCGGGATGCGTCCCCGCGTCTGGAACTCCGGGACAGGTGTACCCTCTGCCGCCTCCCCGCACCGCGTCTGCGAAGGAGGAGACTGCAGGACTCACAGGGGAGGTCCCTTTGCTTCCGAACCCCAGATTGAGAAGTCTCCAGGACTATAGGGGCAGATTGGTTTTCTCCCTTTCGGACTCTACCTCACTGGTCTGGAAGTCCTCCGAAGAAGTCATTCTTTTCCAAAGGAATTTGTTTTCGTGCTTGTGTAATAAAAGCCAGAATTTGCTTGCTCTTTAACCCCCGCCTCCATTTTTCTTTTTGACTGCCACCCCTCTTTCTGGACGGAAGATCAAACATGTTTTGTGGTGTTGCACTAGTTTGTGCTCAGGGTATTCTGAATCCCAATCGTTTCTGAATTTTTACTGAATTTCAAAGCTTTGACCAAGGATTTTTTTTTTTTTGAGAGGTTCAAGCTTGACTGTTAGTAATGCAAGAATTTATATGGCTTTGATTTTCATGGGCTCAGTGATTACAAACAAAAGAGATGTAAAGTCCAATTGCTTAACGTTTTAAAGGTGTTTCTAAAAGATTTTATATTGAAGTTTAATGTTTATATTTACTGAGCTCCGAAAGCAAATGGTAGAATACTCATACAAAGTTTTGTTTATGAAAAGTTGACTTGTTGAATTCTTTTTTAATTGAATAAAAATTGAAGTGCATTGAAACCACATGGCTTGTGATTGGGGGAAAAAAGAATCGTGAAGAACTGGTATTGCAGGAATGACTGGAATTCAATTGGAGATAATCTGGCAACATGTCCTGGTCAAACATAAAAATCCAAGAATGTTAATGAGAAGATAATAATTTTTAAAATTGAAGTCACATAGGAGAGATGAATGTGTGTAAACGTTGTGAATAAAGTGACAAACAGAATACCCATTAGAAACCTCAACATGATCTATAGAGAAGGGTGGGGGCATTTCTTGGTATCAAGTAACTGGTTGAAGTTACTTTGGGCAAAATAGATCCCTTTGTTTTTATTGTTGGATAACAAGAAATGCCAAGACTAGTATTCATCACATTTGTAAACATTATGACAATTAGTTGACTTTTTTGTCCTGTGAATTTTCTTTTTTTCCATTCATAGTTACGTTTGCAGTCTTTGTTTGATAGCTGAAGGCCACAGAAATCAAACAGGCAAGCCACCCAGAGTACTGACCCTTATTTTACACTTTTGTAATAGTGTGTATACCATATGGCCTAATGTGGAATTCTTGATTATCCAAGTGCCTTTGGTCAATGGTGGCAGCAAGACTTACTGGTTATTAGACAGTGGTGCCACAGCCAGCTTTTACTGCAATACCTAAAGGGTCAAGTAGTGTTTTTGTACCACAATTATTTCAAATTCAAGTATTCCGCCATGGAACTATCCATACTGGGCTGGAACTTGGCATCTGAAACTCTCAATACAAAGGTTTATCTCTGCTTGGCAGCTTATTAGGAGAATAATGAGAGTTGTGATTTTTACTCTTGTTTTCCTAGAATTCAAATGGCATAGCTTTCTGAAATAATTATTTTAAGTTTAATAGTCCATAGTAGAAATGTTGTGACTTTCATTTCAGTGTTCTTGTTTTGGAAAAAATTATATATATATACATATATATATATGACTTTATGCCAGTTTCCCAGTAAGCCTCATAGTCTTTTATTCACTACTCAATGATGATGCATCCTTACAAACACTGTCATATGGGTAAATAAAAAAGTGAATAATTACTTAGAAGATGGAGAGTGTTAAATTATAGTTGTGTGATAGGAAGCTGAGACATTTTTTGGTTATTAGCTTCCATTGCCAATTGTATTTCACACAGATAGGAGTTTCTTTCCAAAAATATATTGTTAACTTTTATAGCTAACTAGCACCTGAAAAAAATGTATTGTACCATTTCACTATTGTATATAGTTTTATAATAATTTTTAAAGTAAATCCAATGGCCATATTAGAATGTAATTTCAACATGTAGCTTATCTAGATAGTTTTCCTGAGGATTTTGAAATTAGCTGAGAATAACTTTTCTCAGCACACAACTGAAACATAACCAGTGACACCTTGCATTTGTTTTAACTGATATTCTTGACATTTTTTTCCTCTTATGCCTTGTTACTTTAGTGCACTTGAATGTGTGTAAATGCTTTTTTGGCTTATTTGGGTTATCTGATTTCAGTTTGAATCTGATTGCCCATCTTGAAGTCAATATGGTTCATGTGGACTATTAAATAATGCCGTTTCTAGTTTGTGAAGTAAGATGTAAGAAATATTTTTGCCAAGTTTTCTTTAGCAAAACCTATCTTGCAACTTCTAAAATGTGGAGAAACATCTGATATAGTTGACTAGTATGTTAATAGGAAAGTGAAAGTATTTTATGATTACCTTTGGGCAGAGTGTGAAAAGAAACTTGGCATAGTGGCCTTTATGGTGAGGCATCCATTAATTGTTTCAGAAGTAAGTCTGTAGCTTAGCTTGTGTATAGTTTTTTTTTTTTTTTTAAAGAAGTCCCATTTGTTTGTTCTCTTGCCTTCATTTATATCTCATATGACACAAGTAGAGGAGGAAGCTAGGAGGAATTTTATCACCTTGATATATTTCTGTTTGATTTTTGACTTTTGGGTGCCTAAATGTGACTGGCACAACAAATAATCTTTTTTGGTATTTTTTACATTCCTTCCTAACAACCAGCAACTCATTTTCTATGTCACTAAAACCAGTAATGTCATGATTGTGAGGGCAAGCTTCATCATTGGTAGTGCAAAGTGTTGCTGTTGTGGCGTGTATTTATTTTTGTTTGAGTACTCTATTGGACAAGTGTAACTTAAGCTAGTGGCACATACTTGTTGATTTGCTATGAGCAAATGTTAGTACTATTTTTCAGAAAACTCTTCAATAAAATCTTTTAAAATCATTGAATACAAAAAGTCTGAGCAATTTTGAACTCAAAAGGTTTTTTTGGTCATTTTAAGGGTTGGGTTGCCACAGCACTCTTTAAATTGATAATTTTTAATGATCATATATACCTAACATTTGCTTTATTGGTGTGTTGAAATATTTTTTTGATAAACTGTTATGTCTTAATTGCATTAGAAAGCAATTGTTTGTAGTGGAACTGAAGTGTTTCCCTGGACAGTTTAATGTGCATATGATTAAGATTTACAATTTGGTTGTACTTTGCTTTTTAACTTATTAACTGTAAATAAATTTTAGAGAATACACAGTGTCTAGTTTTTCTAATTAGGTTGAAATTTTTTGAAATGGGATTTTGTGTTTACATGTAAATCAAAAAACAATTTATAAGTTGATAAATTTTGACTTTTGTGTACTTAAAACTCCTAAGAATCTCAAGATTTTTGTTTTGTGCTGTCTTGGGAGTCTGTGTCCCATCAGTTCTTTAGTTATCTTGTGAATCTATTATGGTGCTTCAGTTGCAAGCCATTTATGCATTCAGCCAGCAATAGACCCCTTTAAGAATGTATCATAATTCAGGGTTCTGAATCTTGATCCCAGGTTCCTTTGTGGGATGGTAAAAAATCTAAATCTCCCATTCTTTTATATTATAAAAGAAAGTAAGAGTGCTCTAAATGAGTAGCAGTAAAGACTGTTCTACAATTAAGGATAGAGCCAGGAATTTTATTACAGTCTAGAAGGCAGAAGTGGAATATTAGCAAACTCTACACCAAGGGCAATTTCATAGTACTGTGTAGGCTGAATTACCTTCATACCCAAGTTCTTATCAATAGATGGAAGTAGCAAAGTGAATAGCTGTGGTGTCATAGTGCCAGGACTGGAATTATCATGAGTGAATTCATGGCTCACAAGTGTTGGGACTCTAGGTAAATAATTATTTGTACCTTAGCCTCATTAGCAAATGTAGTTAATAAAATATTGAGTTATTGTAAGGATTGGAAGGGATGTTAATTCTAGAGACCTAGGA
Source organism: Spermophilus citellus (assembly GCF_964194105.1). Lineage (NCBI taxonomy): Eukaryota > Metazoa > Chordata > Mammalia > Rodentia > Sciuridae > Spermophilus > Spermophilus citellus. Next base: position 175,667,719 of record NC_138184.1, on the reverse strand, counting down.
AGTACTTAATAAATACTATTTTTTAATAATATTTTTTAAAGAGAGAGTGAGAGTGTGAGAGAGAGAGAGAGAAATTTTTAATATTTATTTTTTGTTTTCGGCAGACACAACATCTTTGTTTGTATGTGGTGCTGAGGATCGAACTCCGGCCGCACGCATGCCAGGCGAGCGCACTACCGCTTGAGCCACATCCCCAGCCCCCTTAATAAATACTATTAACTGAAAGTATGCATGCTGAGAATAAATATGTATACTGAGAGCAATCCCTTGGGAGTTTAGCTCTCCAGCTTTTTCAGCATCTCAAACAAGAACAGACTATGGTCTAGGAAAGGTATAAAACAAATTAAAATAAGGTAATTCATGGGTGAATTAAATTGAAAACATAAGTTATATTTTTAGCCCTGACAACTAAAAGAGGTTTTTAGCAGTAAGAGGTTAGATAAAATGGATTTAATCACAATTTTTGCTGTTAGAATTTTTCTTTTAAAAATTTGATTTTATCATATCATTGAAAGACAGTTAAAATATGCCAACATATATTTTAAAGTGTCTGAGAATTAATCCAGGCATGGTGGCATGTGCCTATAGTTCCAACACTCAATAGGCTGAGGCTACATTAGTCCAAGACCTGGACAACATAGAAAGACCCTGGATCAACAAAGGAAAAAAAACAAAAACAAAAATGAAGTATCTGAACAATAGATCAAAGTTGCTGGTCCAGGAACTTGTAAATATTTTGCACAAATTTTTCCTAGAGTAAGTTTATAGGGACTGCTCAAGACCCTTGTTAATATTTATGCACAGAACCAACATAGAACTAGTTTTTATGAGGTTTGTGATTCAGGTTTTAAAGGAAATAAGATAAGTACAATAACTGTGCTTGAGACAGCAGAACATTGTTACTAAAAGTAAAAATATCCTCATTTTCAAAGCACTGACACACTCAGTTTTAGATGTTGGATATAAAGCCAGTAATTTAGCTCTGATTCCTCTTAACACAAGGATTAACAGACCATAGTCTAAATTGGTGAGCAAGCCAAAATTGAAGTATCTGAAGTTGACACACAGAATTTCTTGGAAAAGTATAATATGGAAGTAGTGAGGGTGCAAAAGCCTCAAAATTGAGCCCGATTGCAGATTTCACAAAAGCATTGAATTCTTGCTGTCAGTGCTCTCTTACATCTTGATAAATGTTGTAAGTTGTGATCTATTACATAATAAACATACCCAACTCCTGATTCGAAGGTAATGATCATAACACCAAGCAATATGATTAGCCCAGCAAATCTGAATAAATATCCTACTGGACTGACCTAGCTTCTGAAAGTACTCATAGAAAAGTTAAATTCATCCAAGTTGTAAAATTAACTATAAAATATATACATGTTTCTCTAAAGATTTTTTCACCTATGTATTCTTTACATGTTTAAAAAGTATAGGAAAGAAAGGATGTAATTTATTATTCTAAATCTCACAGATTCAAAGAAATATGGAAGCAAAATATATATGCAAAAGTACATATATTGTTAGAATTACATGTGTACAGTTTGATGAATTTTCATAAATTCAATAGACTTGTGTAACCTGTATTCAGATTAGCAAAAACATTACAAATACCCCAGAAGTACCCCCGAATGCCTGCTTTCTTTCCCCTACTCAATAACCATTATTCTGACTTCATACAGCATACATAACTTTTGACTATTTTTCAACTTTATATAAATGGGATTATGTGTCATGTACTTAGTTACTTTCATTTAAAATTATGCTTGAGTTCCATCTGTATTGTTGCATGTAATTATAGATCAGTCATTGGCATGTAGAATTCCATTTGTGAATATTCCAAAATAAATGCATTAAATTCTCGATGGGCATTTGAGTAAATTCCAATTTGGGGCAATTATGAATAAAGCTTCAGTGAATATTCTAGGATATGTCTTTTAGAGAATATATGCATGTATCCTATCCCCCCTCCTCTCTTCTCTCCTCTCCTCTCTTTCAGTATATATTATAGGAATGATTTGTCAGATCACAGGATTATAGCAAATGGTCACTTTTGGTAGATACATTTTCCAAAGTGGTTGTACCCATTTATATGAACTGTCTTAAAATTTGTCTTTTAAAAGTTTGCTTTGCAGGTGTTATTCTTTTTTATACTTCCTTTTTTTCAAAGGAATTTTATTCCTTCTGGTTTTATCATGAAACAAAAAGACATTCTTTCCACCCCCATATTCTCTTCTCATCATTTTAAAACTGAAACTTTTAAAGAAATATTTTACATATTAGTAAAATTTTTTACTTTTCTCGCCATCCTTTGTGCAAAACCAACTCTGAGATTGGGAATAATGTTGACTTTTATTAACCCAAGCCTGGTGAATTTAAATGGTCATAAAACTATGTGTTGAAGGAGAGGGACCTCACAGTGTTCCTTTTCTACCCGGTGGGCATGATTGTATTGAAGTAATCTATAACATAGTAGAGGTCCTGCCTACGGAAAGACCTTGTTGATTATTCTAGAAAGCAAGGCATTGAGAGTATTGGGTGACAGGAGAGGGAGGCTTTAGGTCAACCGAGAAGAGGAAAGGTTATGTCTTGGGCTGGCTCAGTGGGGCTCAATTCTTGTGGAAGGAATGAAGAAATGTGCTCATGAGGACCCACATGAGAGATATTCCAGAACTTGAGAAGTGAATTGTTCCTTATTAAGTAAAGGGGCTTGGGGGATATTTATTTCACGTCTGCATGTTCACAATACTTCACACCAAGCTCACCTCTTTACATGTGTCTTTCTTCCCTCCTGGGTTGTGAGTTGCTCACTGGCAGGATTCATCTGTCTTGTCTTTGCATCACTACAACATTGTATGTGCCTGCCACTCAGTGATACTGAGGGAATGAATTGTGTTCATGGAATTCACATAAACCAGGAACATTGCCTTCCAAATTTTATAGAAAAAGCTGTGTTGCTTTGTAATCAAAGCAATTTGTAATTGAGGTATGATTTTTTTACTGTAACTCATCAAATACACTTATGATGAATTCCTAGCATTTTGTGATCCAATTAAGTAGCTGAAGAGTTTGACATCTCTTGTGATGGTACGTGGCAATACCACTTGATGATCACTACTTCTGAGTCCCTCAGCTAGAGGCAGCATAGTGCAATGGTTAAGATGCTGGCCCCTGGACCCAGGCTGCCTGGTCAAAATCCTTTCTTCCTCTCTTAAGCAGACCTTTTGACAAACTACTTACCCTCTCTGTTCCTCAATTTACTCAGCTGTAAAAACAAGCACAATATAGCACCTACCTCATAGAGCCCTTATGAGAATTTAATGAGGTAACACATATACAACACTTAGAATAGTGCCTGGAACCCAGTTAGCCTCAGTCAATAAATATTAACTTTTATTAGTAGTAATGTTAAAAAAAAACTTTATAAAGTCTCAATTTGTTTACTTGAATTTTTTATATTGGCAGGTGGTGAAAGCAAAGGACAACAGCTATAGTCCATAAAATGTCAGTTAGTCAAACTGAGTTGGGAGGATGAGGTCAAATTCACCAGTAGTGGCACATGCAAAAGGATGCTGTGTGTCTTGTGAGAAGCACACAGTTGTCCAAGACCCAGTACAAACCAACAGCCAAATGACCAGAAAGACCAACTAATCTCATTCAATTCCCACCATGCGTCTGCATTGTTGGCACAGTGCTGAGCATAGATGCCTTCCAAATCCCACTGTGCTTTGGGTACTCTACTTGCCTGTTTTTCTTTAGAGCAAAGCTCAACAATCCTATGAGCTTGGTATTATAATTTGTACTTAATAGATGCATAAACTAAAGCTTAGAGAGGTTAAGAAATGTGCCAAATAACACACATCTAAGTAGCAGAGCTTGGATTTGAACTCTCATCTGTCTTATCCCACACACTTTACTAATTCTTTTAGATATTTTTAGAGGAATAATATAAATTAATCAACCCCTTGAGAAACCTACTTTCAAATCCTAAGGTGGGAAAAAAAAAGATTATTTTAAGAGCCCTGTTTTGTTCACTTTTTGTAGTTCTTATGGTGTACGGCATAGGTGTTTATTTAGTGTCTGGAAAATGAATAAGTATGAGTGAATGAGCTAAAGCAGGAATTCCTTTGCTCTTGTGATTAGATCATTTAATTTGATGGTGGATGTCAGGGTACTCTGGCTTATGGTCCAAAGACATTTCATATGTCTTCTCTTCTAATTGCCGCTATAAGTATAAGCAGTTATTTGTCATAACATTTTTCTCAAATTACTTGCCAGATAATAAAATGCAGACTTCATAAATTGAAACTGGAGGGGTCCTATGTAATTTTTAGCCCTCATGCCCTCTGGTTGCCAGCATATAGCCTCTAAATCAGAAGCTCCCACTCTGGACACCTTCCATTTTGGGTGGTATCCACTCTGTGGATGGCTACAAGACAAAGTTAACAAGCTCCTGAGGATATTCTAATTTTCTTTTCCCTTCCTAAACATCTTCATAAAGTTCAAACTCATAAGTTTTATTTAGATAAACAAAAACCAAAATAGTGTACACAGCCTTAAACATATGCTGAAAAAAGGACAAGGTATGGGAGAAGCAAATGTGGGTGGACAGGTGTGTGTGAGGAGCTCCAGGAGTTGACATTCCAGCCCAGGTGGGCACTTGGCCCTTGCATTTCTTTGGGTCAGAACTAACTCTTGTCTCCTTCCCATGGTATCCACTTATATATGCTTCACAGCTGTTGGGTGGATCAGCTGCCCCTGGCTGGGAGAAAACACCACCAATAGAATTTGCTTGTTCTACTGCCCTGTGATGTTTACCTGTTGGCTGATTTTGCTAAAAGCACCTATTTTCCTTAAAATGCTATATAACAGGTAGATTTACTTCAATCACACTTTGCTTACTTTATTTCCTCAGTTCATTTATCCACCCATGGCTTGTATTTCACAAAATTTATTGAGGCTTTCTGCCATGGAATGAACTGTAACCCCCATTCATATGTTAAAACCCTAACTACCAAAGTGATGGTGTTTGGAAATGAGGACTTTGGAGGTTTAAATGAGATCATCAGGGTGGGGCCGTCATCATGAGATAAGTGCCCTTATGAGTCAGCTTGTTCTTACTCTCTATGGTGTGAGGACCGAGAAGGTGGCCATCTACAAATCAGGAAGAAAGCCTTTGCCAGAACCCAACAATGCTGGCATCTTGGTCTTAGACTTCCAGTTTCCAAAGCTGATAATTTCTTTATTTATCTATCTATTTATTTATTTATTTTTGCTCTCCTGGGAATTAAATCCAGGGCACTCTACCACTAAGCTACACCCCATTCCTTTTTATTTTTTATTTTGAAATGGGGTCTCTCTAAGTTGTTTAGGGCCTCTCTGTATTGCTGATGTTGGCCTCAAACTTGCAATTCTTCTGCCTCCCAAATCGCTGGGATTACAGGCAGGTGCCACCACACTTGGCTTAATTTTTGTTATTTAAACCACACAGCCTATGGTATTTTTGTTATAGCAACTCCCCAAAACTAGGTCTCTAGAATGGATTTTAAGAGTTGAAGTGTCTCTGTCCCAGTAGCTTTTACAGGCTGGTAGATGCTTCATTTTTATGACCTATACTTGGCAGCTACTACACCAGATGGATCACTTTGTGCCCTCTCCATTTTTTTTTTTTTGCCTTTTCACTGTCATTTGGTGGATATCTGCCTCATTTTCTCTCTGTATATGCTCTGGAATAGGGATGGTTACAGTGAAAGGACTTCTTTTTCAAAATCTAATTTACTCTGGGGCTGGGTATTTAAAACAAAGCACAACAAATCAGAAGGGGCTCATCAAAATTATATGTGTTTGACAAACATTCAGTGGCTTTTTGCTAAAGTGTTTGGTTAAGGGACAAATTAGTTGGGTAAATACCTAAAAGCAGGGGGCAATGCAGGTTGGTCTGTAAGGCCTCTGAGTGTAGAGCTTGATGGTTGGCTGAGAGCCCCCACTGCATGTTCTCAAGATCCATGGCGGGAAGAGCTGCTGCCAGGGTATACCTGCCAAGGCCACCATACCTGATGTGTCTCCAGCACTTCTTGATTCCTTATGCTTGATGGCTTCCCCCCCCCCCGCCCCCCCAGTATTTCACTTCTTTAGTTTTCCTTTATCAAGACAAGCAAAGTACAGGTGCTGTATTGATGGCTCTTCATTCCAATTTAAAGTGTAACCTTCTTGGACCTTCAAAAGTATGGCTCAGAACAAACAATCTCTGAAAATGGTTGATCTAAGCCACCCCTTCCTCTTCACTGTTAATGTCCCAGAGAGCCACAGGACTGCTTAGCTAAGGTGTAGCTGGAAAGAGAACCCACATTATTTAAATCTCTGCCCATTGTTGTCTTCAATGATCCATTTGCCTGGGAGGGATTAGCATTTTGAGAAAGTTGTTGTGACAATCAAACAGGAGGTGGGTTTCTCAGATAGCTGATGCTGGTGGGAGAGGTAAGAGACCTGGAGACTGGACTAAGAGAGGACACTAAACACTAGGAGAAAAGAGTAGGCTGAAGGGACACTCTGCCTCCTTCAACTTTGCTTTGGGCTGGCCTTACTAATAATATCTGGGCAGCCTAGTCCTGAGGGCATGGTAGGGCATTACAGCCCTGGAAAGAAGGGCTTGGCTTCATACAAAACCCAACAGCTGACCCATGGAGACTTGTCTATCAGCAGTAGCGTGGGTGATACTCTTTGTAGGTCCCTGGTGGTATGTCTGCCAGTAGTCTATGGGAAATGTGTGTTTGTGTGTGTATGCATGTGAGGGAGAGGGAGAGGGAGGGAGAGGGACGAGGAGAGAAGGAAGGGAGTATTACAGTGGAGGGGTGGGAGGCAGCATTTTCCCTACAAGATAAGCCCTAAATAAAAATAATGATAATGAATAGAATTAAGTGTAGAAATTGACATGATAATGTGTGGTATTAAAAAGTCCTAAATATGTTTCTTTGACTTTGAAATTTGGCTTTGCTCTCCTTGAATCCTGGAAGACAGAATGGAATATTAAGGATGGTTTGGAATAGAACTTTCATTGGTCTGATTCTAGTTCTTTTCACAGATTGAGCATTCTGGCAGGAGAAATCTGACATGTACAGTCAAATGTGTTACCTCAGCCAAGGCAGAGCAGAGAGTGAGGCAGAATGGGGTGAACTTGGCTTGGAACCCAAGTTCACCATCCGCACAATTACCAACTAGCTGTGAGGTTTGGGGAAATTGTGGTCCTTCTATTCTGAAGTTGTATGATGTGGGTTAAAGTTCTATATGAATCTGTACATTCAAAAGCCATGCCTACATGAATAATTCAGGAAAGAGGGCATCCGATTGAAAAAGCTATTCAGATAGACACTGTTTATCTTTCTAGTGTCAGTGATGAAAAATGCAGATCGGAATTCCAGATCACATGACCCAGGTTCAGAATGTTTATTTATTCCCCATGAGTACCTTTGGAAATGGAATTTAACGGTGTCAAGATTACGTTCTTTTTCTAGTGTGGTCACTTTATAGTTAAAATGTTAGGTACACAACATACTTATCTCAGTCATAGCAGAGCTAGTGTGTAAATAGGGTCATTATTAAATAATTAGTGAATGAAGTTTTCTGTTTCTATTATAAACCAAGTGTCCTCTATTAGTAGAAACTATACCTTTACCATAGAGAGCAGTACATGAAAGATTATTGTGAGTCTGGGATTCTGTTGTGAAATACAGCATTTGTAACATTGAAAGATTCTTAGGAAAATTTCAATTCTAATATCTTTTACTCATTGTGGGCACTGATAGTTAAAAGATGAGGGGCGTCTTGGTTGAAATACATGATTGCTCCTGAAAATAAAAGCATAAATAGGATTCTGAATAATTATTTTTTAAATTGCTCTTCATTATGCAAAGTAATATATTATGAATGGAAAAACTAATCTCTCCTTTAGAGGAAAATATTCAAATATTTTGATTATGGAGTCTCCTGGATATTTCAGCAAAGGACTCTTCTTTCTGTAGATTTATTCATTTTCCCACTAACTCACGCCTTTTTCTATTGTTTTAATTTACTGTCCTAATTCTAAGAGTTATGATACTGCCTCCCTCAAATACTTTGAATAAATCTCTTCTTGTATTATTGCTTCATGTTGAAAAAAGATAATATTGAAGATTTCTATCATAGATCCACTCTTTTGATGATAGGTATGTAAGCTGTTGTCACATGTTTTGGGAAGCAAGTTGCCAATAAATATTCGGGCCTTAAACTACTGCTCATACTACTGTCTCAGTAATTTTACATCTAGGATGGATGGATGGATAGATTGATTGATTGATTGATTGATTGATTGATTGATTTTTTACTGGGGATTGAATCCAGACGTACTCTACCACTGAGCTACATCCTCAGCCCTTTTTATTCTGAGACAGGGTCTTGCTAAGTTGCTGAGCCTGGCCTTGAACTTGCAATCCTCCTGCCTCATCCTGCCCAATCACTGGGATTATAGGCATGTACCACCACACTTGGATTCACGTCTAGAATTTTGTTCTAATGTGATAAAAAATGAAAGGGTAAATTACTATAGAAAGATGTTTATATAAGAATGTATGTAAGAAAACTGGAAATAAACAATACCTAGTAAAAGAACAATGATTAAATGAATTACAATATGCCCACACAGAAAAGTATGTCATCATTAAAGTCATGTTTTTCTGGCACATTTAGTTCTCTGTTGTTAAAAAACAAACAAACAAACAACAAAAAAATGGGAAGTAGTATGTAAAATAGTACAAAAAATATGATCCTAGTTTAATTTTTAAAAATTCTAGTTTAGATGTACATTTTGAGTAGTTTTAACAAATGTGCAAATCACGTGACCATTACCACCATCGGTATGGAAACTCTTTCCATCACCCCAGGAAACTTCCTCATGCCATTGTAGTCTTCTCTCTACTCCCAGTCCCTGGCTGCTATAATAAAACATCTTACACTAGATAACTTATAAACAACAGAAATTTATTTCTCTTAGTTCTGGAGGCTGGAAAATCCAAGATCAAGGTGTTAGCAGTTTTGGTGTCTAGGGAGAGCCACTTCCTCAGAATGTCCTTACATGGTAGAAGTGAAGAGCTACCTATCAGGGGTGTCTTTTATAAGGGCACTAATTATACTCATGATAGTGGAGCCCTCATGACCTGATCGCCTTCCAAAGACCCCATCTTCTAATAATACCATTTGAGATATTAGATTTCAACATCAATTAGGGGGGTTCAGGTGGTCACAAACATTCAGACCACAGTAATTGCAAAATGTAGTTTTGCATTGACCAGGATGTCAGATAAATGGAATCATGCAGTATTTTGTCCTTTGCATCTGGATTCTTTTACTTTCAAAGTACATTGATATTGTTTGTATCAATACCTTGATCCTTTTATTGCTGAGCAGATAGCATTGTATGGGTATATCACAATCTATTCATTCAGTTAATAGACATAGGGGTTGTGTAAGTTTCTGATGATTGTGATTATTTTTGTACAGGACATAATGTTTTTATTTCTCTTGAGTAAACACTATATGACTGGAATTACAAGGTCACATAGCAAAGTTTATGTTTAAAAAACAGTGAAAATCTCTTTCAAAGTATCTATGCCATTTTGCATTCCTATCAGCAACATATGAGAATTCCAGGTGCTTTGCATTTTTCTTAACTAATAGTATTGTCTGTTTTTAAGGGCTGGACTTTCTAACATTGCTGTGTAGTGGTATTCATTTCCCTAATGTCTAATAAGAAGCATCTTTTCCTGTGCATGTAAGCTGTTATCTCTAGTAAAACATCTATTAAAATCTTTTAAAAATGAAATTGTTTTCTTATTGATTTTTGAGAGTTCTTTATGTATGCATCATACAATTCCTTTGTCAGGAATGTGATCCACAAATATTTTTTCCCTGAGTTATAACTTGTCTTCCTATTTCCAAAATAGTGTCTTTCAAAGAGCAAGTTTTAAAATTTACCAACATAAGGACATTTATTTAAAAGCTGGTACTTTTTAATATACTTTTTTAGTTTAGAATAGTTTTAGATTTATATAATGCTTACAACATATTATAGAGGGTTCTTATGTACTTCGGTGTTACTATGAGTATGGTATGTTTCCCTATTGTTAACATGAGTATGGTACATTTGTCACAGTCAATGAATATGGTTTATGCTTTTAGTGACCTAGGAGATCTTTGCCTATCCCAAGTCAAAGTCAAAATGATATTCTATGTTCTCATATAGAAGTTTTGCACTTTTTGCTTTTAGGTGTAGGTCTATGATGTGTTTTAATCTATTTTTTGTATGATCTGAGGTAATGTTGAAGTTTTTGTTGCTTTACCTTTCTGTGTGGACATTCAGTTGTTCTAGCACCATTTGCGGAACAAACAAACAAACAAACACAGCACTGGAGAAGATCCTTGAATGGTGGTTTTACATTTTTCCTCCTCCTCCTCCTCCTCCTCCTCCTCCTCCTCCTCCTCCTCCTTCTTCTTCTTCTTTTTTTTTTTTTTGTCTTCTGTATTTCGGTGTTATTACAATTAGCATGAGCAAGCACAATTTTTGAATAAGCAGGCATAGTGAATAATGTTAGGGGAAACAAACTCAGTAGAAGTAGAGACCCAGAAAGGCTGGCTGGAAGAAGAACCAGCAGGTCAATAACTGTCGCTTTTTGCCTATTTCTGAACTACATTGTGGTATCTGGGAGGCATAGCTCTGTTTCGGTCTCTCTCTTTCTATGTCTTCTGGTCCAGTAGTTGAGAATCCTGTATTCTTCCACATCCTCCCATTACTTAAGATAACTCCAGTGGATCTCTGTTTCTTGCAACCTAGAGGAAACTTACCAACAAATCGACACAGTCAGAGAAGGCCACTCTTCATGTGGTGAGGAAAATGACTGAAGAGAAACATGTGCTAGTTCCCCAAATTTCTCTTCTATGGTTTGGTCTCCTTGAGTGAAACTAGAACTCTAACTTGCTGTCATACATTATGTTTCTGATAGTTGCAAATAAATTGCTAAGATCAGGGGATAACATATGAATATATTAACCCAATTATTTATTTTTCAAATAAAAAAATAATTTGGGTTATTTCAACTCAGAAATCAAAGTTCTGAAGAGGAGTAAATTTGAATTCAGGTGGGGGGGCTGCAATTAAGAAATTTCTGAACACAGGTCAAGACCTATACCTGTGAAACTGGTTAGCGGAGATGGCACAGAAGTCCCCAACACTTGATTTTGCATTCGTGAGTGAGTGCTCTATAATTGGATCTTGAATGTTCCCAAAGGCCCATGTGTGAATGTTTGGTTAACAGCCTGTGCCACTCTCAGGAGGTGATGAAACCCTTAAGAGGCGGGGCCTAGTGGGAGGAAGCTAGATTGTAAGGGCATGCTCAGGAAAGGATATTGGGACCCTTGACTTCTCTCTTTGCTTCCTAGCTGCCTTTAAGTAAATAGGCTTCCTCTGACACATACTCTCACTTGAAGTCCTGCCTTTACTTCAAGCACCAAAGCAATGGAGCCTATCAGCCACTGAAACCATGAGCTACAATAAACTTTTCCTCCTTATAAGTTGTTTGTCTTGGCATTTTGACAAAGTGATGGAAAACTGACTAACACAATGAGGCAGAGCATGGTTAAGGTCATGGGCTAAGGAGTCACAATGCCTGGATTTACAGGCCATCTCCACAAGGTGAACTGTGTGATGTTGGCAGATTACAAAACCTTGTTAGTTTCAGTGCCTTCTTCTGAAATAGTGGTGAGGCTTCTGCCCAGTAATGAGCCTGCCATGGAGTAAGAACTAGATATGAGGTGTCCCCCAAAAGCTCATATGTGAGACAATGCAAGAAAGTTTAGAAGGGAAGTGACTGAGCTACGAGGGCTTTAACCTAGTCAGTGTGTTAATCCACTGATAGAGATTAGGTGAATGGTAACTATAGGCAGGTAGAGTGTGGCTGGAAGAGGTGGGTCGACTTTGGGGATGTGCTTTTGGGCTATATATTTTGTCCCTGGTGAGCCAAGCTCAGTTATCTCTGCTTCCTGGTGGCCATGTTCTGAGCTGCTTTCCTCCACCACACTCTTCCACCATGATGTTCTGCTTCACTTGGTCCTAGATCAACGAAGCCAGTCGTCAATGAACTGAGACCTCTGAAACGATGAGCCCCAAATAAATTTTTCTTCCACTGAAATTGTCCTTAGGTCACAGCAGTTTTTGAAAAGATATAGACTAAAATAGAGGTCAATAACCATTAGCTCTTCCCATTGCTCCCTAATATCCCCCAGCATTAGTGCAGGGACCAAGAGGCCTGTTCTCCATCCTGAATTTCCAGGCTAATTGTTCACTCGGCAGCAAAGTCCTCCTGTTTCACTGAGCCCCTAAGCCACCCCATCTGTTCAGCCATCTTTCTCCCTATGTGATTTACCTCCTCCTTTTTAATACCCTTAATTAGTTTTGGTGATAGAATGATCAGCGCCACCTGAGGATCAGCTATTACAAATAAATGCGGCTCCTCCAAGTAGCTATGGCATGCTAATGATTCCCAAATAAAAATAGTGTTCTGCAGCAGCTCTGATTATCTGCTACATTATACCAGTGCGTATTTTACAATTGTTTTTGTTTTGTTTTGAAACCACTTGCCTCATGGCCAGCTAGTCAATTCAGGAGCACCTGCAATAACATTCGGATAAAATTCCTTTGTTTCTGTTTTTTTTTTTTTTTTTTAACGCAGTGCATTTTTTTTTTTTAGCATCCCATGGGGAGGTTCTATTTCTTCTATTTTCTGACTCATGTTTCCTAAATAGCCTATTAATTTTTTAATAGATGCTGTCTCTGGGATGTCATTGCTCTTTGTCAGGCATTGGTCTTGTGGTGCCCAACCTGGCATAATAATTTCTTCACTGTTTCTCCAGATCCATGTGACAAAGGCAACAGGCCAAAGGAGCTACTGTGTTGAAATTCAGTTCAACTAGGATTAGTTTAACACCTGCTAGAGAGCAGTAGGTATAGGAGTTAGGTCAGGAGACATGGAAATGAGGCACAAATGAGTAAAGCGGGCTGGGTATAAGAACAAAAAAAAACCCCACTCCATTTCCAGGACGATAGTAAAACTTGCTTTACTTTTATTAAGCTGTGATATAAGTGTGTAACACAATACAAACACATATCCTTTGGATACCTAAATGTTAATTTTCACATTAAGTCTCAGTGTTGGGCTATGATAGGGAGTGGTATATATGCCCACTCTTGAGGGGCAAAGCTATTTAGGTATTATTTTGTTTTTCTTCATAACATTTTGTTGCAATAGAAATATTTCATAAATAATTTTAAAAAGACCCATTGGAAAATTGTAATTAGAGGGAAATCTATTTGGGGATCCAATAGTCCCAAAGAGGTGACCATGACAGGGATTAGAGTGAGGGGCAGGAGCTCTCCAGATGAGGACAGATTTGAGATTTTTTAAAAATGCTTTTTTGTTGTTATTATACTACAAAATTAACTTTTTGGTGGACAATGCTATGAGGTGTACAGAGCCATGAAAATATTACCCCAATCCAGATATAGAGCAGTTCTGTCACCCCTCCCAAAGCCCCTTATACTGCCAACTTTGAACACAACACCTGCTCCACTGCAACCCTGACAGCCACTGACTTCCATTGTACAGTTTTACACCTTCTGCAATTTCATAGAACTGGAACTCTATTGTCATTTCACACAATAGAAGCTTTAATTTTTGTAAATTCCTATCTTTTTTTTCTATAAAATAAATCCAATTTAAAAAGCTTACAACTTCAGACATGAAATATGTACTCTTTGTCAACATGAATTTTTAATTATATACTTGTATCAGAATGTTTTTAGGTTTTTGGCTTATAGTTGCACAAGTTGTACACTGCCCCCGTGATTTATATGGAATACCACGTGGACAGCAACTCCTGAGTTGTAAAGTGTACCATTTGTACAACACACATTCTCTCTTCCGGTTTACTGGACAGATTGCTGTCATCACCACAGTTCTGATTCATTTCCTTTGCCTTTTATTTGTTGTTATGTGGAATTTCCAATGAAGATCTGTTTAGGAAGCTCCTGTATATGAACGAGTTAAAGCTAACTTGATCCCAATGATTCTTGGGTGGGCTGATGGTCCATCTTTGAGGCTCTAGTGCCGACGTGACTTCAGGCTGCTGCCGTTGCTGACTCTTCCCATCAGCTCACATTTGGAAAATCCCCACACTCAGCCAATTTTAACTGTCTAGACAGCCATAGTTTTGAAATTCTTATCTAAACAAAACTGAAGATTTGTGGCATCCTCCCTTATTTATGTATCTCTGGATTTAACCTTGCTGAAACAAAAAAATCAACAGAATATCAAGATGCAAATCCCATTGGCAATGAGGCATGGATGGGCAAAAGAAACAAGTGTCCTATTTGTGAGTTGTTTCTAGTAAAAATCTTACGTAGTGATGACACAGAATCTGACTATATCCTGGAAATGATTGTAAGGTCCTTGGGGAGTTAGTAAGAGGATGTCCTGGAATGTGAGGTCTTTGAAAGTTGAAGGTTTGGGAGGAGTGGGTGTGTCCTACCCTGCTTACAGGACTCAAATAAATGGTTTGATGGGAAAGGGAAGGAATGGTGTATTTTCATTTCTTTAATGTCTTTATTTGGTTTTGTCGTCAGGGTAATACTGGTCTCAGAATGAGATGGAAGGGTTCCTTCTGCTTTTGTTTTCAGAAATATGTTGTAGAGAAGGGCACCATTTTTCACTTAAAATGTTTGGAAAATTTCACCGGGGAAGCCATTTGGGCTTGCTATCTTTTTTTTAAAGGTTATTAATTCTTATTAGCTAAATTTGCTTAATAAATCTAGGCTTCTCTAGATTATTTGTCTTTCCTTGTGTGAATTTTAGTAGTCCCTGTCTTTTAAAGAAATGATCCATTTTAAGTAAGTCACTGAATTTGTGGGCACAGAGTTGCATTCTTTTGTTGTTCTTTTAAGGTTCCTGGGATCAATAGTGGTTGTGTGGTTGTCCCTCTTTCATTCCTGATATTGGCAATTTTGTACTTCTTATTTCTTCATTAACCTGGCTAGAAGCCTATCAATTTCATTGATCTTTTCAAAGAATCAGTCTTTGGTCATATTGATTTTTTTTATTGAACTTTCTACTTTCCATGTCATTTATTTTTGCTTAAATTTTTATCATTTCTCTTCTTCTACAAGTTTCTCTTCATTTGCACTTCTTTCTCTCGTTTCTTTGAGTGCAAGTTTAGTCTACCAATCCTTCCTCTTTTCTAATATTTATACATAAGTGCTGTAAGTTTCACTCTAAACTATCCTTTTACTGCAGCCAATACATTTTGATAGGTTATACTTTCATTTCCATTTAGTTCAAAATTTAAATTTCTTTTGAGACTTCTTTGACCTGTATGCCCCTTAGAATTGTGCTGCTTAATCTGCAAGTATTTTGGAATTTTTCCAGCTGTCCTTCTATTATTGATTTCTAGTTTAATCCCATTGTGGTCTGATTTTTTTTGCATACTTTGTATGATTTTATACTTTTAAATTTGTTAATATGTGTTTTATAGCCCAGAATGTGGTCTGTGTTGATGAATGTTCTATAAGCTTATGAGGAAATGTTGATTCTACTATTATTGAAATATTCTGTACAATCAATTAGGTTCAGTTGATTCATGGTGCTGTTTAGCTTAATTAATCCTTACTGATTAGAAAATTTCTACTTTTTGGATTTGTCAAATACTGATAGAAGGATGTTGAAGTTTCCAACTATCATAGCAAATTTTCTCTCAAAGGCCTATTGTTGGGTATAAGTTAGGAATTGTCATGTTTTCTTGAACAGTTGACCACTGTATCATTTTGCAGTGCTCCTTTATCCCTCATAATTTTCTTTGTTCTGAAGGTGGCTTTGTCAGAAATTAATGTAATTACTGTAGCTTTGTTCTGAATAGCGTTAGCATGGTAAATCTTTTTTCATCTTTTTATTTTAAGTCTATCTGTGTCTTTATATTTATAGTGGGTTTCTTAGAGACACATATAGTTGGGTCTGGTTTTCTTATCCTTTCTGACCTTTTCACCTTTTACTTGGTGTATTTAGACCTGTCACATTTGAAGCGAATATTTATGTAATTAGATTTAATATCTACCATTTATAACTGTTTTCATTTTGCTTGTACCTTGTTTCTTTTCTCTGCCTTCTCTGGTTTTAATTTAGTGTTTATATTATTCCACTTTTCTTTCTTGGCATATCAATTGTAATTCTTCAAAAAAAAAATGTTAGTGGGTTTTCCTAGACTTTGCAACCTGTGTTTACAGCTAACCCAAGACTATTTTTAAATCATGATCTATAGGACTGGGGATGTTGCTCAGCGGCAGAGGGCTTGCCTAGCATGAGCTAGGTCCTGGGTGCAATCCCCAGAACTTTAAACAAAGTAAAACAAAATTAATCAAATAATACTATACTGCTTCACAGGTAATCCACCTACCTTAGTACAGTGTGGTCCCAGTTCCTTTGTCCTATCATTTATAATACTGCTGACAGTCATTTCACTTCTCCATGTGCTCTAATCACCCAAAATGTTGTTATTGCATTCATGCTTTGTCATTGCTAATATTACTATTACTGCTTTGAAATATTTACTTAGCACCAGGTTTAGAAGACTCTAAGATGTGACTCCATGACATCTGTTAAAATTTCCCAAACAAATCAACATATGTTATAGTAAGTTAGAGAAGGATGGTTTTTAAACAGAGTGGTATGATATGAATCCTAAGACCAGCAGGAGTGCTACAGAACTTTTCCACCCACCCTTCTATCCCTCCCTTGAGAATTAATTGTTCTCCTTAGGCTCAGACATCAGCTCTGAGACGTTCATTTCATTCCTTCAATTTGTCTAGACTGGTGACTCTCAAACCATAGTATGCATTATAATTACTACACTATTGGAGTTGATGGTGAAAGGGGGACTTGAACTTCATCTATTATGTAATATTTTATCTTTTAAAATGAAGAAAATATGACAAATTTATTAACAGATGGTGAAGACAGGTGTTGATACAATTGTCTTTGAACTTTATTTAATTTTTTTCCCAAATAGGTAGAAGATTTAATTAATCTTAGTTCAGGATGAACATATTTAATGGGGACACTTAGAGGATTTTCAGAGGGTAACTGTGACTCCATAGGTTTTGCCTAAGGCATAAACTTTATGTCTGACTACTATATAAAATGCAATCACACAGACTTCCTTAACAAGACTCCTAAATTGCAAGGAATAAAATCAAGAATCAATAAATGGGATAGATTCAAACTAAAAAGCTTCTTCTCAGCAAAAGAAACAATCAATGAGGTGAAGAGAGAGCCTACAGAATGGGAGAAAATTTTTACCACATACACATCAGATAAAGCACCAATCTTCAGGATATATACAGAACTCAAAAAACTTAACACCAAAAAACAAAGAAACAACCCCCCCCCCAAATAACCCAATCAATAAATGGGCTAAGGAACTGAACAGATACTTCATAGAAGAAGATATACAATTGATCAACAAATACATGAAAAAAATGTTCAGAATCTCTAGCAGTTAGAGAAATGGAAATCAAAACTACTTTAAGATTTCATCTCACTCTAGTCAGAATGGCAGTTATCAAGAATTCAAGCAACAATAAGTGTTGACAGGATGTGAGGGGAAAGGCACACTCCCACATTGCTGGTGGGACTGCACATTGGGGCAACCAATCTGGAAGCAGGATGGAGATTCCTCAGAAAACTGGGAATGGAACCACCATTTGACCCAGCTGTCCCACTCCTCAGTTTATACTCAAAGGACTTAAAATTAGCATACAATAGTAACACAGCTACATCAATATTTATAGCAGCTCAACTCACAATAGCTAAACTGTGGAAGCAACCTAGATGTACTTCAATAAATGAATGGATAAAGAAACAGTGGTATAAATACACAGTGAAATATTACTCAGCATTTTAAGAGAATAAAATTATGACATTTGCAGGTAAATGGATGAAGTTGGAGAATATCATGCTAAGTGAAGTAAGTCAATCCCTCAAAAACAATGCTGAATGTTCTCTCTGATAAGTGGATGCTTATCCATAATGCGGGGAGGGAGCATGGGATGAATGAAGGAACTTTGGATAGGGCAAAGGGGAGGGAGGGAGGGAGGGGGAGGGTAGAAAAGATGGTGGAATGAGACAGACATTATTGGCCTAGGTACATGTATGATTGCATAAATGATGTGACTCTACTTTGTGTACCCAGAGAAGAGAAAAATTGTGCTCCATTTGTGTACTATGAATCAAAGTACACTCTACTACCATGTATAACCAATGATAATAATTTTTTCTAAAATGTAAAATAAATAAATAAATAACATGCAACCACACTCTTAAACAACTTTAATAAGGGGTTTGGGGGGAACAACCTCCAAAATATTTAGGTTCTCCAGGAATTGGCATCCCTGCTTCCACCACTGACTGGAGGACAATAGGGTCAATATCTTCCTGCAATAGTAGTAGACCAGTCCCCAGATGATCCATAACTGTCTCACTGATGATCTCCGGACCCAGACCCATCCTTGTTAGATTCTATCTGAATTCAAACCTGTTCTTCATTAACTGGAAGAGGTGCCACTTTCATGAGATTGCCAGAGACAACAAAATGCTGAGAGTCTCCTGGAATGGGAATGTTTTCTACAGCATCAGCTGAGTTCTGTACAGGTTCATCCACTCCCATCTTGGAACATATATGCTCTACTGTTGATGTAGGAGATTTGGTGCTATGTTGGAAAAGGGAAGATCTGAGTCCCTGGGCCATATATAACTTTGGGAAACATTAAAAGCCTTCTCCCCGCTCCCCTTATGTAAGACAGGAAGGCTAGAGGAGGCTTCAGTTGTGAGGTTACTATCTCCCCAATTTGCTGCTGGTAAAATAGTTTCCCTTGAGAACAGTCCTTGTTGTAAAGAAGCTCTGAGTTCATTTCAGAATATTTGCATTTTTTCTCTCTCTTTTTGTCATAAGCATGGGAAGAGACATTTTTATTTTCTGCAATCTTTACTTTGAACCTGGTAAGGTTCCTGGAGGGAAAAATACATGAAAATGTAGAGTCCTCCTTTAAGAGCAGGCCTCCAGGAATTTTTAACTGTCAAATTAATCTGTACTCAGCTCCAGGAATTCATTAACTATAGTCTCAATCATAATTCCCTCTAGTTACTGGCTCCATTGGCCTCTGCTCCCACTAAGCTATCAACTAACTGTGATTCTCTCCATTCCCTGTTCTATGAGTTTGTGGAGTAGCCACAGTTTGCCATGTGACCTCAGTTTTCTGATCTATCTAAGAAAAATCATTGGCTTTGAGTTTGTTTAGTTTTTATCTTGTTTGTGAGGACAGTAATGATTGCTTCAAAGATCTTTAGATGTTGGAACTAAAACTGAATGTCCTGTTACATTGTTTTTTACTACTCACTTTTGAAATTTACATATAATAAAATTTACTCTTTTAGTAAAAACTCTGAGTTTTGGCAAAAATACAGCCTCTTGTAGCCATCTTCACCATCAAAATATGGGTGGACCTGTTACTATCCTAGTCCATTGGTGATGTAACACACTACAGCTCCCAACTCTGGGCTTTTTTGGTCACTTACAAAATAAATTTTAAAAACCCAATAAACTATTAGCAAACAGAAATAAAATGAAGTAAAATAAGTTTAGCAATAGTAAATAAAAATAAATGAAATGGGGCTGGGGCTGGGACTCAGTGGCAGAGTGCTTGCTTAGCATGTGTGAGGCACCTTGGCACTACATAAAAATAAACAAATAAAATAAAGGCATGCTGTCCATCTACAACTACAAGAAAAAATTTAAAAAAATAAATAAAATGGTAAAAAAAGAAAATTCACTGTTCAAACAAACTACATAGTCTTTTCTTTGAAAGATTAAGGTAACAGTAGTGTCCAGATGCCCTGTGCCAAGGAAGTATGCTGTTGGGGGCATCATGTGACTACAGAGCTGGATGAGCTTTGGTGATGATCTAATGGTCTACACAGAAGTCAGCAAACCATCGGTCCCCAGCCATATCTGGCTTATCATCTGTTTCTGCAGGGCCACTGGCTAAGAATGATTTTTACATTTATAAATAGGGGAAATAAAAGAACACTATTTCATGACACATGACAGTTAGTATTCAAATTTCACTGTCCGCAAAGAAAGTTTCGCTGAGGCTCAGCCAGGCTTATTTCCCTTTCCTTTCTTTCCTTCCTTTTTTTATTCTTCTGTCTTTCCTTCCTTCCTTCCTCCCCCTCCTTCTCTTCATTTCTTTATTTCTTATTAATTAGAAGAATAAATATCCCTTCAGTAAAGATGAAAAAGGAAAACTAGACTTTGAATGCCACACTTTAAAGCACGGTGGAGTGTAGATTAGTTTGTTATAT
Source organism: Spermophilus citellus (assembly GCF_964194105.1). Lineage (NCBI taxonomy): Eukaryota > Metazoa > Chordata > Mammalia > Rodentia > Sciuridae > Spermophilus > Spermophilus citellus. Next base: position 175,647,230 of record NC_138184.1, on the reverse strand, counting down.
AATTAGATGGCAAAGCATTTTGCTTTTTATGCGGTGACTTCAGATTTGTGCTAAAAGCATACAATACAAGTCAACGTAACCCGACTGAGTATCAGTATCTCCAGTTCATGAGAAAGCAGTGATCAGAAAAAATTTAAAACAGCATTTTTTCTTCATGGAAGAATTTCTTCACAAAAATAACTAATGAAAATAAGATTGCAACCACAGAAAGTTTTTGAGTGGCTTGTTTGTTAGCCAGGAAAGGAAAGCTGCTTACCATTGGTGAGTTAGCTAAGTTGGAATTGATAACAGCAGCCAAAGAAATGTGTCAAGAGAAAATAAACTTACTGAGACTTGTAACCTTTGAGTGAAAACATTTGCTCAGAGACTGAGGACATTGGAAGCAGTATCCAGAATAATTGAAAATCAAGGCAAATAATTTGGAGCAATTTTCCTTGGCTCTTGATGAACTTACAGATATTGTTGAGATTGCTCAGTTGTTATTTATTCAAGAAGCCAGTGCCAGTTTAGAAGTAACTAAAGAATTGGCTTCTATAAATACTTATCATGGAACAACTGGAAGTGAGAATAATTTCAAAGAATTTGAGAAAACACGAATTTAGTACAACCTGAGGTGGAATCTGCTAAGATATGTTGCACTTGATGGTGACAGAAATATATATAGAACTGTAACAGCCTTAGTTGGGTAAATTTACAGAGCTGGAGAAAATGTAAGACACTTAAAGTCTGTGGTTATTTATTTAATATTCATCCACAGGTTCTTTGCAGAAAATATTTGAATCTATCATGTGCCATAATAATTTCAATGGTGAATGGTATTCTCCCTCATGGACATAACCATATCAGTTCTGTGGATTTTTGTCAGAAAATGATGCCAAATGTCCTGACTTGTCATACCACCAGTACTTCAATAGCTTGACAGTGATAATTTTTTTGAGAGAGGGAGAGAGAGAGAGAGAGAGAGAGAGAGAGAGAGAGAGAGAGAGAGAATTTTTTAATATTTATTTTTTAGTTTTCGGTGGACACAACATCTTTATTTTATTTTTATGTGGTGCTAAGGATCAAACCCAGTGCCCTGCGCATGCCAGGCGAGAGCGCTACCACTTGAGCCACAACCCAGCCCAGTAATAAACTTTTATTGTGATTTTTTTGAGCTGAGGGCTAAGATTGAATTTTTTTTTCTTTTAATGAGAAGAACTGTCCTTACCCACAATTACTTAACACTGAATGGCTTTGGAAATTAGTTTTTGCTGCAAATTTGATAGTGTTTGTTAATGAATTCCACCTAAAATCACAAGGCCACATAGTGCTCATTTGAAAATTTACACTCTGGTAAAGTCATTTCAACAACAAACTAACATCATTTGAATAACAAGCTGCCTTATTTATCTCCAGTGCTGTTGAAGATTAAAAGTGAGATCTGCATGCAATTTTTCATGCAAATTTGCAATGGACTGTATATATTTTCTGAGTTCAAACTTCAGTTCCAGCAGTTTTTTTTTTATCTTACTGCAGAAGCAAGGGAAATTTCCATACTTCAAAATCTCTTTAACTGAGCAATTGAGGAGCTTTCCCCTAACCTTCAATTGGAAGTGATTAATCTGCAATGATATACAAAAAGACAAATATCAAGAGAAGAATTTAGTAGAACTCTGCAAATGCATTTCAAATTATCAATATGCTCAATTAAAATCATATTCTCATGAATTGATAATAGTATTTGGAAGTACTTATCTGTGTGAAAAGACATTTTCAAAGACGAAATGCTTTTTCATCTTTGAATTGAAATATTCAATGAGATAAAAATCTCATTAGATCAACATTAACAGAGGAACATTAACAATCTATGTTGGTGATAGGCCAATCATATTTGAATCCCAATTAAGTGAAATATTATCACCTCAAAAAGAATTCCATTCTTCTTATTACTGTACTTGTATTATTGGGGGAGGATTACTGTATTATTATTTTGAATTTTGTCAGTAAAATATGTGAAAATTTGTTTTCTTTCTTGTTTTGTAAGTACCTATAGAATATTTTGCCTTTTGTTCTGAAAAACCCAAAATATTTACTATCTGTCCCAAGCTTTTTTCCAGGCCCTGATTTAGACTACTCTTGATTTCCTATATGCTTGAAGACAGTCTGAGGTCCTCAACCAGTGAAGCCCAGGCACAGAGCCAATAATCTATAAAAGTCCTTGAATGTTACAAAGGAAGTGTTAGGGGCTAGTTATCTGACATATCAATTAAATTGTCCCTAGATAAATTCTGGAGCATGAACAAAATAGTGTTTCCTTACCAACACATTCTATAAGTGTCATAGGTCTACTACAGCAAAATACCACAAACTAGGGATAGTTGGGAATCTTGAGATGAGGAGATATTCCTGGATCATCTGGATGTGTCAATGCAATCATATAAAGGAAGGGAAGAGGGTCACAGGGAAAAGAATGAGATGGAATGATGGAAGCAGAAATCAGAAAGGTAGCAATTTGAAGATGGAAGAAATATCAGTGAACCAAGAAATGCTGATAGCCTTTAGAACCTGGAAGATTCAAGGAAATAGGTTCCTTGAGTTTTTTGGAAGACTCAAGGAAATTATTCCTTGGAGTTTCCGAAGGAAGGCAGCCCTGCTGACACCTTGATTTTAGGTCAGTAGGAGTGACTTTGGACTTCTGATACTCAGAACTATATGATAATGCAATTTTGTTGTTTTAAGCAATGAAATTCATGGTAATTTGTTACAGCAGCAATAGGAAGCTAATACCTACCCTTTGGTATCTGCACGGATTGATTCTAAGACCTCCATAGAAAACAAAATCTTTGGGTTCCCAAGTCCCTTATATAAAATGGTGTGGTATTTGCATATAACCTATGCAATCCTCCTATATATTTTAAATATTCTCTTGATTATTTATAATACATATACAATGCTATGTGATAGCTGTTATACTATATTTCTTAGGGAATAATGGCAGGGAAAAAGTATATACATGTTCTGTACAGATGTAATTTTTGATCTTTGATAGGTTGGATATGCACATATGAAATCCATGCAAAGAGGGGAGTTGGTAAAGTTAATTCCTAACCATTATCAGTTCTGTGGATTTTTGTCAAAGAATTTGAGAAAACATGAATTTAGTACAACCTAGGTGGAATCTGCTAAGATATGATAGGAAGAGATCTCAAGGGTGCATGATGGAGACATGGAGGATGGAACTGATATGAAAAACATCTTAGGAGAATGGGTGCATGTCTCTGCAATAAATGAGAAATCAAAGAAGTTTTGTGCATCTGGGGGCAGTAAAGGGTACACTTTGGTCTGAGGAGCTAAGCAATATTTGTAGCCAAACGAATGTTGAGTAGGTGGGGTGTCTTCCCTGACAAAAGTATTTACCAAGATCATAGAAAAATGCCTGAGCAGGCAAAGAAGTCGGTGTTACTTTTTGCTATTGGAATCTCTAGGAGAAAAATAAAACTATTTTCTAGCCAGCTTTTTCCATCATGATCCACACTTCTTAGGAAACAGTAATGCAATAACTATTTCTCAAAGACATAGCAAATTAAGAGAACATCTTCCAAGCAGGGGAAAAAGAACAGATGCCCAGAAAAGGACTTTAAACTCATTTAAAAATTATAAAAATAAATTTATTTGAAAAAATAAATTATGATAGCTATAAATTTCTTTTAACCCTTGATTTTATTCATTTGTTTTGATGCGGAAAACTACTTTTGAAAGGAAGAGAGATCCTAGAATAGTGTCCTCAGATATTCTAAAAAACAATAATAAGAATAATGAGATGTCTATCTTCTTGGCACGGATGTAGGAAGTTACTTCCCACTTGCAAGTGAATAGACAAGATCACAGCTTGTCAACCTTGGATGCTCTTGGTGTTGAAATTCTTTTCTACAGAGAGAGAACTTAAAAAAATAAAAATAAAAATCCTACTGTTGTCCAGGCCCAAATCCTGATTCTCTGATACAATTGGCTGAGAAATCCAATCAGATGGAATCTGGGATTCTTGAAAATTCTTTGATGGACACAATTGATAAGTTTATAATGATTAAAGCTTTAGTGGATGAATTCTTTAGCAGATTTTATGTCGCAAACATATACATAAACACTAAGAATGCAGCCCTACTCTTTAAAAAACTCCAATCTAATAAGGAAATAAGGCAAGTTAAAAAACAGCAGCAACAACAACAAAAAACTATCATGTCACGTTAACATGTACCAGCATAGAATTATGTTTAAAGAGGTAGGAGATGGGGGGAGGGGCGGGAGTAAATTAATTCAAGGTTGGGTAGGATGAATGTAAAGATAAAAGAAGGCTCTGGTCTCAGCTGAGATGGGAACGCTAACCAGAGTTTGCCAGATTGGCAAGCCAAAAGAGTGTTTCCCAACCCAGCGACAAAGTGTACCAAAAAAAAAAATCAGACATGAGACAGCATGTTCAGAAGATGGTCATAAATATTGCTGGAGAGTGACATCTCGGGATTAAGGCAGGAGCTGGATTTGGCAGAAGGAACAAAAGGTGGGAAGAGAGGCTGGAGAGTCAAGCTGGCCCCGAGGATTGTGAGGGACCAAACTTCCAACCTTTTAGGCCTTTGGAGAGGCACAGGTAGAGCTGATGGACATCTAATGGAGGATCCCAAGGGCTGGGGCATGATCAGGTTTGCTTTTTTCCCCCCAAGATCCCTCTGATAACCCTGGGAAAGATTTGCCTGAGAGAATGAGAGAGAAGGCAAAGAGATGAGTAAGGAGGTTGTTGTCAAGTCTAAGAGAAAGACTTGAATTACAAAGATACGGAGGAGGCAGGATGAACAAGACCTGGCCAATGGGTGAAAGATATAAAGAAGACAGGGAAGCTAAAGTGATTTCCATTTTTTTTTAATTTAACTAGTCAGATGGCTTAAAACACATGCCAGTGACTGAACACTGAATCATTATTTATTTTATAGAATCAGTCATACAGGAACAGATATCTTGAGGCTTAGCTCAGAAGCATATAAAGTAAACTATGCTTCTTCAGTTCACCCCAGCCTTTGAACATGTGGTTGGGGAGTTGGTGTGTGGGGGTATGTACAAGTGGTAATGAAGCATTGGCCCCTTGTTCTAAATTCCATTAGCTAAAGCAATTGCAACCCTCAAATCATTCTATACGGTCAAGAGGCTCATCACAATTTTCTAACGTACCCTCTAACTGTGCTCTTACCCTTGGTTCTTCCTGATCATTGTTGGGTTATCCCTCCTAGCCATGGATGCTGCTTTAGTGGTGAGCCAGTATCCAACAGGGCTGTTCTAGCTGAGGATTGTGGCTCGTCTTGCTCTGTTCCAACAGCCATCCAGCTAAATGGGGCAATGACCCACCTTGCATCTGCCCATCTGTTCCCAACATAGCCTCACCCTCACAGCCTCTTCTCCACTGGAGGCCTCAATCAACCATTTAACTTGCTTTTCATTCTGTTGCTACCTGATACAAGGGCAAGGGCCAGAAAATAAAGTGAAAGATACCAAAATGGGCTGCCCTCCAACATGTCCCCTTTTCTGGAGGAAGCCAGATCCACTTCACTCCTTCCCGAAGTAAATTCCTTCTGCATCCTGTACATTGCCTTGGACATGAAGGAACCGCCCCTGGATTCTACCTCCTTAGAGACTGAGCCCTGGAGGATGACTGCCAGCTCTGCAGGATCCAAACACTGTCCAGATAAGACTTATCAGAATTTTCTGCAAATAAAATGCTGGTACCCTACTCAGGAATCCTGAATTCACCAAGGGAATCAGTATAACCTCTGGCTCCTCATTTTAATTTTGTAGAGATTTTAGGCAAGATTGCTAGAATTGAAACACATTTTGTTTAATATAAAATTTCTCATTTTCAAATGTCACATAGATCTTGGCCAAAAGATTCCACAGTAGGTCAAAGAACTCATTTCTGTAGGTTATTTTTGATTTACTTCTATGCTCAAACCCAAGGCATGGGGCTATATTTGTTTTCTGGATTTGCTGCAACAAATCACCACAAACTGGGTGGATTAAAACAACAGCCATTTATTCTCTCACAATTCTGGAGGTCAGTATGAAATCAAAGTGTCGGGAGGATTAGCTCCTCCTGGAATCTCTGGGGAAGATTCTGTTCCATGTCCCTCTTCTAGCTGTGGTGGCTGCTGAGCAGCCCTTGGCAACCTGAGTGTGTGGCCCCTGATGCCAGTGGCTGCTTCAAATTTCACATAGTCTTCTTCCCAATGTGTCTGTGTTAAATCTCGTTCTCCTTTCCCTTAAAAGTACAGCAATAATTGGACTTTAGCCCTGCCCTAAATCCAAGACAATTTCATTTTACAATCAATCCTTAACTTAATTACATCTTTAAGATCCTATTTCCAAATAAGGTCACATTCACATGGGCAGGGGATTGGGACTTTGATATATCTTTTTGGAGCTACCCTTCAACCCAACATCATCTTTGCATTGGTTGTTCTGCCAAGGTGGTAACCTAGAAAAAGAGATTTACCTGATACGTGATTGGTAGGATAAGCTGGAAGATGACTCCCTTCTTCCATTAGCTTAGGAAGATCATATTTGGTGTTCTGAAGGGTATTTATTATTAACAAGAGTATACACACACACACACACCTCTAAAAGTAAAATTGTTTTTATTTTCTATTTTAAATAAACCTTTCCTTTACTAGGGTGAATTTCTCTCTCAGTTTTCCACTTTATTCTTACACCTTCCCCCAAAACTTGACAAATGATTTACCTTTTCAAAGAGAGTATCCTACTTGTATTCCTTAAGGCACAAGCAGCTCTGGTGTAGGAAATACCTCTTATCAGCATGTCCTTTTCCCTGATTTTGCTCTTGAAAGGATCCCTGACTATCCCCAGCCGCTTGCTGACCACGGCCACATGCTCCTGCTGCTCAGCAGGACGTGGCCGCTGGGAGGCTGGAGCTATTTGGAAAGGTGTGGTTAGTTCTCCTGTCACTCAACTCTCAGGCTTTGTCATTTGATGAGCTCATTGCATCATTTGTACATATCAGTTTTCCCTTAGTATCTAAGAAGGATTATTACCCACACTATCCTGGATGATGGCTTAGGACCTCTTCAGAGAAAAAGACTTGGAAGTGAGATTTATTGTCATTTTCAAGCACTTCCAGAGAGAAACCAAATACTCACTCCTGGAAAAGAGTACGGAATAAGACACTCCTTGGCCAGAAGAGAACAAGCTAAAGTCTATAGAGATAAGACACTAATGCCAAGAGGAAACAGAGACTTCTGGAAGAAGAGTGAGGGGGCTATGTGGACAACAGAGACAGTGGTGGACAGCAATGCCAGCTTTGTCCCCAAGGACATCTGCCGGGCTTACCCTAAGGGGGCAGAGCCAATATAAAGATGATGTCCCTAGTTCCTTTTCTCCAGTACTCCTATCTGTGGTAAGTAATGACTAGCACAAAGATATTGGGTTCCTTGGCTTCAGTGGTGACACATAAGTTTGCTTCAAATAACTTCAGAATAGTTGGCAGATTGAGTCTGTGACACTGAGTTAAAGAGAAATTAGAACTAGCTTCTCAGGATTGATGCCAGATGTGGGACTTTGCCTAAAGGTGTGAGATTCCAAAGGAAGATGGAACACTTTAAAGAAGCACAGTCCTCCCTCTAAGTACTGTATTGAAGCAACAGCAAGTGAATGAAGGTGGTGAGATGGAGGTGAATATTTCTTATATTCATGGAAATAAAACAACTACAATAACCTAAACATGTATTTAATATGGCAGAAAAGTAGCTAAAAAAAAATTAGTGACAAATTGTTACAGAAACCTTTTCCCATTGTACCTGCCTGAGTTTGCCCAGAGGAAGGGAGCACAAACAATATCACAATATTGTCTTCTGCTTGTTATACTCTGAAATATAGTCTTTCAATATGGAAAAGACAGTCAAGAGCCTGGGGGTAGGGAATTCATCCATTCACCCACGCACCCATCCATACATCTGTTCATCCGTCATTCTGTTAACACACTGGGTATCCATGATGTATTGGAGATGTAACAATGAGTATGACATGGTGCCCAAATCACATGTCTTTTAAACTCAGGATCCTGTGATTCTGTCATTTTTTCCCCCCATTAGATGAGAAACCTACTAATTTTCTCTGATCACAGTAAGCAGTTGGCCACCAGAGAAAGAGAATCTGACATCAAAACATTTAGGTTCAAATTTCAGCCCCATCACAAGTTGTGTGATCAGGTAATTAGTAAGTTTCTGCAAAATAGTTTCCTCATCTATAATCTTTCCAATTTGGGGAAATTATTATATAAATAAAATGTATAGAACTCCTGGATATAGTAGTTCTCTTTCTCTTAATTCTTATAGGGAGAACTTTCCCTACAACAGAAATGTGGCATTCCTCTCTAAAACAGTCTGTGGTATTTATAACTTTAGTTTAAGTCCCATAAAGAAAGGAATTTAACTCTATACCCTATGCCAGGTTACCTGGCAGGTCTCCTAGGTTTTTTTTTTTTTTTTTTTCCACAATAGCTGCCTTCCAGGGTTCTTAAAATGTTCAAATCTGAAGAGGTTTCAGAATTCTCACGCAGACTTCTGCTTCATGCCAGCTCAACTTGGATTCCTCTCCTTAACAGTGCTGCATCTCCTTGAATATTTGTGGATTAGTGCATGCTAGTGCATAGAGAATTTCCAAAGAAACCATCACAGCTCTTACTCATACTCATATGTTTGCTCACTCAGTCTACAAACTCGTACCATGGAGCTACACACATCTCCCAATTATTTGGGGCAAAGACTATTGCTTATCATTTGGTTTAGACACATACTATTTATTAAACTTATTTAATTTTATTTTACATATTTTTTTAATTCAAAGACTCTAACCACAACTTGAGAATCAGAAGACATTGACTTCTGAATAATAGTCTTTATTATTCACTTGTCTTATTAAACACTTATGTTTCTTATAAAAAATAAGACAAACACTGATAAATATCATTTCAACCAAGATGGGAAATAGCAATAGAGATGAGAATTCCATAATGTGTGGATAATTTCATAGAGGTTGGATTGGGTAAATTGTAGATTCTTTAAAGATCTTGCTTCACCAATTCTCCCTTTCACCTACTGGTGCCCTTTACTGACTCTGTGACTGTGGACAGATGCTCTCTCAGAGCTTTCATTTGTAACATGAGACAATCATAGCAGAAAAACAGTCCTGAAAATAATCCAGGAAAATGGTAAGATCATAGGTGTAACAGAAACTCTGATAAATCACACTCAATAAACACTATGTAACGATGATTTCTTTTCTAAGCTGATTTCTCACTGATTTTGTTATGTCACTATCTCTTGTAGGTGGGGACTTAGAAGTTGTGGTCACAAGGTCCTCTATGTGGGATGTAAAACTGGAATATTTCCCCTCTATCCTTGTTCTAAGTAACCCTTCTGCTTTTAAAATATATGAATACAGGCTGTTTGCAAGTAATCACTCAAGAGAGTTACTAAATTTGGAACTAGAGATTATGGAGGACTGGACTCTCCATCGCAGCACAGCCCGCGGAGCTAGTTGTTGTTGTTGTTGTCGTCATCGTCACAACAGCTGCCTTCCAGCATTCTTAAAATGTCCAAGTTTAAAGATGTCTCCAAATATCATTAGCAAATGAGTTTGGAAATTATGCTTCAACACATGAAACAGAAAGAATGAGGGGGCCTGAAAATGGAGAAGGAAAACTGGGACACCAGATGGAAGGTGGTGAGAGAGGAGCTGACTTGGCCACGGATGGTGGTGGGTGGAAAGAAGCAGAGACAGGGCTGAGAGCTCTTGGTGGTGGATGGATCAAAGGAGGGAGGTTGACGAGGAAGGGGTGGAGGACATGTTCCTGGTTTCCGATTTGAGCAACTGGGAAGGAAGAATGCCCTGCTAGCAGGACACAGAGTGATCTTAATTTGGTTGTAGATTTTAATTACCCTTATGTTTGGTATTGATTCCTATATTTAGACAAGTTTTCTTAAGATTTCTTTCTTGATTGTTTCATTTATATTCCAACTGCTTAGTGGTTACCATCTTGATGGGTCAGTAGATCACTTGAGTTCTTTGTGGTCACCAAGGTCTTTTCATTCTGGAATATGGAACTGGTGGGCTAGTAACATCACCTTTTGCTCTGCATTGAGTTACAGTCACAAACTATTAATAACCATGCTTTAGAAAACTCACTCCAGCTGCACTGTTCTCACTGCTGTTCTCTGAACATCCTCCCCCTTTCTTCCCTTGTACCTTGGTTCTTCTGTGAAAAGCCGGTCCCCTTCCAGCTTACCTAAGAAATCTAACATCCCTTGAGTGTCATTCCCAGCCCACAGCTTATGAAAAGCCTTTGCCAATCACTCAGCCTGCTAGGCTACTCTTGTGTGATGCATGGCCTTCAAATCACCCCAAAAGATTGGAAGGTCCTTGAAGACGAGGGTGGGGTCTTTCTAGGCCCTACAGAACCCTGCAAGAAGCCTACATAGTCAAAGTTCAGGTATTGTTTCTTGGTTAAGTAGATGAATTCATGTCAATTATGGAGAGAGATAGGAGAAAATTATTACAGACCAGGTAGAACCTTAAGTCATTCCTCATTGTACTGTAAATTGAAGGCATTCAGCTACCCGACTACAAATCAAATAATAAGTTTAGAACATATTCTGCACATATGATAAAAAATCATTTATGGCCTATATTCTTGCCTACCTACCAATGCATTTGGGAAACTGAATAGGAAGAAAAAACAAGTTTTAGAGCTTTGTGATATTTCCATGCTATTTGTTGCTATATTTCTGGAACCACATTGTCCGTTTTTGTTTTTCATTTTCTGAGATCCATTCATTAAGACAGTTCCTGGGCATAGATCCAAAAAAAACAGTTAAAACAGTTTCAAGAAACCAGGAAATTAAACTGTAGCAACCAAATTTTCAGCTGCAGCAGCTAAATGGATCTCATTTAATTCCAGACTGTGAACTGAACCATAGAAAATGAACTCTTGCTTTTTTGAAGTCTTCTTCTTTATGAAGCTACCAAACTAATGTCTGTCTAAAATTTTTAATCCCCCACCCAAAGTATACTGAACCATAACACATATATCTTTTAAACTGTGTCGAAAGTAATTTTCTTTGAGAATTTTAGGAATTTTTAAAATTGTCTAGAGATCATTTACATTATTATAAAAACAGTTCACATAATCTTTTGGTTATGGAGACTGAAATTTTAAAAAAAAAGGAAAGATAAAGTTAATATAGACCCACTTAATTTTTACATTGCATTTAAGTGTCCTTTTTCTAGAATGCAATTTATTGAGAATTTCCTGAACGGGATTACTCTTGCTTTCTCTTGCTTTTTGTCTAAGGGTCTTGACATCTAGCAGTTCCAGCTCAGATTAGCTTTACCTGCAGAACTGGCACCCAGGCAACCAGCGTGATTCTAAAGTACAGGCATGTTTTAAGACCAAGGCAGCTAGCTCATGGAACAAGCAATATGCTAGAATGGGTAGGCTTCCATCTAAACACAGGGAACAGGAATGTTCATAGCAACTTATTATAACAGCTCCAGCCAAGAAATGGCCTGGAATGTCTACCTCATGGAATGGAGAACTAAACTGTGGCATACTTACACAAGAATATAGCAATGAAAATAACAGTGTTAATGCTATTCCAAACAGTGTGGATGAGCCTCATCATGTTGAGTGCAAGGAGCAAGACATAAGTGAATTCATACTGCTTTATTTCACTTCTAAACTTCCAACACAGGCAAATCTAATCATTAGCTTGTAAAGTTGGGATATTGGTTAAGTTTGGGCAGGGAGATGGGGGCAATGATTGGAAGCTAGCAGAAGGGAAAGAGTCTATGGTGCTAGTGTTATTCCAGTTTTTGAGCCATGGGGAAATTAGAATCTAAAGGTTATACAGAATAAAATAAATATTTGCTTTATCATTTCAGTATGTTCCAAAATCTATAAGTGGAAGTAATTAAAGAGACTAACCTATGATATCAAATAACATAATCTTTTGGTGGAAGATGTTAGTAAAAAATAATAATGAGATTTTTACAGTCACATTTATCATTGTGGGTCCTGATTTTCTACTAGTTCTTGGTCTTTTGATATAATACAATTTTTGAGATAGAGCTACTTAAGATAATATTTTGATATAGACCAAGATATATATTTTTGAGATAGAGCTACTTAAGATAATATTTTTGAAGTTAATATATGAATGCCAGTAAATGAGGTCCAAGATGAATCTTTTCATTTAATTCTGCTCGAAAGCAAGTAGCATATGTCATAAAAGTCATTTAAATAATTCTCAAATTATTTTAATATCTCATAGTCTCATATTGCAATCTTGGCCTTAACAGTGATAATACTGGACTATTTAAAATTCCCTTAATATCTTGAAGGTACCTAATAAATTTATGAGCTGAAATATTTCATTGAGGATGAAGTGACACTGGACTGAATTATTAAATTCACTTCTAAATGTTATTATTTTCTGATCTTAACAGTAATAAAGATGTATTATAGAAAAGTTAGAAAATAATGAGATAATTAAAATGCTAATAATTCAACCACTCAGAGGTATAATTCTCTGGGGAGGAGGAAGGATGCATATATGCAGGCTCTTAAACAAGAGCAGCTTTGGCCCTTACTTTTTCCATTTAGTAATATAAACATTTCCCTAAGTCAAAATGTTATGCATAGGTATGAATTTTAAAGGTTAATTGCTTTAAACTGTATTGTTGGGTATTTAGGTTATTTCCATTTTCTGGCTTCCATTAGGTGCTACAAATGGTTTGACCTTGTTTGGTGGAGAACCGCCCCTCCCCAAGACAGCAGGGAATGTGATGGGGAGGAGCTTCGGAGGCCAAGCTTCCTAAGGCTTTAGTGCCCCAAGTATTTACAGCCTCTCTCCCCTCCCCTTCCTCTTCCTCTCCTTTTATCTCCCCTCCTCCTCACCCTGCTCCCCCTCCTCTTCTTCCCACTTCTCCTTCTCCATTCCAGCTACACTGACTTCCTTGGTGTCTATCAATTCACTAGGTTCTCTCCTGCCATCAGGATTTTGGACTCTTTCTGCCTAAATTACTTTTTTCTCTTCTGTCACCACTTTCTCTGTCACTTTCCTGAGATCTTTTAAAAATATTACCTTTTACTAAGACCTTCTCTTCACCCTAGCTAGCATTTTGCAACCAAAGTACAAATCTCTATCCCCTTCCAAGATTTACTTTTCTCCCCTAGCCTTTATTACAATCATCAACCTGAAACAATAGAGAGTGGCTCTCAGAAGAAATGAGTTTATCGGGGGATATTTCAAGGGATTATAATCCAGAAATTTATAGCACACATATAATTAGGTGTGCTGTGATGGATCATGGGTTATCCAGGGAGGCTGAAATAAGAGGAAACTTAAAGGGCTTATCACAGGTGGGTGGCAGGGTGTGAGTTGGACATTGCTTGGAAAGAGTGCTTTGCTTTGGATCTGGCTTAAGTGTGGCCCCCCTAAGGGAGCTTGGTCCCCAGGGTGGTGGTGTTAGGAGGTGGTGAGACCTTTAAGGAGTGTGGTCTAGTAGGAATGCCTAGGTCACTGAGATATGCACCTCAGAAGGGATCGTGGGACCTCAGCCTCTCTGGCTTCCTGTTTCAAGATGTAATCTCTCTCTTTCACATATATTCCCACTCTAATGCGAGGCAGCCAAGGAGCCCTCACTAGAGGTGAGCTGATCCCAGTGCCATGCCTTTGAACTTCCAAAACTGTGAGCGAAGTAAATCTGCTCTTCTTATAAAGTTAGACTGCCTTACAGATTTCATTAGAGTAATAAAACACTGGACTCATACACAGGGTTTCACAGAAACAACCCTGACTGTAAGGTTACAGTTTAGTAAGGCTACTTTCAAGGTTCTGGTTAGGACTGGTGTTACTGAATAGATGTCTTATAGAAGTTGCATAACAGCAAGGTTGTTGTTTGGGCAGAGCAATTGGTGATAATTCCTGTTATCAGACATGAGAACCCCTCTCCCCCAACACTTGACATTAGTGATTGCATTTTGATTCTGACAACTTTCTCCCTGTAGCACAGGAGTATGGATTTGGGTTCTTTGTCTCATGAATTGGAAGAATGAAATCCATGGAGACAAGGGTGAGAGCAAAGTAACAGGATTTATTAAAGTGATAGAAAGAAAGCAGAGCTCCCAAAGGGGAGGGGTCCCAAGAGAGGGATACTAAAGAGTGGCTATCGTCTAGGGGTTTATGTGGATCTACAGGGTTAAGGGAGCTAGCCCCCTATCCAAATCTGGGCAAGGAACTCAGTGTCCATGAGCTCTTCACAGACTCTTTGGTTCAGTCGGGTTACCGTGCCCCCCTTCCTTTTTTGGTGGGGGTCCAGGTACCAGGCAGATGTCTCCCTATCAGTTTTCCTGCTTACATGGGAGTCAGCCTGACCTTGATGAAGCCTGTCTTGTGCTTGTAGTTTCTCAGGCCTACTGAATAGAAACCTGACCTTGAAGGAGCCCAAGTTTCCTGCCTGTTTATTTTAACCCTTTCTCCTGCCTCACTGCAATACACAATTGTATTTCACATATTTTTCTTGGTGTCCTGTACTGGAATGTGAGTACCAAGAGGGCATGAATTTTGCTTCCATTGTCCAATGCTGGATCCTCAGTGTCAGGACTGGACCTGTGTTATTCTAAATGCTCAAAAAATATTTGTTGGATCAATCAGTACATCAATATCAGTGTCACCACCATTATCATCAACAGCTCATCTTCATCAGGAATCCTCTAGTGAATATCCAAGCTGTATGAAAATTTGTAATCTGGTCAGAGTCATCAGACAGATGCTTCTTAATATACTCCATGGCTTAAAGTGATCCAAGAGTGTCTCAACAGAGACATATTGAACCATGAAGTCAGTGGTGCACACCTGTGATTCAGGAGGATCCCAAGTTCAAGGCCAGCTTCAGCAATTTAGCAAGGCCCTAAGCAACTTAATGAGATCCTGCCTCAAAATAAAAGAATTAAAAAGGCTTTCAAATGTATTTCAGTGGTAAAGTGTCCCTGGGTTCAACCCCCCCCCCCAAAAAAAAAAAATCCAGGCATAGTGACACACATTTGTAATCCTAGGACTTGGGAGGCTAAGGCAGGATGCTTGCAAGTTGGAGGCCAGCCTCCACAATTTAATGAGATCCTGTCTCAAAATAAAATAAAAAGGACTGGGGATATAGCTCAGAGGTAGAATGCTACTGGGTTTAATCCCCAGTAACCCCCCAAAATTGAAAAAATTACTTGAAGTATATAATTAACCAGATTAAAATAACCAAAGGAGATTTGTGAAAGAACAGGAAGTTCAGTATTTATAAAACCTCATACTCTTTCCATTCTTGCAAACTGTGAAGATTAATGCATAAGGCGACAGGTTTATCCTTCTTATCTGGGGGAACAAGACAGTTTGACCTATTCTAACCACAGTGATGTTGATTTTTGCCAAACCCCAGTATTAGATTAACTGAATAATATATTTTCTTTGTATCTCCAAGGAAATAAAGGTTGTTGAAGAAAACTGAGTTACCAGCTCCCTTGTGAAAATGTGATGTCCAGCCTCAGGCATGCTGTTGATTCTCCTAAATAATCTTGGGATGTAGCAGTTCTCAAACAGTTTGGGCTCAGGGTCCCATTTTATAATTATTGAGGACACCCGAAGAGCTTTTGTAAATGTACATCACATCTGTAGGTACTTAATGCATTAGAAAACAAAACTAAGAAATTTTAAACAATTGTAAATTATGTTGAAACAGAAATAACAAAGCCATCACATATTAACATAAATAGCATCCTTTTAGGAAAATGAATATTTTCCAAAACAGAAAAAAATGGAAAGAAGAGCATTGTTTCACATTTTTGTTGATCTCTTTAATGACTGGCGTAATAAAAGACAGATGCTGGATTCTCATATTTGCTTCTGCATTCAATCCATTGAGATACACATACCATGTAGTCTCTGGAAAACTCCATTGTCCACTTGAGAGAATAGAATGAAAAGGAAAAATTGTCTTGATGTTATTTTGCAATTCACCCTTCATTCTGCATGAATTTGGCATGTACACTGAATCTATCTTCCCCAAAGTCCTTGCTGACTTCTTCATGATTGTTAAATCTGAAGACAAGTGTCATTGGCTGGAGTGATTGGGGAATGCTTCATGAGTGCAAAACTAGGTATTGAAGAATGAGTTTGCATTTGCCTGACCTTGAACTTCCAATCCTTCTGCCTCAGCCTCCCAAGTTACTGGAATTACAGGCATGTGCCCACAGAGCCCAGCTTATCTATCTTTTTGATTATAGTCATCCTTGTGGTTTTGATTTGAATTTCCTAATAACTCATATGCTATTAAGGTATGTAAAGGTATAGATCTAAACCATTTCTTTAGTGATGTGTGTGTATGTGTGTTCCACTCTTGCCCATTTCTGGTAGGATTGTTGGAGTTTGGAGAGTTCTTGAGATATTCTGGATGCAAACCTTTTTCAGATGTTCTACAGTCATTTCCTTCCAGTTTGTGGCTTGTCTTCTCATTCTCTCTTTCTCTCTCTCCCTCTCTCTCTCTCTTGTTCTTTTTGGATACACATGACAATAGAATGTATTTTGATATATTATACATACATGGAGTGTAACTTTTTCTAATTAGGATCCCATTCTGTGGCTGTACATGATGTGGAGTTTCACTGGTGGTATATTCATATATGAACATAGGAAAGTTAGGTCTGATTCATCCTATTGTCTTTCCTATTCCCATTCCCCCTCCCTTCCCTTCATTCCCCTTTGTATAATTCAATGAACTTCTATTCTCCACCCCCTTTATTGTGTCTTAGCATCTGCATGTCCGAAAAAACATTTGGCCTTTGGGTTTTGGAGGTTGGCTTACTTCACTTAGCATGTTAGTCTCTAGATCCATCCATTTACTGACAAAAGTCATAAAGTCATTCTTTTTATGGCTAAGTAATATTCCATTGTGTGTGTATCTATATCTATCTATCTATGTTTATCTATCTATGTCTATCTATGTCTATATCTATCTATCTATCTATCTATCTATCTATCTATCTATCTACCACATTTTCCTTATTCATTCATCTGTTGAAGGGTGCCTAGTTTGATTCCATAGCTTTGTCATTGTGAATTTGAGATGCTATAAATATTGATGTGGCTGCATCCCTGTAGTAAGCTGTTTTTAAGTCCTTTGGGTATAGATCAAAGAGTGGGATAACTGGGTCAAATGGTGGTTCCATTCCAAGTTTTCTGTGGAATCTCCATACTGCTTTCCATATTGGCTGCATCAGTTTGCAGTCCCACCAGCAGTGTATGAATGTACCTTTTTCCCCACATCCTCGCCAACACTTATTGTTGTTTGTATTCATAATAGGTGCCATTCTGACTGGAGTGAGATGAAATCTTAGAGTGGTTTTGAAACTTACTACTTTTTAAGAATGTATAGAGCATGATTTTTATGTCATGTCTAAGTACTCATCACCTAACTCTAGTTTGTCAATATTTCTTCCTAAAAGTTTTATACTTTATGTTTGTATCCATTTAATTTAATTATTATATCAGTTAGAATTTAGGTCAAAGCTTATTTATTTATTTTTTCTTTTAACTATTTAATTGTCTTAGTAACATTTGTTGAAAACACTATTATTTTTTTCCATTGAATTGGTTCTGCACCTTCATCAAGAATGGGTTGGCAAAACCAGGTGCAATAGTGAACACCTACAATTATACCTGCTGGGGAGGAGGCAGGAAGATCACAAATTTGAGGCCAGCCTGGGAAATTTTTAGTGAGACCCTGTCTCAAAACTAAAAATACAAAGGGCCAGGGATGTAGTTCAGTGGTATAGCACCCTGTATTCAATATCCAGTATTACCAGAAAGAAAAAAATGTTTGGCTCTACTTGTGTCCATTTCTGGACTCTTTGTTATGTCTAATTGATCTTTTCATCTATCTTTTACTCAATACCACATTGCCTTTCCTACTGTAGCATTATAGTATGTATTAAAATTGGGTTGTAGGAGTTCCCTGACTTTGTTCTGCTTCAAAACTATTTTGACTATTCTATTTCCTTTGTTTTTCCATATGCATCTTAGAATAAGCTTGTTGATATCTATAAAAAATTACTCTGGCATCTTGATTAGAATTTGTTGAATCTTTAGATCCACTTGGAACCGATACCTTAACAGTTTTGAGTCTCCCATCTATGAACATGGTATCTCTCTCCATTTGCTTAGGTCTTTCATGATCTATTTCATCAGCCTCTGTAGTTTTCAGCATACAGACCCTATACATGTTTCATTGATTTACATCTAAGTTTTCCAGTTTTCAATGTTATTTTGAATGGGACTGTTTTTTTTTTCTTCAACATTTTGTGTTCCAAGTGTTCATTGCTACTATGTAGAAATAACTTGATCTTATACCCTGTGACTTTATTAAACTTATTAGTTCTAGGAATGTTTTTATATAGTTTTAGGATTTTTTAATGGAAAATTGTGTCATCTGTTAGTAGAGATGGTTCTGTTTTTCCTTTCTGATACATAGGCCTTTTCTGTTCTGCTTTGGGTTCCTGTTCTGTGACCCAGGAAGAGGCTGGGATTGGTGTGAGTTCAGATGCAGAATTGGGGAATTCCCTTCTTTGGTTCTCTCACTTTGAGCTTTCTTCCTGACTCTCCACATTCAGAAGGCCGGGTTCTCGGTCCTTTGCTGAGCCAACCAGGATTTCTTTCTTTTGGAGCTTTGGCTGCTCTGCTGTTACGCATTTCTGCTGGACACTTTCTTCAGGTCAAAGCAACTAGAAAATAGCAGGAAAAATAACGGGAATTCCCCCTCACCCCTTCTGGGCCATAGGTTAGAGCCTCTTTTCTTAGTTCTTCTAGCCATGAATGTGAATTTTCTCTTTGAGTTTCAGGTTCCTGTTCTCTACAGTGTCACTCTGTAACTGAGACTTCTCTTAGGGCAGGACAAAGGAGACAAGAGAAAATTAGCAAGAAAACAATTGTGGCCTCCTCCCATTTTTTCTGAAAGTCAGGAGCCCCTTTTTGCCAGTCTTCCTGGGAGAAAGAGTTTCTCTCCATTTCTGTTGCCCATGTCCCTTCAGTGTTCCATGCGGGGGTCACCTCGGGTCATCCCTAGCAGATTAAAAAAAAAGAAAAAACATAAACTTTTCAGCATACAAGCAGAGTTCTTCAAGTTTTGTTTTCCTTCCTGTATCTGTTTACCATTGTCCTCAGATAGTTGGCTTTTGCATTTTGACCAGTTTCTAGTTGTCATCAGGGGGACACATGGGCTACAGTGGGCTTGCTCCATTTTGGCCACTAGAAGTCTGAGGTATGTTTCTAAAGTGGGCCAAAGACAAAGGAAGTCTAGGAATCGCAGGACTTGAATGTTAGATCATGAGCGAAGGTGTTGAAATTATGTAAATGATGACAAGAATCTGGACCTTGAATGCCCGAGAGGCAGATGCCAGCATTTTAATGAGTAGAGAGGTGAGTGGCTTAGGTGCAGCGAGATGCCAGGAATGAGGATGGGCAGAGGGAGGCACAGGGACAATCAGCTCCTGAGCCTCACAGGAGTTGTTCAGAGTGATTCAACATGGTAGAGGCATAGTGCACCTGTGTCAGTAGAATTAATAGAATTCTAGGGCTGGGATGTGGCTCAAGCGGTAGCATGCTTGCCTGGCATGTGTGTGGCCTGGGTTCGATCCTCAGCACCACATACAACAAAGATGTTGTCTGCTGAAAACTAATATATATATATATATATATATATATATATATATATATATATATATATAAATTCTCTCTCTCTCTCTCTCTCTCTCTCTCTCTCTCTCTCTCTCTCTCTAAAAAAAAAAGAATTAAAAGAATTCTAGATGAAGGGCCCCTCATTGTCAAAGAAACAAGAGACAGGCAGGTTATTGAAAGGGATCAGGAAAGGAAGTTGCATTGTATGGGCAGTGATGTTTCAGTTAATGTGGGAATGTAGTGGGGAAGGGAAGAGGAACTTAGCGTGAAACTATGCCACATGCTACTTGGCACTCAGCTCACAGAATCCTTAAATGCAAATGAGAGAACTTCTATACACCTTGGCATAGCAATAGAGTTAGTGCTCATCCCAGTCTTGTCACTTGAGTTGTGTGTGACCTGACACAAGTTACTTAACCTTTCTGAGTTGCAGTTGCCACATCTATAAAATAGAGATAATAATAAAGGGTTATGAGGATTAAATGACAGTGTGTTCAAAGGCATTAGTACAAAATCTGACAGCATAGAACAAGTGCTCAAAAAAGGATAGCTATTATTATTCTAATTTTAACAGTTAAGATGTGCTATATAATCTTCCTAGGGTCAGGTATCTAAGCAGTGAGTATCAGGGCAATAAGCTGGTCCTCTATCTACCTTTTGTCTGAGCTATCTAGTTCTTACTGGGAGTCTTTGAGGTTTATCACTTAGTAAAAATTTTGGTGTTTGTCTCTCAGAAAGAGAGATGACAAATTTCTAGATTTTGTCTTTATTGGTTTGCTGGGAGGACCAGTAAAGAACAGTAAATCTCCCTGACAGATTTAAGTTACCTAGTTGAAGAGAATGAATGGTTCTAATCCTTCTATAGCCACACATGAGGCCTCTTAAAAGTGAGAGGTGGGCCAGAAGTATTGGCACGCATATGGAATCCAGCTAGTTGGGAGGTTGAGGCAGGATGATCAGAGTTCAAGCCAGTCTGGGCAACTTGGTGAGATACTTTCTCAAAATAAAAAGGACTGGAGGTGTAGCTCAGTGGTAGAGCACTTGCCTAGCATGTGCAAGGTCCTGGGTTCAATCTGCAGCACCACAACCAAAAATTTAAAAAAAATAAGAGTGGTAGAATTTCAAATGACTTTGATAATCTTCACCAACTTATTTTCTCAGGACCTGACTACTTATTCTCATTTCATCTCTAATTCTTTTTCCTTTTTTTAACCATTCCATTTTTTTTTACCATCTATCAGCTCATTCCCTTCAATTTCTCCCCATGTCTAGCAATTTTCATTCCCCATATGTCTACATAAAATTTACCATCTAAGAAGGAAAAAAAAAATACCAGAAAATAAAACCAGAAAAAGTAACATTCAACATTAAACTGTAATTCGGAGTTAACATTTCCACTTTTAACAAAAATATAATAATAGAGACCAGATTTACATTCTTGCTGGAAATAACTAAAAAGGTGGACAAAGTATATCAAGCAAATGTTCTCAAGATGTCAGACATCAATCAGTGGAGACAATGATCTTCTAGATGTGGGAGATAAATAAAGCAGTCCCTATAATTGTTCTCACTTACTGGCTGAATAAAGTTTCCAGGCCATGGTACAGAAAAGAGGATATCAGGCAGGCCCTAGACATTTCCGTGAACTGTGGAGATGGAGTCAGCAGTTCAGGAGGCTGCCAGATTTCACATCTCATGTGTAGAAAGAAATGGAGATCAGAAATAAATATTAACACCCCCCCAAAGAAGTAACAACACCTAGGGTAAGTCAGAGCCAGTTCTCAACAGTCTGTGTGGGAGACTTCATAACTCACATGCCATTTGGTAAAACGCAAGGAGAGTCTTGCCTCGGTGTGGACAAGTTCTTCACTAAATGCTGTTCTGTTCCTGCCTGAGAGAAGCTTAGGAGTGGGACATGAAAGGCAAACTATTTCCAAGTAACTCAACTGTGTCCTTGAACAAAGATTGAGGATGCAAAAATAGGAATTCAGAAATATCCAGGACCCTATAACAGATTCAAATTCATATTTAATACCAAGTGGAAAATTACCAGGCACACAGAGAAGCAGGAAAATAAGACATAATCGGGGAGAATTTAATCAAGTGAAACTGACCCAGAAATTATGCAGATGATAGAATTAGTGGATAAGAACATTAAAATGGTTATTGTAACTGTACATGTTCAAGATGTTATGTTAGAGTACAGAAAGAGCATGTTCAATAAAGACATGAAAAGAATAGACTCATGTTAAACTTCCAGAGGTGAAAACTATAATTACTAAAAGGAAAAATTCAGTATAAGAGCACTGAATGGGATTAACGGGAGACTAGATATTTCAAAAGAAAAAATCAGCAAACTTGAAAACATAGCAATGGAAAGCATCTAAAATGAAACACACAGAGATAAGAAGATTTCAAATAGCCAAATATCCATGTAATTGGATCCCCAAGGGCATGGAACATTCAGGAAAGATAATTGAATAAATGATGGGCAATAATTTTTAAAGTTGATGAAAACTATAAATTCATAGAATTCCCCAAGCACAGAAAAATATGAGAAAGACTGTATCAAGGCACACTGTATCATATTGCTTAAATGCAAAGATAATGAGAAGATTTTAAAAGCAGAGGCAAAATACACAAATGAAAGTAGATTTCTCATCAGAACTGATACAATCCAGAATACACTGGAACAACATCCTTAAAATACTCTAAGAGGGGCTGGGGTCCTGGCTCAGTGGTAGTGTGCTTGCCTAGTATGTGTGAGGCACTGGGTTCAATTCTTAGCACCTCATACAAATAAATAAAGGTCCATCAACAACTAAAAAAAAATTAAAAAAAATACTTTAAGAGATCAGCTTTGTGACCTTGGATTAGACAAAGATTTCTTAGCTACCACACCAAAAGCATGAACCATTAAAAGAAAAAAGTTGAGGACTTCATAACTGTTCAACATCATAAGGTATTAGGTAGGGGAGATGCAAATAAAAACTTTTAACAAGACAATACTAAACACTCATTTGAATGCCTGGTATTAAAAGACTGGCCTGCTGGGCATGGTGGCAGACACCTGTAATTCCAACAACTTGGGAAGCTGAGGCAGAAGGATCTCAAGTTTGAGGGCAGCCTCAACGATGTATCAAGGACCTGTCTCAAAATAAAAAAATAAAAAGTGGCTGGAGATGTAGCTCAGTGGTAACCCCTGAGTTCAATCCCTAATGCCAAAAAGAAGAGGAACAAAAAAGAGGAGGAGGAAGAGAAGAAGGAGGAGGAGAAGAAGAAAGACGAAAGCAAGGATGCGGTGACTGGAACTTTCATACACTGCTGATGGAAAGTAAAAAGGGAACAACTGCTTTGAAACATAGTTTGAAAGTTTTTTAAAAAGTTAAGCAACTACCCAGTGTATGACCCAATCTACTTCCAGATATTTTCACAAAAGAGTTCAAGTCTTATATCCTTACAAAGAATTTTACCGAAATATTTATGGAAGCTTTCTAATTGGCCAAAGGTGGAAACAACCTCCATGTCCATTGAAATACTAATGGATAAACAAAAAAACTAATGAGCTGTTGATACATGTAACATGAATAAATAGAGAATATGTCTTCATGACTTAATTTATATGATATTCTAGAAGATGTAAGATACTCTATAGTGACAGAAAACAGACCAGTAATTGCTTAGGAACAGATTCTGAGGAGTTTGTGGGATAGAGGGTCAGCAAAGGGGCAAAAGGAAGTTTCTAGAGGTGACAGATCTGTTCTCTACTTTGATATGGTGGTGTTTACATGGGTACATACATGTCAGAATTCATCAAATTGCATCCTTTAAATATGTGCAGATCACTGTATGTCAATTATACTTTGACAAAGCTATTTTAAAAAACCAAAGCTATACTATTAGATGTTCTGCCTCTCAACCCTCAGGACTGCTAGGCTGTTGGATCATTTTTCAATACTGCCCCCCCCCTCCACTGATTCCGTAAATCTCCACTATCCTTTCAACAAATTCTATTTTTTCTTTAAAATAAATGTAAATGGGAGAAAAGGGAAGTCCTCTGGCAGTTATGATGTGTGGCAGCTGGAGGGATGTGTCATAGTTCTTGTAACTGTGATCCACAGATAAAATGTGGGTTCTAGTTTGTTTGCTTTAGGCAACTCAGGTCTGGCAGTGGGCCCCAATGTGCTGAGTCCCAATGTTCCCTTTATCTTGTCCATTCCCTGATGACCTGTTTACTGGTTTTGCTCTGCTTCCTCTTTCTAATTAATAAGTAGGTCTTGGTCTGTTTGGATCACTTCTGCATTTATAGAACTATAAATACCCTATAGCAGGTACTCATTAAATCATTATTAAATGAATAAATGAGTGTGGAGCAGATATCCCGATCATTGACTGTCCTCCTGATGAATGCCCCTTCACAATTTCACTGATTTCAAGATTTTCTAGTCCTTCAACAATTCGCAGATTTTATTACAATAACCACAAGTTACCCCAAGGCTTCACTTCCTGCATCATACAACACCACCCTGGTTCCCCCTCATTTGCACTCTTATGTAACTGAATGAGGAAGACTCCATGATATGATTCTTGTTTTGGGAAGGGGAACGCTCCATTTTTTTCTCATATTGAATGAACACTGAGCATGTGAGGCTCTGCCGGGATGTAGCAACAGAGAGATAAATGATTAATTCAAGTTGAGCTCGGGACTGATCTTGCGTGTTGCCCAGAGCTTGAGTGCAGTTAAATGAAAATGTCGCACTCATGAATATGTCCCCTGTTTATTCAAATAACACCAGTCACGAATTGAAACAAGGCACTTCACCTGAGAGCAGTTTTGTAACACAGATTGGTGGAAAACCAATGACTTCATAGCACCTTTCTTTCTGCAGAGACTCAGCTCACTATCTGTGGAGGGAGGGTGAGAGTGTGTGTGTGCAGAGGAGAGTAATAGAAATAGGAAACCTGGGCAGTGGTTGAAAGGGCTGGGTTGTCTTAGTAACAACAGACTCAAAATTGTGCTATAAGCATTGACTGGTATTCTAAGTCGGTCATTAAACTCTTATTGTAAGTGGCTCCAAGCTGACAATTTTTATGTGCTTCAACACCTGTTTATGATATTTAATCATGTGTGCACTTTGAATGTGAACACCCCTTGGTAAATCATCTCCCCTGCCATAAATGTTTTCCCTGCAGTCTAGTGGATTTGCAAGCTTATCCTGAATGGAGCAGGGAAAGGAGGTCACAAAAGGGTATTCCTTGAAGGCCATTTTTTATTTTATTGGATAGTTAGGGACCTACGCTCTAAAAGCATTCATATTTTTCTCAGTCTGTTTCCAGACTGAATTGAAAGTTCATTGTGTATACGCAATTCAACTGTATAGGTTATTTTCCAGACATTGCAAGATAGAAAATTTGCTGAAGAAAATTTGCTTCTCAAAACTTGCTTGTAATGAATATACTAGACTGACCCTCAAAATTAGTCCACCTTGTTATTTGAAAGATCATGAAATCATTTAGTGGATCCAGATCAGCATGGTTGAAAACTGAATAGAATCCATCACACAATACATGTAAATATGAACCCATCAAGATGTACATAGTAAATATACACAGTTCCTATTGGTCATTATATCTCAATAAAACTGGAATTTGCTTTCAAAGAAACATAAAGAAAACATCATAGTTTATTCCACTTAGTAAGGGTAAGTAATGTGTCATGAAAATTTTGTTTCATGTATTTATGTTCTATATGTGTGCTTACATGACGAAATAAGTTTCTTATAGTTAAGTGAAGTCAAATATTTGAAAGACATTCCAATACACTTTTCTGAACTACCTGACACCCTTGTTACTGAGGCTCTGGATGGGATTTATGTTTGGCCTATAGGATGTACTCGCATGAGATTTAGAAGGTGTGATGGTTAATTTTATGTGTCCAGGTATTTGGTCAGATATTACCCTGGGTGTCTGGTGAGAGTGTTTTTCAGATGGTGTTAATATTTTAATTGGTGGACAGTGAAACAGATTACCTACAGACCTCATCTAGCTAGTTAAAAGCCTTATTAGAACAGAAAGACTGATCCTTCCCCAAGGAAGAGAAAGTTGTTCCTGTCTAACCTTCAAATGGGGACTCTGAGTTTTGTCTGCCTTTGGAACTTAACTGAAACACTAGCAATTTCTAGTCTCTGAGACTGCTGGGCTTCAGACTGGAGCTATGCCTCTAGCTCTCCTGGGTGTCCAGATTGCTGACTCAAATGCAGACCTTGGGACTTGTTAGCCTCCGTAATCATGGGAGCCAATTCCTTTAAAAACTCTCTTTCCATATAGATCTACAACTTATTGGTTTGGTTTCTCTGGAGAATCCTGACAGCAGTCTATTGGTTATATTGCTTTTTCTGGCAAACACAATGTGGTAAGCAGAATTCTAAAAATAGCCTCCAAGCTTCCAGATTCTAATCCTGGAGCATGTTGAACAGATACCATTCCTGTGATCATGTTGTTATGTGGCACAGTTGATTATAAACTAGAACGATGAGTTGGGTGGGCCTCATCTTGTCACTTGAGTCCATGTAAAAGCAGGGATTTTTCTCTGGCTGAAGGGAATAAAGGAAGTAGGAAATATTTGTGTTGGGTGCATGTGGATTCCACAAGAAATCTTGCTGCCAGTTGCTATGCTGTGAGGGCCTATGAGAAGGTTCATGGAGGGAATGGTGAGTGGCCTCTAGAAGTTGAGAGCAACCCCCAGCCCACTGCCAGGGAAATGACTGCAAATTCTACCAAACTTGAATTTCCGGCTTACAACTCAGCCTATTAACACCTGGACTTGTGTCTGGTGAGGCCATAAGCACAGAATCCAGCTGAGTGCTCCTGGACTTTTGACCTACAGAATTGAAATAATAAATGGATGTTATTTTAACCCACTAAGTTTGAGGTTAATTTTACACACCAATAGAGAATGAGTGTTTTAGGGGCCAGTTATTGTATCAGGTGGCCACATGCAAGGCACCTCTTTGGGCTGGTGACGCTCTAGAAGGTGTTTCTGGTTCCACCATCTTGTTTCCAGCTCTCTCTTGTGGTTGGGGTGGGTTGTTCTGGCAGGATAGTTCCACAAGGGTGTTCTAGGATTCCAGGAAGCACAGCCTAAAGTCCATTTATCTAGTCCTTCTAAAGATGTTATGAGCACCTAATTCCCCATGTTAAATCACTTTCTGCTTAAATAGAAACTGATTTCTGTCGTATGCTACTGAACCTGGACTACTGCATCTCTAAATCCCTCCTATCTGCTAAATACAATGATACTGAGGTAGGCATTTGGGGATACAGCAAAAGAAAGATATTGATTCTCCAGAGAGAAGTACTCATGAACTGTTGGAATTCAGTAAATGACCATGCACCTTTGAATTGCAAAACAAGCATTCTGTGGGCAACCAGTCCATGATGTTCTTAGCCCATGTCCTTGGCACTTGTCCATGGTCCATGTCCTCACCTTCAAAAAATAACATGACTCAAAAGTAATGGGCAAGTGCTAGAAAAACTGGCATGAAATCAAGTAACTCTACCTCTAGTTCATCCCCTACCTACTGTCCCTCTACAAATATTAACATCTCATTCCCAGAGGTTGCTCTCTCTCTCTCTCTCTCTCTCTCTCTCTCTCTCTCTCTCTCGAATGGCCCACATTCTCCCTTGAATGTGTATCTGCTTTCCTAAATAAGTCTGTCTGTGACTGACATGTACTAAAATTCTTTTCTGTCATATATGCCAAGGACTCCTCCAGTGACAATACCTGTCAGTTTATTTAAATCTCTGAATTATTGATCATCCCCTATTTCTCGAAAAATCACTCCTCTTTTAAAAAAATTAATTTAAAAATTGATCATAAAAATATAAAACTTATATGAATTTGTGGGGTACCATGTGATATTTTGCTTGTTGGTTTTGATGACACCTCCCTCTTCTGGCTTCTCTTATGCATTTTCATTACTATTTTTTATTCCATTTCAGTGGCTCCTTTTCATTCAAAAAGCACATAGAGCATCTACTGAGTTGAAGATACTATGCAAGCAAATTGCAGGGGACCAACAAAAATTGACCTTGGACCTTGTCCACCAGGAACTTGCCAATATGTAACAAACAACTATAGTGATGGGATCAAATCTGCACTAGAAGTGGGTGAAATGTGCTTTGGAAGACTGAAGAAGAAAACATGCAACTCAGTATGGGTGGTTAAGGAAGTTTCCACAAACAGTTGAGTCTAGAAAACCCAGTAGTCATATTTCAGATGAAGTATGGAAGGGTGTTCTGGCAGAGAGAAAAATGGAAAAGGCATGGAATTTTGAAAATGTGGTACACCAAGAACAGCAAGGAGTTTCCCATGGCTGAATTTCTGGGTACAAATAGAAAAATAAAGTTGAGTTTTTTATAGAGGGTAACAGGTGGGTTGCAGCCTAGAAACAGAATTTACAAAATTACTAAAATCTTAAAATTACTGAAATTCTTAGTTTTTTATGACTATCAGTGGTACTCAGATAAAGTCTGAACTCCTTACTTGGCGGGAAATGTTGTCCAGCATCACTCTCATCCCACCTCCTCACTCATGTACATTCACTTAGAGAGGAAGTGGAAATGCAGATCATATGAGATGTGCAGGTCATTGAAAGGACTTTGACTTTGACTTTAGATGAGGTAGAAAATCAGTTGAGTGGCCTGATCTGATTGATATTTTAAAAGAGTCACCCTGGCTGCAATCTGGAGAGTAGAATAAACAAATAGACAAGGAGACAAATGAGAAGAGTGTTATAATAGTCCCGAAATGCCCATGGCTTGAATCAGGATAGATGTGGTAGAGATGATAAGAGGGGTTATGATCCTGCATATAGGTTAATTGGGAGGTCATGGTAAGCGTTGCTGGACTGATTATGAGGAGAGAGAGAGAGAAGAGGGAGGGAAGTGGGAACCAAGGATGACATCAAGGTTTTGTTTTGTATTGAGAGAGAGAGAGAGAGAGAGAGAGTTTTAATATTTATTTATTTTTTTAGTTTTCGGTGGACACAACATCATTGTTTGTATGTGGTGCTGAGGATCGAACCCAGGCCGCACGCATGCCAGGCAAGCGCGCTACCGCTTGAGCCACATCCCCAGCCAGACATCAAGGTTTTTGCCTGAACCTTAGATGGAGGTATTTTCCATTCCATTTATTCATGGAAGGAGTGGATTTCTGAAAAAAAAATATTAGGCATTTTTAACATCTGATTTTTGGGATGACATATATATATATATATATATATATATATATATATATATATATATAAGCTCCATTATAAACTTAGATGTAGGAAACTATAGTTTAGAGAGTGGGGGATTCAGAAGAGAGCCATCAGTTGCTTACTTGTTATTTAAAGCTGTGGCATTGGATGAGATCACCTAGGGAATGAGAGTGGTAGATGAAGGATAAAAGAAATGTAAGGACCGAGCCCTAGGGGTTCCTGTTCTTAAAGTTCTGGCACTTTCAGAGGAACCAACAAAGAAAAGTGGTAGAAGAAACTTAAGAAGAAGGAGAGAAGTCTCTGAAGGCATTAATTCCTGAAATCAAGTGAGGGACATGTTTTAAAAAGCAAAATGTGTCCAATGATGATGGCAGGTCAAGTAAGATGAGGCCAAAGTCATGACCACTGGATTTTATAATGTAGACATCATCAGCATATGGCAATAGGAATGTTATTAACATTAGAGAGAAGCCTTATTGAAATAGGTTTGACAGAGAATTAGAGGTTGAGCACTGTAGATGG
Organism: Spermophilus citellus; assembly: GCF_964194105.1. Lineage (NCBI taxonomy): Eukaryota > Metazoa > Chordata > Mammalia > Rodentia > Sciuridae > Spermophilus > Spermophilus citellus. Next base: position 175,617,637 of record NC_138184.1, on the reverse strand, counting down.
TGGGTAAGACCATTATTTCAAATAGATTTGTTATGAAATGAAGGAGAAAATGAGATAGTTGCAGGGGTTAGAGTTAGGAATAAGGTCAAGAGGGGATTTTTTGAAGATTTGAGAAATACCATTTTTGTAAGTTGGCAGAAATGATACGGGGAAGGGTGGGGGAGAATTGCTTGCAGTGATATTGTTGAGAAGGCAAGAATATCTAAAGTTTAGTGTCCAATGAAGAGTTGGTCCAGAGAGCAATGAACAGTTCACCCATGCTACCTTGGTGAGCAGTGTACATGGGAATAGATGTAGATGGGATGGTTGATGATGTGATGGGTGATTTTGCAACATCTCATCTCACATATTTAATATTCTTAGTGAACTAGTAAGCAAACTTATCAGATGAGAGGCAAGAAGAATTGAGAAGACTTGGAAGTCCTCAGAGAAAGAAGGTGTGAAGTAGTAATCTATGGGCCTAAGTGAGTATGGCCTAGGGACCTCACTTAAGATCAGTGACCTTGAATTAACTGTTATGTGCCTTTTTTTTTCCCTCTATCACATTGGGTGTCAGTGCAGATACAGATAAGAAATGAGTCAACTGAAGTTCTTACCCTTTCCTACTCCTTTACCTTTGCACACTGTTCCATGTGTGTCAACTGCCCTGTCTACCCTGTTTACTCATCTTTCAACTCCAGGTCCCAACTGCTACATAAGCCTATCAGGCTGAGTTAATTACCCCTTTCTTGGAGTTACTGAGGTACCATGTGCATCCCTCTATTATAATAGTTGTCATTTTAAGATAATTTACTTCCCTGTCTTCCCAGGTAGTCTGGCCAGTTCTTGAGGGTGTCTATTTGGTAATCTCCATTTCTAGCATGGTGCTTGGCCATGGTTGGCATTCATTAATTGCCTACTGAATTCAATTGAATTCCATGGAGAGAATTGACAGTAAGAGTTGGCTGATGGGAAATGGTAGGGTCTAAGAAAGAAAGGGTAGTGACATTTAGGCTCAGATGTTCTACAAGGAGGGGAGCTCCTGTCCCCCAGGATGGGTAATATAACTGCTTATTCCACTCTAGAGGTGGAGTGAAATGAGACCTGAACCTGAAGTGAGACCTGTGTAAATTAAGTAAAAAAAAAAAAAAAAAGCTCACTTCTATGGAGTTTGCTTTGAAGATTTAAAAATTAAAAAGTTCATACATCTGGAAGAATTTTGTAAACAAAAATGTACTATGCAAGGTAAATGTAAGATATTATAATACTCATGATAAGAAAATAGAAATAGGTTGAATTCAGGGATTTTACCAGAGCATAAGACAGTATATCAAAGGAAGAAGAGGATGGGTTAAAGATAAAAAGAAAGATTATACCTGTAATCTTGTTGGGCCTTTCTACTCTTTAAAGTCTCTGTACAAGATTTTATCACATGTTCTTTCAGTTACAGCCTGTTCAAGGGCCTCTCATTGTCTCTGAACTAAGAGCCTGACATGACCTACTTTTTAAGACAGGTGGTGTCATGGACAGATAAAAGTGCCAGCGATTTTGCAGCAAGTAGAGGCTGGGGAGCCTGCTGATCTGACTAGCAGGTGTTCTAATGCAGAGATCTGGGAAACGTCTGTATCAAGAAGAGGCCAATCTTCTTCAGCATCCCAGTACTGAAAGGAACTTTCTATCACATTGGTAATATTAACAATTCCAAAGCAATGTAATGGCAGATCCTTGATGTTGACAGGAAATAGTATAGCTTTAACACAGGTTTTGGTTGTTAGTTCCTGGTTCATATCTGTTTGTCTTAGCTCTCCTTAAGTTTAAAGTTTCTTAAGGATGTGGGCCATGTTGTCCTCACTCCAAGTACTCATCCCCTGGACACCAGCCATTATTCTTTGAATTCGATGGAACCCTGTTCCTACTCTTCTTCTAATGTGGGCAACTTCAGAATCCTGGTACACGGTTCCAACAATGTAGATTCAGAGTTCTAGAGAACTTTTAAATTCCCACAATCTTAACTTCCAGGTCCTTCTAGCAACCTGCTTCCAAGGTTGAACTCTGGATCTACAATCATCCAGGAGAAGAGTCCCACTCTGTAATTTCAAACCTAATATCCTAGTCTCTCAAAAGAGCCTCCACCGGCCAGGTACTCTCCTACCTTATCCCATAACTCCTCTTCTTGAGCTTGATGAAGAGTGGTGGTCCCTGACTCCCTCATTTCTGTTGATTTCAGACCATTTATTCCTCATGGTTCCATTTGCCTTCCCATTCCAGTCTAGACACCACAGTATCTCTGTCCTATGTTGAATCTGCCTTGTGGACCTTGAACCTTGGGTATATCAGGCTGTCATCAGCCTTCTCCTCACTCACGTTCAGCCCACTGAACCGCTGCCAGAGGGAAACACACAGTCATTGGGGGTCTCTGCCACTCTATTGCCAATGTCAGCTGGACCTTTAAGATGCCTGAGTAGTCGTAAGTAATTCTTTTTATCTTCCATCTCTACTCCTCTCAGCAGCTCTTCAAAACTTCTTTCCTTGACTACGTTTCTCTTGAGCAATGGCTTCCACTAAGATAAAACTCAGACTATACATACCTTCAGATTCTCACTGAGCCTCTAATAACCGCCACCTTCAAAACTGTCATCTAAGAGAAAGATATTTCTTCTCCCACTCAAGACATTCATTCATTCAACAATCACTGAGGCTTACTATGTTCTAATAAACATATGTTGGGAATATTAGAAATAAAGGAGATGAAGACCTACCCACAAGAAGCTTAAAATCATGTTAGGTGAGGTGAGGTGAGGTTGACCTCTGAATGAATTATAATTCAATGTGCACTATGGTATAATGGTAGAAATATGCACAAGACATTATAAGATCATGGGTATAAAAGCCACCTGACTCAGCCTTCATGGGAAGGAAAGGAAATGTCACAAGGAACATTCTATATATTTTTGTTGTTGTTGTTGTTGTTACTGGGGATTGAACCCGGAGGTGCTTTACCACTGAGCCACATTCTCAGCCCTTTTTATATTTTATTTTGAGACAGAGTCTCGCTAAGTTGCTTAGGGCATCTCTAAGTTGCTGAGGTTGGCCTGGAACTTGAAAATCCTCCCATCTCCTCCTCCCAAGTTGCTGGGATTATAGGTGTGTACCACCATGCCCAGCATGAGGAAAATTCTGAATGGGGTGTTGCTTGAGCTAAGAAAGATATTAGTCATTCACTAGGCAAAATTGGGGTGGGAAGGATATAGGAGAGCCAAGGATTGGTGGGTAGAGTAGAGGAAGAGTGTAGGAACTGGGTATAAGTAAAAGCATGAAGTCATGTCCACATCACAAGTAAACTGAGACTCAATATGTTTTTTCAAGCTTTTTTCTTTTAAAATTTTTATTCCAGTGTATTGCATCACGATCTGTTTGGTCTCCAGAAATGGAGATTTCTTTGATTCTTTCCGTTCCCTCATCCCCATCCTTCAACTTGTAATTAACTTCCATTTTTTTTTCCTTACCGCATCAACATTTCCTGGGTGCCTCTTCTTTCTCCAGCTTTGCTCAGAGTGAGTACAATGGTCTTATAATTGACTTCACCCCAGTACTCTTTCTAGGGTGATCATTCTAACACGCATAACTGATTACAACTGCTCAACCCCAGACGTGCTGTACCAGCATGATAGGAAAGAACTCTGTCATAGGACCTCTGCTCCCACCTCTTATCATTCCAGGCACATTCTAGCACAACAAACTAGCAGCAATTTCTTTAATGTGCCTTATTATTGCATGCCTGTGTGTCTTTTCTCCCACAGGTACAAAAACATTTTATGTAGCCTCTTAATATAGGCACATTTTCATACAATCTAAAGCAAAAATCAGACATTTAGCTTTTCCTCTTTTTTTTTCTTTCCCAAATAATGACTATAACAACCCCTCTTAACCCATTTCTCTTCCTTTCCCTTTTGATTTTCTCAAGAATGATGATGACACCAGTGACCAACAGATTGACTCCCCATTTTAATCTCCTCTCAAGCGTCTTAAGTTTCCTTCTGTGTCTTTCTTCAAGCTGCATTGCTTCTGCAGATTTAAATGTCGTTTGGTTCATTTATCTGCCTAGGGCACACCTATTTATCTTTCATGACCACCACCTCATCTCTCCTCTCTCAGCAAGTTCTTCCAGTCACCCATCTAAGTCAATAAATGAAAGAAGGAACAAAATATAAAGCTAAGAGCCTCACCCAAAAACCCTGATGCTTTTGAATTCATCACAGAGCAAGATCAAAGTTTTTAAATTCACCTAGAAGGTCCTTTTGGCCAACCCTGGGAGAATTTACCCTATTCCAAGAGTCAGGATCTGAGAAAATAAGATCTTGTATAAACCTGAAAAGTGGTTTAATTTACTAAAAAGTGAGACCTTGAAAGTGTTAAAATAATTTATTGGGAGGTCATTGGACTGAGGTGGCTCCAGCACTCGGAATTTCTACTTAAATAAATTAAAATCAAACTCAGTGAAAACAAAGGTCATATTCTGGGAAAATGAGTCCTAGGTTTGGCTAATCATAAGCAGCCAACAAAAACAACAAAAAGAGCCTTTCCACTGGAGTGACTCAAATGAGGCTTCACCTCCATTTTAACCCATCAAATATTTGCTTTGCTCCCACATTCCTCTTGTGAGAACCTTCCTCTCCTGCTCCTCGGGCAGAGCCTGAACCACTTCTGGTTTGGAGCTGCTGTCCATGCATCAGGAGTGCCACCATAAGGACCATGGGAACCCTGAAGGGTGAAGTGTCCTATGGGAGAAGTTGGCACAGTGGGGCACAGAGAGTGGTGAGAAGAGATGAGAATCCCAATTATAGTAATGGAATCTCAAAGGAATGCTATTGTCTTATTCCTGCACCTTCCTATATATGTCCTAAGAAATTATATTTTTTCCCTAACTAAAAATTTAAGTTAATATATACAGTACAAATTCCTATAGTTTAAAAAGTGTATTCAATGAAAGTATCTCTCTGTTCTACCCTAGTCCTCCATTATTCTTTTCCAGAGGGAGCCACTGTTACTAATTCATATATATGTTACTAAATTCATATATATAAATGCACATACACAAGGATACATGCAAATATATCTAAATGGATTGAAATATAATATATATCTATGTCTGTTATTCTTTCAAAAAGTTTTAATGTATATATAATATATATAATGCATATACATTATGATTTTTTGACCATAGCTTTAATGATGTGCATCAAATTATTATAACATTTTTTTCAGTTACAAATACTTCTATTTATATACAAAACTGCGTGTGTATTACCCCATCAGTCAAGAATAGTAGGATGTTGGAGCTGGGGCTATTGCTCAGTGGTAGAGCACTTGCCTCTCACATGTGTGGCACTGGGTTCTATCCTCAGCACCACATAAAAATAAACAAATAAAATAAAGGCATTTTGTCCATCTACAACTATAAAAAAAAATAAAAGACAATAGTAGGATGTTAACTATCTTATGTAAGAATAACAATTTAATATTAATAGACCCACCACTACCACTTATTATTAACTTTAAACATAAATCTTTATTTTTAAACATAGTTTATAACATCATATCATCAAGAAATCTCTATTTTAGCTAATAGCCAGTATTATTATACTTTATCATTATTAATATCATTATTTTATTTTTAAGAACACTTAAAATAAGCTCTATTCTCTTATAAATTTAAGTGTAGAATACTGTGAGACATTATTTTTTAAACTGCTTCATAATATACCTACTATATCTGCATGATATTTGTTTAACCAGTCCCAACTGATGAATATTTAATTTGTTTTTTAGTCTATTGCTATTTCAAGCAATGCTGCAATGAAAATCCCTGTACATATGTGACCAGCTAGAGTCCAGCAGAAGCAGATGGTACATCCAAAGCTTAACTGAGGAGTTTAATAATGGAGGGACTATTTACACAGTGGCTGGCAGGATTAATGAAAGCAATAATAAATAGTTAAGCCCTCAGGAACTAGCAACAGTGAGAAGCCTTCACCACCCCTAGGCACAAGGGACAGGGAATAGTACAGTGTCACTGGAGGTCTGAAGACCATAACCATGGGAGAGGCCACACAAAAGGAGCTATGGTCATAGGCTGAGGAATGCAGCCACTGCCAAATCTGCAGCCATCAGAGTAGTAGTAAGAGGAATAAATAACCTACTCACTGTTCTCTTGCCCTCTGGTTTCCTGCTGGTACTTCCTAACCCCTGAATATAAGTGGAAAACAGAGGAGGGAGGGAATCAAGTGATATAGTCCATGGAGATCAGTCTGCAAAGCACAGGGTAGGAAAAGTAGGGTTAAAAATCTATTTAGTTAAGTGGAGAGTAATCAGTCTAATATTTTTGTGCACAAATGTAAATTTTCCTAGAAATGGAATTTCAGTGTCACCATGAAGGAGAGAACTGGCTGAGCATCCCCTTAACATCTGCTCTACTCTTCCACAGTAATGCAATGCTTAGTCATGCCTGGGGCTACTCACAATTAAGACTACATCTCCCAGTCTCCTTTGCAGCCAAAGTGATGTAAGAGGAAGTGCCACGTGGCAGCTTCTGAGAAACTTCTCCCAGGACAGCTGACTTGTGCCTTTTGTCCTTTATGTTTATTCTTTCCTGTAATTCATGTTCTTCATAGGGTCACACCATTTGGATGGGAAGTTGCAATCTGGAAGAAGACAGATTCCTGAGGGTTTCATAGAGTAAAAGCTACCCTATTGGTTTTGAATGAGATACCTCTAGATAGCATTTTTGGGGAGATAAATTAACGTTTTAACTTGTTAAGCCATAGTTATTTTCTTTTTTGTGTTGTATAGCTGAACCTAAACCTAACATATATAATGGGTATAAGAATTTTGAATTATTATAGATGTTATGAAGTTGGTGATTAATTTTTCAAATTTAAAATATTTAATTGATAAATAAAACTTATATAACTTCAAGGTGTACAATGTGATGATTTAATATACATAGATATTGTGTTGTGTGGATTACCTCACTCAAACTAATTAATATATTCTTTACTGTGATAGTTAACATTTTGTGTCTGTGTGTGTGTGTGTGTGTGTGTGTATGTTATTTTAAACTTAATTTTTCAGACTCTCTGGGTTGGATCCCAACTTCTCCATTTACTAGACATATGATCTTGAATAAATTTCTTAATCTTTTCCCTCTTCCAGTGCTAGAGATTGAACCTAGAGCAAGTACTTCAAGGTTGAGCTACATTCCCAGGCCTTCTCTTTTGTTTTTTAAAAGCTCTTCAGTGTGTTATGGAAACTAGTCTTCTGTCAGTTATGAGTGATGCAAATGTTTTCCCAAGTTTTCATTTGCCTTTTGACTTTTTTCCTATAAAAATTTTTTAAATTTTAATATAGTGAAAGTGATGCTTCTTTCCCATTATAATATCTGACCTTAATGTCCCCTTCTTAGAGCTTTCTCACTTTGGATTATAAAAATAATTCCCTTGTGTTTTCTCCTAGGAATTTATAGCTATATATATATATATATATATATATATATATATATATATATATATATATATATATATATATATTTTTTTTTTCCCCCTTCTGGAATTTAATTTGGGGGTAGACAGTGAAGAATGAGTTGAAGTAATTCTTCAGACAGGATGGAGGGTTAGCAAAAATAATGAGTCCTCTAACAATAAATCCTACAGTGATAATTGACTATCTTCCCCACAATGGATACATTTTAAACAAAGTATGCCAGGAACCATTCTGCATGAGCTATTTGGATATTCTGTCTCCTCAGCTTTTTCTTCTTTGTGGAAAACACAGGGATTATTTCTCATAGCATTTTGTATTTCCAGGGTAGGGTCCTGTCATGTCTAGCAGGTTGCAAAACTGCCATTCATGCATCATATCACCTGGTTCTCACTTACACGTAATAGTTGCAATTTCTTCCTCTGTCACTAGGGCCATCATTCTGTGTTCAGTGATTAGGTAGTAAAGTCAGAGAATTTCATATCTGTGCTAAGAATGACCCATCTGTGGACATGTGCAGTCAGGTACTGTTCATGTGTCATAGCCAAGGAGAGACTGAGCCATCAGGCTGGGACATACCTACCATTCTGCTCCACCTACGTCTTTTTTCCAGGTGGCCTGGAAAAAATTAATTCAACAGGCAGTTTATCATCATGGTTGAAAACACAAACTTTAGAGTAAAAGGTTTAGCATTTGTATTTCTGAAATGCTCCTGAGTTTCTGGGCCAAGGGCCCAGTTTACTTAACCTTTATGTGCTTTGGATTCTCATCTGTAAAATCAGGATTATGATATAATATGGAGAGTAAGTGAATAAATATACATAAAGTGCTTAAAAGCTGTTTGGCAACAAGTGCTCAGTAAATATTAAAAAGGCCTTTCCCGAATCTAGACTATGAAATGATTCCCTTGTGTCTTTTCTTAGGACTTTACAGGTTCATTTATATAAAAAGTATAAAGTTAGGCTGGGCCTGGTGGCACACGCCTTAACTTTTCCTACTCCAGTGACTCAAGAGGCTGAGGAGCAGGATCACAGGCTCAAGCCAGCCTCAGAAACTTAGCTAGTCCCTAAGAACTTAGTGAGACCCTGTCTCAAAATTAAAAAAAAAAAAAAAAGTGAAAAGGGATGGGACTGTAGCTCAGGGTTCAATGAGTTTAAAAAAAAAAGCATAAAATTATGACAAATTTTATAATGTATAATAAGTGTATAACATTATTACAAATATCAAAACATTTATATAGAAGATTATTATAATTTTATAAATAATAGTCCTATTATTTGAAAAATGTATTTACTTTGAAATGTCACCTTTGTCATATACTAAATTTGCATATGTGTTTGAGTCTAGTTCTGGATTCTTTATCATGATTCATTCATCTAGTTTAAGCACATTTGCTTTATCATATGCTTTACAGAAATCCTTTCTGGCTAAACTTGAATTTTGATATTTATATAAAACTTGTAGAAGCAACTGCTCTGATTTTTAAAAATCAATATTTTATGGGGGTTGTAACAAATTTGCAAGTTGATTTAGAGAGGATTTTCAATCTTAACTTTTCCTACTCCAGCAAAAGGAATAGCTCTCCATTTATATTCAAGCTGTTTTTCTTTTTATCTTTCAGAAAATTTTAAAGTTTTCTGAAAGTCTTTTTTGAGGGAGTTTTTGAACGTTTCTTGTTAAGTTTATTTCTATTTCCTTCTTTTCCTTCAACTTTGTCTCCTTCTCTTCCTTTTTTCCTCTTTCTTCCTCCTCCTCCTCCTCCTCCTCCTCCTCCTCCTCCTCCTCCTCCTGTTGGGGTAAATGGCACCAACTCTTTTATTATATTTTCTAACTACTGCTTGTTTGTTGCCTCTTCATGAGCCCAGAGCCTTATAAAACTGGATCAGAGAAACTGAAGAAAATCTTCAAATCTCACTTCCCCTGTTGCAATTATAAATAATCTCCATATTTGGGAAAAGATAAAGTGAGTCAAGAGAATACATGTTCTAGAAGAGAAGTCTTGGAGGGAAAAGTAGCCTGAAAGGGCAAAAGGAGAGGGAATAACTGTGACTGAGAAGAAGGCTGAATGTCAATGAGGTGATCAGGGTGACACCCCAAAAGCAGGGTAATTAGGACTAGCAAAAATAAAAAATGGTTGCATATAGCTAAAGCAGTGTACAGGCAAATTTATGGTGTTGGATGCTTTCATTATTTTAAAAGATTGAATTGAAATTGAAACATTCTACTCAAGATAAATATAAAACTCAGAAATTATAAGATTGAACATTAATAGCATTTGAGATAAATATAAGGACTAGGTTATTGGGGGAAAAATTCCAAAATAAAATCATGGAGAGCCCAAACTTGAACACGGGTAGCTTGATGCTACAGGACATGCTTTAGGGCACGATTTCATGCCTCTCCATGCCATCACATGCCACTTGTGTGTCATTGGGTAGCAAGTTCCTTAGCTCCTGCTTCTTCAGTTTGCTCTCCATGTTCTAGCTGTATGACCTCAGCAAGACATTTTATCCTTTTTCTTGACATTTTTTCCTTTTATGATTCAGTTTCCTAAGGTAGGACAGAGAATGCATAAAAAGGCATCATTCAAAATAAGTATAAATGCAAACTGAACCAAATAATACAACAAAGGAATTAGCCCTGTATGACCAAATTGAGTTGAACTGAGGAATACAAGCATTTAACTTATTATCTTAATATATCCAATAACAAATAGATCAACTATATAATCCAATCACCTCAGTGGATCATTGCAATACTATTTCTAAATAATCAAACAAACTTTAGATGTTTAAGAATAGCAATTTTTTTTTATTTTAAATAAGCAACCAACGTCATACTCCATGGTAAATTACCTGGAACTAAGGGTCTCTACTCTCTGAACATAAAAACTACCTGGGGAGCTCTAAAAAACTACTGATGCCTGAGACCTACTGCAAGCCATTTAAATTGGAATCTCAGGGGGTTGGGATACCAGCAACAAAGTAGGAATTACTACTCTAGAAGAAAGCTGATTAAAATCAAGAATTAACTAGGATATACACTAAGATCATTTTTATTAACATTATTTTGGAAGTTTTGGTGCATACACTAAAACATGAAGCAAAATATTGGCCAGAATCATCATTTGGAACCAATGAGATTATATACTTGGAAAATGCCAGGAGAATAAACTGAAATACTTGAAGAATTTTTAAGAGAATCTACTTATCTACAAAGGGAACTTTCCAGTGAATCAACAACAATATAAGTTAGAAAGTGCAATGATAAGGATTTTGTTTAGATTGTTAACAAAAAGAAAGTAGAACTAACAAAAATACGTGGAACCCAAATAAAGGATATCGTAAAACTCAGTTTTGATAAATAGCCTAGGTCTGTGGTTTTAAAACTGTGTTCTGAAGTCCAAAGGCGAGGATGACCTGGTATGCAATGACGAATGGTCCTGAGCGAGAGGTTCACGGGGACCTCCACCCTGCTTAATCTGAAGCAGTTTCATTTTCTTGTTTTCAGTGTTGACTTTCTGCATAAATTTTACTTGAAGAAAGGTGGTGACCACTAACGACAACTTAATGTTTAAAAATATGTAGCCTGAACAAAACGTTCCTAAGGAGTATCTGATTCTCTTTTTTCTCCAGGGAAAGTTTGTTCATACTTTTATTTTATGTTTATTGAGTATCCACATGGTACAAAATATACCGACATTTGTTGAGCACATACTAGGTGCTTTGTTAGGTTCTTTACATACTTTACCTCATTTAATCATTGCAAATACCATTTGAGGAAGGTATTACTCCCGTTTTATACGTAAGGAATAATATTCAAAGTAAAATCTTGCCCAAGTCTCTCCAGGTGGTGCAAGCCACAGATATAATTTGAGAGTTTTTTTATGTTTGACTTCAGAGATCCTTTTCTTTTCCCAACATACCATACCATGTCTTAACACATAGGAAATTCTGATGACATTTGTGACCCATTAAAATATTGACAAGGATGCTGACACTGGTAAATGTGGAAAATGAACTGGAAAAGATGTTGATATTGATGAAGCTGATGCATGTGGCATGTGTCTGATTCTAGTGGTAGAGGTAGAGCTGTTTTCCATAATGCCTTACCATTAAGATAGAATGATAGTGGCCAGAAATGACTGGGACACCCTGGATTAGATACCTTCTGTCCAGAAAAGGAGTAGACCTGACTTTTTGGGTTTGGAGTAGAGGAGTTTTGGGTTTGAAGAGGAGGGAGGTGTTGCAGAAGAGGAGATATACAGTAAGATTGTAATTGAGTCACCAGCAAAGACTAACTGGGCATGCATAGAACTTTCTTCACCTGTAGGAGTTCTCAGAATTACTTTGCTCCTACATCTGTTGCACATGTGCAGATAGACAACACTCCTGGGCTTATGTGGAAAGAGTGGAAGCAGGTGGTATCAAAGGCCATTCTGATCACTGATTGAATTAGTCTGGAACTTTGAAATGAGGCCAGACATGCTTCATAGAGTAGACACAAAAGTTTTCACAGCTTGATGGTGTCTTTTGTTGTAAATAACTACTGACATTCGGCTTGTGCCAGGGCCTGATCATTTTTTAAATAAACTATCTACTGAAGTTCTAGGTCCATAGAATTACACCAGTCAACCTCAATTGGTGGTACTGATACCAATGCAAAAGACCAGAGTATTCTAAGATCCTGCTAAAGTAAAAAGTGCTCATATTTTCATTATATACAATACAGGAAAATTATGGAATACAATATTTTCTGATTAATCAAAAATATGAAATAGAAATCACGATGACATAAACTCTATGAAATAAGTTTTCTAATTTTTAATGAGCTCTGTCCCCATTTCAAACCTGCATGAAATTGAAATAAACACTGTGAACAAATATTAAGAAATAACAACTTGGAGTATGAGCAATCAAATGTAATCAGATGATTTGGTTGTGTCCCAAGCAAAATTTCCTCATGACAAAATTACTTATGTACTCAAAGCAACAGAATAAATGCTCATTCTATTTCAGGTTCTTTCTACCCAAGTAAAATTGCATCACACACACCCAAATTTTAGACTGAAAATAGATAATTATTAGCATTATAATTTATGTAAATGGCCACCCTATTCAAGTGAAGGTAATTTGTATCTCTTAGTCTTATGCTAATTATTTTATAAATAGATTATAAATAATCATGTGAGAGAATTCTAGCTGAAATCCTACTCGTTTAAAAGGCACTATTTTATCATATAAAACTTACAAAAGTTATGTCACAGATGTTCTAATACTTTAAAAACTTTGTTGTTCTAAAAATTAAACTTTTTAAGTTTAGTAGGCATAAGATAAAAGTTAAAATTTAGTATGGTAATTCCCAGGCTTTTTTGAACTCCCTAAATGTGTTTGTTGTAATGATAGTCCTCCGGAGGAAGAAGGGGCATAACTTTCTCCAACCTGAGGGCACATTTGAACTACCTGGAGAACTTGTTAGCCCATCTGGACCACCTGAGGAGCTTGTTAAAACAGCGCTGAGCTCCACCCTTAGAATTCCTGATTCAGTGGGTCTGAAAGAGTAGGGAGCGGGCCCAGTGAATTTGCATTTCTAACAAACTCCCAGGTGATGCTTGAGCTGTTGGTTCTATCCTTACACTTTAAGAGGCAGCTCTGTAAGTGATGCCTATGGACTCGGACTTCAAGGACTATTGGAGAGACTGGACTCAGCTAGGCGGGCATACCTTGTGATGGTGAGGTGAGTGGGCCCGGCCCATGGATGGTCCCTTGTCTAAGGCTTTGTCTCTGCTTCTCCTGGGTGCAGCAAGGTCTTGTTAATCAGGGGCTTCCTTTATTGATTTGCTATTGTTTGATCACTCTAACTAAGCAAGGGGAGGCCTAGATTTATGAATCCCACAGGAACCTTTTGTCCTCAACCCAGAGCCAGACTCAAGACGGGGAGGTTTCTTTGCAGTCTCCTTTTGCCAGCAGACAGAATTTTTTCTAGCTCCCTTTTTCCAAGGAAGTTGTCCATCATTAAGGGTTGTGGTATTAGGAGGCATGCATATGTTTTGTTTTTTGTTAATATCTGCTTTTTATTTTGTTCGACTTTCTTTGCATTTCAGTGGTTGTTCTTTAATTTCTCAACATGGCTACTGAGCTCAGTGCCGTTTTTAGTCTTGCTTCCTGTCTAATGCATTGAAGTTGGCATTTAAGTTTCAACTTTCTACCTGGAGTGGGCTTGAAGGCCTCCTCTCTTTTGCCAACTGCCTATTAGAATTCAAACACCTTGCAGTCCTCTGTTTTCTCTCAGAGGTGGAAGCTGGAGAGGAAAAAGGAAAAGAAAGGTTGGGAAGGAGGCAGATTTCATGAAAATCCAAGGGAGATCAGTAGAGGAAAAGGACCAGAAGTGGGAGGAAGGAAGGGATGGGGGAAGCGCTGGGGAGTGTTACTGGCTAAATTGTATGGCCGTATCATGGGCATGTGCATCATTATATAGTATAATGCACCGATAAAAAATGTAGGGGAAAAAAATAATTCCAAGCTCTTGGTTGGGAAGATTAATTAACACACTGGGGCAGTGAAAACCATTAGGGCCTGCTGACCACCTTGGCTTTCAGCTTCCTAGGAAATTTCTTTCTTTCTCATCAGCTCAGATTCGCATTTATAAATCTTCTGGTTATATTTGATGAATCAGTTCTCATTGTTTTGCAACGAGGCTTTTCAGGATCTTTTGTCATATTGCTAGAATTAGAAGTCAAGGGTGACATTGAGAGATTAAGAGAATACAATGGTAATACCTGTAAAGCCCTTAGCTCAGTGGCATGCCGGATAGGAAGTTCTTGGTGAACATCAGCTGCCATTATTATTATTATATTTGCATGCCTAGAAAAGAGGCTCACCAGTGGCAGAAGAAATGGAGTATATACAGGAAACAAAGCCGGCCAGAAGAATAGTGAGAGAAAGAGGAAGAATCATGGTAAAGTCATATTTTAACAAAGACTGTGATAACTGGGTTGAGGATATATTATTGCATGTTCTCTGAAAAGACCTAGAAAACTGGCCCAATCAGGAGAAAATTCTTCACAGAGGGAGAAGTCCTAGAATCAAATACAGCTGCAGAGGCTTGGCAAGCACAGCTCTGGGGGCATGATTCAATAGACCAAGCTGTCACAGTGGCTGGGACCAGATGGAGACACACTCTCCAACACACACTTTGGTGTGTTGCATCTTGACAAACTTACACAGGAGGCCAAGATGTGGAAATGAGCAAGATGCTTTTTAAGGCAATTATTAGGAACATCCTTACTGCTTCAAAGGTGGATACCCTATGTCATAAGTAAAGTAGTAGTTGAGAAGGAACGCCTAGCGTAGACACTGTCACAGGAGAAGAGGTATCTCTGAAGAGGGGTCCTGGGAATTCCTGGAGAGAAGGGGGATTCAACTCGGGACCAGGAGGGTTTTGTAATATGAAAAAAAATCTCAGCACATGCCAGTCTGGCATAGGCAGAGGTCTGTTTAGGAAAGTAGACACACATTAAAGGGAGAATGTGGGCTATCTTGAGAGAGGAGAGATGGGTTTGGGAGCATCCTGGCTTTTAAAGGAAACTTGGTGAGGGGTGGGTGTGGAAAGGTGTGTAGGAATAAGATCAGTCCAGTGATCTCAGATAATTCTGGTGGTCTGGTCAGTCTAGGGATCCTCAGGCTGATGCGGTCTTTGTTATCAAAAGATGGTGCTGGAAAGTCCCCCAAAGTATAGGTTCCTCAAGCTCTCATATTTTTCTTTGCTTCATCTATTTATTGGAGGAGGAGGGGTTAATTAACAGTATAAAGGTAGATTTATAGACTTCCCAGGAATTTGGGAGTAACAGGCCTGGAAGAGGGACTTCCTTGGGGAGTGAGACCTGAAAAATTATGCAGAACTTCTGAATTAAAATTTTTTTCTTGTCCTTTTATGTCTCCTTTCTACCTATTTCCTATTACTTTTATGCTACTTTATCTTAAAGCCCGAGGAGTACCCTAATGAATCAGGTGGGTAAAAATCACACTGGTATTCAGTCTCTCAAAGTGATTTGAGCTGTGTGATGGTGCAGGCCTAAAATCCCAGCAACTTGGGAGGCAGAGGTAGGAGGATCACAAATTTGAGGCCAGTCTGGGCAACTTAGTGAAACCCTATGTCAAAATAAAAAATTAATAAGGGCTGGGTATGAGCTCAGTTTTATAGAGGTTCCCTAGGTTCGATTCCCAGTACCAAACGAACAAAAATACCAATTTAAGGCCGAAGAACCAAGTATTAGATTTCTAACAGCAGAACCATGTGGTTCTCCTAAGTTCTTCATTTTTTTTTTCTGAATGTTCTTTTCCACTCTTTTTTCCTCTTCTGTGCCTTTTCTCTCTTATCCCTTCTCCTCTGCCACATTTTCTCAATCTTCTAGCATGAACACCAGCCCCTTCCTGCCCTGTACCATGGCATTTTGCAGACAGTTCCTTGAGTAGCTGTTCTCTCTAGTTCTGGCGGGGTTTTAAGATGGAGGGCATAGTCCTTGGGAGCAAGGTAGCCCTCCTTCCCTTTAGAAATGAAATATCAGGCAAATTATCAAGACAGTGGAATTAGAAAATGAGTCGGGCCTGTTTTCATCACCACGTGGAAACCATTTTTCAAAAGAAGGGCACCAGTTAGGAAAAGTGAGAACGAGGAATTAACCTCTGCTGCCGACAGGCTCCTTGGGTTTGCCCTGCCCAGGTACCCGATGGGCCCACAGTGCAGACTGGCAATTCCAGGAGGGAGGGGTCAGGAGTGAGAGCCATGAAGAGTGGGGATGCAGCCATTCCCCGGGGTTCCTGGTTGGGGCAGGTTAATCAAGGACATAGGTCTTGGTCTTCCTCACTGATCACCTCCTCCAACCAGAGTGGGAGAAAGCCCAGCAGGAGAGAGCGCACTCTCTTGTAAGTCTGCCCTGGGGTTTCACTGCACCTGGGCTTTGATCTTGTTGGGGAATGTGGCTCCTCCTCTCCCCAAAGTGAAGCCATTCAGAATGATAATAGGTACTCCTCAGAATCGGAGAAGAGAGCTATCACCAGGCCAGGTCTGAAGTAGATGAGAGGAGAACCACTCCTTTCAATCCTACAGGCACTTGCTAAAGGATCAGGGAGGGGGGAACAGTGAAAGATGGATACAAAAAGGAATGTTTTAAGATGCCGGACCAGGACCTGGGCTGCCAAGATCAGTGTTGGTATTTGTGCAGCCCTCAGGAGAATTAGCGGGTGAGGCAGTTGGGTGACCTAGGCTTGGGGTTCCCTGTGACCTTCTAGACATGGGGGTCAATCCAGGAGGCACCTCACAGAACATCATGGTCATCTTGTGATGACCTCCCAACCAGGATGGTTTTACTGTAGTTTCTCAAGTTAAATACCCTCATAACCCACCAGTCCCATCATGGCTCCTTGACTACCTCTTTGACTTTTTCAGGAGTTAGTGGGAGTCTGAGAGAGAGGGTGAGGCAGCCTCTGTGATCCCCAGTAATTCTGTTCCAACTTCTGAGGTCATAATCCTAGCATGTGGACAATGCCGGAAGGAAGAAGGGAGGAAATAACAAGTCGACATATCCCGCCCAGGATTCTGATTGATACTGAAAGAGAATGAGGGCTTTTAAATGGGAAGAAAAGTATTCTTCTGCATATTTAGCATCCAAAGATGCTGTTCATCCACAAAGCATTCAGATAGTAAATTAATTATATTGTTAAGCTATACATCATTGTGTTTGGGGCTCACAGTAACTGCCATTTAGAAAGTATCTACTGTGAACTCAGCTCTTTATGCAGATTATCTCATTTAATTCTCACAACTTCCCCATGAAGAAGGCATTGCTGTTATCTCCAGTTTTGTAGATGAGGAAATGGAGACTCTGAAAGGTCAAACAATTTCTCTGAGCTCACAGCTAGCAGTCAGAGCTGGAAGTCTAAGCCAATTCTGATTTCACCACCCAGGGTTTTAACCATGATTATACAGCACTTTACAGTACACTTGGCAAGTGGAGACTGAGCTATATTTCAAAGAGATTTGAATTTTTACAATTATACTAGGTTGGTTGAACTATGTGAAACCACTGATGTTCCATCATTATCAACTTACAGAATAGCAATATCACATGCTGCAACCTACAAACACTGAGTGAATTTAACGAAGGTCATCCCAGTTAACGTGTCCTAAGATCCTAAAAATCGCATTCTTCCTACTACTCCACTCAATCTGGAAATAAATGTCTAATTTATTTCCAAAGTCTAAAGGTTGCCACTCTTTGGATCCTCACCATTTTGTGGGAGTGGGCAGAGGTGTTGTAACAAAGAGGGGGGTACCATTTATAAAGGGGACTTCAGAAGTCTTTAGCTCTTTAGATAAGGTTCTAGAGATCAGAGCCAATCGAGAATAAGAAAGGCTTCCAGACCAAGGGAGCACCTTATACAAAGTCATTTGTGGGTAGAAGAGCTATGCCTTTGAGGGATTGTTAGATAGTTGGACTTAGCTGGAGCATAAACTTTGGATTGGGGAGCAGTGGGAAGATTGTGGGAGTACATCACAAAATACATGGAAATGTTAGAGTTTGGGTTTATCCTTCTGGAATAGCATCTTGATATGTTAAGTACTGAAGTGACACAATCAGATTTGTGCTTAGGAGTCTTCTCTGATTAGAAGTGCACACTTAGAAGCAGGGTGACTAGAAATCCAAGCAAGATGTGACAAGGGCTTTCCTGATGTGGCAGAGGGGACAGTAGGCAGGGGTGGTTTAGGACTATTTAGGAGGTAGAATTGACAGCTCTTGGAGACTGATTGGTAGCAGGCATTCTACAAGTAATGAGTATGTTTGGAATCTACAAATAGATTCTCTACCACCAAATCTTAGAAAGACTTGTCACTTGGACCTCAGTTTGAATCTGGAAAATTCCCCCAACCACCATGAGTTGAAGGATTGGAACTTTTAGGAGGTGGGGCCTCATTGAAGGAAGTTCGGTCATTGTGAGTGGATCTATGAAGGGGATATTGGGACCCCAGGCCCTTCCTCTCTCATCTTGCTTTCTAGCTGCCATAGGTAAACAGGCCTCTTCTGCCACCATGATATACTGTGTCATGACAGACCCAAAGTTTTAGGCCAAGTGACTATGGACTGAAACCTTTGAAATTATGATCCCAAACAAACATTTCCTCTTTTTAAGTTGTATATCTCAGGTATTTTGTCACAGTGACAGAAGGTTGACTAACACAGAACCCCTCAAAAGAAGTAAGAATTCTATAAAGAAAGAGTGCCAGGTCACAAGGAGTTATAATTTCTTTTTAAGAAAGAAGAAGCAAGAAATCTTCTAGTCTGTGTTGTGATTAGCAGGTGAAGCCTTCTGGCTCTGGACAAGGCCAATATTCTGCACTATATACTGAACTGATTTGCTCTCTAGCTCCTATTTTCACTGATGACTGCCATGCTTTAAGGGTTGATAAATCCATCATGTTCCCTTCTTTTTTATTATTATCCCTGTTTTCTCACCAGGGAGACAAACCAATTAACCAATTTCATTTGTATAAAAATGTATAGAGTCTGAATTCTTAGTTTCTTAATGGAAAACATTTTTAAATATCCCTAAATCCTTAAGAGGAAAGGAAGGTTAGCATCTAAGCACTGGTTTGCTAGATGATATCAAATGCACAGGGGAAAAGAGGATGGTTCAAGAACAACTTGGGCAGGGTCTTGGTGCTTATTTGATGTCTGGAAGAGAAGGCAGGCCTAGCTTTGTGGAAACAGCCTGATTTCTTGCACTGTGCAACCCAGTTGCTCTGAGCCCTCTACCTTGATTAGTTGTCCTGATTCTATGCAAACTACTCGTAATCTTTTAGGTGGTGTATACACTATTGCAGCTTCCCCCAAGGATGTGGCAGGAGGGATGATGGATGGGTTGGTGCCTGTGACTGCCAATTAGGTGGAAAAACAATAGAAAAAGTCATTTTGTATATAAACAACAACAACAAAAATTTCTGGGGACATTTCTTGAGGTAACTGAAGTTGAGTCAAAACCCAGCCTCTTGAAAGAAACTCAGTCTGCTTATGGCATGAAATACATACACATACACACACAAATAGCCACAGCCCTTCCCTCTCAGAAAGTGAGCTTAAAAGATGCTGTAGTCATTTAGGTGTGTCCTTTGGCCAGGTTGGCAAAGAAAATTTCTGAAAAGTAGACAAAAAGTCAAACCCATTTCAAGTCTTGCCTCCACCCCTGCGTACAGGTCTATGTAGCCCATATGGATTTTCAGACATCTTGAAAATAGGAAGAAGGCTTTTAAATCAACTCTCTCAAGCAGCCTAGTGAAAGGTTTCCAAGGCTGGGAAGACAGATGCATTAATCAATAGCTTTCAAAGTAGCAAGGCTCCCAGTGATAATCAGGAAAGACATCTGTCAGCGATGGTGAACTGCTTGATGGGAGCAGAGAACAACAGCTACTGCCAAATTAAATCATTCCAAAAATCTCTGTGTTGGAAATGCCTCATGGTCCTTGTCCCTTGTGATTCAGATGTCTCAAAAATGATACAATTTAACTGCTATTTTCAAATTTCACTTTGTGAGCTTTGTTTTGCTCTGTTCTTCTGTTTCCTGGTATCTGTTTCTGGGGTTGTTTGCCACAGAGTCAGGAGCTCCTCAGATGAGGTCAATTGTTGACTTGGTCAAGCACTAGCCTTCACTGGAGGCTGAATGTTGAGCCATTGCATTTAATTCAAGATGGAACAACTGGGTTGAGTGAGGTTGAGGGACTGCCTTTGGCTCTAGGATCCTCAACATTGCCCTTTGTGTGTTTTGTAAGTACACTTAGGGTCACAGGGTCTTCAGAAGCACAGACACCCCCCCCATGCCAACATCCTACAGGATGAGTAAGTTAGAATGTGGAGAATATGGTCTTGGTCTATTTTTCCCCCCAGGGTCCTGCATTCCCCTTAGAGAACGACTAATGCCTTAGGAAGGAAGGTTTATTCTGATACAAATATATGGCATTCTTATGGCCCCAAAGAGAATTATTGTCTTCAGCCTTTTCTGTGTTAGGATCCTTTCAAGCTCTAGAGATAGAGATAGACCTGAAGTCATCTGGAATGTATTTCTCCCCCCTCAAAATGATGGAATAAGGGATTATGGAGTATAGACACAAACCTATTTCAAGGACAAAGTAGGCTAAAACAGCTGTCTATTGAACTAGAAAAACAGAAATAGAAGTGATTCCATGAGGAATTGCTTTCTGAGTTACAAACAACTGCTGTATAAACAATTCAGAACCCACCTAATTTGAAAATTAAAAGATACCCTTACTGGCAGCTAGCAGACACTTATAATAGGTGGTATTAAGCTTCGTGACAGAGACTGTGAGTTGTCTTCCTAATTTCATAGTGATCTAGAGTAAGCCAAGCACCTGACCTTTTCAAGTAAAGATTCCCTTTGTGACCTTGCCACTTGGTGTGGCAGAAGTCTAACTTGCCAAGATGATGGCATTAGTATTACCTGATGGAGTATATGTGTGGTATGTGTTAGGGGGACTTGGCTGTGGGAGTCCTTTGCTTTTTCTGTCTTTTCCCTTGTTTCGTCTGCTGCTTGGAGTATACATATGCCATCTTGGCCCACGGGGTCAAGGCCATCTATGGAAGGGCAGTCAGACAGAAGAAGGTTGGGCTCTTGGCACCATGAGTCCTCCAGTCTTGAATACCTTTTCTGGATATTGGCTTAAAAACAATTACCTACATTCTGCTGAAGCTACTGTCATTTGGGACTATCACTCACTGATGAACCTAATTCTAATGAATTGACATATTATTATTATAACTTAATAGTGACACTTATTTCTAGTATTTTGTTTAATATTTCTAGTATTTTATTAACTCAGAACCTAGATTAAGCTATTTTTGTAAATTAGCCTTCCTAAGATGCTTGAGAGTGGACCTCTCTATTTAGTCAAAGGAGTTCAGTTAGTGAGGTCTTTGATTGGCAGGCAGCTCTAACACCTATTTCTGTTATTAGTTGCTTCCAGCTGCTGGGAAGCCTAGAAGGAACCGATCAATTTGGCAAGGAGATGGATTCGTTTGAATCCAACCTCAAAGTCGGTGTTAATAAAAATATGAAGACTTGATTATTTTTCCCTACGGAGCTTTTAAAATATGAAAGTAACTGAGGGACTGGTCTGGCAGAAAGTACGATGTAATTACCAGAGTTAGCGACTAGAGCAGAAAAACAGCTTTAAAATATTCTACATGCATCAGATAGCTATTTTGGGGCTGACCCGTCTAGGATGGACTCACATATCTGGCGGCTGGCTGGCTGTCAGCGGAGTCAGTGGGTGGCCAAGCCACGTGCCTTTCATTATCCAGCAGGCTAGCCCAGGCTTGTTTATATAGTGGTGGCATGGTTCCAAGAGAGAAATATGCAGGATCTCCAGAGGCCTAAGCTCAGAACCAGCACAGCATCCCTTCTCACATTCTATGCCAAATAGACTCATAGAAGGAACCAGAGTTGCATTGCAAGGGGTGTGGATACAGGTGAGGTGAAGACTGCAGCCATCTTGATAACCAGTCTAACACTGTGAACCTTGTATAAAACTCTTTGACAATGCTGATTAAAGAGGACAGGAGACTGACTCCCAAGAAGGCAGATCCATTCCTCCATGGATTAATGAAGAGAGTGGAGTAGTTGTGATTTCTTAGTTGATAATTAAGATATTATAGCTTTAATTCTCATGTACTGTTCCAAATCACTTCGATTGTTTTGTAACTCAGTTTCTAATTTACTCTTCTTTTACCCCAAACCATACCAGCCATGGCAGTCATGCCAATTAAGAGATGTATGCAACAGGGGCTGGGGAAGTAGCTCAGTGGTAGAGTGCTTGTCCTGGGTTCAATCTCTAACAGTGCAATCAATCAATCAATCAATCAATCAATTTCTTTTTTAAAAGGAGGAGATGGATCCAACAGTAGAAGTGGTAATTAGTTTTTGCTTTTTAACTCCACTACTC
The DNA here is from genome assembly GCF_964194105.1 of Spermophilus citellus. Taxonomy (NCBI): domain Eukaryota; kingdom Metazoa; phylum Chordata; class Mammalia; order Rodentia; family Sciuridae; genus Spermophilus; species Spermophilus citellus. Next base: position 175,595,113 of record NC_138184.1, on the reverse strand, counting down.
ATTAAACAGAAATTTGTGAAATTCTAGGCTCTCTGCTAGTAACAATGTAAAATAAGTAGACTGCTTGAAACCCTCATGGAGTCATGGATGGGAGGGAATGTGGGAGGGAGGGAGGACTTAGAGTGAGTAATATGTTGTGGTAGATGCAGACAACGAATGCACATACTAGGGACAAAATGACACAGGAAGTTTCTCATAGTCAGCTGAGACAGGAACTCTCTCTCTCTCTCTCTCTCTCTCTCTCTCTCTCTCTCTTATATATATATATATATATATATATATATATATATATATATACACACCAATGGCCAACAAATACATGAAAAAATGCTCAATATCATCAGGAAATGCAAATCAAAACTACAACAAGATATTATATCACCTCAATTAGAATGACTATTATCAAAAAGACAAAAATAATACATGCTGGTAAGGATATGGAGAAAAAGGAATTCCATAACATTATTTATAGAAATGGAATTTAATATAGCCATTATGGAGAAGAATATGGGAAGTTCTTGAAAAAACTTATTATTATAAGACCATCGCCTACTTTGATGACTTGAAGTGTTTCCCCTGTGCTTTGGTATAGTAGTTTTATGGTTTCAGTTCTGCATCTAGGTCTTTTATCCTTTGAGAGTTGATTTTTTTGTCAAGGGTAAGAGGAGTAGCATTTCAAACTTCTGTATATCCAGTTTTTCTAGCACTATTTACTGAAGAGCCTATCCTTTCTCCAATGTATGTTTTTGGCACCTTTGTCAGGAATCAGTTGGCTGCAGATACGAGTGTTTATTTCCGAGCCTCCTATTCTGTTTCATTGGTCTAGGTCTCTGTTTTTATGCCAGTACCACTCTACTTTGATTAATAGAGCTCTGTGGTATGTCTTGAAATCAGGTACTGCAATACCTCCAGCTTTGTTCTTTTCATTCAAAATTTCTTTGTCTATGTGAGGTCTTTTGTGCTTCCATATGAACTGTAGGGTTATATTATCTGGTTCTGTGAATATGTCATTGGTATTTTTATTGATTACATTGACTCTGTAAACCATTTTGGGTAGGATGAATATTTTAACAATTTTAATTATTTCAATCAATGGGCATATTTTTGATCTTCAATTTTCTTATTCATCAGTGATTTTATAATTTTCACTATAGAGGTCTCTCATGTTCTTGATTACATTTTTTCCAGATATTTTATTATTGTTTTGTAGCTATTGAGAATGGGATTGCTTTCATGATTTTTTTGGCAAGTTTATTATGATGTATGAAAATGCTGATTTGTATATTAATTTTGTGTTCAACTTTATTGAATTCATTTTTCAGTTTAATAGTCTTTTGCTAGAGCCTGTTTTTTCCCCTATATATAGAATCATATACTTTGCAAATGGGAATAATTTATATTCCTCCCTTACTATTGGTATTCCTTTTATTTCTTTCTCTTGCATAATTGCTCTGGCTAACACTCCCAGTGCTGTGCAGATCTTAGAAAACACAGTTTCAGCTTTCCCCCTATTCAATATGATATTGGCTGTGGATTTATCAAGTACATCCTCTACTATGTTGAGGTATGATCTGTCTATATTTAATTTATTCAGGTTCTTATTATGAAATGATATTAAATTTTCTCAAATGTTTTTTTCCGTATCTATTCAGATGATTTTATTATTTTAATCTTTCATTCTACTGAAGAGAGATAGATCTTTCATTCTATTGATGTTGCCAAGGCTGGTCTCAAACTTGCAGTTGTGCTTCCTTGGCCTCCTGAGGAGCTGGGATTGTAGGAGCATGCCACCATGCCCAGCATGGTGGATGATCTTTATGATGTGCTATTGAATTTGGTTTGCTAGTATCGGTGTGTGTGTGTGTGTGTGTGTGTGTGTGTAATGTTGGGGATTGAACCCAGGACCTTGAGCACATTAAGTAAGTGAACTACCACTAACCTACAGCCCTAGCCCTGATTTGTTAGTATTTTTGTTGAGAGTTTTTGCATGTATGTTCATCAGGGATATCGGTCTATAGGTTCTCTTTTGTTTGTGTGATTTCTTTCCTTGTCTGATCTTGATATGAAGGTAATGCTGGCCTCATAGATTGAGTTTGAAAGGGTTCCATTTCTTTCAATTCTTTGGAAGAGTTTGAGAAGAATTGATATAAGTTCTTCTTTAAGATTTTGGTAAAATTTAGCAATGAAGTAACATAATCAGCCCTGGACTTTTGGGAGACTTTTTATTACTAATTCAATATTGTTACTTGTTATTAGGTCAGGTTTTCTATGTCCTCATGGATCAATTTTGGTAGATTATATACGCACAGAAATGTATCTATTTCTTCTAGGTTTTTCAATTTGTTAACATACAATTCATAATGGTCCCTTGTGATCCTTTGTGTCCCTGTATTATCAGTTGTACTATTTCCTTTTTCATCTTTTTTCTTGGTTAGTCTATTTAAAGGTTTGTCAATTTTTGTTTATTTTTTTAAAAAACCCAAGTCTTGCCTGGGAGTGGTGGTAAATCTGGGCTGGGAGTGGTGGTACACACCTGTAATTCCAGTTATTCAGAAAGTTCAGGCAGGAACATTGTAAGTCAAAGGCCAGGCTAGGCAACTTACCTATGCACTGTCTCAAAATAAAAAGCTCTCATCATAGTTCTTTGGTAGGGCACCTGTCCAGCATATGCAAGGCCCTGGATTCAGTCTCCAGTGATGTGAAAAGAAATGAGCTCTTCATTTCACTGATTTTTTTGTAATGCCTTTGTCCATATTTTGTTTATTTCTATTCTTATCTTCATTTTTTCCTTCTATGAATTTGGGATTTGGTTTGTTCATCTTTTTCCAGATTCTTGAGATGCATTGTTAGATTGCTTATTGGAAATCTTCCTATTGTTTAATGTAGGCTCTTGTTATAAGTTTCCTCTGTAGTACTGCTTTGGCTATATTCCATACAGTTTGATATAGCTCTAGTTAAATTTTAGTTTCAAGAAATATAAAAACTTTCTTTCCTTTTGATTTCTTCAACAATCTACTGTTCATTTAAAGTCTGTTGCTTATTGTCCATGCATTTGTATACTTTCTAAAATTTATTTGTTGATTTTTTTTTTAAAAATTTGTTTTAAATTGTCAGTGGACCTTTATTTTATTAATTTATTTATATGTGGTTCTGAGAATCAAACCCAGTGCCTCACACATGCTAGGCAAGTGTTCTACCTCTGAGCCACAACCCTAGCCCCTGATTTCTAGATTTATTCCACTGTGATCAATAAAGATACATGACATGATTCCAACTTCTTAAAATTTGTCAAGACTTGTTTTGTGACCTAATAGATGTTCTATTCTAGAGAATGTTCCCCATGTTAATGAAAAGAATGTCAATTCTATAGCTGTCACATGAAATGCTCTATAAATGTCTATTAGGTCTATAGTATTATTTGAAACTGTTTTCTTCATTGGTATTTTTCATCTGGATGATATGTTCACAGATGAAAGTGAAGTGTTGAAATCCCCCAATGATTATTGTTTTGGAGCCTATTTCTCCCTGATATAGTTGTGTTTGCTTTCTAAACTCAGGTGCCTCATCATTAGGTGTGTATGTATTTACAAACATTACATTCTGTTCAGTTGATGCCTTGGTCACTGTAGACTGTATCTCTTTGTACAGTGTTTGTCTTAAAGTCTATTTTGTCTAATCCAAGTACAGTTACTCATGCTTGTTTTTGGCTTCCAGTTGCATGGACTATCTTTTCCCACCCCACACTTCCAGTCTTATATCTTTATTGGTTGAGTTTCTTTAAAGTATACTGTTGGGTCTTTTTTTTTTAATCCATTCAACCAGTGTACATCTTTTAATTGCAGAATTTAGTTTGTTTATATTCAAGGTTATTACTAATAGGTAAGGATGTCATTTTGTTGCTTTTCTTCTAATTGTTTTGGATAGTTTTTGTTCCCCCTCTCATGTTCATGTTCGTGGTTTGGTGGGTTACTGAAGTGATAAGTTTTGATTCTTTTTTATTTATCTCTTGTGTAGCTGTTCCTTTAGTGGGTTTTATAGTTTTACATGTTTTTGTGATCACATTTATCTTTATTTTGCTTGTGATGTGGGATTCCCTTAAGCATCTTTTGTAAGGCTGGTATGGTATTGATGAATGATCTCAATGTTTGCTTATGTTGGAAGGTCTTTATTTTTTAACTTCTGAAGGATAGATGGCTTTGTTTGATACGGTATTCTTGGTTAGCAGATTTTTTTTCTTTCAGGACTAAGAATATGGAATTCCATTCCCTCCTGGCCTGTAATGTTTCCACTAAGAAATACCGTGTTAGTCTAATAGGGCTACTCTTATATGTGATTGTGTTTTCTCTTCAGGTTTTTAGAAGTCCGTCTTTGTCTTGGACATTTTATAGTTTGACTATAATATGCTGTGGTGATAATCCTTTCTGGTCATATCCATTTGAGATCTCATAGCTGTTTATACCTGGATGTCCATATCTTTCCCAAGATTAGGGAAATTGTCAGCTATTTTATCACTAAATAGGTTTTCTATATCCTTCCCCTTTTCTTCATCTTCAAGCACTCACCACATGAGAATATTATTTATTTAATGGTATTCCAAAGGTCTCAGAGGTTCTCTTCATTCTTGACTTAAAATTTATTTTTTTGCCTGACTATATTTCTAAAGATCTGATTTCAAATTTGTAATATCATTTCTCCTATTTCATCTAGTCTTTTTTTAAGGCTTTCAAACACATTTCTTTTCTTTCTTTGTTTTTCCTTCCCCCCTCTCTCTCTCTTGATGAAATTCAATTCCCAAAAAATTATTGTAGGTTTTGGTGATAAGAAATGACAAAAACTTCAAATGACAAAAACTTCAAATCTCTTCACTTCTCTGAATTAGAACCAGGGCACTCTACCACTGAGCTACATCTTAGTGTCACTTTGCTACACATCATTGGCTTTGGTTTTGGTTGGGTACCATAGTATAGCTTTCTTAGCTATAATTGATGGGTTTGTGGTGCAGTGTGTGTAGCAATGGGGTCAGAGAACCAATGGGGTCAGAGAACCATTCTGTCTCTAGGGGCCATATGAGGGAGGAACTTCTCTAGCAGCCCATCTACATTCCAGTATGAATAAGGATGATAGCATTTACAGTACTGGTCATTGTTCCACAATGTAATAAACATTCGATAAATCTATCGACTTGATCCAATGACCTGTAAGGCTCATATTTCCCAAGGTGAAATAAATCCCTCCAAACCTGTTCAAGCCAACCTTTTTTAGATACTTGGGACATGTGATAAGAGCTCATGAACTGATACACTATTCCCAATACACTATTCCTATTAGAGTAAGAAATCAAAGAAGATATACTTCTGGACTATCTGAACTTTTTGGAGGCTTTCCTTGAGATAACCGTCAAGAAAGACAGTCTTTAAAATTTGAAATGATTAGCAGGATTGTACCATATATTTGAGCAGTATATAACCCATGAAAACATACATGTAGTGAAAAGCAAAGGAAGACTATAGAGTTGAGCAAAGGGGCCAAGAAGAGAGAGGAGAGGAAGAAATGGGGAAATATTGGGGAAAATATTGATAAAACTTTATTGTTATATTGTGTGCATGTATGGACATAACAATAAATCCGTTATATGTAATTATAATACATCAGTAAAAATATAGAAAACACTCACATGATCATTTTAATAGATTCAGAAAAAGCATTTGTTGAAATTCAATTCCCCAAAAAATTATTGTAGGTTTTGGCGATAAGAAATGACAGAAACTTCAAATCCAAAAATATTTATGTAGAGGGAATCATCTCATTTCTGGTGTTCCTCATTTCTTTATGGTAGATCCATATTTCCATGTAATATTGTTGTCCATCTGCATGAAGGACAATCTATTTATATCACTTCTTGTAGAGTGGATATGTTGATGATACATTTTTTTCAACATTATATGTCTGAAAATATCTATTCTTTGTTTTAGAAAGATATTATCATAGGATATAGAATTATAGGTTGATATATATTTTTTTTACCCCAGTAACTTAAAGATGTTATTCCACTGTTATTTACCCTGTATTGATTCCTATGAGAACTCTCACATCTTTATGTTTTGATTCTGGCTGGTTTAAAATTTTTCTCTTTATCAATGTTTTTGAGCAATTTGATTTTGATATACTTTGGTGTAATCTCCTTCATGTTTTTTATACTAGATTTTTCTTGAGATTCTTGGATCTATGGGTTTATAATTTTCATCAAATTTGGAAAACTTTAGTCATTATTTATTCAAATATTTTTCTGTTCTCTCCCTCTTTTGGGGTTGTTGTTATCCAATTATATGTATGCTAGAACATTTGAAGTTGTCTTATAATTCACTGATATTTTTTCAGTTTATTTCTCTGTATGTTTCATTTTGAATAATTTCTCTTGCTGTGTCTTCAAACTCATTTCTCTTTTCTTTTGCAATATGTCATTAATCTCATCAAGTGTATTTTTATCTTACTTATTTTATTTTTCTTCTCAATTTGGGTCTGTTTTGGATGTCTCTATTTAACATGTCCAACCTCTCCTCTAGCTTTTAAGCACATGGAATATGGGGACAATAGATATTTTAATGTCCTTTATTCTAAAATTTATGACCATTCTGGCTCAGTTTTGATTGATTGGCTTTTCTCAGATTTTTTTTTTTTTTTTTAGCAGACACTGAATTTTACCTTCTTATGTTGCTGGATATTTTTGTATTCTTATAAGAATCTATCCTTGTTCTGGGATCAAAGTTATTGGGAAACAGTTCTTACAGTGTCCCCCCACCCCCTCTGGTACTGGTACTCATTGAGCTACATCCCAGCCCTTTTGTTTCTATTATTATTTTAAAATTTTTTTAAGAAACAGTTGGCTGTTACCCAGACTGACTTTAATTTTGTGATCGTCCTGCCTCAGCCTCCCAGTGCCACCATAACTGTCTCCACTTTTTAAGGTGGGACCAAAGTAGCATTTGGCCTACAGCTGATTATTTCCTGTTAACGAGTCAAAACTTGTTAAGGGCTCTACCCAGTGGTCCACGTATTTTGAGACTTTCCACTCCTGGTTTCAGGTGGTTCTTTCCCCAGCTTCAGACACCTTTCTCACATGCATGCGAGTGGCCCACTAAAGACTCCTGGCGATCTCTTGCAACCTTGTCCTCTGTGGTCCTCTGTCTTGCAGACTCTCTCTGACTTCCTTGACTCAGCTTTATCTTTTCAACTCAGGGAGTCTACTGGGATCCACCCGGACTCCCTCTTCCTATGCCATGGCCTGTAAACTCAAGGAGTAAGGAGGGGCATTTGTAGGACTCTCCTGTTTTGCCCCTCTCTTTAGGTCACCGACTTTACTTGCCTGTTGCCCAATGCTGGGAAAATGACTGCTTTTCATATTTTGCCTGGTTTCTTATTTGTTTCCTGTTGGGGAGGAGATGGTGAATCTGGTCTGTGTTCCATGCTATTCAGAAGACAGAAATTTCTGTTGTAACATTTTGAAACCTGGTTTATACTCCCTGCTTACTCTTTTGGGGGTCTTCATTTCCTTATTTTAAAAATAAAAGGATTGAGCCAGAAGCAAGACTTAAAGCATTCTAGTTCTAAAATTCTTTGAGTACATGACATCATCACACTCCAGACTTCCTAAATCACATTGACTCAAATTGCTTCAGTGAATGTGGAGAAGGTTGCGACCCTGTTTCTCTTGCCTTCATTCATCTATTCAGTGATTAGAAAGTATTTAATGAGCACCTACTAGTGTCAGGCACTATGCCAGGCAGTGGGGTACAGGGATGAATAGCTAAGCCAGGAAAACACATTCTGGTGCATGTTTACTGAGCACTTATTAGAGGCCTCTGCTGGCATCTCACCCACATTATCTCATTTAATCCTCACAACAGTTCTGTGAAGTAGAAACCATCATTATACAGATAAGGAAACAGATCACAGAACCGCTGAACGCTGAAGCAGGGACCTGAACCCAGACAGCCTGGCTGAAGATCTCCCCCTTTCCTCTCTTGGTGAAAGACTCTAAATGGGGGCCAGCTTGTGGGTGTATTTGCTTTGGCTCACACCAATGTTTCACAAAAATTTACATTTGAATTTCCTAAAACTCTCCAACACAGGCACCACTATTTCCTCCCCTTTCAAGCCCAATCTGCTCTTTCATTTATCTGTTTGGCCCCAGAAGGTGTTTGGATTTGGGTTTCTGTTCAGTCCTAATCTGCCTTCCTCTTAGGGTAACTCTGTACATCCACTTTGTATCTCAGCTGCATTAAACATACTTCAGGTAACTTCTTTATCAGGACCCCCCACACACACACACATTTTTACTCCTTCCTTCCCATTCCTCTTTAATTTCCTACCAGGTTTTTTCAGTTTTTCTCAGTTCTCACTCTTGTTTTTGATCCCTCTTCCCATTGGCTGTGACTGTGGCTGATAGCTCCCGAGATCCTTGCAATGATGACTTCGCATTAAGAACAAGGAAGGATGTGAAAATGAACATCAGAAAAGAAACAAACTCCCTAAACGTTAAAACCCTGGAAATCTCATTTACTTCTTCAGATCTCTAATAAAACTAAACAAACAAAATAACTGAAGCTACAGCTTTGTGAGACTCTCTGCTCAATTAAAATGGCATTAAGGAGAAACACAAAATTTTGATGCATTTGTGTGCTAAAGTTTGGGTCTGGAGTGTCACGCAACTTTCCATGTGGTAAAGGCTTGGTCTCCAGCTTGACACTATTGGGAGGTGGTGGGAATTTTAAGAGGTGGGGGCCTCTAGAGGCTTGGTCACTGCAATTGTGCCCTTGAAGGAACCCTGGGACTCTGTCATTTCCTCTCTCTTTTTTTGTGCCTATCTATGAGGTGAATGGCTTTGAGTTGCCAAATGTTCCACCATGATGTGCTGTCACAGGCCCAAAGCAATGGGGCTTATCAGTCATGGACTGAAATCTCCAAAGCTGGAAGCCAACATATACTTTTCTTTATGAGTTTATAAGTCGTTTAAAAAAATACAACTTATGAAGAGTTTATATAGTAACAGAAAGCCGACTGACATATCTTGCTGTTTTATTTTAACCATAGTGTCTTTCGACTTGCCTGGGAGGCAAACCATAGTTTTCAGTGTTGTTTTTATGAAAAAAAGAATGCATTTCACATTCAAATTTACTGACAAATACAATTTTGAAATAATCCATTTTTAAGTTTTTTTGGGCAGAGTATTTCAGAATTTGAATCTTCTTTCTGACTGAACTATGAATTCATTGACACTTCCCATTGGATTTTCTTGAATCTCTATGAAATATACAAATAAAGATATACCAATTAGAAATTATTTTTGCTTTTATACCCCTCTTTCCTTCTGCTATTCCTGTAACCGGAGTCTCATGGAGGTCAACATGCCAAGTAGTAAATGATGACTCTATTTCTGAGCCATTCTGTTCAAATTTTTTAAAAAAATACTTGCTACTTATTTTAGATAAACAATAGGAAACAAGATCAATTTCTACGACTGCCAGTGTTTAAAAAAATTATTGAAGTAGCCACTAACCACTAACCACTAACCAGGTGTGGCCATTGGGCACTTCAAATGTGGCTAGTCCAAATTGAGATGTGCCATGAATTAAAATAAATACTCGGATAGAAAAACTTAATACAAAAAAGAGAATGTAATATATATATGCATAAGAATGAAATTAGAAAACATAGTGGAAAGCTCCATGGTATTTGGTTAAATTCTTTTGGATGTGACCTTAAAGGCACAGGCAACAAAAGCAAAACAGACAGATGGGATTACATCAGACTAAGAAGCTTCAGCACCACCAAGGAAACAATGGACGCAGAGAAGAGACAACCTATGGAATGGGTGAAAATACTTGCACACCATACATCTGATAAGGGGCAAGTATCCGAATTATATAACTCAACAGTAAGGAAACAACTTGTTTGAACAATGGGCAAAGATTGAAATAGACAGTTCTCACGAAGAAAAATTGCTCCCTACCACAAATCATTAGGAAAATGCAAATTAAAACTATAATGAGATATCACTTCACACTTGTTGGGATGGCTAATAAAAAGTGCTGGCGAGGATGTGGAGAAAGGAAGCCCTTGCATACTGTCAGTGGAAATGTAAATTAGCACATCATTGTGGAAAGCAGTATGGGGGTTCCAGCAACCCCACTTCTGAGTATATATCCAAAGGATATAAATATGTTAAATAGAGATCTGCATCCCCTTGTTAATTACAGGCTAGTCACAATAGCAAAAATATGAAATCAACCTAAGTGACTATCAGTGGATTAACAGATTAGGAAAATGGGGGTATATATAAATCAATGGAATGCGATTCAGTCTTTAAAAAGAGAATTTTGTCATTTGTGACACAAATGAAGCTGAAGTAAAAGACAAATACTTCATTAGGATTCATCCCTGGGATGCAAGGCTGGTTCAATATATGGAAATCAATAAATGTTATTCACCACATCAATAGACTTAAAGATAAGAACCATATGATCGTCTCGATAGATGCAGAAAAAGCATTCGACAAAGTACAGCATCCCTTTATGTTCAAAACACTAGAAAAACTGGGGATAACAGGAACTTACCTTGACATTGTAAAAGCTATCTATGCTAAGCCTCAGGCTAGCACCATTCTGAATGGAGAAAAGTTAAAGGCATTCCCTCTAAAATCTGGAACAAGACAGGGATGCCCCCTATCACCACTTCTATTCAATATAGTTCTCGAAACACTGGCCAGAGCAATTAGACAGACTAAAGAAATTAAAGGCATAAAGATAGGAAAAGAAGAACTTAAATTATCACTATTTGCAGATGATATGATTTTATACCTAGAAGACCCAAAAGGTTCTACAAAGAAACTACTAGAGCTAATAAATGAATTCAGCAAAGTGGCAGGATATAAAATCAACACACATAAATCAAAGGCATTCCTGTATATCAGCGACAAATCTTCCGAAATGGAAATGAGGACAACCACCCCATTCACAATATCCTCAAAAAAATAAAATAAATAAAATACTTGGGAATCAACCTAACAAAAGAGGTGAAAGAGTTATACAATGAAAAATACAGAACCCTAAAGAGAGAAATAGAAGATCTTAGAAGATGGAAAAATATATCCTGTTCATGGATAGGCAGAACTAACATCATCAAAATGGCAATATTACCAAAAGTTCTCTATAGGTTTAATGCAAAGCCAATCAAAATCCCAAAGGCATTTCTTGTAGAAATAGATAAAGCAATCATGAAATTCATCTGGAAAAATAAAAGACCCAGAATAGCAAAAGCAATTCTAAGCAGGAAGTGTGAATCTGGAGTTATAGCGATACTAGATTTCAAACTATATTACAGAGCAATAGTGACAAAAAAAGCATGGTACTGGTACCAAAACATGCGGGTGGACCAATAGTACAGAATAGAGGATACAGAGACCAATCCACAAAATTACAACTATCTTATATTTGACAAAGTTGCTAAAAACATGCAATGGAGAAAGGATAGCATCTTCAACAAATGGTGCTGGGAAAACTGGAAATCTATATGCAACAAAATGAATCTGAATCCCTTTCTCTCGCCATGCACAAAAATTAACTCAAAATGGATCAAGGAGCTTGATATTAAAACAGACTCTGCGTCTGAAGAAGAAAAAGTTGGTTCTAATCTACATATTGTGGGGTCAGGCTCCAAATTCCTTAATAGGACACCCATAGCACAAGAGTTAAAAACAAGAATCAACAAACGGGACTTACTTAAACTAAAAAGTTTTTTCTCAGCAAGAGAAACAATAAGAGAGGTAAATAGGGAGCCTACATCCTGGGAACAAATTTTTACTCCTCACACTTCAGATAGAGCCCTAATATCCAGAGTATACAAAGAACTCAAAAAAATAAACAATAAGGAAACAAATAAACCAATCAACAAATGGGCCAAGGACCTGAACAGACACTTCTCAGAGGAGGACATACAATCAATCAACAAGCACATGAAAAAACGCTCACCATCTCTAGCAGTCAGAGAAATGCAAATTAAAACCACCCTAAGATACCATCTCACTCCAGTAAGATTGGCAGCCATTAGGAAGTCAAACAACAACTAGTGCTGGCGAGGATGTGGGGAAAAGGGTACACTTGTACATTGCTGGTGGGACTGCAAATTGCTGCGGCCAATTTGGAAAGCAGTATGGAGATTCCTCGGAAAGCTGGGAATAGAACCACCATTCGACCCAGCTATTCCCCTTCTTGGACTATTCCCCAAAGACCTTAAAAGAGCATATTATAGGGATACAGCTACATCGATGTTCATAGCAGCACAATTCACAATAGCTAGACTGTGGAACCAAGCTAGATGCCCTTCAAAAGATGAGTGGATTAAAAAATGTGGCATTTATACACAACGGAGTATTACTCAGCACTAAAAAATGAGAAAATCATGGCATTTGCAGGGAAATGGATGGCATTAGAGCAGATTATGCTAAGTGAAGCTAGCCAATCTCTAAAAAACAAATGCCAAATGTCTTCTTTGATATAAGGAGGGCAACTAAGAACAGAGCAGGGAGGAAGAGCATGAGAAGAAGATTAACATTAAACAGGGAGGAGAGGTAGGAGGGAGAGGGAGAGAGAAGGGAAATTGCATGGAAATGGAAGGAGACCCTCATTGTTATACAAAATTACATATAAGAGGATGTGAGGGGAAAGGGAAAAAAAACAAAGTGAGAAATTAATTACAGTAGATGGAGTAGAGAGAGAAGATAGGAGGGGAGGGGATGGGGGATAGTAGAGGATAGGAAAGGCAGCAGAATACAACAGTCACTAGTATGGCAGTATGTAAAAACGTGGATGTGTAACCCATGTGATTCTGCAATCTGTATATGGGGTAAAAATGGGAGTTCATAATCCACTTGAATCAAATGTATGAAATATGTCAAGAGCTTTGTAATGTTTTGAACAACTAATAATAAAAAAAGACAAATACTTCATGATCTCCCTTATATTTGGAATCTTAAAAAAAACTCATACTAGTAGAGAGTAGTAGGGCAATTACTACAATTACTACCTGGGCAGTGTGGGTTTAGGGAGACATTGGTCAAAGTAACAGAATTTCAATCATATAGGAAGATTAAAAAAGGAACATAAACTTTTACACTAAACTGTGTATTGCAATTGCAAGAGAAGGCAAGAAGGCACATTGATCATTAAGTTCCTTTTTTTTCTTTCTCAACTTTCCTGTTCTAAGTCCACAAAATAGTTAAGAGATTGTTTATTTTTAGAAATGCATACTATTATTTCTTCTTTATTAGGAGGAAAGAAAACCAATGATGTACATTTAAACTATCAGTATCCAGAACTTGGGATGTGTTTGAAAGTAAGGGAGATTCAAAGGCACAGGGGAAAATGATGGAATACTTCCCATTCCTTGCTGTTTATAGAAAAGCAAAAGTTGTTAGCTGATTGGTCAATATAACATTTTATCAGTTGCTTTAATAAATAACAGTGTCTCTGGTGTTCAAGGCCCTCTCTCTGGGTCATTAGACCTTTCTATCACTGCATCTATATGACAAGTTCAGGTGCCAAGGTCAGAGTTCTTCAATCCTCGTTGGGTGTGTCTGTCTTACCAGAGGCAGGTGAGCCTTTTACGTCTGCTGATGCTGTCCCCGCAAGTTAAAGTTCCTAAGTTGGCATTTCTTCCATTCTGAGAGAATTTTTACCATAGAGAAAGCAAGAGAGGTAACCAGAAAGAATGCTGGGAATTATTCTTTTTTTAATTTTAGTGTTTTTAATTGATTTCATTTTTTAAATACATGACAGTGAAATGCATTACAATTCTTATTACACATAGAAAGCACAATTTTTCATATCTTTGTATATAAAGTATGTTCAACGTTCATACCAATTCATGTTTTCATACATGTACTTTGGATAATAATGTCCATCACATTCCACCATCATTGCTAACCCCCTGCCCCCTCTCTTCCCCTCCCACCCCTCTGCCCTATCTAGAGTTCATCTATTCCTCCCATGCTCCCACTCCCTACCCCACAATGAGTCAGTCACCTTATATCAGAGAAAACCTCAGCATTTGTTTTTTGGGGATTGGCTAACTTCACTTAGTATTATCTTAAAAGTAGGCCCTAGTCTTTATCATGTGGAATTAGACCCCAACTTCCTTAATAAGACTCCTATAGCGCAAGAAATAAAACCAAGAATCAATAAATGGGATGGACTCAAACTAAAAAGTTTCTTCTCAGCAAAAGAAACAATTTGTGAGGTGAATAGAGAGCCTACATCTTGGGAGCAAATTTCTACCCCTCACACATCATATAGAGCACCAATCTCTAGGGTATATAAAGAACTCAAAAAGCTAAGCACCAAAAACAAATAACCCAATCAATAAATGGGCCAAGGCTATGAACAGATATTTCTCAGAAGAAGATATACAATCAATAAACAAATATATGAAAAAATGTTCATCATCTCCAGCAAGTAGAGAAATACAAATCAAAAATACTCTAAGATACCATCTCACTCCAGTCAGAATGGCAGCTATTATGAAGACAGACAACAATAAGTGTTGGCGAGGATATGGGAGAAAAGGCACACTCATACATTGCTGGTGGGACTGCAAATTGGTGCAGCCAATATGGAAAGCAGCATGAAGATTCCTTGGAAAACTTGGAATGAACCCACCATTTGACCCAGCTATCCCTCTCTCCCTCTCCTTGATCTATACCCAAAGGACTTAAAAACAGCATACTACAGGGACACAGCCACATCAATGTTTATAGCAGCACAATTCACATTAGCTGGGAATTATTGTTATCCCTAACCAGACAGAATAATCACTACAATAGCCAAACCCAAATTATATGATACTGACAAGGCCATAAGCCACTACTAATCAATCATAGAACCTGAGATCTAGAGTAGAAATAGACCTTGGAGACAGTGCAAGGCCTCTTGATTTTCCAGAAAGGGAGACCAAATGACATCAACCAACATATCCACAGTCTTACCATTGGTTACTATCAGAGTCAAAGGCTGCAGTCTTCTTCTTAGACCCAGCCTGTGTTCTTGCTATCTGGTTAAAGCTTGAATGACAACCATGGCTCTTCCAGGGGTCACTAGTGTAGCAGCAACAAGCAAATCCAGTCTGGTGGTGAACAATCAGAAAGAGTAGGGCTGCCAGGGGCAGTGCCTGCCCTTGCCTAAGCACATTCCAAGCTATCTCCTGTATTAAGTTTCCTGTTGCTGCTGTAACAAACTGCCATAAGCTTAGTAGCTTCAAACAACATGAATATATTAAGTTGCACTTCTAGAGGACAGAAGCCTGAAAAGGGTCTTGCTGGGCTAAAGTCAAGGAGTTGGCAGAACCAGGTTCCTTCTGAAGGCTCTAGGGGAGGATTCATTTTCAGCTTCTGGAGACCATCTGCATTTCTTGGCTTAGGACCCTTTTCCTCCATCTTCAGCTACTCTCAGTGAGTTGAGTCTTTCTCACGATGCTGGCCCTCTGTCATCCTCTGTCTCTCTCTCCTGTTTTTAAAGTGTTTTTAAAAACACTCTGCTCACCCAAATAGTCCAAGATAATCCCCCTATTTAAAAATGCTTAATCATATAGGTAAAATCTCCTTTGCCACCTAAGTTAACATACTCTTAGGTTCTGAAGATTAGGGTACAGACCTCTTTGGGAGGCCGTTGTTCTTATTATACCCTATAGAATGAGCCAAACAAGTACCATTGCACAGCCAAACTAACTACCCCATGAGCTGCCAGTCTATGATCCTAATTAACTGCCACGCTGTCATGGAGGCACATAAAAAAACATGATCGTCTCTAACCTTGTGGATGATCATCAGTCTGGACCATGAAGACCAACACACAAAGCAATGGGGCACTGTGACCCAGAAAGGATAACGCCATCTGTTATGGGGGCTGTGAGTACTGCCAAGGGCTTTCTCTGTCCATTAGACGCCTGTGAGTCAGATCTTGAAGTTTTAGATGGGGAAGGAACCCAAACTGTGATTTACTATGAGGGGACACTGAAACCTTCAATGGGAAGTGATGGAGTGAATGAGTGGTTGAACTGGGCTTGGAGTTCTTGTATCTTAATGTCCAGCTCAGTTCTCCTGCCCCTGTACGGGCTGTGTGCTACCAACACTCTTGTTTGACATCCAGGGCCATTCATTATCTGACTCCACTGTAATCATTCACTGCTACCTTCTCCTATAATCCTAGGAGATCTTTCTCTCAAGTGTCTCCCCTTATAATCCCAAGAATACACCAAACTTGTTCCCACTGGTACACTTGTTCATTTGTTTATCATTCATTACCTGCATATTGAGCACCTACCATTGGTAGACTGAACCAGAACTCTGCAAATACAAGAGCAAATAAAACCCAACACCTCCCTTCAGGAGGCTTTGAGGACAGTGCAGTGACTCCAACCCTGGTTATACAAGTGGCACACATGATGAATAATTGCTCTACAGTTTGTCAGTCTGCTGGCTTTAGTCTTGAGTACATCCAATTCTTCCTTCCCCTCTTCAGAGAGAAGAGCAGAAGGCCAGTGGGTGAAAGTGCTATTAGCACAAGGGAAACTTTCCATCTTTTTTAAGTTATTCAAAATGATTTTAAAAAGGAAATTCCTTGAAGGCAAATAGATATGATAAAAGTACTCCAAATGTACAACCAGTAAAAGGTATAGGTGAAGAGAGTCCAAACTGTGAATGGGATGCCAGCAGACACAGATTTATGTGAACTAGGTACAGCAAACTCCAGGGGAGTCAGCACTGGGATATGGTAGCCAAAAAATGCAAGGCCATTGCAATCAGATAAGGGAGGGAGCAGCCACCAGCACACTAGGACCCAGGCCACCGCTGGAATGTTGCATATAGTCTTGGGAAATATTCTTTTGAAAGGATGAAAGACAAATTTAACCTTGTTCAGAGGAGCATGCCCTGAGGACACAGCATAGGGCAGCACAGAAGATCTGGAAGCTCCCAGAGGAGTTTGAATCCACTTGCCATTGATGGGGGTAGTGACCTTGAACAGGTTACTTAACCATTTGGTGCATAATTTTCCTGCCTGTAAAAGGGTATGATGTGTAGTTTGCATGAGTTTAAGTGCTTAGAAAGGCACTTTAGATAGAGTTCTGAGTAAGAGAGACTATAAAAGGAAAGAAAGATGAAGGAGTCAACACTTACCCTGTGAAAAGCATTTAGAGGATGAAAGTGTTAAAAAGGGAAACTGATGGGAGTTGCCTGCCCGAAAGAAGAGATTTATTCTGTTGTTTTCAAGGAAACAATGCTGAGAGGAAGCCACAAGCAAGTGATTTCATCCCCAAATGGCCCAGCTCCCAAAGTAACATGTCAAAATACTATTGAACCAATCATGCAACTTTTGGTTGCAAGGAACAGAACCCCAGCACAAAGCAGCAAATAGAAAAAAAATAGAGAATTTAATAATACAACTGAAGAAGCCAGAGAGAGTGTGACTTGGGTCACCCATGGATTCACATCATGGTACTAGAAATCTGTCTCTTTTCCTGGACACTGTGCCTGATTGCTGCACCCTCCCGGGGAGTGGGGGAGTCTGAGAGTCTGTGCAAGGAGAAGCCAGCTCAGTGGAGTCCCGGACTTTAGCCATTCACAATCTCTTTACCAGACTATGGGTGTCAGCTTTCACTGAACCAAACTCTGTGACCCTGGAAAATGGTGTTCTTTGGCTGACCTAATCATGAGCTCCTGGCCCAAACCACAGAGTCTAAGGCAAAGGTGATTCCCCAAAAGAAAATTAGATTGCTGGACTGAGGAAGGGGGAATTGGATGAGGGACAGGTAAAAAGAGCAGATGGCCACTTAGATGTCAATGTGTAATAGGGGCTTAGAAGATGATTTTGCTAAAAAGCAGTGATTCTGCACACACCTGTAATCCTAGCAGCTTGGAAGGGTGAGACAGGAGGATCACGAGTTCAAAGCCAGCCTCAGCAACAGTGAGATGCTAAGCAATTCAGCGAGACCCTATCTGGATCTGGCTCAGTGGTTGAGTGCCCCTGGGTTCTATCCCTGATAACATCCCCCTGCCAAACAAACAAACAAACAAACAAACAAAAACAATGATTCTTCTGCAGATGTCTGATGGGTAACTAAAAGCAGGATAAAATTTTGGCATCTCTGCCTTTATTTTGCATCTGTCTCCTTGAGTATCTTAAACTTTGGGTCAGATTCCTGTCCAGACTCTGCAAACAGACATGTTAATCATTTAAGAAGTGTTTGTCTAGCTGGTAATCCTCCCCCTTCAAGGCTGAAGGCACCTAGATAAGAGTGACCAAGGTATTTTCAAGGTTCTCGGGGACATCATAATCAGATTGTCAACTGCCAGCTTTCACAATGTCCTGTTCCAGACCACTGGAGCGGCACCTAGGAGTCTCTAGCCAGTGCCCCTAAACCCAAAGGAACCAACTGCACCTCGCCCTTCTGATTTACCCTTTTCTCCTAAGTCGTTCTCTCCGTCAGTCGCCTTGGGTTTCAGGAACAGCGAGATCATGATGAGACTGTTCCCTAAGTGGGAGCACCTACCCCTTCAGGGGGATGAAGCTGCCCCTGGAGCAGGAGCAATCATCTCATGATGGGAACCAGCTCGCCCCTTCAAGTGATAACTACTTCCTTGGAGCCTGCAGGACTTCAGAGGACCAGCCCTGAGATAATGACCAGCCAAGCAACAGCCTGACCAACGCTGCTGAATGGTGCATACTTTTTGCTCCCCACTTGTTGCTTTTCCTATTGAAACCTGAAGCTCTTGTTGGTACCCCCAAAGACAGGGCTGAAGAAGCTAGTTCCTCTGCTCCCTGGCACAGCTATCCTGAACAAATTCCTTTCCCACTTCACCATTACTTTTTCCATTTGATTTTTGGGGAAAGGGCTGGACTGGGTCTGCTGGGACTCCCCAGAGCCCCCTGTGGTCTTGGACTCTGATGACACTCCCAGCACAGTTTAGGATGAGTATAGCCCTTATTTCTTTCATTCCACATGAGGGCCATGCAGACATCTTCAGCCATTCTTCTTGAAGTTCCATGCTATTGGATCCATTCTGTACTCTCACATGCCACCCCTGCCCTCAATACCACTCTCCCCTCCCCCTTTCTCTTCCCACCTGATTCTCTTACACAGAACAAGAGAACCAGTCTGACAGGTAGCACTGGGGAGAGGATGGGGCAAATTCCATGGGGGAGGGAGCAGGAGCCGGGAACACATGCAACTTCAGCACATCAGGAAAAATCTGATTTTTTTCCAAATTAGGAGGTCTTCTTTGGTCAATACCCAGTTCCCAATTCTGGAGGACAGGATATTAGGGACCCAGAAGTTTTTAGACTTTTCATGCTTTGCTGCCCCCATTTGAACTTAATGCAACTCCACTTCCTGTGTCTTGAAAAAGAAATTTCTTAACTGCTATTATGGGTGTCACTAATTATTTAAAATAGTTTTCTATTATTTTCTGTGCTGTGGTCTAGCATATCTGAGGCTAAAGGTTGAAGTGCTGGGTTTTATAAGGACTGTTCTGTAGCAAACAACTAGGAAAGGGGAATAAATTGTAAGAAGCAAAAAGCAATTGTTAAATAGATGAACTCTAGATAGGGCAGAGGGGTTGGAGGGGAAGGGAGGGGGCATGGGGTAATTAATGATGGTGGAAATGTGATGATCATTACTATCCAAAGTACATGTATGAAGACATGAATTGGTGTGAATATACTATGTATACAACCAGAGATATGAAAGACAGTGCCCTATATATGTAATAAGAATTGTAATGCATTCTGTTGTCATATATAAATAAAAATTTTACATAAAAAAGTAATTATTAAACAAGTGAAAGAACCCAGCCAGCCTCATTAAGGGATTAGGATCTAAGATAGTTCAGATGCAGCCACCTAGAAGGGATAAAGCTCTTTTGATTCTATCCTTCTCTGAGCTAAACAATGGATTCACTATAAGTCATTCTAAAACCAAAGCTATAATTTTGGGATGATACCTCCAATATTTAACCAGGTATTTATTTCCACCTAGTTTTTCTTGGACCATACCACAGGAAGCACTATTTTATTTTTCTAGGTCAAAAGACCTGAAGGAGCTTTATTGTGATTTTTATTGTTGGTTTAATGGCCAAGGTGGATATATGAGAACACCTGCTTTAAAATGTTCAAGACTGAAATGACTAAACCTCTGATAAAGAAAAAGCCTAGAGGCTCAAATTCTGTTTGGTAATGAAGAACAGCCAAATTGCTCTATCCCTGCTTGCCTCCCACCCCAGAAATTCTTGGCTCTGATTCTGGCTGTCATCAGCTTGCCCCCTCTCACCAGATCAGGAAGTATGGCCTTCCATTCAGACCTTATGAGCCCCTCTAGCTGTCATTAGGAGAGGTCTCCCTTCCACAACTCAAGTGTAGAGTTCTGGCTTTCACTGGTATCATAGATCATCTCAAACTCAGGGAGGATCCATCATTACCAAGTTTTCAATTGGAAGGAATGCTGTTTCTAGGAAGATCACAGTTCTGACACTCTAAAATGTACCTGTGGGTTTGTAGCCCCTCAGAGACAGCTTTTGTGCACCACTAAATTCTGAGTTCCCACTGAGTTTTATGGAGCCCAGTTTTGTCATTCTTCCATTTGCACACTCTGAGGGCAGTGTGGGAAACTGGGCCAAGAAATGCGAGGCTGTATTTATTTGCCATAAAAAAGGCTTGGAAAAACCATTCACTCCTGGTTTAGAGTTGTTCTTGCATAAGCTAGAATTCCAGCGTGCACTTTTATTTACTGACAACTACCACTCAAGTCCCAGCCTTCAAGGGGTGGCGGGGGGTGGGGTGCGCTGTGTAGATGGTTTTGGTCCAACACACCTTAACTAAGGTGATGCACCAGGTGGAGAAGGAGGGGAGTGAGCCCAGGTTGGGTCATGCTGCTGGCTGGGAACTCATCCATCTACTTTTATTTTAGGCTGCAGACAGCAGTGATGTCACAAACTTACTACAGGAGTTTCACTGGGGCCAAGGAGTGTTCTATGATTTTAAGATTTTAACCACCCTTGTCATTTAAGGACAGATACTGTGGGCCCTGGGGTTGCTTTTAAGTAATTTGAATATGCTCTCTAATCATCAGTGTGAACCACCAGCTTAAGCATTGAAGTTCATGCCAGCAATTAAGCTGCTGTGGAATCACAGGCAATTATTGCATCACTTCACATGTTTCAAACAGTACACTCAACCATAGTAGTTATTGCATCAGCTTAAAGCAACCTGTTCTTCCAATCAATTAACCTCCTCGACCTTGAATGAACAGTGCTTGCCAATCACACTGTAAGTCACCACTGCACACCCATTTCACAAAGAGCTGTCTGAATGAAATGACGTCTTAAAACTTAATCAGCCCCACCCTGGACAAGCTGGCCTTTAAAGAGATTTGCTCCGGCTCCAGAACTGTCCTATTATGTTTCTCCCTGAGGATAAAACCTTCTCAAGTCTCCTAGAATAATCGAGCTGCTTCCTAGTTACCCATTTGTTTTGTCCTGGGACACTATGAATGGGGACACTAATTGTGTTCACTGTTCCCTCAATTTGTCTATTTGTAAATCACACTCATTGGAAAAAAATGGAATATACAGCTAAGCAATGTGAAGGATCATTAACTTACCTAAATTCTCACCAACCAATAGCAATTATAGCTAAAATGTTGGTTGTTCTTTCAGATCTTTTGTATGTCCTATTTGTAGTGGTTGCTGGAAAGCCAGATACAAATCTCAGAGTACCAATGAAAACATAACAATGGAGAATAAAAATGTAATATACAATAAATAGTACTGGCCCAGTTCATTTTTCTATTTGGGGGAAAAAATGACCTTGAACACCTGAAAATGGTGTGACTATTTTCTACATAACATAAAAGAATCCATTTCAGATACACTACACTTTTCAATGTAAAAAAATATATATAACAAGGTTTTGTTTAACAATCTGGTAGGCTACCTGTACATTCTAAGGTAGGAGAGACCTTTTCAAACCGGTACTAAACGCTATAAAAAAAGGCATAAGGAAAAAGAAAAATACAGTCACACTGATTTTTTTAACATTATTAAGTCAAAGGTAAATGGTACACAAGGAAAATGCATTGTAATGAAGGTGATAAAGTTCACATCTATAAAAGAAACTTAAATTTGATGAGAAAAGGACAAAATGGTGAGAAAAGAAAGATGCATAAAGGATACAGATAAATAAGTCACAGAAAAAAAAAAATTCAGACTGCCAGCAAATGTAAGAAGATCCTTAAATTCACTAGTCATCAGAGGAAAGGAAAATAAAATGAATGACAGAAGGCCATTTACATTTAGACTAGTTAACTGGTGGCCAGGGAGGAGAGAGGACAGGGGACTGTACTAGGATACTTTGCTATTGTGATGTGCTAAACTCCTTTGAGAAAAACACTTGACAACATTTAGTAAAATTAAAAGCACAGGTGTACTTTGACCCAGCAATTCTCCTTGTAGGAGTGCAGTTCAAATAGAAATAAAAGCATCAGCTTTAAGGATATATATACAAGGAGATTTACTATTGCTTTGTTCAGAGGAAAGAAGTAGAAACAAAGGGAATGCCCAATAACCTACTAGGAACTTAATAATTTATGTAATATCTCACACAAAGTAATATTTTTGCTATCAATAAAAATGAATTAAAACTAAACCAGACAATTTGCAGGGATTCCCATGAGATACTGTTGAATGAGAAAATATTTTTTAAAAAGTCACAAAATATCCTATTTTTGAGGGAAAATAAGCAATGACAAAAAAAATGTATGCTTCTGTTCATCTCTTGAAATTCTAGAAATGCAGAAAATAGTAGGAAGGATGCATACTAGGTGGTAAAAATTGACTACCTTAGGTAAACAGGGAGAAAAAGAAACCAAGTTAAGTTTTTAAAAATAAAAACTTCACTAAAAATAAATGAAAATTTAAGCATATGGTCATATTTATGCTTTTATATACAATTATCTCTATGTGTGTTTTATGGGTTGAATTGTGCCCCCCTAAAGAATATGTGTATAAGTCCTAACTCACAGTACCTCTGAATATGACCATATTGGAAAACAGATTACAGATGTCACCAAGTTAAAATAAGGCTATTAAGATCAGCCCTAAAATAATAGGACTGCTGGTCCTATAAAAAGGTAAATTCAGACAGAGTCAGATACACAGAGGGAAGGTAATGTGAAGACACACAGGGAAAACATCCTGTGAGGATGGATGAGTGAGTGATACATCTACAAATCAAAGAATGCAAAAGATTGTTGGAAGCCCAAGCTAGGAAGAGGCAAAGAGCACCCCTACAGGTTTCAGAGTGAGCAGGGTCCTGCCAACACCTGGAGATCAGACTTTGAGCCTCCAGAAGGTTCTCTTGTTTTAAGATACCCAGCTTGTGGTATCTTGTTACATCAGCCCTAGGAAATGAATTCATTCATATTCTCTCTCTATTTGTATATAGTTTTCTTTATCTAAGAAAAAAAATCCTGTAAGTTCAGAGCCATATTTTATACTTCAATTTTAATAAATAGCATTATCACATTTATCTTAATCTCATTTTGTCCTATTATTAATTAATTTGTGGTACCAGGGGATGAACCCAGGGGTGCTTAACCACTGACCCACATCCCCAGCCTCTCTTATTTTTTTTATTTTGAGAAAGGGCCTCACTAAGTTGCTGAGGCTGGCTTTGAATTTGCAATCCTCCTGCTTCAGCCTCAGGAGCTGCTAGGATTACAGGTGGGTGCCACTGTGCCTGGCTGTCCCTTACTTTTACAAACATCTTGATACTCATTTTCAAAGACTAGCCAACCTCTCAGGAACTCAAAAGTGCAAGTTCTAGAGCCACTTCCAAATTCTAGTTCCAGTTTACCCGCAGCCAACTCCAGTTAATTTCTGTGAGAGGTAATCATCTTAGACTCCTTCCTCTTTACCTAAGCTAATTTAAGTAGATGTCTGATTTTGTAACCAAACTTAAGGAGAAAACCATAAGAAATTCACAGTGGTTAAAGGAAGACCTTTGGATGGCGAATTCCAAATTAAGGAGTTTAGTTGTAAAGCCCCTCTTCACAATACTGCCCTTGACAGTTTTGTGAGGCTGCCCAATATTATGTGAGGATGAATTTTTTTTTTTATTGGTTGTTCACAACATTACAAGGCTCTTGACATATCATATTTCATACATTAGATTGAAGTGGGTTATGAACCCCCAATTTTACCCCAAATGCAGATTGCAGAATCACGTCGGTTACACATCCACAATTTTACATAATGCCCTATTAGTAATTGTTGTATTCTGCTACCTTTCCTATCCCCTACTATCCCCCCTCCCCTCCCAACTTCTCTCTCTACCCCATCTACTGTAATTCATTTCTCTCCTTGTTTATTTTCCCATTCCCCTCACAACCTCTTATATGTAATTTTGTATAGCAATGAGGGTCTCCCTTCATTTCCATGCAATTTCCCTTTTCTCTCCCTTTCCCTCCCATCTCATGTCTCTGTTTAATGTTAATCTTTTCTTCCTACTCTTGTGAGGATGAATTTTGATCTATTGTTTGATGTACAGATAATTGAAAGAGAACAAAATAGTAAAAAAGAACAGAAGTAAAGTTCTCTTTTGAGACTTTGGGAAGAACCAACGTATAAGAGATTACATCAAGGATCAGTAGAAGTAATTCTCCCTGCAGACATTGGTGACTGGAAAGCTAAGGTCAAGTTGCATGAGCTAGAATATCTCAATGAGAGTTCGGGCATCCATGGTGTCTGAAATGGAGGGCCCAGGACCTTCAACACCAACTCAGGGAGAAGCATTGGACTCTCTAAGTCACTCATGTGTTCATTGAATGCATCCAGAGTGAAAACGGAGGTAGCAGTCTGTCTGATAAAACTCCAGGGCATCCATCACTAATCCCATCCAGATAACCCTCCAGCTTAAACTCGATGCTTATCCAGCAACCTCCTGAATATAAATCTTCTCTCCAGATAGATTTCTCTAGAGAGAAAATCCTTTGAGTATTGATCAGCTCTCCTGGGAATCCTGCTCACAGGGCAATTGTATTTTCTCTGAAAAGGGATAAATGATGGGCAACAGTATAAATCAGCTTCTGGTGATGGGTCCCCTGAGTCTACTCAGATATAGGTAAATTGATTGCACAGTTAATGACCAGCCGTTTCCCTAGACCACAGCTCCAGGGCCCATTGTTTTCTCCAGCTGTATCTCATAGCAGATGAGCAGTTGGGGTTCTAAGTACCAGAAAGAGAACTTGGTAAACATAGTGGGGTTATCTTGATGGAAAATCCAAGTTGTATGTGTATGCATGGGCAGGGGGGAGGCTTTAGGCTCATGTGCTCTGATGGTGGGTTGACTAATTTTGGAAACAATACTGGGGAAAATAAAATTCTATATTTGTCTCAGAACTGTTTCCACACAAACAATAAATGACCCGGTAAATAAACGCTACAAACTTCAGTATATGAATTTGAGGTTCCTAGGCAATACAAAACTATGTCATGGGTCACCAGATAAAACTCTTCATTTAATTGCTGCCCTTGGCTAAAACAGGATGACCCACACAAGGTCAGTCAAATGAAATGTGTCTTCCCCAGACTAATATCCTCCTTATTGGCTTATGTGAAGATCTCCTAAATAGATAAAATTCAAATCTCCTGAGCCATACACACTTCTGGAAAATACAAAGCCCAGGTTATAGTTTAATTAAGTTTAATCATGTAATTAAGTTTAATCGGTTCATTCCTGTACCAAAAGTAGCCATCATGTGTCTCGTGGCATGCAGACTTGGCACATACATCCAACAACTTTAGACCCCACAGTTCCTGGTCCCATTTAGCTCATAAAATCAACTTTATCTTGGATACCACTTCACTCTGGCTTTCATGACTGGCTCTTCCCAGTCCACTCTGTGGGTCATGGTTATGCCAACCCACAGGGACATCCTGTTCTTCCAATACTAGCTTTCTCCTTTACTTACTAGAATTCTGCTTTTGAGAACCATATTTGAGAAATCACCAAACTGGACTTTCCTCTTTTTAGAAGCTTCTTGAAGCCCCAGATAAGCCATGTGCTTTTAGCTCTTAGCTCTTTTCCTTACCTCAGGTGGGTTCTCTGCATCCCCCTAAGGATTTCAGGACTGTGATTACCACTCTTTCCGTCCAAATATGTCAGATGTCATAATGAAGCTCAGAATCCTCCTCAGAGGATATGGAGGAAGGTGCGTTAACAGTTCCTGTGAAAATGGTCTGGGCAAGTGTCCAAATTAGAGCCAACCTGTAACCTTCACTACATAAATAGTATAAAGAGGAGACTTGTTAGACTCAGCGTCTGAAAGGCCCTAGGCTTGGTATTGAGTCTCTGCAGTCTGAGTGTTTGTGGTTCTGGGGAGATGCTGTGCCCACTGTTTTGACATTTAGGAAAGAGAATGATGTAATTTATTCATGATAAGTTCCAAATGTACTAACACACAAGCATTCTGTAATTCTGGTCTGAAGCCAAAGTTTCGATGTAATCTGGAAAGAGTGAAGAGAAAAAAGTCTTTAATGCTCCCATATAATTGATCTTCAGGTCAAATTGCTTATTCCAAACTTTGTGAGATCTGTCTGGGGAGGTAGTATGACTTCTGATTTCACTAACACATTTTTAAAACAAAAAAATTGATGAAACTCTGGTTAACTGTTTGAAAGAGACTGTTTAGACAGCAATTGTGGCTGTAAGCAATGATGCCAGCTTATACTTCATTATAGGAAAAAAAAAAGAGTTCTCTAAAAAAGATGCAAAACTGATACAAGACTTATATTTCCCTTTTTCTGGGTGTTAGTGCCTTTCTGGAGGGGAAATAAAAGATCTGCAGAGGAGAAATAACTAATTCAGTATACACAGATGCCACCAAGAGTAAAGAAATCCCTCAGGACACTTGGTAAACAGGATAGAGCCCCAAGGGCTAGAAGGGATTGGGTAGGATCTCCCCAGCCTGCACACGACTCACTTGTGATAGAAGTGCTGGAAGGAGGGTGGCAGGCAGGCCCCTCCCCTACAGACTCCTTCATAACCTAGGTTGGAATGGTCCCAGCTGCCTGTCCCCCTCATCCTTCATACAAACATAGGTAAATGTCAGCACGTTGGTTAAGGAGAGGTATATGTTCTGAGGAATCCATCAGGTGATTTTATGGTTGTGCAAACATCACGATGTGTTTTTAGACAAAGTAGATTAGGTATGGCATCACCAGGCGATATCATCCTATGGGACAACTTGCTATCTGTGGTCTCCATGGTTGATCAAAATGTCATTATGTGGCACAGAACTATGTCTGTCCAATTGTCAATTTCTATGATGGTGTCTCAGACTTTTGCCTTAGATAATATGTTCCCCATCTCCTCCACCTATGTGTCTTCCCTAAAGGGGAGAGGAACCGTGCCTGGGGTGACAAAGGGGGAAGGAAAGAAGGTAAGATAAGCAGAAAAGGAAGAAAAGAAATATCACCAAGCTGTTATCTTTCCATTCTCCAGAGACTTGGCTCATTAGTTACTTAATTGAGCAAACACTTTTATAGTCTTTATTATGTGCCAGCTGCTGTTTTAAATGCCACATGAATATTAACTTATTTAAATAAAGTAACAACGACACTGATAACAACCCTATTATTATCCTCAGTTTTAAAGAAAAGTAGAAATGATTCCCTTGTTGGAGGTCACAGGTAACAAGAGCCAGCGTTCAAACTCAGGTAACCCAAGGCCTGGGACCTGCTCTTCACCACCACCTTCTGCTGTCCCATGTCTAGTATTTTATTTTTTGAGGTTTTCACCTAAGTATTTTATGATTATATGAACAAAATAATCTAACTATAGGAAATTTGGAAAAGTAGCTCTAATAATTCCAAACATCCAGAGACAAATGCTGTTAGCAATTTCATATTTTAAATCCCTTTCCATAACTTGTTTTCTCCACATATGGAGATCATATTCCATGTAAAATGCAGTTTCCTAGTTCTTTCCTTAAAACTGTTTAATAAACATTTTCTAGTGGGCCCTAGATACTTTTTTTAGGCATAGTTTCAAAGACATAATCCTAGGTGTTCAAATTATGGATGATTTTTTGCTCATAACTCAAATTGCATTCTCATTTTTTTCTCTTTTAAAAAGGAAAGATACTTCTGTTTTTAAAAATACTATTTGCCCAGTTATAAAAGGAACATATAGAAAGAAAACTATTCAATCTTTAATTCCATGAAGGTTTGCTGGGCACCTTCTCCATGCCGGTCACGCTAGAGAGCCAGAGACAATGGTGAGAGACAGTTCCTACCTCAAGGAGTTGAGTCTCTGGTTTAGTAGACAAATGTTTCATGAAATATTGAAAAGAACAGAAAAAGAACCTTAGTTCAACACCCAGAGATAACCACCACTTAAAATTAGGCTTATAATCTCTCAAATACATGCTATGTTCACAAAGAATTTTAAACAAAACTGGAATCACAATAATTAAGGTTTTCTATCCTGCTTTTCACTTGACAGTATCATGTTATTAAGTGAGGGGCAAGAATTTTACTTTCAGAATGGCACAGTGTAGCTTTCTATTTTATGTGTGACATAATCAGGCTTCCATTGTTAAATGTTCGAACTGTTACTAGTGTTTTGAATTACAAACAGTACTTCAATGGATATACTTAAGATTTTTTTTTCTCACATCTTCCTATAAAATAATCTCTGAAAATTGAATTTCCAGTTCACAGAGAATGAACTTGTTGAAAAACCCTTATTTTTAACAAATTACATTTTAGCAGGCTCAAATATTTTTCACTCCCAGCAGGAGTACAGGAGAATGAATCTTAACTAGGTCTTTACTAACACTGTTTATTGTTACAAAAATAGACCTTTACCAAGGAGTTATCTTCACAATGTGTTGCCCACCTCTTCTGGCCTCTATGGGCCGTCAGCAATCCTTGGCTCCTACCCCCTTCCCTCCGGCTTCAAAGCCAGCGATGTTCTCTGATCCTTTTTCTAAAGCTTCATACCCTTTGATTCTCCTCTTCTGTCTTTCTACTCTGGCTTTCAGGACTTTTGTGATTCCATGAGGCCACCTGGGTAATTCAGGCTGATCTTCCCAGCTCAAGGTCAATTGATTTAGCCAATCCAATTCCATCTGCAAACTTAATTCCCGTTTTGCCCTGTTATATAATATTCACAGGTTCTGGGGATTGGGATGCAGATATTTTGGGAAGCCATTATGCTGTCCACCACAATGTTTCACAATCATACTTGTCTTGGTGGGGTGAGAGTAAGGATTTGCTGGGAAGATGCATGACGGATGGTCTTAAGGTGCCATTCTTTGGTATGCTATTATGCTTCATATCTTCTTCTCTCTACATCTTTCTCTCTGCTCATCAAACCATCTTATTTTTGTATATGCCAAGTTCATTATAGTCATCAATTTGTTTTCATTTCAAAGTAAATTACAAACTTCTTCCTATATACTTCACATGAACAACATAGAGGTTATTTACTTACAGTTTACAAATTTGTTCAGGTAAAATTTATAGACAAGAAGATGCACAAATTAAAGATGTGCACTTGCTGAATGCATCCATCTGTGGAACCTAAACCCCTGTTAAGAATGGAACATTAACATCACCATCATGCCTCTTGCAGCCAATCCCCACCCTAACCCACTCAGCCACTGTGCTGATTTTCTTGGTATGATATATGAGTTTCACCTGTTTCAAATATTCATACAAGTGGAATTATTCAGCGTGAACATTTTTTTGGTTTAAGTCTTCTTTTCATTCAGGCTCTTTTTCCCCCTCTACGTTTATCTACATTATTGCATGCATCAGTAGTTAATTCCTTTTTATTGGTGATATTCCACTGTATTGAACATCACTACCACTCAATTCATGAATATCTGAACTGATTTTAGTTCTTGGCTATTATGAATAAAACAGCTATGGAAATTCATGCACAAGTCTTTTTGTGGGCATATTAAATTGAATTATATGTATTTATGATGTACAACTTGTTTTTAGATATATTTACATTGTGGAATGGCAAAATTGAGCTAATTAACATATGCATTAATTCATATTTATTTTTTGTGTATGAGAAGATTTAAAATCTCTCAACTAATTTCAAATATTCATCATTATTAACTACAGTCAGCATGTTGCATTAAAGAGCTCTTGAACTTATTCTTCCTAGTTTAAATATTACATCCTTTAGCCAACATCCAACATCCATTGCCCTCCCCTTCAGCCCCTGGTAACTACCATATTCTGTTCTCTGCTTCTGAGTTTGACTTTTTTAGACTCCATATAAATGAGATCAATGGTGTTTTTCCTTCTTCTACTTGGTTTAGTTCACTTAACATAAGTCTTCCATGTTCATCCATGCTGTCACAAATATCAGGAGTTCTTTCTTTTTAAAGGTGGAGTGATATTCCATTGTGTATGCCACATTTTCTCTATTCCTTCATTAGTGGATACATAAGTTGGTTCCAAATCTTGACCATTATGACTAGTGCTTCAATAAACGTGGAAGTACAACTTGACATACTGATTTTATTTCCTTTAAATATATACCCAGCAGTAGGATTACTGAATTATTTGGTATTACTGTTAAAGTTTTTTGAGGAAACTTCATGCTGTTTTCCATAATGGTTGTACTAGTATACATTTCACCAACAGTGCACAAGTGTTCCCTTTTTTCCATCTCCCCTGACATCATTTACCTTTTTGATTATAGTCATGCTAACAGGTGTGACATCAATTCTCACCATATGGCTTTGTTTTGTTATTCTTTTTAGGTATACCTGGCAGTAGAGTGTTTCAATATATTATACACACGTGGACTATAACTTATTCTAGGATCTCATTATTGTGGTTGCATCTGACGTGGAGTTTCACTGATTGTGTATTCATATATGAACATAAGAAAGTCATGTCCTCTTCATTCTATTGTCTTTCCTATTCCCATCCCCCTGCCTTCCCTTCATTCTCCTTTGTCTAATCCAATGAACTTCTATCCCCCACCCCCACCCCCACCTTATTGTGTGTTAACATCCACATATCAGAGAGAACATTTGGTCTTTGTCTTTTCGGGATTGGCTTATTTCACTTAGCATGATAGTCTCTAGTTCCATCCATGTACTGGCAAATGCCATAATTTCATTCTTCTTTATGCCTAAGTAATATTCCATTGTGTATATATAACACATTTTCTTTATCCATTCATTTGATGAAGGGTACCTGGGTTGGTTCCATAGCTTTGCTGTTGTGAATTGAGCTGCTATAAACATTGCTGCTACTACGTTATTGTAGTAAGCTGATTTTAAGTATATACCAAGGAGTAAGATAACTTGTGGTTAAATGGTGGTTATTCCAAGTTTTATGAGGAATGTCCATGCTGCTTTCCAGAGTGCTTGCACCAATTTGCAGTCCCATCAGCAATGTACGAGTGAACCTTTTTCCCCACATCCTTGCCAACATTTATTTTAACTTTGTATTTCCATAATGATAATGATGTTGAGCATTTGATCATGTACCTCTTTGTCATTTGTGTTATTTCTTTAAAAAATGTCTATTTAGATCCTTTATCCCTTTTAAAATCAGCTTATCAGTTTTCTTGTTATGAGTTGTTTATATTTCTTGTGAGTGGATTTTTTTTTTTTTTTTTTTTTTGTACTGGGGATTTAACCAAGGGGCACTTAGCCACTGAGCCATATCCCCAGCCCTTTTTATTTTTTTTTATTTTGAGACAGGGTCTCACTAAGTTGCTTAGGGCCTCACTAAGTTGCTGAGGCTGGCCTTGAACTTGCAATCCTCCTGCTTCAGCCTCCCAAATCTCTGGGATTGAAGGCATGCATCACTGCACCTGGCTGCTTATGGCTGGATATTAACCCCTTATCAGATGTACACTTCGCATGTTTTTCTCCCGTTCCATAGGTTGTCTCTTCACTCTGTTGACTGTTTCTCTGGCTGTACAGTAGCGCCTTAGTTTGATATAATCCCATCCTGTCTATTTCTGCTTTTGTTGCCTATGCTTTTGGGTTCACATCCAAACACTGGGATCAATGTCATGAAGCTAGGTTGTTTCAGGTCTGACATTTAGTCTTTAATCCTCTTGAGTTGATATAGTTGACACTATATAATGTGAGAAAAGGGACTAATTTCATTTTTCTGCATATGAATATCCAGCTTTCCTTGCCCCATTTATTGAAGAGAAAATGTCCTTTCCACATTTTGTGTTCTTGGCATCTTCTACACAATTCAGTTAACCATAAGTGTGTAGGCTTATTTCTGAGGTTTCTGTTACATTCCACTGGTCAATGGTTCTATTTTTATGCCAGTACCCTGTTGTTTGGTCTCTATAGCTTTGTGGGCATATGTTTATTTCTCTTGAGAAAATACCTAGAAGTAAAATTGGGGCACCATTGGGTAGATCTTTAGTTTTGGAAGAAACTGCCAGAGCTTTATAAAAAAAAAATGACTCTCACCAAGTATGCAATAGAAATACTGATAGTCTAAAAATTTTTTTTTTTTGCTAATTTTGTGGTGTTAATGCTTTTGATTTTAGCCATTTTGGTGGGAAGTATTTCATTATGGTTTTAGTTTATATTTCACTGATAATTGTTATTGAGAACTTTTTCAGGTACTTATTAGCCATTCTTTGGAGAATATATGCTTAAATCTCCTATGCATTTTAATTTTTTATAATTTTATTTGAAGTACTAAAATACTCTGCATCTCCTTTATTTTTATTTTGGTGGCTGGTCTGAAATAAAAAATTAAAATTTGTTTCTAAATATTGAACTAATTTTCACAGCATATTTTTAAAGATCATCCTTTACATTTTCATCATACTATTGGACACACTAAGTTTTGTTTCACAGATTTCTTTTCTGTTCCATTCTAATACATATTTTTCACTGTTACAATCTATTTTTAATTTTTAATGCTTTAAAATTCACATCATTGATACAATCTAATTTTAATTATTAAGAATTCAGAATATACATCAAAAGTTGGTACAGTAAACTATTCTCTCTTTTTTCCTCTTTTCAGTCTTTTCATATATATTCTTCCTCATCCATTTATCCATGAACTTGATCACTTAGTAAAGCCACATCCTATTGTACCTCATTATGATTTGCACTAGAAATTCTTCAAAATTACAATTTAAGGACAACTACCCCCTTTTACCTATTTTCCTTTACCATCAAGGACTGTCTCCATTTATTCATGTTTTCTTCAATTTTATTGAGTAAAATTTGGCTTGTTCTTTGGTATTTTGTATTGTTTTGATATTGTTAAACTCTGGTATTTTGAATTTATATTTTTCTTTTTATTTGTAAATGTTTTCTGGTCCTTAAAAAAATAAACAACCAACCCAATAAACTACATTTTTTCTTACTAAGCACATTTCAGAATTTGGTTTTTACTGCTTACTTAATTAGCTATTGCCCCACGGGAGAAGACTTTCCAGATAAATACAGCCACGGTTGCCAGAGAGAGTTTGGCCCATAGTATTCCACCTACAGGGATGGCCTGTCCCTTACAGATTCCCTCCACCCCAGAGGTGAACCATTCAACAGGACATGTATTAGGTCATGGTCTTTAAATCTTTATAGTCTCTACTCTTTAAGATCCCTTCCGCCTCTAAAGACAGCGGTCCTAACTCAGTGGTCGGAATTCCTCACTGTATAAAAGATTCCCACCTCTAGAAATGCTGATTTAATTGGCCTGGGTGGGACTGGAACATCTGTATTTTTAAGAAAATCTTAGGTAATTCTACCTTGCTGCCAGAGTTGAGTATCACTGTTCTAACTTCACATCCAAAGAGCTAGCTGGGGGAGAGTTTTCTGTGGCATCTGTAACCTGGGCCTGTCTCCCAGGAGGCTATTCGATGCACTGTAGCAAAGGAGGTTCATCTTTCCTTCTAGGACCACATTCCCATGGGTGAGTTGTGCAGACAGGTGTGCAGATTCAAGCAGGATGGATGGGCCTGGGGAGCTGGGCGTGAGAAGGAAAGATTGAGGGCCAATCTGAGAACCTGGAAGCTTTCACACCAGCAGGATGACAGAAGTCATGGACTTTCTTTTCCTAGTGAAAATCAGCCAATGTTGGGTGGAAGCCTTTTGATTGAAGGACAGTGAAGTTTTGTTATCAGGTCATCAGATCCATCAAAAAGGGGGATCTGAAAAGATCAGGTGCTGAGGGGGCCACTCTTCATCTCAATAAAATGGGCAGATGGGCCCTTATCATACTTGGAGTCCTGTGGCATATACATGCTCTGTGGGGAGACCTGCCCCTTCTGATGCTGTTGGTGCTCAGGCTTTTGGGTTCACCTCCAGCTTGGGGCCCCTATTAGAACAGTGGATTGCAATGGGGCCTGATACTTGGAAGGCGATGGACAGTAGGTGGATCTGTGGACACTGATTTATGCCAGTAGTTCAAATCACTATTTACATTTTGCTATAGGCACATGTTGTGCTTCCAGTGACGACATTTTGGCATTACATAAGCACCAGCTCCAAGTTCTTTACTGAACAGGTGACTCCACATCTCTCCCAATAGGAGATCTGGGAAGATAAAGCATTCTGCCTTCCTGCTCTAGGCAAAACTGGCCGTGCCTTTGGGGACTTTGGCCCCTGAAGGAAAAACACCATGATGTCCTG
Organism: Spermophilus citellus; assembly: GCF_964194105.1. NCBI lineage: Eukaryota > Metazoa > Chordata > Mammalia > Rodentia > Sciuridae > Spermophilus > Spermophilus citellus. Next base: position 175,560,355 of record NC_138184.1, on the reverse strand, counting down.
ATTGACACACGGGGCATATGAGGCCAAATTTATGAGATAAGGGCGCTGTGCGATTTAAAATTGTACGACGTAATAAAGATCCGTTAACACGGTCCTTAGTAGGTGTCAGGCTTTCTCTTTATTGACACTTTGTTTCAAACACTAACCCTAGGAGGGATGTAATAATATAACAAGAGCAACAGCAAAATGAAGTTCTACAGTCACTTCTCCAACATCTCACCAAGACAGGCTTGATAGCAGAGTAGCAAAGAGGCAAATCCTCAGGAAAGGTGGCCGGGGTTCAGATCCTGCTCCATCATCTATTCTCTGTGTAACCTGGGCAGGGTTCTTAACCTCTTTGCATCTCATTTATTTGAAATGGGGAAAAAAATGAAATGGGAGATGATGATGGAGCCTACTTCATAGGATTATGGGAAGAGTAAATCAATTTGTTTCTAAAGCTCTTATAACAGAGTCAGCACATAGGTGACAAGCACTTATATAATGTTTTCTGTGTCACCTGCAATTTATACTATTATAGGGAGAAAAGGATAAGAAAGGGTTGATGGCTGAATATTACTTAAAATTTCTGTAGCAAAATTGAATATGGGCCTGTTAATAGTATTATGGATCCAGTAACATATTACTGCACAAATGGTGGTAGCAGAGAGTGACTAGGAACCCAGATGGTGAGCCCAATTACCCAGACTCAAATTTTAACTCTTCCACTCATAGCTTGTATAATTTGCAGTAAATCACACTTAACCTTTTTGTGTTTCAGATTCCATGAGAATAAAATTGTTTCAGATTCCATGAGAATAAAATAACAATAGTAGCTACCAAATAGGGTGATTGTGAGACTTAAATGAGGTGATAATCCACAAGAAGTAATTAGGACTTTATCATATGAAGAAAGGTATTTTAGACATTATTTTTTTTCTTTTACACACATAGGTTTCTTCTTTTTCTTTCCCCTGATATTCTCTACTCCTCACACAATTATAAATCTTTGCCCAATAATATTTCATGAGGTCTCTTTAAGTCAACCTTTGTCAAGCAGCGACCACATATAGAACATTATGCTCTGACTCTGAAAATCAGATACAAATATGGATTCTGTCTTCAAAGGACTCGTGGGATCTTAGGAAAGACGGTGAATGAACATCTATGCTCGAGTTTGGATCCTGAATGTCCCCCTAAGGCCCATATGTTAAAGGCTTGGTCCCCAACATGATAGTATTAGGAGGTGGTACGTCCTTTAAAAGGTGGGGCCTAGTGGGAGGGCTTTAGGTCACTAGGGATATGCTCTTGAAGGGGACTGTGGACTCTGGCCCCTTCCTCCCTCTTTCTTTTTGCTCCCTGACTCATGATTTGAGTGGTTTTGCTTTGCTCTGTTCTTCCATCATGATGGACTGCCTCACCAGAGACCCAAAGCAGTAAGATCACCTAATCACAAACTATAACCTCCAAAACTGTGGGGCAAATAAACCTTTTCTCTTTATAAGTCATTTATCTCAAGTATTTTGTTGTAGCTGATTAACAGACTCTGATAAGAGTCACACTGCCATAAACATTCTAAGAGACATGGTACCATGATATAACTGGCTCCTAAAAGCTGAGCCCAGAGCTTCTAACTTCAGAGATTAAAAACCTTACATGGAGGCCATATTTTTTCTGGGCTTTGAAGTATGAATGAGGTGTTTGTCAGGTGGAGATTAGAAATAGATTAAAAAGACATTTTCAACCTTTGGCAGTATATCTGAATGGGAGGCTTATTATAACAGAGGCTACTGGGCCTCATCCACTGAAGTTCTATTCAGTGGGACTGGGGTGGGCCTTGATTTTATTGAATTTATACAGTTTGTTCAAATAATAGAAAATGCTCCCTGAGTTCTCGGTGCACTGAGCTAGTGGGTCGACCATGTCAACGTGTCTCATTTCTGGTGGTGCTAACTTTGATGACTTGGTTAACATTGTGGCCATTGTATGTTTTGCCATTTCTCCCTGTGAAGACATGTTAAAATTATGTGAACATTCTGTCTCTTATCATACTCTTGCCCACCGATTTGAGAATCTATAGGCAGCTTTTGCTTGTGGTAAGTATTTTTATGGTGTTTGATGGTGATTTTATATCTCCATCATTCTAGAAGAAAGATTTTATACCTTCCACATTCTCTCTTTGACACACCAGAGGTGGTTCTTGGAGGTCTGGCTGATTGCCGCCTTTAATGGGTTTTTCCCTTTGTGTGGCTGTGCTGTTCACACGGGTCCTGCCTAAAAAAAGTGAGTTTGTGCCCTTGTGCCATTAACCTTTACCTCCCTTCAGCTGCCAGAGGACTCTGGATAATAACGATAAGGTTTCAAATAAGGAGGTGTCACGTTTCCAGCTGCCATCCCAGCAGCCCTGTGTCTTGCTGTGTGTCAGTATGAGCTGGAGCATTCACAGGGGTCCTGAGTTCAGTGAGGATGCTGCAGGATGGTGGGGGCTGGGCGACAAGTAGCGGGTGGTGTGGTCTGCAGGTCAGGAGGGAAGTAGGAAAGGCTTTAGGCTTCAGGAACTGCTTTGTGGGTAGGGTAGGGCAAGACACTTGAATTTCCTTTTTGGTAGCCAGAGTGGGAATTTAGTAAATGATGACCTGTCCTCCCACACCCTGAGACCTGGTTGTTTCCTGAAATGTGAAGTGATTTGAGAGAACCAACCAGTCCCTGGCCTGGGGATAGTTCCTGTTTTAATCAGAATTCTCCATAGAAAGAAAACCTAGAGGAGACATCTATAGATATATATCTATAAAGAGATTTATTAGAAGAAATTGACCCACAATGATGGTGGCTAAATATCCTGTAATCAGCTGCCTAAACTCTGAGGTCCCAGGAAAGCCAGGGGTATAGTTCCCTTCTGAGTCCAAAGGATTAAGAACCAGGAGTGCCAAGAGTGTGAGTCTCAGTGTAAGGGCACAAAAAGACCAATGTTTCCGCTCAAATGGTCAGGCGCAGAGAGAGAGAGAGTTCTCCCTTCCTTTGCCCTTCTGTTCTGTTCCAGCCCTCAAGGAGTACGACACCCACATTGGGGTGGCCATTTTCTTTACTCAGTCTGCCTACTCAACTCCACATGTCTTCCAGAAACACTCTCACCGATACATCCAGAAGTAATGTCTTACCAGCTCTCTGGGTACTCCATGACCCAGACTAAATGACACATAGAACTAACCATCAGAGTTCATAAGTCTGTGCATTTTCCCTGTTACACACTGACAATCAAATCATGTACAGTGTAGCAGGAGCACAGCTCCTTACTCATGGGCACCAGAGAAAGACCTACCCTGAGCTAGGCTAGTCAGCTAAGGTGTGCTTCTCAATTTGAATCTGTCCAGTGAACATTTTGATTCAGTAGGTCTGGTTGGGGCTTGACATTCTGTATTTCTTTGATGTTGTTGTTGTTGTTCTAATTAGTTATATATGACAGTAGAGTGCACTTTGATTCATAATATATAATGGGGTATCAGTTCTCATTCTTCTGGTTATACACGATGTAGAATCCCACCAGTCGCATAGTTATATATGTACATAGGATAATAATGTTTGACACATTCTACTATCCTTCCTACCTCTACCTCTCCCCCTTCCCCTCCTTCACTCCCCTCTACCTAACCTAAACTAACTCTATATTCTTCCCCAGGTACCCCCTCCCCATTGTGAATTGGCATCTGCATATAAGAGAAAATATTCTGCCTTTGGTTCTTTGGGATTGGCTTATTTCACTTAACACAACGTTCTCTAGCTCCATCCATTTACCTGCAACTGCCATAATTTCATTCTTCTTTAAGGCTGAGTAATATTTCATCATACACACACACACACGCACGCACGCACGCACACACGCACGCGCACACACACACACCATATTTTTTATCCATCTATTGAATGGCATCCAGGTTGGTTCCATAATTTAGCTATTGTGAGTTGAGCTGCTATAAACATTGATGTGGCCGCATTATTGTAATATGATGATTTTTAAGTCCTTTGGGTATAAACTGAGAAGTGAGATAGCTGGGTCAAATGGAGATTCCATTCCAAGTTTTCTGAGGAATCTCCATACTGCTTTCTATAATCCTTGCACCAACTTGCATTCCCATCAGCAATGTATGAGTGTACATTTTCTCCACATCTTCACCAATATTTATTGTTTATATTCTTCATAATTGCCATTCTGACTAGAGTAAAATGAAATCTTAGAGTAGTTTTCATTTGCATTTCTCTGATTGCTAGCGATGTTGAACATTTCCCCCCCTATATTTGTTGATAAATTGATTGTATTTCTTCTTCTGTGAAGTGTCTGAACTCTGGAGGTCTATGCTACTGGTTTGGGGACCACATTTGGAGTAGCAAGAATTAAGGGATATGAAAAGATCTGAATGTTCCAAATCACATTATCCATAAAGTATCTCAAATGCTACCATTTGGATTGTGTCTTTCCTCTCCAGAATCCCTAGACCCACAACAACACAAAGAATCCTATTATTTTATGGTAGGAAGAAACCTTGGGGTGGGACCAAACATACCTGTGATTTCACTGTAGAATGTGATAAATGGCTTAAGCCAGCAGCACAGGGGCCATTTGACTTTGTTGGGTCTTTTCAATTTATCTCCTCAAGAACCTGCTTTGTGAAAGGGAATTTGAAAAGTGCTAGGATCTTTCAGAAAGGCTTTGAACTTGTTTGTCTATTTTTTCCTGCAACAAAATACAGATGACAATGTTCACATGGGTGACACTCCCCCATGGGCTTATGAAAGGGTTATGTACAATTTCTTGTGTAGTGTTCATAAATAAGCCCTTTTCTCTCCCTCTTAAAGAATGTCAGAATGCAAGTGGATAGACACTCTCGAATCTACTCTATAGATTTTTTTTTGCAATTATTGGTACTTTAAACCTTTAATTACCATGTTTCTCATAGTGACACATCAAGTGTGCCATAACACTGGATTTTGAAGAGTTAGTAAGAAAAAAAATACAAAACAACTCATTAATAACTTTGCCTTTGGGTTACCTACTGAAATGATAATATTTTGATATATTGATTAAATAAAATACATTTACATTAATTATACCTGTTTAACTTTTTAATGCGGTAACTAGAAAATGTAAATTTTCATATCTTGCTGCCATTATGTTTTTGCTGGATGGTGCTAGTATCAGCACAGGTTTCTTCCCTGTGCTCCAGCATCTCTTTCTGGTACACCTGTGTCCATCTGGGCCTCTGCCAAACCCTTGGCTCCTCTGTGAGGACTGACTCTTGAGACACATCAATGTATGACTTCCACCAATTTCTGAATTTCAGGTGTGTGTGTGTGTGTATACTATTTTTGAATCTTCTAGTTTACTAGGGCTTAGTAAATTGTTAACACACAACAATATCCTGCACTCTGGGAGGTCTGAGAGCACAGTGATAATCAAAGACATGGATGGAATTCAATACTTCTCATTTTCTCCAAATTTGGTTTGTCCCATCCTAACATAAATGACTCAGAGAACAGGACAGACATTAAGAATTTATTTATTTATTTATTTATTTATTTTTATTGTTGGTTGTTCAAAACATTACATAGTTCTTGACATATCATATTTCACACTTTGATTCAAGTGGGTTATGAACTCCCATTTTTACTCCGTATACAGATTGCAGAGTCACATCAGTTACACTTCCATTGATTTACATATTGCCATACTAGTGTCTGTTGTATTCTGCTGCCTTTCCTATCCTCTACTATCCCCCCTCCCCTCCCCTCCCCTCCCCTCTTCTTTCTCTACCCCCTCTACTGTAATTCATTTCTCCCCCTTGTATTATTTTTCCCTTTCCCCTCACTTCCTCTTGTATGTAATTTTGTATAACCCTGAGGGTCTCCTTCCATTTCCATGCAATTTCCCTTCTCTCTCCCTTTCTCTCCCACCTCTCATCCCTGTTTAATGTTAATCTTCTTCTCATGCTCTTCGCCCCTACTCTGTTCTTAGTTACTCTCCTTATATCAAAGAAGACATTTGGCATTTGTTTTTTAGGGATTGGCTGGCTTCACTTAGCATAATCTGGTCTAATGCCATCCATTTCCCTGCAAATGTCATGATTTTGTCATATTTTAGTGCAGAGTAATACTCCATTGTGTATAAATGCCACATTTTTTTTATCCATTCATCTATTGAAGGGCATCTAGGTTGGTTCCACAGTCTTGCTATTGTGAATTGTGCTGCTATGAACATCGATGTGGCAGTATCCCTGTAGCATGCTCTTTTTAGGTCTTTAGGGAATAGACCAAGAAGGGGAATAGCTGGGTCAAATGGTGGTTCCATTCCCAGCTTTCCAAGAAATCTCCATACTGCTTTCCAAATTGGCTGCACCAATTTGCAGTCCCACCAACAATGAACAAGTGTAAATTTGCAGGTTCCAATTCCTACCTAAGTAGGCTTTAAGGGATCTGGCTGGACTTTGCATTTGTCTAAACCATGTACTGAGCAGGATGTCGTTAAAGTTCAGAGGTAGACAGAGTTCATTTTGGTTCTAAGGCCTCCTTCATCTTTTCTCTCTGACCCTTTGGTGAGTCCCAAATGTCTACTACACCAGCGCTCTGCTGCCAGACTCTTCTCCAGAGTGCCTCACCACAGCTTGTCCTCCTCTGTCACGCTCCCTCTGGTATGAAACACGTCTGGCCCTGCTGCATTTTTTCAGTGCCCTGAGCTCTCAGCGGCTCTGATTCTTATAGGCATGAAAGAATAACTGACATTTAAGGTAACATTCTTAAATTTGCAGGTTCCAGCAAGGTAGGCCCAAGTTATCTCTTTTTACTAGAAGATGTTATTTTGATGGATTTGGGGAATATCAGAGTTCAGGTTAGATGGTAGCACTTACTAAATGGTAGATTCCTCCACAAGCAATGGGAAAGAATTTTAAAATGAGCCTGTAGCAAGAGGAGAAGGCAACTTGGAATGATTTGAGAGTACAGAAAGAAAGTTGTTCTGCTCAAAACACTTCCACTCCCCACGTTACCAAATGGTTTTCTCAGAGCAAGTGATGGGAGGGGAAGGGCTTCAGGAATGGAGTAAGTTGAAGAAAAAAAGCCGAGGAACCACCTGCCCAAGGACGCAAGGATGGCATTCTCCTCCCTCCAGACAGGGAAGCAGCTTTCTGAGGACAGATCCTCCCTTCACCTCTGGAGACCTTGGGCACCACAGGGGCTCAGAGACTATTGGATGATCCACCCACTGGGTGACAAGTAAATGCAGAAGGGCCCAGTTGATTTTGCAATCTCACTAATTGCCACAACCTCAAGGGACTCAGACCAATTTGTGGCCAATGACCTTTCAACCATAATCTCAAAGGACCCATCTCGAAAAAAAAAGGCACCCTGTGACCATCATTGTAATTACACAGGACACTAAAAGCCTACTGTGCCTGCAACTGTTGAAATGGGCTCTTCAGGAAGATTGAGAAAGTGTGTTAAACTGTGAAACTGTACACGACAGTGGTGCTCTTGGTATCAGTGTGAGCTGCGTGACCACCCCAGCAGGCCTCAGGAGAGCTCTCTGAGTTCTGGGTCTCAGTGAAGGGTCTGCTGTGAGTAAGGGGAAGCGTCCCTTCTAAGTGGTTCTGTGCATGGGCCAGGGTGCAGGGCACCTCATGAAGTGAGTCACACAACCATCCCTTTGGCAATTCCCCACCGAGACCTTACTCAGAAGAAAAGAGCTACATATAAGGAAGTTCTGTCTGTCTCCAGAATGCCTTTTCCAATTTCCCTCCTCTCCTACTCTTCCCTTTTTCCCTCCTGCACCAGGCCCTAAAGTCTCTTTTCCTTTTTGTCTCTTTTTCCTGGATTATGAGTGGTCTTTCTAGAGTTTCTTCTTTTTCTCTCTCAAGGCAGAAGCAGGCTGAAATGTTTTTTCCAAACCATCATGATCACATTACTACATTTTTTTTTTTAGGTTTACTTATTCTCTCACTGATTCCAGGCCTAGTATCTAACCTGGGATCACTCAATACTTTAGCTCTCTCTTGTATTCTTTCTTCTCCTTTCTATTCCAATTCTAATTTATCCCTTCACTCTGATTAACTGCATTTGTTTCTCGATTTTAGGTTACTTGGTTTGTTGTTAGATGGACGTCAGAGAACTTGTCACATTATGACAGCAACACTTCCCCCCCCTCCACCTGGGCCTGGCTCGAGGGAAGTGGTAGGCAGCAGTCTGTGAAAGTGGGCAGGTACCAAATCAGTAGTTGGTGCTGGTGTCTGGGGTTCCTGGTGTCAGGGATTGGCAGTGGCCTAGCCGGGAAGGACAAGTCTTTGATAAAGTCTCTAAATACAGAAAAAAACTGATTGTGGCTCAAGATGTGTCTAGATCAGTGTTGGAACGTGGTATGTCTTGGTCCAAATCTCATGGTCCACCCACTACAACTCATGGTATCGAACCCCCAGCCCTGCTCCCCATGCCATTGACTGCTTTAGTAGAGTCATGGTGATGTCATGAGTTCAGGAAGACTAAATCAACAGCAATCAATGCATTCAGTTCTACCATATTGAATGAATTCCATACCAGTTTATCAACAAGAGATATTTGGAAAAGAGATTATTGGATAATCATCTTGGAGGTCTTCAGTGATACAGAAGTAGATAGATATAGACGGTCAAGACTCTGGACTATAGTACCATGCAAAGAGTAGTGTTTGTGGCTAAAAACCCCAGAGTGACATGAGGGGGTACACAGATCAGTGTTAATGTGTGGGGTACACAGATCAGTGGCTTTTGCTTTACCTGAAAGTCATCAGTTCATCTAATGGGAGAAGAAAAGGCAAAATCTCATGTGACAACACTTTGGTAATTCAGCAGAACTGCCATGCTGAGTTCATACCTGGCTGACTGTAAGAAGCATACTCAACTCTTGTTCCCTGCCCCCAGCATCTACTCCAGGACATATTTAGTTTTCTCATTCATCTTTGCTCACAAATGGTGGACCATGGTTAGATTCCTTGTTAGCTATAAGTATCTTACAAAGGACAGAGGTCTGTGCAGAACCACTGTAAACCAACTGTGTGTGCAAAACCATCCCTTCACTTTTCTATTGGACATTTATTTCCTGAGTGTGCCTGAAACTGTGTTAGGAATTAGGGATGCAGTGGTGGCTGAAGTAAAGATGGCCCTTGCTTCTACGTACTTTTTATATTTTTTTAAAATAAATGTAAGTTCAATATATCATTGATCCATCTGGAATGTTGGAATTTATTTTGACAAAGGAACAATATAGAAACACATGTTTTTGCCTAAAACGCTGGCCAGTTTCCACAATGGTATTTATCAAATGGGCCATGTTTACACCACACATTTGAAATAGCACCCTTCTCAAGTACTAAATTCTCATATACCCTGGGATGGGTGGACTGTATTCAGATCCATTCATTTGTTCCCCTATTTTTGGCTTGGTGATGATTTTTAGTTTCTGTAACTTTATACATTTTCAGTAGTTGGCAGACAAGTTGTCTTCCTTCTTTATTTCTTTCCCTCTTTTCCTACCCCTCTTCCTTTATAGATAATCCCCAGACATGTAGTTTTGCATATGACATTTAAAATAATTTTTTTTCAGTTCCTTTTTAAAAAGTCTGGGGCTACATAGGCTAAATTAAGTCTTATTGACAAGGCATCTACTACAGATGTTCTCCCACTAAAATAATTCTAGTAATTCAATATACACATTAAACTAAGATCCCTGATTATTCCTTGTATAGAAAAGGAAAATTCTTTCAGTGGGTTATGTTGAGTAGTAAAGCCTATAAAAGATAAACCTTGGGAGTATTTTAAAATGTAAAAATCAATTCCAGATGCAGCTTATGGTCAATGGCTTTACATGAAAAATTCCCCAATGTGCTTTATATAATATGACTAAGGTAAATCATCAACTGCCTAGTGAAATTTAAAAGGGAAAAAATTTAATACATATACTTTACAGGAAGATAGTTCATGATGACAACTGGAGAACAGTGTTATTTTTTTTAGCATTTTCCTTGATGATCATTTCTTTAACACTCATGTAATAAATATAGATGTGGTATGGAATCATAGAATATTGTTTGATGAACCCAGAATAATTAAACAATTCAATATACTGTCAAAACTCCTGGTGGAAGCAACACACTGTATTCTGTTGTCTGTATAGCAGTTAGTTGAGGACATCTTATTAGGTCTTTCTCTCCTAAACTTGTAGTCAAACATGTAATCCCAAGCATGCAGCAGAATACACCCAAGGGTGGTTCTGTATAACCCTAGGGTTCTTTGTTACCTACCAACAGAGACTGAAAAGTCAGCATCTTCGTGAGACTCTGGAGAACATTTTTTTACTGAGAGTCTAATACTAGTCAAGTAAAATGATAAAAGAACTTATTGATTACTGTCTTTATGGAAGAAAAATATTAAGAAATATAACTATCCCTAAGAAAATATTTAAGATCATTCTTTCAAATCAGTTTTAATTCATTCAAGTAGAAAGCTTAAAGTATCTTTGAAAAAAAGTAGTTTCTGCTTAGGTTGTACTATATTGCCTTGGATGGAGTAACACTAATGCTAGGGCATGTGGTAGATTGTGTTATTGTTCTAATTATTTGAGAGGTTTATATCTCCTGACCCTAATGAGGTCAAAATGCTCCCTACCCCATATCAGGCCATCTGACTTGCTTTGGCCAGTGTACATGAAAGTACTTAGAACAAGGTCAGAAGCCCTCAGGGTTTCTGCCATTACTCGTTTCTTTTTCCCTCTACCACTGGAAGTTTATAACCAGATATGAAAGGTCTGCTACTCCAACTTAGTCCCAGACTGAAAACATGGAGCAGAATCACAGCCAAAGGGTAGCTCACATCTACTGTGTGAGTCTCCCTCTGCTTGTAACAAAACTAATTTTTCTTACCAATAACTGTGTGAAAGAATTACATCTACCCCAATGCTGGATGATTAATTCCATCTCTGTTTGTCATTTATGATTGAAAAAATTTAAGTCTCTGTTTGATGTGGAGGGAAAAGCAAATGGATTGTCTGATAATTCTGCCAATGAATTATATAGAAATCAGGTGTAGTGGTCTCCACTAAAACAGATTTTATGGTTTATATAAATACCAACATTTCTCTCTTCTGTAGTGGTATGAGAACAAATACTGTTAGCATAGTAAATAAATGATTGTAGAATACCAGGAAAGAAAAAAAGAAAGTTTGTGTCTTAATTGAGAACAACCAATGCCCAAGTAAATGACTATATCAGGATTTTTAACATGTTAGTTTAACTTTTCTAGAACAATGCATAAAAGAAATGTTGATTAATTATTTGTCATTTCTCAAAAAGTATCTACCATAATCAAAAGATAATTGTTTGTTGTTATAAGCCTTTGATATTTAGCAGCCATTTACTACTAGTTTAGGCTAAGCTGGGAGATAAAAAGTATCATTCTAAAATGGTTAATTTAATGCCATATTTCTACTTCATTTAGATATCCAATTTCTAAAAGCAGTATAGTATATTTTATTATTTCCTAAATTTATCTTCTGTTGATTCTATAGTTAGGCTACTATTGAAATATGATGCCTAGAAATTTTAGATAGCTGTTCATTGAAAAGTCCCAAAGACAACACAAATTCATGTGGTAAGGCATTCAACTTTGGTGATGAATGAATTTGGAGTATTCACAGTGGTTTTCTAAATAATAGGCTGTTGGTAAATGTGTCACCTTTCCATTCCTGTGACAAAATACTTGAGAAAATAAAATTAAAGACGTATTTTGGCTCATGGTTTCAGCTCATGGTTGCTTGGCCTTGTTGCTTTTGGGTCTGTGGTGACATCGTGCCAAAAGGCTGTGGCAGAGCTGCTTCTCTCAGGGTGTCTGGAAAGCAGAGGGAGAAAAAGAGGCAATATCTTCTTCAAGGCCATGCAGCCAATGACCTGACTTTCCACTGTGCCTCACCTCCCAATGAGGACTTTTAGGGTCAGTAAAGATCCAAACTATAACAGAAAGACTTGGTAAAAACAAATTTGAGAGGCTCCAGACAGCAGAATACTATGAAGGTTCCTAGAGAATAGCTCCACCCCCTTCCCCCATACCTTGTCCTGTGCATCTCTTCATCTGTATCCTTTGTAACATTCTTTATGATAAACCTATAAGCTAGGTAACTGTCCAGAACTTCCTCCAGCAGATGACCCCATGTTTGTTGCACAAGAAGTGGAAGGACAGACTGGCCGGAGTGGGCGCAGGGCACTCAATTTGTAGTAAGAGCTACCACCTGGTAGGAAAGAAAACACTTGTTTTTGCAATCCCTCTAAGGGATGTAATGTCCCCATGACTACATGCCACTTGTTCTGGAGAGTGTTGAGTTCAGGAACTGTGGCTCTGCTGAGCTGAAGCCGACATGTTGGCCTCCTAATGCCATTGAATAAACAGGCAAAAAAGTAAAAAAAAAAAAAATAAAATAAAAGGCAAGGCCAGCATTGTGGCTCAGTGGTGGAGCGCTAGCCTCACACATGTGAGGCACTGGGTTTGATCCTCAGCAGCACATAAAAATAAATAAATATATTTTAAAATTTTTTAAATAAAAAAAATAATAAAAAGGCATTGTCTGGGGTCAGCTTTTAATTTCTAAGGAAAAATAGTGTGCTTGAAACACAATGCAGGCAGGTCGGGTGTGGCCAGCTTTCCTGCTCCCAGTCATATGTTGGATCCTTTGTGGTCCCCTGTAGTATCCCACGTCTTGCAGTTAAGGTCATTGGAAGCCCACAGCAATCTAAAATAAGCAGGATCATTCTTTAGGAAAGGTGATGTGAGGCAACTTCCCAAGGACCCAAAACACCTTAAGTACTGACTAAAGACAAAGAGAACATGGAATGGATAGTGGAGGAGGGCAGTCATCGTCATGAAGAGGTGAGGGTGATGATGTCTACCCATATTTTATTTCTTAGGTATGTATATAGTATGCAAATAGTTTAATTTTCAATTTTCCTCTCTCCTTTTTTTTTAAAATGAAGTGTATTCATTAAATTCCTGGTTTAGTTTATTGGACTCAGAATACCCAGATACAATCATGACATAATCTACCTATGGATCCTGGATGCAAAGCCAGATTCAGTAACGATAAATCTCTGTCTTCTCTACTTTAAAGGAGAAGATGAGTGTGCTCTTGTTGGTACAATGAAGAGTTGGTAATGTTGACATGGTCCTTTTGATTTTAGTGGTGATAGTAGATTTATGATCTGCAGGTCTGGGTGTAGAAGAGTGGACTCAAAGGTGCAGTATACAGGATATGTGTTGTGTTTTTGTCTACTCGGGTTATTTGACCATTATTCGCATTTTGGGCAATTTCCCACATTATAAGTATGACCTTTCTAAGAAAGAAATCTCTGCCTCCTTTTATCTGAGACCCACATATGACTCAAGTTCTGACATCAGGTAAATCTGAATAGCACTTCAGTTTGGAAGAGCTAGGGAAAGGAGCAGTCACCATCTAGAACCCATACTCTAGAGATTGTGGCCATACTTGTTTTCTACTTTGGTAGATATGATGTTTAATTTTATGTGTCAACTTGATAGGGCATTATTTCTGGGTGTGTTAGTGAGAATGTTTCTGGAAGAGGTTAGCATCTCTTTTTTTTTTGGTACCAAGGATTGAAGCCAGGAGTGCTTTACTATTGAACCACATCCCCAGCCCTTTTTATATTTTATTTTGAGGTGGGATCTTGCTAAGTTGCTTAGGGCCTCACTAAGTTACTGAGGCTGGCTGTGAACTCATGATCCTCCTGCTTCCGCCTCCAGAGCTGCTGGAATTACAAGAATGTACCACTACACCTAGCAAGGTTAGAATTTGAGTCAATAAATTAAGTAGAGAAGATCAATCAATGACATCAGGCATTAGCCAATCTGTTGAGGACCCAGATGGAACCAAAAGATGAAAGAAGGGAGGATTTACTCTCTTAACTGCAGTTGGGATATCCATCTTCTCCTGCCTCTAGCCATTGTTATTTTGGGTTCTTGGATTTTTGGACTCAGACTGAATTATACCATTGACCTTCCTAGTTCTCTAAGTTGCAGATGGATCATGGTGGGACTCCAATACCACACAAGCCAATCCCTATAATAAATAAATACAAAACACAAATATACATACATATCCTATGGGAATGCTGATTCACAAATATTGGTATAATTTTCTCTGAAAATAAGATATCCCTACTGCGTTGTGTAATACCCCAAAAGCATCACCATCAGCATTAATGTGTATAGCCCACCAGGTGTGTTGAACTGGATAGAGAGCTTGGTTCCTTAGTTATTCAGTTAGCTAAGTAACTTGTTAGCTTCAGCTTTCAAGTAAATTGCTATAATATTTAGTTTCTGATTAAATGTCATTTTTCTTGTAGATCCCCAAATACATAAGATAACCTCCCATTCTAGGGGTATGACTGCCTTGAACAATGAACACCTACTATATGCTGAGCCCTGTGTTAAGTGCCAGAAAAGCAAAGACAAACCCCGAGTTTATGTAATTACCGTACTCAATTTCTATCACTGTCAGATATTGCTGTCATATAGAAAAGATAACTATTTTAAAAGCTTTAACAAAAAGCCCTAAAGAAAATTCCTCAAGACACTTATAATTATGATTATTACATTGAATCAGGAGTTGATTTCTGTCTTTTTCTCAAATTCAACAAACTACATCCCAAACTCACATTCAAAATCTTTTTATTTTATTTTATTTTATTTTTTTATTGGTTGTTCAAAACATTACAAAGCTCATGACATATCATCTTCCATACATTTGATTCAAGTGGGTTATGAACTCCCATTTTTTACCCCAAATACAAGTTGCAGAATCACATCAGTTACACATCCACATTTTTACATAATACCATATTAATGACTGTTGTATTCTGCTACATTTCCTATCCCCTACTATCCCCCCTCCCCCTCCCTCTCATTTTCCCTCTCTACCGTATCTACTGTTGTTCAATTCTCTCCCTTGTTTTTTTTTCCCCTTTCCCCTCACAAACTCTTATATGTAATTTTGTGTAACAATGAGGGTCTCCTTCTATTTCCATACAGTTTCCCTTCTCTCTCCCTTTCTCCCACCCCACTCGTCTCTGTTTAATGTTAGTCTTTTCCTCATGCGCTTCTTCCGTGTTCTGATCTTAGTTGCTCTCTTTATATCAAAGAAGACATTTGGCATTTGTTTTTTAAGGATTGGCTAGCTTCACTTAGCATTATCTGCTCTAATGCCATCCATTTCCCTGCAAAATCCATGATTTTGTCATTTTTAGTGCTGCGTAATACTCCATTGTGTATAAATGCCACAGTTTTTTTAATCCATTCATCTATTGAAGGGCATCTAGGTTGATTCCAAAGTCTAGCTATTATGAATTGTGCTGCTATGATCATTGATGTGGCAGTATCCCTATAGTATGCTCTTTTAAGGTCCTCAGGGAATAGACCGAGAAGGGCGATAGCTGGGTGAAATGGTGGTTCCATTCCCAGCTTTCCTAGGAATCTCCATACTGCTTTCCATATTGGCCAAACCAATTTGCAGTCCCACCAGCAATGTACAAGTGTACCTTTTTCCTCACATCCTCGCCAGCACTTATTGTTACTTGACTTCATAATGGCTGCCAATCTTACTGGAGTGAGATGGTATCTTAGGGTGGTTTTGATTTGCCTTTCTCTGACTGCAAGAGATGGTGAGCATTTTTTCATATACTTATTGATTGATTGTATGTCCTCCTCTGAGAAGTGTCTGTTCAGGTCCTTGGCCCATTTGTTGATAGGGTTGTTTGTTATCTTATTGTTTAATTTTTTGAGTTCTTTGTATGTTCTGGATATTAGGGCTCTATCTGAAGTGTGAGGAGTAAAAATTTGTTCCCAGGATGTAGGTTCCCTGTTTACCTCTCTTATTGTTTCTCTTGCTGAGAAAAAACTTTTTAGTTTAAGTAAGTCCCATTTGTTTATTCTTGTATATAACTCTTGGGCTATGGGCGTCCTATTAAGGAATTTGGAGCCCGACCCCACAATATGTAGATCGGAGCCAACTTTTTCTTCTATGAGGCGCAGAGTCTCTAATTTGATATCTAGCTCCTTGATCCATTTTGAATTAACTTTTGTGCATGGCGAGAGAAAGGGGTTCAGCTTCATCTTGTTGCATATGGATTTCCAGTTTTCCCAGCACCATTTGTTGAAGATGCTATCCTTTCTCCATTGCATGCTTTTAGCACCTTTATCAAATATAAGAAAGTTGTAATTTTGTGGATTGGTCTCTGTGTCCTCTATTCTGTACCATTGGTCCACCTGCCTGTTTTGGTACCAGTACCATGCTGTTTTTGTTACTATTGCTCTGTAATATAGTTTGAAATCTGGTATCGCTATACCGCCTGATTCACACTTCCTGCTTAGAATTGCTTTTGCTATTCTGGGTCTTTTGCTTTTCCATATGAATTTCATGATAGCTTTGTCTATTTCTACAAGAAATGCCGTTGGGATTTTGATTGGCATTGCATTGAACCTGTAGAGAACTTTGGGTAATATTGCCATTTTGATGATGTTGGTTCTGCCTATCCATGAACAGGGTACATTTTTCCATCTTCTAAGATCTTCTTCTATCTCTCTCTTTAGGGTTCTGTAGTTTTCATTGTATAAATCTTTCACCTCTTTTGTTAGGTTGATTCCCAAGTATTTTATTTTTTTTTTTTGAGGATATTGTGAATGGGGTGGTTTTCCTCATTTCCATTTCAGAAGTTTTGTTGCTGATATACAGGAATGCCTTTGATTTATGCGTGTTGATTTTATATCCTGCCACTTTGCTGAATTCATTTATTAGTTCTAGTAGTTTCTTTGTAGACCCTTTTGTGTCTTCTAGGTATAGGATCATATCGTCCGCAAATAGTGATATTTTAAGTTCTTCTTTTCCTATTTTTATGCCTTTAATTTCTTTTGTCTGTCTAATTGCTCTGGCTAGTATTTCAAGGACTAAATTAAATAGAAGTGGTGAGAGAGGGCATCCCTGTCTTGTTCCAGATTTTAGCGGGAATGCCTTCAGTTTTTCTCCGTTTAGGATGATGCTAGCCTGAGGTTTAGCATAAATAGCTTTTACAATGTCGAGGTAAGTTCCTGTTATCCCTAGTTTTTCTAATGTTTTGAACATAAAGGGATGCTGTACTTTGTCGAATGCTTTTTCTGCATCTATCGAGACGATCATATGGTTCTTATCTTTAAGTCTATTGATGTGGTGAATAGCATTTATTGATTTCCGTATATTGAACCATCCTTGCATCCCAGGGATGAATCCTACTTGATCATGGTGCACTATTTTTTTGATATGCTTTTGTATTCGATTCGCCAGGATTTTATTGAGGATTTTTGCATCTAGGTTCATTAGAGATATTGGTCTGTAGTTTTCTTTCTTTGAAGTGTCTTTGTCTGGTTTTGGGATCAAGGTGATGTTGGCCTCATAGAATGAATTTGGAAGAGCTCCTTCTTTTTCTATTTCTTGAAATAGCTTGAAATGTATTGGTATTAATTCTTCTTTAAAGATTTTGTAAAACTCCGCTGTATACCCATCCGGTCCTGGGCTTTTCTTGGTTGGTAGTCTTTTAATGGCTCACATTCAAAATCTTAGGAGTTATTATTTTTACTTTGCTTCACTTTCTACATGTCCCACATCAGCAAGTGTCATGGATGTCACCTTTAAATTTGTGTGGAGCCTTGCCTCTGTCACTGCCTTTTGCCACCACTCTCAATCAAGGGCCATTATCTCTCACACAGACTGCTGTAATGGCACCGGTCTTTTGCTTTGGCAGTGTACTAGAAAATATTGAACAGATGCCACTCTGGGGAAATAAAGCCCTGCTTTGTAATCTTCACCAATTTCTGTTGTGTAAATACTCCACTGTGACCAATTTCAATCCACCAACATGGCGTCATTGAACAGAGCAGACACTGTTGTATAGTATTTCCACCATGTAGCACGTGGATATAAATAAACTCAAGAGCATAGATAATGGTAAAATGTAGTAAGATAATTAGAAAATGATGTGTTTTCAATATTTACAATGTTTTACTATCACTTATTGTGGGAAGCCATCTGTGAAATGCATGAGGAACTTTTCTCAGCATTGCAGCCAGTGAGGGATAGGTCTGGCATTGGGAACACCAAGACACACCGCCCAATGCACATGACCTTCCCCTCCACTCTGCTAGAAAGGTTCGCCCAGCAGCAATGGAGATGGTGTAACCCATTAGGAACTGAGCAGCCCATCTGCCCCCACCTGTATCCTATTTCAGTGAAGAACTTTCTATGGAAAGCCTTTGATGTTTCCCATATAAATACAGCAGATTCGAGCTCCTTTGTTTTGTTAGAAGCTGGACCCGTCTGGTCAGCTTGCCCATCCTGCCGTCTCTTTGAAACTACTTTCTGTGTTCTATGGCTATTTCCCTGTTCTATTTTTCCTAGCTTTTATTTCTCAGCCAGCCCATTCCACTGGAGGGGAACCCCATTTCCATGGCCTGCACCGGATGTGAGCAGTAACTTATGTTACAAGTTTATAAAACTCAATTTTTAATAATGATTAATGCATGGTTCACTTGAAAACTCATCATTGGCTCTGTGGTTCCAGCACACTAATGCTTCCTCTCTTTGGCCGAGCGGTCAAAGTTTCCCATGCTGCAATCCCAACAATCTCTGAAAAGCACAAATCTGACAACATCACCCCTTCTCCATGCTTGAACCAGAATCTGAAATCCTTCTCATGACCTTCAAAGTCTATCTCTGCTTTTCTCAAGTCTCACTTTCTAAACATTCTTCCCAGTGCTCAATCCTCTTTCTCCACATTGGCTCTGTCCTCAACCACACCCAGTGTTTCATCCTTAGAAACTTTGCCCTTGTATCCCCTCAGCCTGGAATGCTTTCCCTGTAGATATTTACATGGCCTGCTGATGCCCTTCAGATGAGTCTCTTCTTTGACTACCCAATAAAAAAGAGTCAACCTCCCTCAACACATCTGCTCCATCTCCTGGATTGTCACTATCTGGGATTTATGTTTGCTTACTTGTGATTACTACACTAGAGGGTTAATCTCATGAGGGCAGGGACTTTGGTTCAATACTCTACCCCTGGGGTGGAAATAGCACCTAGTCCCTGGAAAGTACTAGAATCTCCTCACTGCACAGCCCCTGGTGCTCCCTGTGGGTAGTGTCCCTCTGTGGAATACTATTCATCACAGATCAGTCAACATTAAACAGACCTTCAAGAAATGTGCACCATCTGCCAGATGATACACTGTAACTCCTTGACTTGTATTTCCATCTCTAACATTTCAGAAAATCTGCCAGAGTTTTGAATGCCTGAGCTGGAAAAGATGAGAATTTTCCAAGATCAGAAATCATAAGACTGAGAATAACAGTTTGTTTTCTAAAAAGAGTCTTACTCCCAAGCATATTTTAAAAATAATCATTTCATAAACTTCTGAGGCCTGAAAGCTCTGACTACTCCTGCCTGGATCCTGAAATTCGATCTGGCACAGTCTGAAGCTCTCCCTCATTCTAGCTTTGGACTTTGGGGTTCTGGATTAGAGCTTGCACGTTGATATTCTCATTCATTCATATTCTCTCTCTCTCTCTCTCTCTGTCTCTCTCTCTCTCTCTCTCTCTCTCTCTCCTTTCCTACTTCAAACTATACTCCCCAACCTCACCATGTTTCTTTACCTCTTTGGTGGCTGTTTTTGTGTCCTGTTTGGTGTTTGGGGGACTTCATTTCTCATTTTGGTCATGGCCCATCTCTGGCTGGCTTCAGCCAGTTTTTTCCAGTTGGTTTCCTCTTTGGGTAGGAATTTCCTTATATCCTGCTCACAACTGCCCCCTCCTGGCAGTTTAAATGTCACCAGACTGAACCTGACTATAGGATCTTAAGGCATGGTACCACATGGTAATGTGCATCTTAGAAGATGGGCATCTGAAAAGACGTGGGAGATGAGACAAGTCAGTGCTCTCCACAAAGAGGTGAACTGCAGGGTTGAAAGGATCCCCTGAGATGCTGAAAGGAATGTTAGTGCAGGATCCGTATTAGTGCAAATCAAAGCATCTTTATTGACAGGGGTTGTAATCAGAAAGGTTTTAAGACAACTGTTCTGCATAATAATTTCACTTGCATGTTAGGATCAGTAATGACTGTCATTCACACAGGTGCATAGACACACATAGTTTGTGCATTGTGTAAAATAAATACTGTTCACCCCCACATTGAATCATTTTTATTGCTGCTGCCTGAGCAGTCATCAAATTCTTCATACCTCTCTTAAATTGTAGAGTTTAACTGGGCACAGTTCAATAAAGGTCCAGCCAGGGCTGAACGGTAAGGGAATACTATATCATATTGACTATGTGATCTTTCCAGAATGTTATTCTTTGTGAAAAAATCAGCCTATTTGAAAGTAAGCCTTTGCAAATGTTAAAATATTTGTAATGCTTATAAGAGAATATGCCACATTATTGAATCAGTTAAAATATGCTTCCTTTGAATCATATCTAAAATAATTTTGATATTGTGAACTTTAAATTCTTATTACAGGTCACCTAACATTTATTAAACACTTTATATTTTTCTTTTTTTTTTTTTTTGCTGGGTTGTCATTTGTCAACTTATCATCATTCCTGCCTCTTGCCAGGGGGGGTTCTGGGTTTGATTTTGCCAATTGGAGGAATTTATATGATATGTGGAAGGAGAGATAATCGGAAAAATTTTCTTTAACTGGTAATAGCTGTGGACAAAATTAGGGACAGTTGGTAGATGTGTGTGGTGGCCTCTGGAGGTAGGGGCTCCTTGTTGGGTACTGTAGGTAGCTTAGACTACTAGTAGTGGGTTCTCTGAGATTCCTGCAATTCCTAAAATTCCCTACCTCTTTGGATTATCTGGAAGCAGTGAAGTTTTGCTTGATAATAATTCTTCTTCCAAATATTGTGTAGGCTTCTAATTCTCTGGCTTAAATCCCTTCCTATTTGAAATGTCCACAGTGGTATCTGCTTTAACTGAACCCTGATTGTTTGGTTCTGAGACTGCATCGAAAGGATAAAGATGAGAGAGATTTGCCAAATTTCATGAATGATCACTTAACATTTTCAATATATTAATTTAAACCTCCAAATTATAATAAAATTTCATGTGAATTCCAACCAAATTCCAGTAATTTTTTTTTCAGGGAGAAGGAAGCATGTGTTTGGGTGGGGTGGCTGGAGGGTGACCTGAAAATTCTGTCCAACATATAGAAAGAGGAATGAAGTTCCACGGTTAGGATAAATAATTGTATAAAAGAGAAACTTGGGAATATAGATGCTACTAGATGTTAAAACATTTTAAAATGTCATACTTAGAAAAATAATGTAGTACTTGCAAGTAGACCAAAGTAACAAAGTGATTAAAGAAAGAAATTATGTCTGTATCTATCCATCTATTTATCTATCTGCTTGGTATAGGATGGTGGAGACATAGTAGGAAAGGATAAGGTCTCACATGACACAAAAAGACTAATGACCTAAGTGTGAAAAAGAGTAAAATGGTAAAGCTAACAAAAGCTAGGGGGATGAAGGGGGGTTACAGAGTAATATCTGTGACTTCTGAATGAGGAAGAGTTTCTTTTGAAAACCTAAAGAGGACAAAATTTGACAGTATCAAATTTCAAGAATTAAGCTTGATGAAAAGTCACTGTAGGCAGATGAGTAGCAGTACAGGAGAAGGTCTTTGGTACTATGACAAACTTCCAAAGGACTATCAGCCAAGACATTCTGGAAAGAGCAAGGAAAAAGGTTAGAAACATATCAGGAAAAAAAAATAGGCAAAGACAATTAAGTAGGCTGATCTCAGAGGGAGAAACCCAAATGGCAGGTCAGAACATGAAGAATGGCTAGAGAATTGAAATTAAAACAGAAAGTCACAACCTTACTCTCCTCGGAGTGGTGGCTTTAAAGCTAAAACCAAGCATCGTTGACTATGTGGGGAAATGGGACCCCTTAGGTTCTAAGACCTTACTGGCAGTGCCTAAGTGTCATTCCATCTTGTGGGATACTCAGCTGCAGTTGGAAGAAGGAGGTACATGTTTGTACCAGACCACAAATAAACTTATAAAAACATCCTGGCAAAGGGAAAATGTAAGTACAGAATAAAATTACCACAGTACCATTCAGATGACACATGTCTTTAATATGCCTCCTGAATCCAAGTTTAAAAAACAGGGTTCACTCAAATTTCCAAGCAAACTCTATCTGACTGCCTGTCTTTCTAAAAGGATGAAGAATGTATTTTGATGTGTTGTACGTTTTTATTTAACATTGTGTATATTATCGGATGGACTTTAAACTAAGTGCACCCCTAGTTCTTTGCATAGTGCAAAGTACAGAGCAATAAGCACTGCCAGGACTTGACACCACCCTAAATTATCCCCTCATAACATTCAGATGGGAAGAAGTGACACCCCTTGTCCTGCAAAGGCAGGATTAGTACTTATCGTGTTGCTCCCATTTTTGTATGACTGGGTTCCTGAAAGTTACCAGAAATGATTTATGAGATTAAGGATCATCAAAGGCTATTTTTCATTTCTGTTTAGTTGTTAAACCTCTAGTTTAGGAGCTGGCAAACCATGGCTTGGCAGGCCAGATGTGGCCTCCTGCCTGTTTTTATATGGCCTGTGAGCTGAGAATGATTTGGGGATTTTTTTTTTTTCTTCAGTGCTAGGGATTGAACCCAGCGGGCACTCTACCTCTGAGATATATCCCCAGCCTTTTTTATGTATTTATTTATTTTTAAATTTTGGAACAAGTTTTCTCTAAGTTGCTGAGGCTGGCAATGAAC